>NC_077231.1:79486009-80086009 GCF_027887165.1 Monodelphis domestica
CTCTTATTTTCCACCTTAGAATCAATACTGTGTATGGGTTCCAAGGCAGAAGAGTGGTAAGAGCTTGGCAAAGCTGTCCCAACAACAAACTTTTGAGAGTTCGAGATGTCCAGAGATAGAGTAGAGTGCCACAGGAGGCAGTGAACTCCCTTTTCCTGTGGGGCGCTCTGAATTGTTTCCAAGGTCTTCAAATGCTTCCTAGGTGGTGCAGTTGAGTATTAACTTTTTAAATTGTTTCTACATACTCATATTTTATTGTCACCCAACATTTGGTAACTATTACCCTGACGCTCTTGTCTTTGGTTTGAAAGGAGCCAATATTTCCCAAGCTCCCTGGTTATTCCTGTGACTTCTTGTGCCATGTATGGTACCTCCCCCAGGGCTGCTATGCCAATTCCCATACCAAATGGCATGCCAAGTCCCCAGCAGGATGCTGACTACAACTTCTCAGGGCTTCTTTTTTTCCTTTTAAAACCCTTTCCTTCTGTCTTAGAATTAATTCTGTTTATTGGTTCTAAAGTGGAAGAGCAGTAAGGGCTAGGTAGCTGGGATGAAGTGACTTGCCCAGGGTCACCCAGCTAGGAAGTGTCTGATGTCACATTTGAACCCAGGACCTCCTGTCTCTAAGCCTGGATCTCAATCCAATGAGCCACCTAATTCTTCACCCAGTCTTTGTCTGTCTTAATCCGCCCTGGTTGTAAGGGTTGTCTCCTATTGATCTAGTCTCTCCAATATCATGGGGAGGGGGAAGAAGCACCTGTCACTCCTAGACTCATTCTCTTCTTCCCATATGCTCTTGCTGCTTTCTGGTCCATGGCCAAGCATCTGTCTCCTCAAGGTGCCTCCTAGCCTTTGCTGACCAATTGACCTCCCATTGAACTAATTCTTCTTGGTATTAAAGCCATTCCTGCCTCCCAGCTATCCCTGGAAAAAGGGACAGCTTGTTTGGGTGGCCAACCACGATTTTCCCTTCTCAACTCCTTGAAGAAGAAGCTCACCCCTTATGAATGGATCTCTTGATATCCCAGCCTTGTTTATCCATTTAGAACCTAATGGCGACCTTGTACTGATTCGCTGAGATGGGAGGTGGTGTGGACACCCCTCTGTACTTGGTGACCTCCATCCTTTTTGGGGAACGCTTGTTTGTCTTACTTGTCAGGGGGACATTAGATCCTACTTTCCTGCCTCAGTTTGCTGTGAAGGCGAATGACTAAATTAGTGAGTCAAATGAGATGAGTGAATGAAAACTCTTTTATTCGGTGCTTATTCTATGTTAGATGTTGTGCTAAGGGGATCAGGGTTATATGTTTGGGGCTGCTAACATACAGAGTAGCATATGTAACATATATACATAAATATAATATGAATGCTATCCTATATGCATTATCTCTCCCTCAAAGAACTTACACTTTTTCTTTTTTAAGGCAAGTAGGGTTCCCTGGCTTACCCAGGATCATACAACTAGGAAGTGTCTGAGGTCAGATTTGAACCCTTGTCCTCTTGATTCTAGGCTTATCTCTTAATCTGCTCTGTTTCCTAGCTGCCTTAGGAATTTAGGAATTTTTTTTTAACCCTTATCTTCCATCTTGGAATCAATTTTGTGTATTGGTTCCAAGACAGAAGGGTGGTAAGGGCTAGGCAATGGGGTTTAAGTGACTTGCCAAGGGTCACACAGCTGGGAAGTGTCTGAGGCCAGATTTGAACCCAGAACCTCCCGCCTCTAGGTCTGACTCTCAATCCACTGAATCACCTAGTTGCCCCCAGGAACTTAGATTCTAATAGGGAATATTACATTCTAATAGGCAGCTTGGTGGCACACTTCTTGGCTCCCTTACCGCTCTCCTGCCTTGGAGCCAATACTTAGTACTGATTCTAAGGTGGAAGAGAAGGTTTATTAAACAACATTCGAATAGGGAAGGAGAACACAAGCGTTGTTCTGCAGGGACATTTTGGTCAGGTGAGTCACAGGGATGATGAGTCGCTGGAGAGGTCAAGCCAACTGACAGGCCTTTTCCAGAAGTGAAGACAATGTTGACTTGATTCCCAGGCCTGGAAGAAGAGTGGAAAGTGGGGTAAGAGAAGAAGTAGGTCAGAGACGTGGATGGTGGGAAGGAATATGAGACCTCCTCTGGGGACTGCTTAGATACAGGGGGCTCAGGAAGTTCACTGAGCCATAGGATGGGAGCTGAAGAGCTGAGTGGATTAGCATGGGCGCCATGATGTACGTTCCAGAGGTCTGGCCCAGCTGGGGAGAATCAGAGCAGGTGGCAAGAGAGCCCAGCTGGGCGGCTGGACAAGATGTGAAGGGTGGCCTGGGAGCTGCCAAGATGGAGCAGACACTCGCTCAGACCCCAGGAAGGGTGACTCAGCCCCAGCTGAGTCCCTGAAATCTCCATGGCAATGCCAGCATCCCCTTGTAACCTCTGGCCTTTTCTACCAAACTAGGACGGCTTCCAGGACCGTTCCCATGAGAAACTGGGTCCGCTCTTTGCCCACCAGCTTGGCTATGGGCTGAGCTCATGATCAGGGATCTTGGTGAGCGGTGGAAGAAGTATTTGGCCATAGGTGACCCATGCTATGCACTAATTCTGTCCTCCAGGGTGCTGAGCACCCCTCTTGGATTAGGCTGGTCTGTGAGCCTTGTGAGTTTGTCTCCTAGTTCATCATTCCTGACAGCAGCCTCACAGCTGCATTCCCACACATTTACTGGCAGATTCGTTGGCTTTTCTGGCCACTCTGAACAAGTCTAGATTGTTTTGGTTTGGGGGGCTCAGCACCCAGAAAACTGCCGGGTCCCTTATTCTGATGTCTCTGGCCCAGCCCCGGTCCTGCCTCTCTAACTGCCCTCAGAGCCCTGGGGCACCCCCCCCCCCCACTTACCCATTTGTTTGCCTGTCTCTTCAAAACAGCAGCATGATACAGTCTAAACAACACTGGAGCCTTGGATTCCAGCCCAGGCTCATGTGACCATGGGAAATCATTTCATCTCTGAACCTCAGCTTTCCCTTCTCTAAAATGGGGACAAGAAATATCAACTCTGCTTCTCTCTCGGGGTTGTTTGAGGGGAACTCTTAGAGAAGAAATAGGAGTTAGTTTTATTATTATGCAAGCATTAAAAATCTCAGGAATGACCAAGAAAGGGACATAGATACACCATAATATATATTTGTATCTAAGGGACAAGAGAAACAGAGTGGTACAGCATGTAAGAGCTGGGCTTAGAGATAGGGAGGCCTGGGTGCAAGTCCTGCCTTTAATATATGTTGACTATGACCTTGGCAATGGGGAGAGGGAAAGGGGAAATGGAAGAGAACAAGCATTTATTAAGCACCTACTATGTGTCAGGCACTGTGCTAAGGGGTTTACAAGTGTAATCTCACTTGATTCTTACAGCAACCTTGTGAGATGCTGTTATTATTTGCATTTTATAGTTGAGGAAACTGAGGCAGGCATAGGCTAAGGGACTTTCTCCAGGGTCACATGGCTAGGAAGTGTCTGAGGCTGGATTTGAAATCAGGTCTTCTTGACTCCAAGCCCAAAACTCTGTTCACTGTGCCATGCCTCTCATTGCATTGGCAATTTTCTAAGAGACAGGAGTTCTCATGCCTTTTTTGGTGTGTGTGTGTGTGTGTGTGTGATTGGACCCATTTGGCAGTCTGGTGAAGCCTTCTCAGAAGAATGTTTTTAAGTTCATAAAATAAAACACATGGAATATAAAGGAAATAAATTATTCCATACTCTAGTTATCAAGTGGATAAACTGACAGGCTTGGAGTTGGGAGGTTCTGGGTTCAAATATGTCCTCAGATATTTCCTAGCTATGTGACCCTGGGTAAGTCACTTATCCCTGACTACTTAGCTCTTATCATCGCTCTTCTGTCTTAGACTTGATATTAAGACAGAAGGCAAGGGTTTAAAAAACAAAACAAATCAAGCCAAACAAATCCACTGCTCCCAGGCTGAGAAGCCCTCCTCTAAAGAGAGAAAAATAGTTGCTGAATTACCTGGGTGGAAGGACTTTCCTCACTGAGAGTTCTCATACAGATGAAATCACAGGTCCCCCCCAAAGAAACAAGTGCAAGTGTCAGACAGAGCTTCCTGCTTTTCCAGGGTCCTCCATGATCTCCCAATGGTAACAGAGGTAGGAAACAGAAATACATGAGTTCAAATCGTGACTCTGACATTTGCTATGTGATCATGGCAAACCACTTAACCTCAGCCTCAGTTTCTTCCTCTATAAAGAGGCCCTACAGGGTTGGTATGAGGCACAGATGGGATAGCACATGCAAAATGCTTCATCAACTGTGAAGTTATAATTCCAGTTATAATTCTGTGTTTGGGAAGACAGGACATAGTTGTAAGGAAAATGGTAGAAAGACCACTGCCTGGGTATCAAAAGACCCTCAAGCAACATGGAGAATTCTCTAAAGTTATGGTCCTTTGTCTTTGGTAAAGCATTTCTTTTTTTAAAGTTTATTTATTTAATAAATTAATTTAGAATATTTTCCCATGGTTACAAGATTCATGTTCTTTCCCTCCCCTCCCCTTCTCTCCCCTTCCATAGCTGACATGCAATTCCCCTGGGTTTTACATGTGTCATTGATCAAGACCTATTTCCATATTATTGATGTTTGCACTAGGATGATTGTTTAGTCTACATCCCCAACCATATCCCCTTGACCCATGTGATCAAGCAGTTGTTTTTCTTCTGTGTTTCTACTCCCACAGTTCTTCCTCTGGATATGGATAGCATCTTTCTCACAAACTTCTGAATTGTCCTGGATCATTGCAATGATGCTAGTAGAGAAGTCCATTACATTCGATTGTGCCACAGTGTATCAGTCTCTGTGTACAATGTTCTCCTGGTTCTTCTCCTTTTGCTCTGCATCAATTCCTGGAGGTTTCTTCCAGTTCATATGGAATTCTTCCACTTTATTATTCCTTTGAGCACAATAGTATTCCATCACCATCAGATACCACAATTTGTTCAGCCATTCTCCAATCGAAGGGCATTCCCTTATTTTCCAATTTTGGTAAAGCATTTCTAAAGAGCTTGAGGTAGGGACTGGACCTCAGATTTCATTGGTATGGGGAACTCAAAGAAAACTCTCTTCACTGATATATGTCAGTCCCTTCTTGGCAATTTATATAGCCTTAGAGTTTCTGAGTGCACATAATAGGTAGTTAAGTGACTTGCCCAGGCCACACAGCTAGGATGGGACAAGAGATCAAGCATGAACCTAATCCATCTTGGTTCCAAAAGTAGTCCTCTATTAACTACTCCCAGAAGTTAATTAATTACAAGGTTAATTAGTTGTGCCTTTTTGCCCTTGTAATCTGGAAAGCACCAAGGTTCTTCTTCCCATCCACATGGGCTCTTGGCTTTGGCTAGTTTGCTTCCCCCAAGCTCATTTCCTGAGCACATCTGCAGTCTCTGGTCTGAATTAGTTCCAGAAGAAGGAAAGATGAAGCCTGATAAATGCTGACTGGTCTTTCTGATGACTTGGCTAGGAGAACTTTCAAGCTTGGAGAGCATTAAAGTGATTGATTTTTCAGCATCTCTTTCAAACAACTCCCAGCCTTACTTAGCCATTGCAGGACATCTGTTTATGCCTTTCAGGGGGAGTTCCAAGCATGGGGTGGAGTCATCATGAGTAATCAGAAAAGTCTCCTAAGAGTTTAGGGTGAGGACCCTTTTCCTCCCAGGATGTGAAAAGGTTTTAGAAATTAACTCTAGGACTCATAGATAGTCATCCTGGCCTTCCAGATACCTATGAGAGAGGAAGTGTGATATAATGGAGAGTGCCATACCCAGACCTCCAAAGATCTGTGTTTGGATCCTTAGTATAGCTGAATAATCTTCAACAAGTTACCCAATCTTTAAGAAAAAAGCAAATTCTTTTGGGATAGGTTTTAATTTTATTTTTTACATCTAAACCTGACCTTCCAATGACAACCCATCCCAACACAACCATTTCGTGTAAAAAAAAAAGTACATTCAAGCAAAATGAATCCATATAATTGGCCAAATTTGAAAAAAGGGGGTGCCTCATTCTGTGCCTGTAGAGTGCTCTGCCTGTCTGGAAAGGGGCAGATGGGGTTCTTCTCCTCAGGATCTGGAGTCAAGGTTATTCTCTGTAATGATCAAAGTTCTAGAGACTTTCTTCTACAGTTCTGTGGTTTTGCACTCTCAGTTCTTCTTGGGTCTTCTTATTTCACCATGTATCAGTTCAGATAAGTCTTCCCACATTCCTTCTTCATTTCTTACAGAATAATAATAATCAGGGGCAGCTAGGTGATTCAGTGGATAGAGAGCCAGTCTTGGAGACAGGAGATCCTGGATTTGAATTTGGATTCAGACATTTCCTGGCTGGGTGGCCTTGGGCAAGCCACGTAACCCCAATTTCCTAGCCCTTACCACCCTTCTAACTTGGAACTGATACTTAATACTGATTCTAAGAAAGAAGGCAAGATTATTTTTAAATGTGAGCTCTCTGAGAAGAGGTACAGAGTAATAATAATCCATTTTTGTATGCCACAATTTGTCAGGGGGCTCCCCAATCAGATGGTATCAATTCTGATTTGAATTCTTAGCTGCTACAAAAAATGCTGATAGAAAGATTTTTTGTTATGTGGGACTTTCCATTTTGTCTTTGACCTCTTTGGAGTACAGGTTTAATGTTATTTTACTCAAAGCCTCAGTTTTTTCATCTGTAAAATGGAGTTAGTTATTCCTACAATACTTATTGAATTCACAAGGTGGTTGTGAGAAAAGTGATGTGCAAATCTTAAAATATTTTACTAATATTGTTAATGCCACAGAGGGATTTAGGAGCTGAACAACCTAACTGTGGACATAGAGTAGACCACTTGAAGAACTGCATGGCTTGGCTTAACTAGGAGACTTCCAGGTTGGGTGCCTTTTGCCAAATTTGGCAGAGAAGGCCATTCACAACCAAGGCCAACTTCAATCTAGTCAAACTCTCCCCAAAGGTCAGACTGCCCATCCAAAGGCCATGGGCATCCTCTATTGGTCCTTTCTTTAAGGACTACTCGCACAAACTTTTCAGGGCTCCCTTGTTTCCAGTTCAAATGGCCATCATTCGGAGTTCCTCCCTGATCCTTGGCTCTGGGGGAAAGCCTTTTTATTCCCAGGAAAGAAAGACTTGCTATGAGGAAAGAAGAGAGAGAAAATGATGATGGAAACCAACTCCGGGGTTCAACTCAAGCCCTCTGCATGTCATGGAACCCATCATTAGAGACTAGACAAGAGAGGCTGTCTGCTGAGTAAGAGTGACGCAGTTGTGTGTGTACAGATGACAAGGATATGGAAATGTACCAGAGGCTTTAATGGTACCTTTGCTAAATAGAAAAGAAATATAAAGGGCACAGCAACCAAGCTGGCAGGAGACCAAATGCACATAATTCATTTTATTTGTATCAACAAAAGCTTTTGAAGCAGGAGACCAAGGAAGGTCACCTTTGCCTTTCCTTGTCCCTACAGTAGAAGAAAGAGAACAGACCCTGGAGTCAGAGGACCTGGGTTCCAGTCCTGGTTCAGTCGCTGTAAAGGAAACTTTGGTTTGGGTGACTGTTGTGTGGGTAGGAAGAGACTGTCAATCTGCAATTTTGGACTGAGATGGGGTGGTGCAGGGTGGTATCAGCTGAAGCACAAGGGTTTCTTGTTCTTGTTCTTGTTCTTTTTTAAACCTTTACCATCTGTTTTAGATCTGTATCAGTTCCAAGACAGAAAAGCAGTAAGGGCTAGGCAACTGGGGTTAAGTGACTTGCCCAGGGTCATATAGGTGAGAAGTATCTGAGGCCGGATTTGAACCTAGGCTTGGCTCTCAATCCACTGAGCTACCCAGCTGCCCCTAGATAAATATTTTTTAATACAGACAAAGCACAGTTTTCCCATTCCTCCCTATTGCCCATCATTCACCTGTGTTTGTGTAATGGGAACCAGTTCTCCCCTAGACTAATGAATTCTAGTTTATGATCTAGACCAAGTGTTCTTAACCTCAGACCCACTGGGGTCCATGGACAAGATTTCAGGAAGTTTATGAATTCAGATGAGAAAAAAATTATGTCTTTATTTTCTTTTATTAGCCTTTAATTAAAATTAAACATTTTCTTCAATTATGAATGTAGGCAACAAACCCCAGTAATATTGGTTGTGGTGGTTCAATTGTTTCTATCATGTCTGACTCTTGAGACCCCATTTGGGGTTTTCATGGCAAAGATACTGGTGTGGTTGGCCTTTTTCTCCCCAGCTCTTTTGACAGATAAGGAAACCGAGTATTTAGCGATACTCATGATTTTCTCAACAAAAGAAATTGAAATCTTTTCACATCATAGTACAGTTGCTGTAGATATCCCAGAATGTTTCTATTTATCACTTAGAAATTATTGACACTTTTAGATCTATCAATACATGTGCTTTTATATCATAATTTAAAAATATTTGGACAACTATTTCAATAGAATTGTTTCCTTTGTAATCAGATGCATTTTATCTTATACATTTAAAATATTCTGAAAAGGGTTCCATAGGATTCAGAAGACGGTCGAGGGTCGGTGATTCACAAAAAAACTAAGAACCGTTGTCCTAAACCAATTATTATTATGGTCTAGGTTGACAATGATTTCTTTCATTTTGAATCTTATACTTATTTCCTTAAAGAAAAGCTTTACTGTAGTAGATAGAGTCCTGGACCTAGAATTAGGAAGACTCACCTTCCTGAGTTCAGATTTGGCTTCAGGAACTTACTAGTGGGCTGACCCTGGACAAAGCACTTGAATCCTGCTTGCCTCAGTTGCTTCATCTGTAAAATGGAGGCTCTAATAGTTGTGAGGATCAAATGAGATAATATTTGTACAGAGCTTTGCAAACTGTAAATGATAAACACTAGCTATAATTTTTATTGTGGTGAGAATGAAGAGGGAGGCATTTCTTCAAAATATAAGACAACTGAGGCAAACTAGTCATTCTCATATTTGAGATATTTGTCCAATTGTCTCAGTTGCCTACCTTGATCCATATGGGCATCTGCTGAATGCATTCCCTTTCTGAAGACTGAGAGGTCCTGGGACTGGAGCCTGACATGATCCTTCCTTAAAGAATGGCCCTACTAAGCAATGGGGAACTCTGAGTGCTTCCACACAACACTAAGACAACTGGTCAATTTGTTGAAGAAACAACTCCTTGGAACCTGGCTTTGATTCACTGAAATCCTCTACTTTTAATGGCTTCTTTTGGGGATCACAGGCTGGTAGACTACATCCAACCTTGCCAAGGGCCCTTGGGGACTCGGAGTTTGGCTTCTTTGAATTTGTTTTAATGATGCCTGTCAGGGTTCCAACTCAGGTTTCTTTCTCTTACCTCCGCAGATAAGATCTGCTGCTGATGTATTTAAAGGGCTGATGGGTTTAATCTGTACTTTTCCTGGGAAGCCTCAGCCAAGTGCTTTGTGAACTTGGTCCACTTTCAAGTTTTAGTTTTATTAATCACACACACACACACACACACACACACACACACACACACATAAATATCCAGAGGAGTAGAGGCAGGAGGTGATGGAATGAATTTCTTCAAGGACACACACATGGTAAGTCTGTGAAGGTCCTGGAAAATGAGTTGGGTTTTCTTATTTGGGGGATTTATTTTGGCATGAGGAACAGATCCTGATGGGGAGACTCCCTCCACCAATTCAGAGTGGCACCTTAGTCTTCGAGAGTCCTCTCCATTCTCCATTGTTCAGGAAGATCCCTTCAGCTCTGGAACTCCCACCTCTGAAGTACCCTCTGCCCCTGGCACCTGTTCCCCTGTGGAGGCTTCTCCCAGAGCTCCTCTTCTGGATTTCTCCCTCATGCCCAGGGGCTGGGCACATTGCCCCTTTTCAACTTCCTTTTCTCCATGGTTTTCTCCATTAGAATGTGAGCTCTTTGAAGCCAGGTAGAGACAGTCTTTTCCGACCACCCCCCTCTTGCTTTTGTTTTCCTAGTGCCTGATAGTAATGCTTGTTGACCAGCTTGAACCTGGGCCAGCTGTGCCAGAGCACTTTCTCCAGTTAAAAAGACTCCCTTGTCTCCAATTTCCTAGAGCACTTCAGCCGACTCTCTCCTACGCAATTCATTATATCCTCTTTTTTGTATTGCATTTGCCCGTGTTTATATCACATGTGTGGCTAGTAGACTGTTAACTCCCTGAGGGAAGGAACTGTGCCATTAAAAAAACTATCCCAGAATACATGCAGAACAATAATGATTACAATGATGACGATAGCTAGCATTGATGGAGTGCTTTGAGATCTGTATGGCCCTCTTACAAATATCTTGTTTGGGGAACATTTGTCGAATAGAGATTATTGGGACAACCCATTCTCCATAACTGCCACCGAGTCCCAGGATGGGGAGAATTAGAGCTAGAAAGAACAGTGGTGATCATCTGGCCCAACTGCTTCCTTTCGTGGGTGAGGGCCACATGGTCAGCCAACAGCAGAACAGCGATTCACCTCAAAGGCTGATAATTCTAAGTTGAGAGTTCTTCCCAGCTCGTTAGGAGGTGCTCAGAATACCGTTTCTGAACCAAGAAGAGATTAGTTTTTTACTTGTCATAGAGACTTTAAAGCCTCTATGTAAATGGGAATTATTAGCAGATCCAGAAGAGCTGGGGTCTTGGCCAAGTCTGACCACTTTCTATATGGTATTGAGTGAGATAGTTCGTCTCTTCTGGGAAGAGAACTCCTCCACAAAATGGAAATGCTGTTTACATTGCTCAGAGACTCATGGTGAGGATAAAAAAGAAAATTGAATTGAGGCATTTTGGAACTATTAAGTTTTGGGTTAATTGTTGTCCTTTTGACTTGAAGAGGACCAAAATGATGTGACAAGTGATGGACTTTTGACTCATGGGTAAATTGGATTTAAGTGAGGCAGAACTACACAAAATTATCAGGCTCTCTCTCCCCAAATGATCAAAATCTGGTGGCAAGACAACAATCAACACAACTGGTAATAAAGAGAGGAGTTTGGTCTATGAGGGTGGAGAACCCAGACCATGCCTCTTTGGCCTATCTTTTTTGGAGGGGGGGAATATCAAATTTATTTGCAGCTAAGCCAGACAGGATCTTGGGAATATCTAAGAGTCTCTCATCTTGAACTGAGTAGCTAGGTGGGACAGAGAATAGAGCACTGGACTTTGAATCAAGAAGACTTGTCTTCATGAGTCCAAATATGTCCTTGGACATTTACTAGCTATGTGGTCCTGAGTAAGTCACTTAATTCTGTTTGCCTCAGTTTCCTCATCTGTCAAATGAACTGAAGAAGGAAGTGGCAAATTACTCCAGTGTCTTTGACAAAAAACCCCACTAAAATGGCGTCATGAAGAGTCAGACATGACTGAAAGACTCAGATGCAACAATCTTAAAATAGAAGGCTTTGATCTCTAGCTGGAAAAAGACCCAAAGTTGCCTGGGGGCAACTCTGGCTGGCTTTTTGTCAGTTGCATGTGAACTTTGAACTATAAACCTGCTCTTTTCAGCCAGCTTATGAAGACTGCTTGACCAGTAGCCACCAGAGCACCACTTAGCTGGGCCCATAGCAGAGGGAGGGCATTGGAACAGAGAACTCTGAGATCAGGAGAGCAATGCAACAGCAAAGAGCATGTGCAATGAGGCCACCAAGAAAAGAGTAGAGATTACATGGGGAGACTAGTGTGGACCAGTGTGGTATCCAATCTGCCCAAGCCCAGTGAGCCAGAGGAGCCAACGTGCCCCATGGAGCTGTGTTCGACCAACAAAAGGTCTAATGAGAACAGCTTGATGACATCCTTCGAGATTGTTGCAGGGTTTGAGGTGTGAATTGCTTCTTCACTCATCTTCCCTAATGTGGGCCTTTCTGCATAGTCCACTGATGGTGTGTGTTTGTGGAAAGTGTGAGCTACTTTTGTGGTGGGAATGTTCTATTGAAAATCTTTTAAATGGACTGTTTTGTTAAATATCTTTGCTTTGAACTAATAATTGGGCCCTCTGGCTGCCTAGTGAAAGGATGAACATATTGATGGGGAGTAGGGTGCTATTGTTCTGAGTGGGTGTGGGCTCAGAAAGCTCTTGATACTGCTTCTAAAGGTGGGGTGCCCAACTATTTAAACCTTTATCTATTAGTGATGCAATACTATTGTGCTCAAAGGAATAATGAACTGGAGGAATTCCCTGGGAACTGGAATGACCTCCAGGAAGTGATGCAGAGCGAAAGGAGCAGAACCAGGAGAACATTGTACACAGAGACGGATACACTGTGGTACAATCAAATGTGATGGACTTCTCTACTAGCAGCAATGCAGGACATTTCTGAGAGACTTATGAGAAAGAACACTATCCACATCCAGAGAAAGAACTGTGGGAGCAGAAACACAGAAGAAAAAAAACTGCTTCATCACATGGGTCAATGGGGATATGATTGGGGATGTAGACTCTAAATGATCACCCTAGTGCAAATATTAATAAAATGGAAATAGAATCTGGCCTCAGACACTTCCTTGCTGTGTGACCCTGGACAAGTCACTTGACCCCCTTGCCTAGCCCTTACCACTGTTCTGCCTTGGAGTCAATACATAGCATTGATTCTAAGATGGAAAATAAGGATTTTTAAAAATAAATAAATAAAAATAATATGGAAATAGATCTTGATCAATGACACATGTAAAACCCAGTGGAGTTGTGCTTTGGCTATGAGAGGCTGTGGGTGTAGGGAAGGAAAAAAACATGAATTATGTAACCATGGAAAAATGTTCAGAATTAATTAAATAAAAATTTCCAAATTAAAAAAAAACCCTTTACCCTGAAATTTATAAAAAAGTATTAGTCAATTTTATCTTCATAAAAGGTTGAGGGCAAAGGAAGAGTAAATAATGAACCTAAGTAGCCTGCAACATGTTACAAGTAAAGAATAAGTGGAGGGCTAGGAAATATATGACTGGGAAAAAATATGAGTCAGTTACATTGTGAGAATAAAGATTAGTCTATGAACAGCTGGCATGTTCCTTGGGGATCTTCCCAATATCATGAGACCAAGAGCAAGAGTTCTGACCTGGGAATCACAACCAGAGTATACTTGCAGACTTTTCCTGCAATCTAATTGGTTTCCTTTGCAATCCTAGATTTCATTTTGTGCATTTTAACACAATTATAAGAAAAAAGTCCATCAACTTGCCCAGACTGCCAGAGGGCTTCATGATACTGAAAGGATTAAGAACCCTGGCTCTTGAGGAAGACTCCTGCCAGGTAGGATGAATCCTGATGGAAGATTTAGGGGAGCACACAGACAAGAATCACACAGTCTGGATGGCCTGAGTGGGCTATGATTTGCATCTCTGAAAGCAATAGGATGTTTTTTTTTTAACTCTAAACAGCAACATCAATTAAATGTACTCATAACTACTTATACCTAAAACCGAATTTCTCTTTCTGATACTCCCCTGACAACTTACTGGTCACCATCTGTGTGCCTCTTTCCACTCCCTAATTATTCCTTCTCTCTGCCTTTGGTGTTTATCTTCTTTTTCCACTTCCTTTGCCTTCAGGATCTTTCCACATTACTTTATTTTTTAATTTTCTGCATATTTACTCTTATGGATGGATGGAACCATTTTTTTTGCTCTCTAATGCCTCCCCCACCAAAAAAAAGATACTTGATCACATCCACTCAAGATAGATTTAGCAGTATGAGAGTAGGAGCTGCCTTCAACTTGCCAGCGATCTAGCTGTTGGAAAATGGCCTCATTTGCACATGGGCGTGTGTAGTTGTCTTATGAAAATGATCGCAGACCTTTGAAACCTCCCTTGGTTCATAGCTCCTGGTGCTCCATTGCTTTACGAGTTATTTTCTCACCATGTTTGAGGCCATGCTCCCCCACAAGACAGCTGCGACAATAATAGCCCGCCATGACAACAGCTCTAAACACACAGAAGAGCAGCACCAAAGGCTGGGTAAAACAAAATTTACTTGGCAGGGAAGGGAGAATGGAAGCTTTTCATGAAGCCTTGCAAATGCTAATAAGGTCTCAACCTTGAACTACGTTTTTTTTTTTTTTAAATCTGGGAAATGCTGTCCAGTGAAGACACCTTCAATCTAGCAATAACAAGCGAGGTACCAGACCCAACGGGCTTAGATTGCGACCAGGTTTTCACGAATGGTTTTCTGAGAACTGCTGCACACTTTTACCTGGGAGACGGGACATTTTAGAAGCTCCAGGAAAAATAATCAAGGCAGAGAAAGAGAAAATAGTCCAGTTATTCTTTTTTTTTTTTTTTTTTTTTTTTTTTTTTTTTATTTAGTTTTCTTTTCCTCCCTCCCACCCCCCCGTGGCCGACGTGTGATTCCACTGGTATCATATGTGTTCTTGACTTGAACCCATTGCCATGTTGTTAGTATTTGCATCAGAGTGTTCGCTCCGAGTCTTTCCTCTGTCATGTCCCCTCAGCCATTGTAGTCAGGCAGTTGCTTTTCCTTGGTGTTTCTATTCCCTCAGTTTGTCCTCTGCTTTTGGATAGTGTTTTTTTCTCCTTGATCCCTGCAGATTGTGCAGGGACATTACACCACCACTAATGGAGAAGTCCATTACGTTCGATGATACCACAGTGTGTTTGTCTCTGTGTACAATGTTCTCCTGGTTCTGCTCCTCTCGCTCTGCATCACTTCCTGGAGGTTGTTCCAGTTCACATGGAAATCCTCCACTTTATTATTCCTTTGGGCACAATAGTATTCCATCACCAACATATACCACAATTTGTTCAGCCATTCCCCAATTGATGGGCATCCCCTCATTTTCCAATTTTTGGCCACCACAAAGAGCGCAGCTATGAATATTTTTGTACAAGTCTTTTTGTCCATTATCTCTTTGGGGTACAAACCCAGCAGTGCTATGGCTGGATCAAAGGGTAGACATTCTTTTATCGCCCTTTGTGCATAGTTCCAAATTGCCCTCCAGAATGGCTGGATCAGTTCACAACTCCACCAGCAATGAATTAATGTCCCTACTTTGCCACATCCCCTCCAGCATTCATTACTTTCCTTTGCTGTAATGTTAGCCAATCTGCTAGGTGTGAGGTGATACCTCAGAGTTGTTTTGATTTGCATCTCTCTGATTATAAGAGATGTAGAGCACTTCTTCATGTGCTTGTTAATAGTTTTGATTTCTTTGTCTGAGAACTGCCTATCCATGTCCCTTGCCCATTTATCAATTGGGGAATGGCTTGATTTTTTGTACAATTGATTTAGCTCTTTATAAATTTGAGTAATTAAACCTTTGTCAGAGGTTTTTATGAAGATTTTTTCCCAACTTGTTGTTTTCCTTCTGGTTTTAGTTACATTGCTTTTGTTTGTACAAAAGCCTTTTAATTTGATGTAGTCGAAATTATTTATTTTACATTTTGTGATTCTCTCTATGTCTTGCTTGGTTTTAAAGTCTTTCCCTTCCCAAAGATCTGACATGTATACTATTCTGTGTTTACCCAATTTACTTATGGTTTCCTTCTTTATGTTTAAGTCTTTCACCCATTTTGAATTTATCTTGGTGTAGGGTGTGAGGTGTTGATCAATTCCTAATCTCTCCCACACTGTCTTCCAATTTTCCCAGCAGTTCTTATCAAATAGTGAATTTTTGTCCCAAGACCTGGGATCTTTGGGTTTATCGTATACTATCTGGCTGAGGTCGCTTTCCCCCAGTCTATTCCACTGATCCTCCTTTCTGTCTCTTAGCCAGTACCAAATTGTTTTGATGACTGCTGCTTTGTAATATAGTTTGAGGTCTGGGACTGCTAGGCCCCCCTCATTAGTGTTTTTTTTCATTATTTCCCTGGATATCCTTGATCTTTTGTTATTCCAAATGAACTTTGTTATGCTTTTTTCCAAATCAGTAAAGAAATTTTTTGGGAGTTCCATGGGTATGGCACTAAATAGATAAATAAGTTTGGGCAGGATAGTCATTTTTATTATGTTGGCTCGTCCTACCCATGAGCAGTTAATGTTTTTCCAATTGCTCAAGTCTAGTTTTAGTTGTGTGGAGAGTGTTTTGTAGTTGTGTTCATATAGTTCCTGTGTTTGTCTTGGGAGGTAGATTCCTAGGTATTTTATTTTGTCTAAGGTGATTTTGAATGGGATTTCTCTTTCTAGTTTTTGCTGCTGAGCTGTGTTGGAGATATATAGAAAAGCTGATGACTTATGTGGGTTTATTTTGTATCCTGCAACTTTGCTAAAGTTGTTGATTATTTCGATTAGCTTTTTGGTTGAATCTCTAGGATTCTTTAAGTAGACCATCATGTCATCTGCAAAGAGTGATAACTTGGTCTCCTCCTTGCCTATTTTGATGCCTTCAATTTCTTTTTCTTCTCTAATTGCTACTGCTAGTGTTTCTAGTACGATGTCAAATAATAGAGGTGATAATGGGCATCCTTGTTTCACTCCTGATCTTATTGGGAATGCATCTAGTTTATCCCCATTGCAAATGATATTAGCTAATGGTTTTAGATATATACTGTTTATTATTTTTAGGAATGACCCTTCTATTCCTATGCTTTCTAGTGTTTTTAATAGGAATGGGTGTTGTATTTTATCAAAGGCTTTTTCTGCATCTATTGAGATAATCATGTGGTTCTTGTTGGTTTGCTTGTTAATGTGGTCAATTATGTGGATGGTTTTCCTAATATTGAACCAGCCCTGCATCCCTGGTATAAATCCTACTTGATCATGGTGGATGACCCTTCTGATCACTTGCTGAAGTCTTTTTGCTAGTATCCTATTTAAGATTTTTGCATCTATATTCATTAGGGAGATTGGTCTATAGTTTTCTTTCTCTGTTTTTGACCTGCCTGGTTTTGGAATCAGTACCATGTTTGTGTCATAAAAGGAGTTTGGTAGTACTCCCTCTTTGCTTATTATGTCAAATAGTTTGTATAGTATTGGGATTAACTGTTCTCTGAATGTTTGATAGAATTCACTGGTGAATCCATCAGGCCCTGGGGATTTTTTCTTAGGAAGTTCTTTGATGGCTTGGTGGATTTCATTTTCTGATATGGGATTATTTAAGAATTCTATTTCCTCTTCTGTTAGTCTAGGCAGTTTGTATTTTTGTATATATTCGTCCATATCACTTAAATTGGTATATTTATTGCCATATAATTGGGCAAAGTAATTTCTAATGATTGCCTTAATTTCCTCTTCCTCAGAGGTGATGTCCCCCTTTTCATCTTTGATGCTGTTAATTTGCTTTTCTTCCTTCCTTTTTTTAATTAGATTGACCAGTACTTTGTCTATTTTGTTTGTTTTTTCAAAGTACCAGCTTCTTGTCTTATTTATTAAATCAATAGTTCTATCACTTTCAATTTTATTAATTTCTCCCTTAATTTTTAGGATTTCTAGTTTGGTTTTCTGCTGGGGGTTTTTAATTTGGTCACTTTCGAGTTTTTTTATTTGCATTTCCAATTGATTGATCTCTGCTCTCCCTAGTTTGTTAATATATGCACTCAGGGATATGAATTTACCTCTGATTACTGCTTTGGCTGCATCCCAAAAGGTTTGAAAGGATGTCTCGCCATTGTCATTTTCCTCGATGAAATTATTAATTGTTTCTATGATTTCTTCTCTAACTAAACGATTTTGGAGTATCATATTGTTTAGTTTCCAATTAGTTTTTGATTTGGTTTTCCATGTACCATTACTGATCGTTATTTTTATTGCCTTGTGGTCTGAAAAGGCTGCATTTATTATTTCTGCTTTTCTGCATTTGTGTGCCATGTTTCTGTGACCTAATGTATGGTCAATCTTTGTGAATGTGCCATGTGGTGCTGAGAAGAAGGTGTATTCCTTTTTATCCCTATTTATTTTTCTCCATATGTCTATTAATTCTAATTTTTCTAAGATTTCATTCACTTCTTTTACCTCTTTCTTATTTATTTTTTGATTTGATTTATCTAAATTTGATAATGGTTGGTTTAAGTCTCCCACTAATATGGTTTTACTGTCTATTTCTTCCTTCAATTCTCCTAGTTTCTCCATTAGAAATTTGGGTGCTATATTATTTGGTGCATATATGTTGATTAGTGATATTTCCTCATTATCTAAAGTCCCTTTTAACAAAATATAATAACCTTCCCTATCCCTTTTGATCAGGTCTATTTTTGCTTTGGCTTTATCAGATATCATGATTGCCACTCCTGCCTTCTTTCTGTCACTTGAGGCCCAGAAGGTCTTACTCCATCCTTTAATTCTGACCTTGTGGGTGTCTACCCGCCTCATGTGTGTTTCTTGGAGACAACATATGGTAGGGTTTTGGATTCTAATCCATTCTTCTATTTGTTTACGTTTTATGGGTGAGTTCATCCCATTCACGTTCAATGTTATGACTGTCACTTGTGGACTCCCTGGCATTTTGATATCCTTCCCTAATTCTAACCTTTCTTCTTCAGCTCTACCTTTTAGTCCAGTGATTTACTTTAAATCAGTCCCCCTTGTATTTCCCTTTCTACCCCCCTCCCTTTTAATTCCCTCCCTTATTTTCCCCTGTAGTCTTTTTAAAAATTCCCCCCCCCACCCTCTCCCTCCCTTGTACGGCTTCCCTCCCCACCAGTCTGTTTTTTACCCTTCTACTCCTCTATAGGGCGCAAATCTATTCTCTTCCCCAATGGATTGGATTGTTCTTCCCTCTTTGGGTCAGTTTCAAAGTACGTAAGAGTTGAATATTTCCTATCTCCGACCTCTTTACCCTTCCAGTGTATCGATGTTCTCCCCCCTCCCGCCATGAGCTTCTTTGTGACATATAAATTTACCCCCATTTGTTTCTTTTCCCATTTCTTTTAGTCATAACCTCTTTTCTTTTTTAGCTTTAGTCATGTATATATATATATATATATACATACACATGTATATGTATTTATGCATGCATATCTCTATATACCTATTTATGTCTTGTCCTTTCATCCTATACAGTTTGTCCCTTCCCTCTGAGTGTAGTTCTTCTAGCTGCTTAGGTGATAGCAACAGTTTTTAAGAGTTGCCAATGACCTCTTTTCTTATAGGGATACATATCATTTTAACTTATTGAGTCTCTTAAAAAAAACCTTTGTTGTTGTTGTTGTTTTTCCCCTCTTTTTTAATTACCTTTTGATGATTCTCTTGAATTCTGTGGTTGGACTTCAAATTTTCTGTTCAGGTCTGGTCTTTTATTTATGAATGCTTGGAATTCCTCTGTTTTGTTAAATGACCATACTTTCCCCTGTAAGAATATAGTCAGTTTTGATGGGTATTTTATTCTTGGCTGTAGGCCTAGTTCCCTTGCTTTCCGGAATATCATATTCCATGCCTTTCGGTCCTTCAGTGTGGATGCAGAAAGATCCTGTGTTATCCTCACCATGTTTCCATGGTATCTGAATGGTTTCTTTTTGGCAGCTTGTAATACCTGTTCTTTTATCTGATTGTTTTTGAATTTGGCTATAACATTTCTTGGTGTTGTCAGTTGGGGATTAAAAACAGGGGGTGATCTGTGGATTCTTTCAATCTCCACTTTCCCCTCTTGTTCTAGGATTTCGGGACAGTTTTCCTGGATAATTTCCTCTAGTATTATGTCCAGGCTTTTTCTTTTGTCGTGGTCTTCTGGTAGTCCAATTATTCTTAAATTGTCTCTTCTTGAACGATTTTCTAAATCGTCTGTTTTGTGAATGAGATGCTTCACATTTTCCTCAATTTTTTCATTCTTTTTGTTTTGTCTTATAGTGTCCTGCTGCCTTGTGAGGTCACTTGATTCTAGTTGTTTTACTCGGGTTCTTAAAGATTGGATTTCATCTTTGGCTTTTTGGTCGTCTTTTTCCTTCTGGTCTGAGTTTCTTTGAAGATTGTCTTTCATCCTCTTTATCTCGTCTTTCATCTCCTTTGCTTCATCTTTCATCTCCTTTGCCTCATTTTCCAGCTGGATGATTTTGGCTTTCAGGACACTATTTTCTTGTTTTAGTTCAAGTGCCTCTGTTTCCAGATGACTTATCTTAATTTTTAAGTTCTTTTCCCAATTGTCTTCAGCCTCTCTTAGCTGTGTTTTGAGTTCTTCCACAGCCTGTATCCAATTCGCTGGGATTTCTGGTTTATCGTTTGCTGATCTCTCCCCCTCTGTTCCATTTGGTGAGTAGTAGCTGTCTATTGTAGTTTCTTTCTTCTGTTTCTGTTGTTTGTTCAAATTCACCCCTTCTTTCCTCCCTGTATTTGTCTGTGCTCTTGTTCCTCTCATTTTTCTGTTTTTTAGGGACTTCTATCAGTCTCTCCTCTTGGAGCTTTAACAGAGGATCTCTTGGTGTAAACTCTGAGGGAGGGTTGTTGGGGGTTTGAGCTTTCCTGTCCTCTGGAGGCTTTTGATTGGCTTAAAGTTCAGCAGTCAGTGAGGATGGATGGGGAGCCTGGGCTTCCCTGTGTTCTGGAGACTTTTGATGGGATTTAGTTCAGCTTATTTGGGATGGATTTATTCTGAGTTTTAAACTTCCTGGACGGCTGGAGCAGATATGGAGGATCTCTAAAGCTCTAGCCAGGCTGCCAGGTCTATGCTCCTTCTAGGCTGCCATCTTGACTTCGCCTCTAGGTTTCTGTTTTTTCAGAAGACCCAGCTCTCTAAGGGGGGAGGGGTTGTGGCTTGCCTGGACTCTGAGGGCTCCTGATGAGATTAGGTTCAGGTGGTTCTTTCAGAAGACCCAGCTCTCTAAGGGGGGAGGGGTCGTGGCTTGCCTGGACTCTAATGGCTCCTGATGGGATTAGGTTCAGGTAGTGTGGGCCGAATGATCCCGGAGCCAAAAAAGAAGAAAGAGAAAAGCAGCCACCTCCTCTTCTACAGTCTGTGTTGAATGCCCGGAAACTGGCCCGGGTTACTTTCAAGGCAAGCTCCCCGGAGCACCCCCCTTGCCAGCCCTGAGTTCTCCGTCCTCTCAGCAGCTCTAAGGGCTCCTGATGGGATTAGGTTCAACTGGTTCTTTCAGAAGACCCTGCTCTCTAAGAGGGGAGGGGTAGTGGCTTGCCTGGACTCTGATGGCTCCTGATGGGATTAGGTTCAGGTAGTGTGGGCCGAATGATCCCGGAGCCAAAAAAGAAGATAGAGAAAAGCAGCAACCTCCTCTTCCTCAGTCTGTGTTGAGTGCCCAGAAACTGGCCCGGGTTACTTTCAAGGTAGGCTCTTCGGAGCCACCCCTTTGCCAGCCCTGAGCCCTCTGTCCTTTCAGTAGCTCTGAGGGCTCCCGATGGGATTGGGCTCAGATGGTGCCCCGAAGCTGGGACCTCCCCCGAGACCCAGAGGGAAGAACCCAGCCAGGAGGCCACAGGCTTCCCCCTTCTCTCTATGCTTCCCTGCCGTCTGTGTTGGGCGCTCCGGAGACTGGCTCAGGTTGCTTTCAAGGTGAGTCCTCAGAGCCCTGAGGTTCCCGCTGCTGCCGTGGGCTCAGCACTCTGGGTTGGGGGGGATGGGTCCTGGGACCTTCTTTCTGTCTACCCCTTAGATCTGAGTGATCTAGGGTTCTGGCTTTTGGGGTGCGGTACCTTTTGATCCAGGTCCAGGAGGAGGTTTCCCCAGGTCTATCCTGTTGTTCAGCTTGAATTTCGGTGGCCTAGGAGCACTCTGTTTGCGATCGGTAGGGAAGGGTTTTGGAGGTCTGAACTTTCGCTGCTTCTACACCGCCATCTTCCAGGCAGTCTTTTAAAGCGAGTCCAGTTATTCTTAAAGGGGCAGGCAGTTCATTTGTACCAGTTCTACTCACCATCAGAGGTAGTGCTGCCGCCATTGTGAGAATGAAATACATTTGCTGTGTGTAAATAGTTGACTCAATGCACCAAGTCTGTTCGCATGAATAGCTCTTTGAAGCTCCTCTGCCCTTTCTGCCCTGTGGTTGCACAGATAAATGAAGAAAAGGCATGATTATTTATATATTTTTTTGTGGTGGCTTCATTTCAAGATCCTGGCTAAACCAACCAGACAATGCTTTCACACTCACATCCTATCACTTTCTTCTCCTTAAATCATTTGGCACTAACTCTATAAATAACTGGCCAAAGAAACCGTATTTTGTGGGCGTGTTAAAACTCGACTTGCTCATATGTCCTAACAACAGCGGGCTCTTTCCCAGACAGGAAGGATGGAGAATTAAAGTTGATGGACTATGTCAGTTGTTCCCTGCCCTCCCCCCTCCTTCTCCAGTTGGCATAATTAGATGGACAGAGCTTTTCTTTTGTGATTTATTTGCGTATTCAGGGGCAGAAATCCTATGAAGAGATACACGAAACGGAATTCCCACAGCCAACATTTTGAAATGACTTGGGACGCAGTCTAGCTCTTGCTGTTTTCTGAGAGATGAACACCCCTGACTATTCCGCCAGCGAGCTGAGGCTCTCCTTTGGACCACTAATCAAGACTAGTCACTACTGTAGAGTGGAGTCAGGCAGAATGAGGACTTCAAGTCCAGGAGACTTGCTTCAATGCATAGCAAAGTTCATTTACAGTTCTCCTTAGGAGCACTCTTCATTTGAATTGTTTCAGCAGCAAGAAATGAATGGACTAGCACTCATCAGGCCCCGTTAGCCCTTCTTTTCATTTAATGGTGTCATCTGTGTTCCAGAATGGAGGTTGACTGGGCTCAGCCTTAAGGGTTGCTCATTAAAGTCTATTAATGGATCACGTGCTCACTCCGGGTTTCTCCTGGAAATATCAAAATTTGACTTATGTTGTTTTAGTTTCCCCTTTGAAGGGTGGTAGATAGCCTAGATGAAGTATTGGCTGTGAGGCAATCCATAATCTCTACGGGATGCCAAGGGGGCAACCTGGGACCAACAAGGACCACATCTCATCCAGGAGTTAATCTGATCAAGAGAATTTAATGCCTCATTAAGGAGCAATTATCTATGCCAGAACAAAGTCCCCATTTGTGGATGGAGAGTAAGGAGGGCTTCTATACCCAGAAGAGAGAGACATAGGTTTGTGGCTTTTGAACCACAAGGGATCCTAAAAGTCATCCAATCTAATCTTCTCACTTTACAGATGGAGAAACTGAGGCCCAGGGAGGCAAACTTACTTTCTCAAGGCCATACAAGTTATAAGACACAGATAACCTTCTTGGAGGATATGAGATCACATAAAGGCTCAGAAGTAATAGATTATGAGCTGGAATAGAATTAAAGGTCATCTAGTCTAAATCTGATGCTTACATATGAGGAAAATTAGGCATTGAGAAGATAAATTGATTTGTTTATGGTCAGACATGTAGTAAACAACAGATCCTCACAAATCCAGGTCTCCTGATTCTTCTTATTTTTATTTCATTTTATTTTTTAATTAATAGAATTTATTTACAAGTGTCTTAATCCCTCTCTCCTCTCCCTGCATCATAGAAAAGGCATCATCCAGGAGTCAGATATGTATATATAAATTATGTCTTTCATGTTTTCATTTTCAATTCATTCTCTAGAGGTGATATTCCCAAGTTATTCTTCAAGTATTAAATCTGTAGTTGCATATAATGTTCTCTTGGTTCTACTCATTTCACTGTTCATTGTCCCATGTAGTTCTTTCCAAGTTTAAAAAAATTTTGCCTGCTCATTGTTCCGTATAGTGCAGTAGTATTTCATCACAACCATATACCACAGTTTGTACAGCCATTCCCCAATTTGATGGGCATCCCTTCAACTTCCAATTTTTTGCCACCACAAAGAGATCTGCTTTTGGAATATATAAGTTCTTTTCCTTTTCCCTTGATCTCCTTGGGGCAATTTTATAACTCTCTGAGTGTAAGTCTAAATTGCTCTCCAAAATGGTTGGATCAGTTCACAGTTCCTCTAGCAGTGTGTTAGTATCTATATTCCCTCCAACATCTGTCATTTAAGTCAATCTGATGGGTATGAGATGAAATCTTACTATTATTATACATTTCTCTGCATAGAGAAATCTGCATTTCTCTAATCAGCAGTGATTTAGAACATTTAAAATATATCTATATATGGTTTTGATTTCTTCATCTGAAATTTGTCTGTTCATATCTTTTTCCATTTATCAATTGCAGTATGGCTCTTATTCTTATAAATTTGATGAAATTCTCTATATGTTTTAGATATGAGACCTCTATCCAAGAGACCATTATCCAAGATAAAATTTCCCCTCCAATTTTCCACTTTCCTTCTTATCTTGGCAACATTTATTTTATTTGTACAATGCCTTTTTAATTTAATGTGCCTTTGACTCTTTTTTAAAAAAAAGTTATTGATACTTTTTGTTTTGGAGTCATGTTGATTTCTTTCTTAAAAAACATATTTTGTTTCAAAAGGGGACAAAATGATCCTAGGTCTTAGTCTTATTAAACTGTTTCTATGTCCCTTGGAGATATTGGGATTCCGAAGGGACACCCTGTTCTTTTCTCCTTTTATGAATATGTAAACATTCATCATTATTTAGTTATTTCCAGCTGATACATTTTGTTCACTTTTTTAGGTTTCTCTTGACTCCTATGTTTGCATTTAAATGTTTCTGTTTAGTTCTGGCTTGTTCATCAGGAATGTTTGAAAGTTAATTTCATTAACTGCTATTTCCCCTTTGTTTTCAGGTGCTATAATTGCAAGCCTTTATTGTTAACCTTTTGGAACATTGTATTACAAGATTTTCTTGTCCTTATAGTACTTTGCAGCATAATTTTGTTAACCCAATTCTAGTTCTGTAGTTTTTTGGTACTTGAATTCTCTCCTTCTGGTCTCATGCAGTGTTTTTTGTTTGACTTGGAAGGTCTAAGTTTTTTAGCTATTTCATTCCTGGAAGTTTCATTTTGGGATTTTGGCCAAAGAGTGACAGATATATTCCTTGTATTTTCCTTTTCCTTTATCTTTCTGATAGATCTTGGAAGGCTTCTTTTATGATTTTTATTTTTGGAATATGGTACCCAGGCTTTTTGGTTTGGCCATGGTTTTATGGGAAGATCGATGATTCTTAAATTGTCTTTCCATAATCTGTTTCCCAGATGGAGCAGGTAGGTGGCCATGGATAGAGAGCATCAGTCCTGGAGTCAGGAAGACTTTAGTTCAAATTTGACCTCAGACACTCATTAAGTGTGTGACTGGGTTAAGTCACTTACCTCTGTTTGTCTCAGTTTCATCATTTGTAAAAATGAGCTGGAGAAGGAAATGGCAAACCCTCTAGTATCTTTGCCAAGAAAACCCCCAAATGGGGTCACAAAGAATTGGATATGACTGAAACAACTGAACAACAATCTGTTTCCCAAGTCACTTATAGGTAACACATTACATTTTCTTCTATTTTTCAACTTTGTTTTGATATTTCTGATTGTCTAATGGCGTTATTGAGTTCTATTTACTCCATTCTAATTTTCAGATAGGCCATTACTTGAGTAAGGTTTTCTACTTTTTGAACTGAGCTATTTTTTCTGCTTCTAATTATGCCTTCCAGAGTTTTTATTTCATTTATTATTCCCCACCTCCATTTCATTGTTTCTAGATATGCTTATAGTCCTTGTAGGCAAGCCACAATCTGTTTATTATTCAATGAAGTTATTGTTTTCTTTTGGGTTTCTCTCTTGGATACCTATAGACTCATGATGTTTCTTCATATAGCTTAAATATCTTCTATTTATTCATATCTCCAGCATTGATTTATGGTTGGCATTTTGCACTGGGGCACAATCCTTTACACTCACATTTGTAGAGTACTATGGTTTTCTAGGTCTTCTGTAGCATCTCTGATCACATTCCTGAGAATTTCTGTCCCATTCCTTCTTTTCTCCCCATCTTTCCCCTCCAGGGAATCTTAGTTAAAGAATCACTGGCTCTTGGCCCATGTCTGTGGTCAGACAAGTGAAGGTATCCTGCCATGCTGGTGCTTTCTTATTTTGGCATCGTGGACTTACTACCTCCTGGGAGCGGAGTGCTTGCTACAGGTTTCAGGTGTCCACAGAGCATGTATGTTCCAACTCTTCCTTACAGATACTGATTGCATTTGTGGAAGAGTGGTCCAGATTTCTGTGTAGATTCTAATGTATTTATTATCGTGATGTGTACTTTGATATATAAGCACCTGTGCTACTATTATTTCTTTTGCCTTGTTGCTAAGTAAATTGGTATATTTAAGGGCTAAAAGTATCATCTTTATGAGTGGCTCATTTGTGTAAATGGAAATACATTGGTGGGAGCTAAAGCTGTGAGTAGGGGGAGTATAGTCCCCACAACAGGGTTATTCTTTAGAGAAGTTGAGGGTAGCTTCATGGTGGAAGATTGCCATTGTGAACAGAGCTGGAATAAGGGAACATGGAGAGTGAATCAGTATCCACATGTCCATATAAGAGGCATGATGTGGAGACCAGCTATATGTGGGTTACCTGTATGTATATTTACGTGAATAAACACACACACACACACACACACACACACACAGTCTTCCCTGATAGAACTCGGGCTCTGTGAGGGCAAGGAACTGTTCCACTCTTGTCTTTGTAGCCCTAGCTCTTTGTATAATGGCACACAGTAGGTCCTTGATATATATTCAACACAGAAAGATGAAAATGTCTATAAAATACCTGCAGAATTGTGGTTTTTGTTTGAAACTGCAATAGTTCAGACTTCCTGTGTCTTTGTACTTATACTCTTTGGGTGTTGATCTTTGTGAATAAATGTCAACATCTGTTATCAGCTTTCTCTGATTCTACCAGTTGTTCCCATTTCCTAAACCACTCTCTATGCTAAGATAATAAAATGCAGTCCAAAGAGATTAGCACAATGAAAAGACTTAAAACAGAATAAATTAGGAAAAATAAACCAAGGAAGTAATCAGCTAGTTTGACATATGATTCTGGTTATTTTGCATCATTAAATGATTGGATGAGCTTTCTTTGCCAACAAAAACCAACATTCCTTCTCCACCATACACTTTGGTATTTCCTTCACATTGCTAAGAAACCATGGAGATCTGGAAAACAAACTAACTCGAGGCATTGCAATAATTTCACACCCTAGGAAAGGCTTGTGGCATCAGGAACAACAGTTGCTTCATGAAACTCAAGAAATACCCATTCTGGAAGGTCCCATTTCACCAAGTCCTGCCCATTTGATGGGAAAGGCTAAAAGCAAATATGACATTCCTCTTCGAAGGATTCTCATCCTGGAGGGAGAGCCAGAAAATGGCTAACTGAAGCAGCCCCTACTCAGAGCTAAATGAGCTGGTGACAATGAAACCAGATGGTGACTGTTTAATAACAAGTTTACAGAGTCTTAGCAACTACAAGGAGCTAGATCCTTGGCTGTGGCTCAGCTTATGGTGAGGAGAGCTTTAACTCTCACAGAGAAAGCTTTAGACCAATATGGTTCTAAATTCAGGAAAATATCCAGTGGAGAACAAGGTCAAGTGGCATCAAATGCACAGGCCAGAAGTAAGAACAACAACATCACACTTTATGTATACACATTCATGTGTGTGTATAAAAATCTATATCTATAATATTTATATGGTGCTTTGAGATTTGCTAAGTTCTTTACAAATATCTCATTTCTTCTTCACCACAGATTTGGGCAGTGTGCTATTATTATTATCCCCCTTTTTTTAAAGATGAGGAATTGTTAAAATTGTTGAGAGACTCTTCATGACCCTCTTTTTGGATTTTCTTGGCAAAGGTACTAGAGTAGTTTGCTGTTTCCTTCTTCAGCTTATTCTATAGATGAGGAAACTGAGGCAGACAAAGTTAAGGGACTTGCCCAAGGTCACATAGCTAGTAAGTGTCCAAGGCCATATTTGAATTCAGGAAGACTCATCTTCCTGATTCCAGGCCAAGCAGTCTATCTACTATGCCACCCAAATACGCCTTACAGTCTACGAGGGGGAAGACAATGAGGCAGAAGAGAGGAAGCCTGCTACAAGAGAGGCTGGACTCAAAACCCCAGAGAGGATTTACAGAATATTGCACAAATGCAATGATTCCTAACTTATGGGGAGTTAGAGCACAGTACTATGACTTATTTGATTTATAAGCCTCCTTCCTTCCAAAGAGTTCTGTGGAGCCCATGCAGTAAGACTTAGACTTGCCAGTTTAGCCGTGAAGTTAGAAGCAACAAATCCTTTGAAAGCACAGCTCAAAGCTGATTGTTGAAAAGAAGGCTCCTGGGTGCCAAAGGACTCTTTCCTAGGTGTGCTGCTGCTGCCTTCCTCTGTTTGGCTGTTGGTGGAAGTCATAGGATCATAAAAAGAGCTGGAAGGGACCTCAGAGACTTCTAAGCTCCTCACACTTGACAGAGGTAGAAACTGAGGCATCAAGAGATCAAGTGACTTCCCCAAAGTCACAACTAGTCATTATTCAAATTGGGATTCAAACCCAGATTTCCCAACTATGGATCAGTCAATCAACTGACATCTATTAAAAGCCTGTTGAATACTAATGCTCCATAAGAAACGATGAGCACATTAATTAAAAAATTATGGAAAAACCTACATGAAAGTATGAAGAGTGAAATGAGCAGAACTAAGAAGACATTATATATGGCAGCAGAAATTTTGTTTGAAGAATGACTTGTGTATGCCCACCTTCAGAGAAAGAACTGATAAACAGAAAATGAGGAAGGAAGGTTCGCAGAAGAGTTGGGATTTACTGTGAAAGGGAGTGATTGGTCAGACCTAGGCTTTAGGAATATCCCTTGGAGAGTTATTGGAGCATGGATTGGGGTGTGGGACACTGAGGCTGGCAGGGGAGGCTATAATCCAGGCAAAAGGTGATGGGAGCAGCAGCTGTCTGACTTGGAGAGTGAGATGATGAGAGCTATGACAAGACTTGATGACTGATTGCTTAGCTATTTGGGGTTCGGGGAGAGAGAAGCTGAGGATGATTCTGAAGAGAGTGAATTCAGAAGACTGGAAGGATAGAATTGCTCTTAATGGACATGGGGATGTTTGGAGCTTTGGACACATGTCTGAGATATTCATGGGACTTCCGGTTTGAAATCATTAATATGTAGTTGGTGATGTAGAGTTGGGTTTGAGGGGAAAGCCTGGGGCTGGATATACAGGGTTAGTTTTAATAGCTTAAAGACTTAGAACATATAAATCTGGTAGTCACTGTTGGCATAGTGATGACAATTTAACCTGTGGGAGTTGGTAAGAAGAAAGGGAGGGGAGGAAAGAGGGAGGAAGGGAGGGAGAGAGAGGGAGAGGGGGAGGGAGAGACAGAGATAGGTGAGGAGGGAAGAGATATGAGAGAAAGGAAAGAGAGAGATGGAGGAAAGAGAGAAGAAGAAGAAGAAGAAGAAGAAGAAGAAAAGAGAAAGAAAAAAGAAAGAAAGAAAGAAAGAAAGAAAGAAAGAAAGAAAGAAAGAAAGAAAGAAAGAAAGAAAGAAAGAAAGAAAGAAAGAAAGAAAGAGAAAGAAGAAGGTGACGATAATGATGAAGACTCTGGACAGAACCTTGTGGGACGGAAATTTGAGGGGTGGGGTATCAAAAATGGTCCTTTGAAAGGAGGCTGGGGGGTGGTTAGATAGCTAGTAGGAGAATCAAGGGAGAGAAGAATCACCAAAAAACTCCAGAGAGGGGGCAGCTAGATGGCTCTGTGTATTGAGAACCAGGCTTGGAAACATGAGGTCCTGGGTTCAAATTTGACCTCCGATACTTCCTAGCTATGTGACCCTGGGCAAGTCACTTAACCCCAGATTCCTAGCCCTTAACACTTTTCTGCCTTGTAACTGACACTTAATATTGATTCCAAGACAGAAGATGAGAATAACCCCTCCCCAACAATTTCAGGGAGGACTGCGTATTCGGGAGCATAGGGTGGTCAACAGTGACTAGAAGGTGATCAAGAAGGATGGAATCTAAGAAAAGGTCACTGAATATCACAATTAAGAAATTACTGGCAGCTTTGGAGAGAGCAGTTATTGAGTGACGAGGTACAAACCTAGTGCTCCATCTATCACTTTAAGGTTCACAAAGAACTTTTTTATACGTGAATTCATTTGTTTCTCAAAATAACCATGCAACATAAGTATCATATTTATCAGCTGAAGAAATGGAATTTCAGAGAGAATAAGTGCTAAGTCTTGGTCATAGTCCCAGAGCTACACTGAATGTCAGAGGAAGGATTTGAAACCAAGTATTCCTGACTCGAGTCCACCCCTCCCTCCAAGACAATACATCTAGCCATCTAATGGCATTCAGAAGCAAAGCATACATAGCTCTTTAGTATTTAGTACTCATAGCCCTGAAATGTGGAATTTTGCAGGGATGTGTACTTGGCACTGGGTTGCATTTAGGATGGAGTGGTAGGGTTATAGCTTGATTATGGGACAGAGGTGGGGGCATTGTCACCAACACTAGAATGGGGGAACCTACAGTGGCATGGCCACCAGGTGGCACAGTGACTACATGTAGCCACTACAAAAATAACTCAGCCAGGGAGCTAGGAGACTCACAAGATTCCAGGAGACTCCAGGCAAATCCAAAAGTTGGCAAGGTTACTAGAACCCCATTTCCCCCTTTATTTTATTTTAATAACAAATTTCCACATACGTTTTCCATAGTTCCATGATTCATATTGTCTTCCTCCCTTCTTCCTTCCCCCCTCCCAGAGCTGACAAGCAATTCCACTGGGTTATACACGAATTATCAAGCAAAACACATTTCCATATTACTCATTTTTGTAAGTGAATAATCTTATAAAACATAGCCAAGTGATAAGTCATATGTTATAATCTGCATTTATACTCCAACAGTAGAACCCCATTTAACACAGCTTATTATGAGATAGATTAAAAATATGCTAGTCATATAATAAATATTTCTTTTAATATAGAAAAGCCCATTCTGTCAATACATTTTCCTTATTTTCTATCTCTAATTTTGTTCCTTTCTGTTAGTTTCTTTGTTATAGGATTAGTATATCTTTATTGGAATTTGGAGTGGAGGAATAAATGGAGGAGGGAGTTGGTACTGTTTTATCCTACCCAAAGGGTTGGTCTGTAGTCTTTATTTCTCAAAGCTGAGATATTCTAGGGTTTGAGCTGATTGGCTTCTGTGAAAAAAATCTCTAAGCAGTTTTTTTTGCTTTGAAGCAAGTTCACAGAATCATGGAATCAAAGTTGTAATCTTGTTCAACCCTTGCATGAAACCGGAATCCCTTCTAGAATACCTCTAATGTGGCCATCCAACCTTTGTTTGAACATCAGTACCAAAACTGTTATCTGACCTCATGATGTACCCGAAGAACACTTGAGCCTTGCCTTCAGTCCTCCTGTTGCATCCCACGAACCACCAAGTCTTTCTATGTGTACTACAAATGAATCCTTCTGGATATGTTGCCTCCCCCAATCAGGAGAACTTTTTTTTAAAACTTTTACCTTCTGCCTTAGAATCAATACTGTGGATGGATTCTAAGGCAGAAGAATGGAAAGGGCTAAGCAAGGGGGGTTAAGTGACTTGCCCAGGGTCACCCAGCTAGGAAGTAGGAGAACTTTTTTTTTAAACCTTTACCTTCCATCTTGGAATCAATACCATGTATTGGTTCCAAGGAAGAAGAGCAATAAGGACTCTGCAATTGAGGTTCTGGCTTGTCCAGGGTTACATAACTAGGAAGTGTCTGAGGCTACTTTTGAACCTGGGACCTCTGGTTTCTAGACTTGGCTCTCAATCCACTGAAACACTTAGCTGCCTCTCACATAATTAACATTTAATCCTTCCTTCCTTCCTTCCTTCCTTCCTTCCTTCCTTCCTTCCTTCCTTCCTTCCTTCCTTCCTTCCTTCCTTCCTTCCTTCCTTCCTTCCTTCCTTCCTTCCTTCCTTCCTTCCTTCCTTCTTCCTTCCTTCCTCCCTCCCTCCCTTCCTTCTTCCTTCCTTCCTCCCTCCCTCCCTTCCTTCTTCCTTCCTTCCTTCTTCCTTCCTTCCTTCCTTCCTTCCTTCCTTCCTTCCTTCCTTCCTTCCTTCCTTCCTTCCTTCCTTCCTTCCTTCCTTCCTTCCTTCCTTCCTTCCTTCCTTCCTTCCTTCCTTCCTTCCTTCCTTCCTTCCTGCCTTCCTTCCTTCCTGCCTTCCTTCCTTCCTTCCTCCCTCCCTCCCTCCCTCCCTCCCTTCCTTCCTTCCATCTTTAATGATGGAGGAACTCAGCAATTCACAGAGCAATTCCTCTCATTTTGGAATAGCTTAATTTGTTTGGAATTTCTTTCTGAAGTTGAACTGAACTAATGACTTCCATTTTCTGACCACCTTCATATTGTCTGTATAGCTTTGGACATTTGTATAAACCCAGATATTCACACATTGTGTCCCCCATTATATTGTACTTTACCGGACACAGGAATGGTGGTTTAGGGTTGGATTGTTTCTTCTTTTCATTCCTTTCTTGGTATTCCTTAGTACTTAGCACAGTACCTGGCATACAAAAAGTACTTAATAAAGGCTTGTTGATTGACTGACTGTTGGGCATCCTTTCCGTTCTGCCCTTTAGGCCAACCCAAATAATCCTAATCCCTCTTCTACATGACAGCGTTTGGGATTGAAAATAGAACAAGCAAGGTAGGGATGGAGCTCATAATTTTACTGCTGTGTCAGTCTGAAGAAAGGCAGCGTTGACCTTTTTGTCCTCTCTAGATTGCTGGCCAGGAGTTAAAATGGTCAGTCATTAATACGGCTGACCTAAAGGCCAGTATAGGGCCAGGGGAATGCTTTTCATTGTTCTGTATTGTTTATTTCCCTGTTGTGAAATTCTGTGGCCAGAAAACTGCATCGTTCCAGCAGTAAAGTCCTAATTGCATGCTTTCAAAGACTGGTTTGCGTGGGGCCTGTTTGGCTAAACAAGGAGAGAAAGCAGAGCAGGGGGTGAGAAAGCATCAAGGTTACACACTTCACAGAGCTCTCAACCCAATGAGGAATTTTTATTAATTCTTTAAATGCAAAAGTCCAGCAATGTCTCTACCTGTCATACCCCCTGCAGCGCTCCAGGTAGGAAAGTATGACTCACCGAGGGAGCCCTTCTCTGCCAGAAAGCCTTCGTTGGTGGGTCTGGGCATGTGAGAGGGAAGGAAAAAAGAGAAACGCTCACCCTGGGCAGACTCTGGAACCAAAGCCGAGGGGGCCACCGAGGCCCCCCATGCAGGAGAGATTTGAGAGCAGAATAGCTTTAGCAGGTAGCTTGGCAGGGACCCGAGGGCTTGGGTGAATTGTTAACTATTTGCTCCATTTCCTCACTAAACCACAAGTGTGGGACACCAGAGAGAAAAATTCTTTTTATTTAGTTGTGTGCAGGCCAAGTCCACATTCCCTCTCGGACTGTCCTTATGGAACGGGGATCTGCCCTCTCCCCAAATCAGAGTTTTATGGATTTGTATTCGATTTCTACATATGATATTCCTATTTCTATTAGAAGTTTGATATGGGGATACCCGGGGAAGAAAAGGAGAGAGGAAGGAACGCTTTTTTCTTTTTAAATCCTATCATCAGCCCTATTATTTGGGAGCAGAAATACTCTTCACTCTCAGATTTATTTCTTGTTTTAAACCCTCACCTTTCATCTTCGAATCAATACTGTGTATTGGTTCCAAGGCAGAAGAGCGGTAAGGGCTAGGCAATGGGGGTTAAGTGACTTGCCCATAGTGGTGCCCATGGTGACATAGGAAGTATCTGAGGTCAGATTTGAACCCCGGACCTCCCATTTCTGGGACTGGCTCTCAATCCACTGAGCCACCCAGCTGCTTCTCTCCATAAAGGTGCAAGTTTGGAAAATCATCTATGTAATTCTTTTAATTCTTTCTTCTTCTTCTTCTTCTTCTTCTTCTTCTTCTTCTTCTTCTTCTTCTTCTTCTTCTTCTTCTTCTTCTTCTTCTTCTTCTTCTTCTTCTTCTTCTTCTTCTTCTTCTTCTTCTTCTTCTTCTTTCTTCTTCTTCTTCTTCTTCTTCTTTCTTCTTCTTCTTCTTCTTCTTCTTCTTCTTCTTCTTCTTCTTCTTCTTCTTCTTCTTCTTCTTCTTCTTCTTCTTCTTCTTCTTCTTCTTCTTCTTCTTCTTCTTCTTCTTCTTCTTCTTCTTCTTCCTCCTCCTCCTTCTTCTTTCTTCTACTTCTTCCTTCTTCCTCCTCCTCCTCCTCCTTCTTCTTTCTTCTACTTCTTCCTTCTTCTTCTTCTTCTACTTCTTCCTTCTTCTTCTTCTTCTTCTTCTTCTTCTTCTTCTTCTTCTTCTTCTTCTTCTTCTTCTTCTTCTTCTTCTTCTTCTTCTTCTTCTTCTTCTTCTTCTTCTTCTTCTTCTTCTTCTTCTTCTTCTTCTTCTTCTTCTTCTTCTTCTTCTTCTTCTTCTTCTTCTTCTTCTTCTTCTTCTTCTTCTTCTTCTTCTTCTTCTTCTTCTTCTTCTCCTCCTCCCCCTTCTCCTCCCTCCTTCTCCTTCTCCTTCCTCCTTCTCCTTCTCCTTCTCCTTCTCCTTCTTTTTTAACCTGGATTGCCATTTGAGGGAATATTACAGATGCAGCTAGTTCTGGGGAAATTGTGGCAACAGGACTTGGAGTCAGAGGAAGCCTGGCCTTGAATGTTGGGAAAGGCTCCATTTTTGTATCTCCAGTCCCTTGCCTGGTGTCTGGCATATATGTTGGCATTTTATCGATGTACACCCAGCAATTGATTGAGTATGAGCTGTGGCACTAAGGGGAAGTTGTTTAACCACTCTGAGACTCAGTCTTCTCATCTGTAAAATGAGAATGTTTGTATCACCTACCTCATGGGATTGTTTGAAAAAACAAAACAAAACATGGAGCCCTGTAGAAACATGGGCCATCCATGTGGCTGATGCTGGAGCTCAAGTGCCCTTCAGTTTATTACTCTGTTCTTGTGGTTGCCTTGCCTATTTCTAGGTAAGCTTATCTTTAGAATCCTAGAAGGACTGGCCAGCTCTTGAAAGAGACATGGGCATCACCACCATGACGTCTACCCTTTAAGATGGCAAGAACTGTTTCCATTTTGGTTTCATATTGTCAGTGCTTGGGAGTAGATGTTTCTAATGGGAAATGCTTACAATAAATGTTTGTTTCTACAGTTTAATTTACTAAATTTAAAAGGATTGAACCCTGCATTTCCCATTGCTACCAGCTAAGCCAGAACGCCCCCTGCCCCCATTCCCCTTGGTATGAAGGCCAACTTTGTTTAAAAAACAAACAGACCAAGTTTTATTCTTGAAGCCTTTGTTGATCAAAGTATCACAGTAATCCTTTTTCTATCACATTCCCTTCTCTTCTAATACCTCAGATCTTTTATTTTTTTTTTAATCTCTTTCTTTTCCTTAGGTCACTCCCTCCTCTCCTTCGCCTGTCTGCCAGTCAGCTCTGGACTTCTTTACCCTGCTGGCCTCATTCTGTGACTTCTTTGCCAACCGTGTGGGCTTTCTGATTTTCACTTTTAATTAAGATGGATAAATCAGAGCTACACCAGGCTCCTGGTTTCATGTTTTGATGAAGAATTATTACACCCAGAGTAGAGTAGGTCTGGCGCGAGGTCACACTCTAATGAAGGCCAAAGGAAAGCCAACTGTTGAGTGAGGGGGAGGTACAAAACAAGCTAGATGGAGTGCCCGTCCATACTTGGCTGCTTCTTGGGTTTCCCTGATTCCTGGAGCCATACTTTGTCAAAAGGCAGGGGATGGGCTTTCTTTTCCCAGTGCCTCCCCCTGACTCACCCAGGGCAATGCACAAGATCCCAAGTACAACATGATTTGCACCCAATAAAACAGTTTCATTTCTTAATTATGAAGAGGGAGCGTTTCGGGTAGCTCAGGCTCCATCTGTGCTTCCAGCTTGAATGAAATTGAAGCGGTGGGGACCAATCCCTAGTCCGGGGAGGTAGGTTCTGGCCAGTAGCTTCTTGGATGGGATCCTGCCATTCTTCTATCAATGAGCCCTTGAGGACACCAGCTCACACCTTGATTTGCCCGCAAGAGGCAAGATAGAGCTCATCTCTTCTCTTTTCCAATGCAAGAACCTAAAGGGGAGAGCTTGAGAGGGACGGGCCATTTCCTCCAAATCTCCCTCTTTCAGACAACTGCAGCTTATCGTTTAGGGAGAGTCTCCAGGCCATGTTTAGCAAAATCCTTAAAGCAACTGCCACACCAGTTTCTAGGTCTTCTTTTATTATTCTAAGCATGGACAGACAGATCGTTCCCATTTTCCACAAGGGGATGGGGAACATTTTTCCTGTTTTCTGGAGGAGGAAGACTGCCTTTTCTGATTTACAAAATGGTAGGTTTTCTTGATTGTTCTTTTTTTTTCTTCTGTTTTTAACCTTTACCTCTGTCTTAGAATCATTACCATGTATCAGTTCCAAGGCAGAGGAGCAGTAAGGGCTAGGCAATGGGGGTTAAGTGACTTACCTAGGGTCACACAGGTAGGAAGTGTCTGAAGAAGATTTTGAACTCAGGACCTCTCATTTTTAGTCCTGACTCAATTCACTGAGCCACCCAGCTGCTCCATCCCATTGTTCTTAGTGAAGAAAAGTTGCTTTTGATGGGAAACACTTGTATACTTATTATCTGAATAAGGATCTAACAATCACGGTATCAGAGATTTTTGCTGTAATAAATGGTCGCTGTGGGACAGGCTCAGTGAGAGCCAGTCCCAGAGATGAGAAGTCTTGGTTCTAATCTGATTTTGGACACTTCTTAGCTGTGTGACTCTGGGCAAGTCACTTAACTCCAATTACCTAGCCCTTACCAATCTCCTGCCTTAGAACCAAAACATGGTATTGATTCCAAGATAGATGCTAAGGGTTAAAAAAAGTGGCTGTTATTCATCTCTCTTCCTCCACAAAGCATCCTCTCCAAATCATCTTCACATCTTGTTCTTCAAGTTATCCAAATGTCACAGTGTTGTAACTTTGTCCTTTGTGGTCATTGGACTGGTAGCTGCCAAGCCCCCAAGCCCTTTCCCACTCCCATGCCTTTTTCTAGGTCTCATTTATTCATGCGGTATTACTCCCACTGATTGGCTGTGCCTCCAGAGTTCCAGACTCAGCATTTTGTTTTTGCTTCTCATTCCTCCTCAAGGTCAAATCATAAGAACAGACAAAAACACAGGAGAGTTAAATGCAACCTTAGAAGGTCCAACCTTCCCCTTGCTTCTTGTCCTAGCTAAAATCTCTGCCAGGATCTCTGGCAGGAAGCTTTTTGGGATCCCTCTTTATTTTAGTGCCACTCTTGGGCTGATTATTTCTAGCTCTTCCTATACCTGTCCTTGTTTATACACGTTTGCTTGTTGTCTCCCTCCTGGTTAGACCATGAGTTCCTTGAGGCCAGGGACTGTCCATTGTCTGTCTTTGTATCCCCAGTGTTTAGCTTGGTATCTGGCACATATCAAGTTGGCTTTTTTAACCTTTGCTTTCTGTCTTGGTCAATTCAGCATATTGGTTCCAAGGCAGAGAAAGGGCTAGACAATGGGGGTTAAGTGACTTGCCCAGGGTCACACAGCTAGGAAGTGTCAGAGGCCAGATTTAGAGCCAAGACCTCCCCTCTCCAGGCAGAGCTCTGTATAAAACCACTGGGTCACCCAGCTGTCCCACACAAGCTCTTAATAAATCTCATCTATCTTCTGAAGCAGCCATTCCCCTCTTGGGATGTAGCCCTGGAGTGGAACAGAACCAACCCAGGAGTTATGTCTTATAATTCACCTCCTTTGTTCCTTGAATCCTGCTGTATAAGGGTGGGTCAAGGCTGCCTGACCATGGGTACATACAGAGCTGGACTTTGTCTTCATTGAGGTCACTGTTGCTTTCACAGATAATAGAAGACCAGGACTGCCACTTCCAGGGCTCTCGGCTCTTGGGGGCATCACTAGGGTTCCGTAGTGATAGACAAATACCTGCTCCAGCTTCAACTGTCCTTGGGACCATGGCGGCTACCAGAGAAGGGAAAAGCCTCAAAGTCTCATACAAGCCTGGTCCTGGAGGAAGTGTAGAAGATAATCTGGGCTTCTGTTGTTCTCCCAGTCCCCGCCTCTCATTTTCCTGTGTGTTGCCCCTAAATGGCACAAAAAATTCCCAAGACCTGTCTTGGCTCCCTAAATGTATTGCTAACAAACCCCCCATTTCCCTTTGAATCTTGTCAGGCAGAGGTGATTTGCTCTGATCGTGCTTCTCAGTATCATAGAGTGGCAACACAAAAAGAAATTTATTTAAAAGAGGAAATGGTAGATAACAGAAAAGGAGCAAAAGTGACTTCATTGTTGGTCTTTTTATTTCTAGGTCCTAATATAATGTCTGGTACATAGTAGGGGCATATTATGGTCACACCACTCCAAAATTCTCCTCCCAAGTAATAGGTTTCAGTACAATTCCTTCCTTCCTTGCTTCCTTCCTTCCTTGCTTCCTTGCTTGCTTGCTTGCTTGCTTGCTTGCTTGCTTGCTTGCTTGCTTGCTTGCTTGCTTCCTTCCTTCCTTCCTTCCTTCCTTCCTTCCTTCCTTCCTTCCTTCCTTTTTACCTTCTACCTTAGAATCAATACTGTGTATTAGTTACAAGGCAGAAGAGTGGTAAGGGCTGGGCAATGGGGGTCAAGTGACTATCCCAGCTAGAAAGTGTTTGAGGCCAGATCTGAACCCAAGGTCTCCGGTTTGGTTCTCAATCTACTGAGTCACCTAGCTACCCCTACCATCCCTTTCTAATTCCCTTGTACCTTCTGCACAATGGAGAAGGGACCTAGGTAGGCCTGCCTCTTCCTAAATAAGTCTTCTGTCCATATGGTAGTCATTCATGGAACATAGCAGTGGATCTCATGCTTGAGATGTGCTGGGCTTCTTCACACACACCACAGATGATCACAGCATTGGCTGATCCCAACAATTGGCTCTAATTGGTGATGCTGCTCACTCCCCAGCTTCAAGATGTCTTGCCTTTCGGATGCTTTCATCAGAAGTACCAGTACTGGTATGGGCTAGCAGATTCTGGTAAATAAATACCTCATTGTTTGTAAAACTCTGTAGGAGAAGGTACAGGCTAGGGGAAAAGACCATAAATCCATGAGTAATCTCTCCTCCTCTCCCTCCCCTCTCCTCTCCCTCCCCCTCTCTTCTCCCTCCCCTCTCCTCTCCCTCCCCTTTCCTCTCCCTCCCCTCTCCTCTCCCTCCCCTCTCCTCTCCCTCCCCTCTCCTCTGCCTCCCCTCTCCTCTCCCTCCCCTCTCCTCTCCCTCCCCTCTCCTCTCCCTCCCCTCTCCTCTGCCTCCCCTCTCCTCTCCCTCCCCTCTCCTCTCCCTCCCCTCTCCTCCCTTCCCTTCCCCTCTGTTCCCCTCCTCTCTGTCTCTGTCTGTCTCTCTCTTACAAATAGGTAGGTAACCGCTGCCCGGCTTTACTGAGTCACCTTTACAATTCGGTTTGTGCTGGTGAACAATTACTTCTCAATTGGACAAATCACCTCACAAAGGGGATTTAATGGGACAAAGGGGCCGGGGGTCCTTTGCTCTGATCCCTCACATTCTTTCCTTTAGGCCAAAGCCTCCTTGCTGCCTTTGCCAACACTGAGCACAAAGCCTTGTTGTTGGATGGTTTTGGAGCCCTTCATGATAGGTCCCACTGAGAGATAACCGAGGAACAATAGCATGAAAAGATCTGCAGGTTTAGCAAAAGCAATCTGGGGGGAGGGGGTTGTTGTTGCAGGGAAAGAGATGAAACTCCCCAGCAAGACAGTAAGGCTCCTGTAGCGTTTTTCTAATCCAAGTGGAAAGTGGTCTAACCACAGGAATGATTATTAACAAAAGCAATAAGCTAATTAAACAAGGCACAAATATTGTATTGTCTGGGTATGAGTGCTTGAAGGGCATGGCTCGTTTTACCACTGCCAACAGAGTTAAAGGTGGATGGTTTTGACAGGAATCTCTTCGTCTTGTAAATTGTGAGCAGCTCCAAATGACTGACTAATTCTTCTCTTTAAGGAGAATTAAAAAAAGAGAGAGAGAATTTGCTTCAATGTGGTATCCTCTGTTTCTTCTGTTGTAGTTTACTTATAGCATCTTGGGAGGGGGAGAGAGCTATTGGGCAACCATAATATTTAGCAGTCAGCTGGTTGTCAGTGATTGGGGGGAGGAAGGCGGAGAGGGGGTGGGGGTGGGAGAGATAGATAGATAGATAGATAGAGAGAGAGACAGAGGAAGAGAGAGAGACAGAGAGACAGAGAGAGAGGAAGAGAGAGAGAGGGAGAGGGAGGGAGGGAGGGAAAAAGGGAGGGAGTAAGGGAGAAAGGGGGGAGAGAGAGGAGAGGGAAAGAGAGGAAGAGAGGGGGGGGAAAGAGAGGGGGAAGCAGGGGAGAGAGATAGAAAAATAATAACAGCAATATCCAAAACCCAACAACTGAACCTCCTATGTGATACTTTCTCACAAAGCAGAAGCCAAATGAGGACTCCAAAGATGGAACTGCTCTGAGAGTCAGTGTCTTTGCCTGGAAACTTGGTAGCTCTTTCATGTTCCTAGTCTAAGTGGCAGCCAGACCATAATGAAGTGGGGGCGGAGGACAGGAGATAATGATCCCAGGTATTGGTGCCATTTGGAAAGGAAGCCAGCAGTAAGGGATATGTCTGATTGGTCTGGAGGATGCTTGGGCTTTCTCTGGATGATGGTACATGAGAGTTGTCTTTGAGTTATCCAGAATCACAGTATCTTTGGTGGAAGGTAATCAGTGGAGTGAATTGAAAGGGCTATACTAAGAGCCTTTTGGGGGAAACATGTTGGGACTAGTGGTAGGAACCAGGCACCAGAAATTGCCATGATCTGGGCTCAGAGCAGGCTCTTAGGAATTAATTGCGGAACTGTCCTGAATTGACTCCATTGACACACTTTGTTTTGATGGCACACAAATCAAAGACCAACAAAGGGTGGGCATCCATCCATTCCTGCCCCACAACAATTAGGTGAAATAGCATTAAAGAGGGATTGACTACAAACAGTACATGCAACCAGATGTATTTCTTTTGCCATTTGCGAAAAGAAAGGAAGGGCTTGTGCTTTGATTTCAACAAGTCATTGTCCATTGTATTTGGTTAATGTTGTCTTTGTTTATGAAACTGAAGTGAGTGTGCCTGTTATTTTCTTTACCATGCATAATGCTCCATGTCTACTTACCTCCTACCTCTGGGATGGAGTTGGGGGACCCGTCTTCCCCTCTCTCTCCTTTGAGGCCATACTTATAGTTTGTAATTTGTGAATCACTTACATTTGTTTGGTTGCGGTTGTCCTTTCCCTTCCACAGCTATGATGTCTTCTCTGTATCTTGTTCCCCTAGCTGGCTTCCTTCATTCTGCATCAGTTCATGTAAATTTTTTCATGCTTCTGTGAAGTCATCATTTGGATTTTTGTACCACAATTTCTTTGGTTGTTCTTCAATCAATTTTGTTTCCAGGTCTTTGCTACCATAAAAAGTGCTGCTCTAAGTATTTTGGAGTACACAAGGATTTTCTTCTTATCAAAGACCATATGGGTATTGGTTTTCAGATGTTTCTCTGAATTCGGACACTCACTGACAATTGAATTGAAGCTCTCCTATACAGGTACAACCAGTGGTTTTGGCTTCCTTTCTATATTTTTCTATTTCTTTTTTTAAAGCCCTCAGCTATCTTAGAACCAATATGGTGTCCTGGTTCCAAGGCTGAAGAATGGTAAGGCTATACAATGGGGGCTTAAGTGACTCACCCAGGATCATACAGCTAGGAAGTGTCTGAGGTCAGATTTGAATTCAGGACCTCCCATCTCTTGGGCCTGGCTCTAAATCCACTGAGCCACTTAGCTGTCCCCTAGCTTCCTTTCTTTACTGAGATTATCATATACCTTGTAATTAATTAGCAATTGCTATCAGTTTTGGAATTTAGGAAATGGGACCTTCCTCTTTTTTAGGCACATCCTCCAAACTTGCCAGATATACATGCTAGGAACAATTTTAAACCCTTGGCTATGGCTAACTGGTCAAGCTCTAATGCCTCTTTGTGGGAGAGGGGGTCAACATTTTTTGTTCTTTGTAACATTTTTTTACAAGGTATGAAATAAAAGCCTAGTGCAGGGGTGGCTAGGTGGCCGAGTGGAAAGAGTCAGACCTGGTGACAACGACATCTTGGGTTCAAATGTGACCTCAGAAACTTTCTAGCTGTGTGGTCCTGGTCAACTCACTTAACCCCAATGGGTGCCTTGGAACCTAATACAAGATGGAAGGTAAGGGAGTAAAAAAAGAAGTAAAGAAGGCAAAATGGCAGAATCTCTTCCTCCCACCCCTCCAAAGAAAGCAGGGGAATAAGAGATGCGATTGGGAACCTATGGAATCCCACTAGTCTGTGCAAGCTCGCCTCAACCTCAGCTTAAGATGACAAAGCATTGTTCCGGTACAAGGAAGGTATCCTACGGTTCAGGAAAACCAAGATTTCCCAAAGGGTAACTGGTGGCTTGGAAGAGCCCAAAGGCTGGTTTCAGCTGCCATTTAACTTCATCTTTCCTCACCAGTGGAAACCAGAGTAAATACAAGCGCTTACCACCCTATTTTGCAATGTGTGTTTTTCTACCGTGTTTTCTATCTTTTTAGGCATGAGATCATCACATCCTGCTTTCTGGGTTTTTTGGGGGGTTGTTTTCTCACTTTCCTATGGAACAAGCCAGTGAAAGAATGTGCTGGGGGTGGGGTGGGGGGGTGGGCAGACACCGGATGGTCAACCCAAGGCTATGCATTAGCCAGGTATCTGTTTCGGGAAAGTGTCACCGTGTGGACTTGATGGCAGTAAACTTCCCCCTAAGACAAGAATGGCCAGTATTTGTTTGTCCTTGGTGCGGGACTTGTTTTTTTTCCCCTTTGGGGCCGTGACTTCCTCCAGTTCATTCCCATGCAAGGAAGGCATCAGTGCAAGAATTTGAGGCAAAGGGCTGGGGCCAAGAGACTGGAGGGAAGAAATAATAACAAGAGCTAGCACTTGGACTTAAGATTTGCCAAGCATTTTGTAAGTATTGTCTCATTTAGACTCTGGGAGGTAAGTGGTGCTATCATCCCCATTTCACAGATAATAATAATAACAACATCAGCTGATCTCTACATAGTCCTTCACCCCTTCCAGAACATATTTAACAGATAATAATAATAATAGCTAATATTTGTGTAGCATTTACTATGAATCAGGCACTATGCTAAGCACATTTTTAAAGCTCTTACTTTCTGTCTCAATTACAACTCTAAGACAAAGACTAGGCAAATGGGGCTAAGTGACTTGCCCAGAGTCACACAGTCAGGAAGTATCTGAGGGCAGATTTGAACTTGAGTCCTCCCGACTCTAGACCTGGTTTGCTATCCACGATCTACCTAGCTGCTCCTATGCTAAGTACTTTTACAGTCAGTGTCATTTGATCATCACAATAACCCTGGGAGGTAGGGTTACCACTCTTCTGTCTTGGAACCAATACATAGTATTGATTCTAAGGTGGAAGGTAAGAGTTAAAAAAAAGTGATGATGATAGCTGACCCAAAGTAGTATGACGTAACGGAGAGAATGCTGGACCTATAGCCAGAGCCTTTGGGTACATATCTTGGGTCTAGTATAGCTATATGTTTTTTGGCAAGGCTCTGAGCCTCAGTTTCCTCACCTGAAAAATAATGGGAGAGTTGGATTAGATCAGTGATTCTCAACACCCACACATGTATATAACTTTTTTGGCTCATTCCACAGTATCCTTTGCCACAAGGAACCTCAGCACACTAAATATTTAAGTTGGCAGTGCTAGAGTATAGTTAAGAGACTCTCACGTACACAGTTTCCTTTAAATAGGAGCAGCCATCATTACTGAATTTGCTGTGAGTTAAATGTCTGAGCTGTTTCTGAGTTAGTTTGTACCTGTAAGAACAGAAGCAAGTTTGGCTTATTTTGAGAATCCTGTGCGTACCGTACAACATGCGCTGGGGAAAGATCATTTGCCTTACACAAAATCATATGTTTTCTTCTCTCTGTAAGAACATTCTGAATTCTGTGGCACCAGGATGCCATGCATGGCACTCCCCTTGGGCACCACTGGATTAAGTGATCGATGAGGTTTCCTTCCAGCTTTAAATGATTTATTGGGTTCTTTATAGTTACAAAGTGCTTTCTTTATATGGAAGATCTCCTCAAAACAGAGGCTCAGAGAGGACTCACTAATCTACAGCGAAGAAACAGAAGTATCATGATCCACGCAGGGTCTCCTGATTTCTAGTGTACTTGTCTTTGTAGAAAACTTTTTCTTTTCTTTTCTTCCTCCCTCCCTCCCTCCCTCCCTCCCTCCCTCCCTCCCTCCCTCCCTCCCTCCCTCCCTTTCTTTCTTTCTTTTCTTTCTTTCTTCTTCTTTCTTTCTTTCTTTCTTTCTTTCTTTCTTTCTTTCTTTCTTTCTTTCTTTCTTTCTTTCTTTCTTTCTTTCTTTCTTTCTTTCTTTCTTTCTTTCTTTCTTTCTTTCTTTCTTTCTTTCTTTCTTTCTTTCTTTCTTTCTTCTTTCTTCTTTCTTCCTTCCTTCCTTCCTTCCCTTCTTTCTTTCTTTCTTTCTTTCTTTCTTTCTTTCTTTCTTTCTTTCTTTCTTTCTTTCTTTCTTTCTTTCTTTCTTTCTTTCTTTCTTTCTTTCTTTCTTTCTTTCTTTCTTTCTTTCTTTCTTTCTTTCTTTCTTTCTTTCTTTCTTTCTTCCTTCCTTCCTTCCCTTCTTTCTTCCTTTTTCTTTCTTCCCTTCCTTCCTTCCTTCCTTCCTTCCTTCCTTCCTTCCTTCCTTCCTTCCTTCCTTCCTTCCTTCCTTCCTTCCTTCCTTCCTTCCTTCCTTCCTTCCTTCCTTCCTTCCTTCTTTCTTCCTTTCTTTCTTTCTTTCTTTCTTCCTTCCTTCCTTCCTTCCTTCCTTCCTTCCTTCTTTCTTTCCTTTCTTTCTTTCTTTCTTTCTTTCTTTCTTTCTTTCTTTCTTTCTTTCTTCTTTCTTTCTTTCTTTCTTTCTTTCTTTCTTTCTTTCTTTCTTTCTTTCTTTCTTTCTTTCTTTCTTTCTTTCTTTCTTTCTTTCTTTCTTTCTTTCTTTCTTTCTTTCTTTCTTTCTTTCTTTCTTTCTTTCTTTTGATAATAGCAAAGTTCTGACTGCCTAGGTCCTGAAGGAGGAGAAGTAGGTGGAGAGCTCTGCCCATATCCCACTAATTTCCCTTCCCCTCACGTAGCTGTGACTTTGAAAAACCTTATTTTTAACTCATACATTTTATTTTGAGACAGCAGATTCTTTCCACCAAAGGTCCAGCCAAGCCCACAGAAGGCCCACATAAGCAGGAATAGGACAACAATGGGGACAGGACTCCTGCAAAAACTACTGAAAGGCAGCACTTTTGACTTTTCCCCAGCAGCTATCAGATCAGGCTGAGGAGTTGGTCCGGAGAGGAGGGGGCTGGCAGCTAGTTGACATTGGGTGGATCAGAGATCAAGTCCAATATATCATGGAATTACAGTGCCCTCGAGGGCAGGGACTATGTTTTCTCTTCTTGGTATTTCTGGTGTCTAGTCCATTGCCTGGTTGTTGACTAGATTGGTGGACAGGCAGTCTAAAGGGTCTGAGTCCTTTAGTCTCTGGCAGGGTATGATGACAGGTGCTGTAAACTTAGGTGGGCCAGGATTGAAGCTCTCTGCCTCTTCCCCAGGATAAAAGAGCATCTGTATAGATCTGTGTTCAGTCTCTCCCACATAAAGGAAGTTCCCAGTAAAACCAGATAGAATGGCATTATCTGGGAGAGGAAGAGTCAAGTGGATGTCACTTAAGACTACCGCATTTCCTTTGGGTAACTATGGACGACAATCAAACTGTTAGCTGTCCGGTCCATATTCTACAGTGTGGATGACATCAGAACGTAAGCTAATTGAGAGCAGGCATCCTTTCATTCTTTGTACTTGTAACCCCAGCTTCAAACACAGTGCCTGGCACATGGAGGGTGCTTGAGAATCCCTGATTGATTGGCTGATAACCTCCTGTTCTCTGGACCCCTGCCTGCCTTTACATGGTCGCCATGTCTTATCTTGTTTGATTTCTTGGCTTCTAGATTTTTGGCTTGCTTCTAATAATAGGTACCTACAAAATTCCAACTTCCTGATCTGACTAAGAAGAAGAAGAATGATACTAGTAATTACACTCCACTTTAAGGTGTGCAAAGGACTTTATGAGTATCATCTCGTTTGATCTTCACAGAAACCCTGGGAAGTAATTGCTTTTATTATCCCCATTTTACAGATGAAGAAACTGAGATAGGCAGCAGTTTAGTGATTTGCCCAGAGTTACATGCCTAGTAAGTGCCTAAAGCTAGATTTGAACTCAGTTTTTTTTTTTTCTGATTCCAGGTCCAGCGTCTATCCACTGTATCATCTAGCTTCCTATCTGGAAGGGCTTCAGCTAAGGAGTGGTCTTCAGCTGAGTCTTGAAGAAAACCAGGAATGTCAAGTCTTTGAAGTGATTACTTTTTTCTGAATTCAGGTCCACCATTCTGCCCCTTATACCTCCTAGCTGCCCTACTTAATGTCCAGGGCTCTGGCTAATAATTTTTGTAAACCCGTACATTCTATCTATTCTAAAACTAAGTATCATTTCCAAGGCAGAAGAGCAGTAATGATTGGGCATTTGGAGTTAAGTGACTTGTCCAAGATCATAAAGCGAGGAAGCATTTGAAGCTAGATTTGAAGCCAGGATCTTCCATCTCCAGGGCTGGTTCTCTATCCATTGACCTACCTAGCTGCCCTACTCCCCATCTTCCATTTTATACTTTTAAACTATTTGTTCTCTGCCACAACTTGCGCATTTCCAGACGATGGTCCATTTCTACTGCTTAATGTATTCTGACTTTATGCCCATTGTTTGGGTTTTGAGATCCAGGTTCTCTGCATGTTTCCACATCTCAGTTCTTGGCTTGACCAGCTCTGCTCTGCTGCCATCCATGCACAGTGCCTTAAAATTGTGCCCCCCCCCCAGACCTGATCAGAAGAACTACTGATCTGCCTGGCCCCCTGGAGGCCCCAATTACTCAGGTACAAACCCATCCACTTACAGAGAGAGCCAGAGATATAGAGAGAGACAGAGAGAAGACGAAAGAAAGAGAGAGCAAGAAAAAGAGGAGAGAGGAAGAAAGAGTGAGAAAAAGAGAAAAAAGAGAAAGAGAACAAGAGAGAAAAGTGAGAGGAAAAGAGAAAAAGAAGAGAGAATGAGAGAAAGAGAGGATGAGAAAGAGGAAGGGAGACAGAGAGATGGAGAGAGGAGAGAGAGAGAGAGAGAGAGAGAGAGAGAGAGAGAGAGAGAGAGAGAGAGAGAGAGAGAGAGAGAAAGGGAGAAAGAGAAGAGACAAGGTCTGCAGTTTAGTTACATAACCATCTCCCCCCTTAGGACTCTCCTGGCATCATTGTCTGCCCTACCTGTGCTCTGACCTGAGTAGTTTGAGGGAAGTCCAGAGATGTTTGTCTGCATCAAAAAGGGCTCTTTCATTTTTTCTTCTTTCTTTCATTTTTTTAAACCCTTACCTTCCATCTTAGAATCAATACTATGTATTGGTTCTAAGGCAGAAGAGTGGTAAGGGCTAGGCAATGGGGGTCAAGTGACTTGCCCAGGGTCACACAGGTGGGACGTGTCTGAGGCCAGATTTGAACCTAGGACCTCCCATCTCTGGGCCTGACTCTCAATCCCCTGAACCACCCCGCTGCCCCCAGAAAGGGCTCTTTCAGAAATGACCATTCTTTCTATCTCTCTAGGCTGATCTGAGTTTTTCTGACATTAAGTTCATGTGCTGCATTGCCTGCAATGGGGAGAGCACTGGCTTTGGGGTCAGAGGATCCAGATACAAGTCTCAGCTCTGTTTCTTCCTCCTTGGGTGACACTTGTCCTTAGTGTCCTCATCTGTCAAGATAAGGACTTGAAGAACACAACTTATACAACTAGTTCTTTCTGCTCTAACATCCTATGATCCCAATTGGGCTTTCTTCTTTCTGGAAATCAATGATTCCCTCCTAAAGAGGATGGAGTTAGTCACTGATGCTTTAACTCTGACATTTGGAAAGGGAGGAGATATTATCCAAAGTGGCCCTGTAGGGTGTACGCTATTCAGGAGTTCCCTGTTGCAATGGTTTTGGCCCAAACCAACAAAAGCTTGTGTGTTATCCAATATATCATGGAAATACAGTGCCAGACCCTGAGCAACAGATGGGACAGGCCACGTGCTTCTTTTCTGCCCTGAAATTGTTTGATTCCCTAAGAGTTATCTTCTGTTATAATTAGATTGAAGACTTACTGCATCTATAAAACATGGAGAGATTCCCCAGGGACCACCCCTTTCTAAGTCATCTACAGGCAGCATGGCATGATGGAGAGCAGAATAATAACAACAATAGCTTGTATTTCTTTAGCACTTTAAGGTTTGCAAAGTGCTTTACAAGTCAAATTTGATCCTTACAACAACACTGGGAAGTAGATGATATTATTACCCCCATATTATAGTTGAGGAAACTGAGGCAGGCAAATGAAGTTCCTTGCCCAAGCAAACAGCTACTAAATATATAAAGCGACAATTATTCTTTTTTAAGCCCTTCCCTTCCATCTTAGAATCAATATCAATGAATTGGTTCCAAAGCAGAAGAGCAGTAAAGGCTAGGCAATGGGGGTTAAGTGACTTGCCCAGGGTCACAAAGCTGGGAAGTGTCTGAGGCTAAATTTGAACCTAGGACCTCCCGTCTCTGGCATGGCTCTTTATCCACTGAGCTACCTATCTGTACCCCCTAAGGTGGGATTTCAACTCATGTTCCTAACTCCAGTTCCAGTGTTCTATCCAGTGCAATCTAATTGCCTCTAGAATAACAGCTACCACAAAGTTTGCAAAGCACTATTCAAATATTATCTAGATAGTATCTTCTTTTACCCTGATGACAATCCTGGGAAGTAGGTGCTATTGTCACCCCCCCCCATTTGCAGATGAGCAAACGGAAGCAGATATGAAAGCAGTTGTCCTTATTCAGGCTCCCAGCTCTATCTGGGGTGCCACCTTGCTGCCTCTAACACTTGAACAGGAAGCCAGAAGACCTATGTGCAGTTCTACTATTATGGCCATCTGGGAAAGTCCCTTCAGCTTTCTGGGTTTCACTTTTGTCATCTCAGGTGGCACCTGGGGACTCTTCTCAAAAATAATCCCTCAGCAGCTCACAGACTTAGATCTGGAAGAACCTAGTCCAAATCTCTCATGGTTGAGGAAACAGATCCAGAAGAGATAATTTTTTTTTCTAGTTCTTGAATTAATTTATTGAGTCAATTTAAAACATTATTCCTTGGTTACAAGAATCATATTCCATTGCTCCCTCCCCTCCCCCACCCTTCCTGTAGCTGATGCACAATTCCACTGGGTATTACATGTGTCCTTGATCAGAACCTATTTCCATGTTGTTGGTGTTTGCATTAGGATGTTCATTTAGAGTCTACATCCCCAGCCATATCCTCCTCGACCCATGTAATCAAGCAGTTGTTTTTCTTCTGTGTTTCTACTCCCACAGTTTTTCCTCTGAATGTGGATAGTGTTCTTTCTCGTAGATCCCTCCAAGCAGAAGAGATAATTTCCTATAGTTTACAAACCTCTCTACTGGCTGTCATGGCTCTTTCTTCATTGGGTGTTCTATCTCTTTTCTCCATTGTACTGTTTCTCCTGATCAGGTTATTGAACTGCCCTTTGCTACCATCTGCTGGCTTCTAGTCTTCAGGGCCATCCACTTCAGTCTGCTCCCACCTATAGTGGCTATGTAGCTTCTCTAACAAGGGCAGGCTGATGTGTATGGCTGCAATTATAGGTTACCACAGAGCCAACAAAAAAGCTGTAGGATGCCCTAGACTGAGTGTGAATCCTCTCCTCCCACTGTTTGGTGTTGATTTATGGTCTGTGGTCCCAGATAACTATTCCTTCCTTCCTTCCTTCCTTCCTTCCTTCCTTCCTTCCTTCCTTCCTTCCTTCCTTCCTTCCTTCCTTCCTTCCTTCCTTCCTTCCTTCCTTCCTTCCTTCCTTCCTTCCTTCCTTCCTTCCTCCCTCCCTCCCTCCCTCCCTTCTTTCTTCTCCACTGTGAGATTTCTGGTCATTCCATTCAGCATGGAGACTGGACATTTTCAGGTTCAAATTAAACTTCCGATTGCTGTTCATTGAGGGGAAAAGGGAGACCCAAGCTTTATGTCAAAGGCTTACTTTCCTTCCTATAAAATATCACTTCCATAATGAACACACATAGAAAAATAGCAAAGAAGCCCAGAAAATCAGAGGAAATACAGTAGAGAGTTAAAGACCTCTCCTATTGGGCTGAGAGCTAACTCAGCCCAACACACAGAGAGAATCCTACATCTCAGTGAAGGGGAAGTTCCCTAAAGTCTCTAGTGCATAGATCTGGGGTTACGGACATGATGGAGACTGCCAGCTCCTCTCATGCTGCCTTCTCCAAGTCTTTTCCTTCAGCAAACTGAGGTAGGCTAGACCTTTGTCCATTTTTTTCTTGAAGCTGGAAGCCAGAAACGTCCATATGGATTGCTGAGCTCCAAGCAAATGAAGAGACCCAAAGAGCAAACTTCTCTCTCCTCTTGTGGCCAACTCTGTCCAGCCTCTGAAGCAGGCTCACTAGTAAGGGGAGCTGCTGCTAGCTATTTCCCAGGGATAGAGAGAGGAGCAAAGGTTTGCCTCTAAAACTATAGAGCATGCTGTGACTGTGAGCTGTTGTTACTGTCTGACATCCCTGATCCAATGCAGACAGCCGAATAGCCTTCAGATTCTAAAAGGCGCCTCTGTCCTAAGCAGGACCTCTGCTGCTACTGTAGGCTATTGGGACGCTGCAGGCTTCTGTCTGTCCCGTGCCGCTGCCAGTTTGCTGTGGACACAGAATCTTGCCATCTGGATTGTACTGGGGGAACAAGTTGATGCACTTAGCCCTGGAGCTCCCACCTCTGCCTCTTTAATGTGAGCCTCTTGAACAGAGAGTTCTCCTTAGGTAATGTCAGGGTACCTATGTAATGGGGGGAGTCTGGGCCTGTGCGGGGAACAGGGCAAGCCTCCTTACACTTATGTATCCCGTGGTCAGCTTTGTCTGGGGATTCTGCCACTATCTGGGATAATAGGATACAGCTCTGTAGAGCTCCAGATAAAGTTGATTGGATTTTTTGGAGGGTGAGTGTAGGGGTTTGGGGGTTAGATGCATTATCGCACCAGTGCAGGGAGCTCTCATTGAGCAACTACTCATGCCCAGCACAAATTGGCCAACTGTTCTGAAATGAAACATCTTAGAGAATTGCCTGGAATGCTGTAAGTGATTTTTTCTCAGGCTTTCCCAGACACATCCCAGGATGTGTCTTCAACTCAGGTCTTCCTAACTCCAAGGCCAGTCTGCTATATACATTCCATGATATGGAATCAGTTCTAGTTCTAAAAAGAAGGAATTGATATGGTGCTGGAATGAGCCCCCTCCAGGTTATCATACACTTGGGGTACCCAAAATATCTTTAATTGGAGCTAAGGCTCAACAAACATTCCCTTTGTGCAGCTCTGAGATGCTATCCTGCCCCTTAAATGAGTCTCATCTGTCCCTTAATTATTCAGATTTGGGGGTCTGGGAGTTGGAGGGGGAAGAGGATGCTACTATTATTCTTCTACATCATATGAATGTATTTAAACATATGTGATTATCTCTAGCTAAAAAAAACGCTGGGGGTGGGTGGATTATTGCATTTGCCATGTTGCCTGGTGTCTCAGGAAGCTGGCTGTCTTCCATGTCATCATTCTGCCCCTCTGGGAAACAACCTTGGGGTTCTAGGAACATTTATGTGTCCATGATCAAAATATCTCAATTCAGTTCTCACCTCCTTAGTTCTTTTACCTCTTTCCTTCCCAGCTCTCAGAGGCTTCTGTCTCAAAGCCTTGCTAGCTTAGTCAGTAGTTTAATTGGGCTAAAATCGAGGTAGCAGACCCAGGTATTTCAGAAATGGTAACCTTCCCAAGTGTTCTCACCCACTTCTCTGGAACTGGCTCTCATTTTGGAATTGGAGTACAAAGACTGTTGAGGTGTTTGGACGATGCTCCTGTGAATCTTAAAAACTACTCAGACTGTACTTTAGAAGATTTGATTTAGCTATTTCCTTATTGTAACAATGGAGATACTTGGTCTAACAAGAATCAGGAATGTCTTGGGAACTTTACATTACTCCACCCATACTTAGACATACTTTAGGGGAAGATAAAGTTGTAAACTACTGATTGAACAATGAAGGTACTTAACTCATACCTTATAGTGAAGCTAGAGCTTAAGCTTAGTCTATTTTTAGATCTAATACAAAAAGGTGTTAAGTACCTGTAAAGGTTAAATTAATCACAAAAAGGTCAAGTAACTCACAAAAGGTAAGCTTAACAAAGAAGTGTGAAGTACTTCAGAAGATATAATCTAACCAGAGAAGGTAAGAACTAAAGAGTGGTGAGAACAAAGAATGGGCAGTCCTAGAAAAAAGCATCTACTGTGATTGGTTAGGTGACATAAGAGAAAAATTCTCTTTAAAAGGAATCTAAAAGTCAGTTCAGGATGATTCGGAACTCAGTTTATGAAATTGAGTTCAGTGGAGGACTGGAGCTTCCTTGGAGATGGTCTTGTGGTGAGTAATAAGACAGACTCCCTTTCCTTTAGACTTAGGAAGGCCACTTTGGCCAAGGCCTTTAACTACTGCCTGGCTCTGCCTGAGTCAGAATAGTTTAAGTTAACTCTCTTTTTCTTTCTCCTTTCCTTAATTCCTTCTTTCTATATGAATTAAAATCACCATAATTCCCAGCTAACTTAGGTATTTTATTATTTGGGAATCATCCCTGGTGACCAATTATTTAGATTTTCAAGTCACAATACTAAAATTATCCTTACACTCCTCAGGGACTCACCGATCACTGTCTAACAGTGGAATGAAACTTGTCTCTCCAACTGGTCATTGCCTTATCTGCAAAAGACCACTATTGCTTTAGTGTGTGCTGGCTTCTCTGTTAGGGTGATGGGAACTCTGTTCATTAGGTATGGGGACAATCTATTCTTCTGTGTCCCTGTCTCTGGCCTTCACCTTCAAAAGTTCCATGCCCTGAGACAACCACACATCACTCATGTTCTTCCAGAACTCTCATTTATCAGTCTTCTGGGATATGTAGTCTTAGAGAAAATATTCAACTTCCCGTAATACAGATCTGTTTCATATAACTGTTCCAACAACCTACTGGCAACAACAACAGGAGGCTGGTTGAGGCAAGTTTACTCACCCTCAAGACCAGAATTCGAGGTACTGGGAGCACGTTTCTAAGGGAATTTACAGGAAAGCATTTGGTCCTCTCTTTTCTGCAGAACTCAGTCAAGATACCCCTTCTCTTTTAACGAAATTATTTAACAGGGAACATTTTGTTCAATTAGAGCAGAAGGAGTGAAAATGAAGCTAATTGTGTGCTGCAAAGAATCCCAAACTTGGATACCTTCTTAGATGCACCGTGAAGCCAGTTTGGATTGGCTGAAGAACTTGGTCACACCCTCTATGTCTTGTATAATGCCATCACAAGCTTGTTGGAATTGGAATGTGCAGGAGCCAGGAAAGAGTATTTCAGCTAGACCTCCTGAGGATGAATCACTTGCTGGGGGGAAAGAAAGCATCTCAGCCTCCTCTTTTCCCCACTGCCCCTGCCTTCGTTGGTCAGAGGAAACTTTGTGAACTTTGGAGGGTCAGAGGACTGGAACTTTCCAACCACATTCTAGCAGCATTCCCAGGACAGCAACATAGCAAAAGCTAAAGGCAGTTTCTACATCAGCAGCAGCCAAGGACAGACAGGATCCAGTGGGAGAAAGCAGAATTAAAGCTTGACAAAGAGCTCAGAAGAAAAAACTGCATTATATCTAAGGGGAGCATCTTGAGTACTTCAGCTAAAGGACTTTCAGGAGCTTTCTGTTACTGTCACATATACTCTCTGCACAGCCCTTTTTGGGGGGACGGGTAACCACTGTTCTTATTTGAACACCTTTGGAGATAACCCTTTCTAAAAGCTATAATTGTGTCTGCCTGACTGATTGATATTAAGTGAGAATCATCTAGGAACCTCACTGATGGGGGCTCATGAGCTATAGCAATATTCAACCCCTAAATTAACTAACTAATTAACTCTAAAGCCCTTGATTGGATGGAGTAGCCATGCTTTAGAGACTTGATTCATAAATTGGGATAGGAGCTCTAAAGTTTGTACTACATTGTGATGCCAAGATAAACAGTGGCACTGTTTCTGTCCTAGAGAAGCTTAAAATGGAATAAGAATTGATAGTAGTAGGATAGCCAAAGTGAGATGACAGATATGTTCAGATGAGTTCCCTCTTGGTACCTTTCTCAGTGTTTCTTCCTATGCTTTCCTGTGGGCAAATGAAAGAAAGAATGGGGTCTTAGGCAGTTAGGTAGTCCAGTGGAGAGAACATTGGACCAGAGGCAGGAAGACCTGAATTCAAATCCAGCTTCAGATACTTGACTATCTCTGGAACCCTGGAAAAGTCATTTACTTTTCTTCTGCCTCAGTGTCTGCATTTATAAAATTGAAATGGCTTATTGTAAGGATAAAATGAGATACAATTTGCAAGAGGCTTTGTAAACCTTAAAGCGCTATATAAAGATCACTACTATTATTAATCAAACACACCAATTTTGGTTTCATTTGCATGAGAAACCGCCTGTCTGCCATCTGAGATGGACCCTAGACACCTACATGCATTTGACAAAGACCATTTATTCAAAAGTATTTAGATTTTATTGAACACACTAACTAACATCTTAGGCATCCCAACAATTTGGAAGCTCTGGGATCCCTTCTCCAAGAGTAGTGCTGCGTGCCATTGTTGATATTTTAGGGATGAGAAATGGTGGCTATCCAAACATAACTCATGCTCAGCTTTGTTCTCAGGCTGTTCTGACCCTGCCAATATGTACCTGGAATGTTCTTGGGGAACAAGTCTTAAATAACATTTCCTAATCCAAGGTACCCTAATCTGGGTCTCAATTTCCTCATCTGTGAAATGGAAGTTTTAGACGATATTTACCAAATCCAAATCATATGAACTGGAGCTATATTTCCCCACAATTTAAATGGACTTGTTATGGTTTTGCTTTTATTTGAAATTTGTGATCTGATTATATAAATGCCAGACTGTGATTATGATAGAGATGTGGACAATAAAAAACAAACAAACAAACAAACAACTATGATAACTGGTAACTACCTGTTGTTTCTCCTTTATTTTTGTTTAAAAAAATAAACTCATCTCTGTTTTAAAATCAATTCTGTGTACTGATTCCAAGGCAGACTAGTGAGGGCTAGGCAATGGAGGGTTAAGTGACTTGCCCAGGGTCACACAGCTAGGAAGTGTCTTAGGTCAGATTTAAACCCAGGACCTTCTGTCTCTAGGTCTGGCTTTCAAAAGGTATCCATGAAGGAATCACTAACGTTATTTGGCAGTATACAGAAGAAGAGGGGGTTCTATCTAGTGGAGGGAAAGCTCTAGTTCTAGACTTAGAGAGTTTGTGACTATGGGCAAGTCACACAGTTACTTTTAGGGTTTTAGTTCTCCATCTGTGAAATATTGAGGTTGGACTAGTGTGATCTCTAAGGTTTCTTCTACTTCTGCATCTAAAAGTGGAATTTTCTTGAAGGAGAACAAGGTGAATAATCATTAATCAGTCTTGGAGAGAGAAGAGAATGGAAATTGTCTCTTGACGCCCCCTTTCTCCTTTTTCTAAATGAGGATGGATGGGCTTCAGTTGCCAGCTTCTCTAAGAATGTGACTCCATCCATAGGCTGCTCATGTATGTCATGGGGATACAGAACTTGGCTCAGTACTTTGGATATACACGACGGTCTTGGCTTCAGTTAAGGTGATAGAATAGGGAGAAGTTAGGTGACTCAGTGGAAGAGAGCTAGGACTGAAGATGAGAAGTCCTAGGCTCAAATCTAGACATTTTCTGGCTGTGTGACCCTGGGCAAGTCACTTAATCCCAATTGCCTAGACCTCACCACTCTTCTGCCTTGGAACCAATATGCAGTATTGATTCTAAGACAGAAGGGAAAGGTGAAAAAAAGTAACAGAACAGAGGACCAAAGGCAAGGCATGATATCTCTCTCTCTTTCTCTGTGTGTGTGTCTGTCTGTCTCTTTCTCTCTCTCTCTGTGTCTGTCTGTCTCTCTCTTTGTGTGTGTCTATTTCTCTCTATATCTCTCTGTCTATCTCTCTGTCTCTGTCTCTCTGTGTCTGTCTATCTGTCTCTATCTCTCTGTCTCTACCTCTGTCTCTCTGTGTCTGTCTGTCTGTCTATTCAGGTAGGAGGGCATCCTGGAATCATGGACACCAAAGACTTATCCGGCTTCCTTCCAAGGAGCACTCAAAAGCTGGATAAGCAGTAATTTTCTTCTTCTCTTCCTCCCTCCCCCACCCATGTTCAGTCTAAAAGAATCCATGGGAACAAAGACGCATAAATTGCTGGTGATGAAAGAAATTTGTTCAGGGTCTAGGGCACGCTGAAGATATTATTTATCTTCATATAGTATAAAGATTACTCCAGTGGGAAAGCCAAGGTCAGTGAGTTTGTCTCCCGGTAACAGTTTGATAAATTTGATCTGAATTAGCTGAAACTGCCCTGGGGCACTCTTCACTGGGGCACACAGTTTTCTTTGCATGAAGAAGTAGGAGCAATTTTCTCCAGCCTCATTTTTATTTTGTTGTGCCGCCCTCCCAAAGATCTGCCCAGCTACTTTCAGGTGTAGAAGAAAGGATGAGGAGGGCAGGATCAGGAGGGTCAGCCTTCCTTGAAAACCAAGATAAAACCAGAACAAGAGCAGGGGATGTGCTGGCGAAGTGCTTCAGTGCCACTTGGTGTGATGTTGGCCATTTGTCCTCATCACATAGGGCTTACCGTTTGGCTACTTTCCCGTAAGATGGGATGCCTTCCTTCCCTTTTTGCTAGGGATGATCACTCCTGAAACTGGGACATGTTCTAAGAGGATAAAAACAAAGAAAGCAACAACACAACTCCCCGCTTCCGGCTAAGTGTGCCATGCTAATGCGTCTCTGTTGCCTAGCCCTGCCTATCTCAGAGCCTTGAATCTCAAGGGTGCTGGGCTGCTCTGTCAGTGTTTGGGGACTGAAAATAATTTACAAAACAAAAGTTTGACCTTCCCATAGAAGCAGGCCATGGTTCATGGTCAGGAAGGCTGGCCGGGAATTTATGGAGTTAATTATGAAGCATTGGTTGATTACGTAGATAGAGCCTGCATGGCCAAGAGCGGGCCATTGACACTGAGCTGGGGACTTGGATTCTTTTGTGGCTGGAATGCAGTGGGACTTCCCAAAGGGTTGAAAGAATGACCAGAATGTCTTCTATTATTGTTATTTCTCCTGGTAGATTCCAGTGAATCTTCCCAAGCTGCTGTGACGTGATGAGTCCACAGCAGGCACTGGAGGAGAGCAGCCAGCCACTGCTCTTTCTGTGGCTTATGCAGGCATGTAACAATACCTGTCTAACACATGCGTGTCAGACAAAGCTGTCGTAAATCTTGAAGCCCAACAGGAAAATTAATGAGCACCGCATAGAGCCGGACCCTGTCAGTTCCATAATAGGACTGTGGGACGAAGAATTCTGTCGTTTCCCTCTGGGCATTAAGGGCACCTCAGAAGCTGATGCTTTGTGGTCATTATCCAATTATAACTGCTTTTTGCTCTGAAGAATTTAGTCATTTATTGCTTTCAATTCATCCAGGGGAAACAGTGGCTGCTGGTGCAGCTATAGGGAGGGAGGCCTGGGGTACCACTGCTGAGTTTCTTCTTTGGAAACAAATTCTTTGGTGGAGAATGTCACATCTTAACTTGGATTATTTGGGGGCATTAAATACAAAAACAAGACAACCCCCTTCCCAAATAATAAAACCTCAAAGCAAACAAACCACCTCACCACATGTTTCTGACATCCCTACAACATGGGATTCTCTTTCTTTTATATAGAGAGAAACTGAGGTAGGAAACTGAAGCCATTTGTCGAAGTCTATTTAACCTGTGATGGTGGTGGTGGTGGGGAGAATCCTGGGTTTCTGCTTTCTTCTCCCTTTTCTACTGGGACCTACTGGGACCAGATGCTTTAGTGACATGTGCCATCTACCAAAGTCATTCTACAGAATGGAGTCCCCACTTACCAGAGAGTTGTTTAACCAGAGAGTCGGAAAGTTCTCTCTTTTAAGACATAGTAAAAATGAGCAGACCCTCAACTCAAGGGTTTCTTTTTCTAGGTGACATTTGGAAAAAAAGGTTTGGTGTGATTAGAAAAAAAATAAAATGTATACTCTGTATTTTTGCTGTAAGCCATTTCATGTAGCATTTATCAAAGAAAAGAGAAAACATTGATAAAAATATCCACTTGTCTGTTTGTCCTCAAGTCTTCTCCAAAGTTCTTCTGGCTGCTGAAGGTCACTAGGGAGGGGTGACATGGAGATAGTGGTTGGAGAGAGAGAGAGAGAGAGAGAGAGAGAGAGAGAGAGAGAGAGAGAGAGAGAGAGAGAGAGAGAGAGAGAGAGAGAGAGAAAGTGGGAGGGAGGGAGAGAGAGAAAAAGGGAGGGAGGGAGCGAGGGAGAGAGAGAGGAGGGGAAAAAGAGAGAGTGCTCATGCAATGGAAGAAGAGGGGTTTTTAGGTCAGGAAAAAGATACCTGACCCTTTTGTCAATGCCATTCAAACGCCTTATAAATAAGTTGCTGAGAGCTTTCTGTGGTTTAATGATGCTTCCTTGCTCCCTCACATTTTTTTCTGAACTTCAATCATCTTCCCATTCTTCTTCCTTTCTCTTCTTTTGACCCCTCAGACTTCTGGAGCATAAATATGTGTGCAGTGAGGTTGGGGACCAGCACTGGTCAAATCAACAGGCAGAGAAGGAAACTGGCCTTCAGTGTGATTTGTTAAGCCCCCAAAGTCCCCACCCAATAAGTATTTCTTTTGCTGAGTTGCCACCTATGGTTAAAATCATTCTGTAAAGGTCTGGAAGTGTGTGATTTTAATTGGGTAAATAAGGCATTATGTGATCATGAAGGGGAAACACATCAGCTAGCTACTACATTAGAATAAATGAATTTCATCTGATAAATCCATTAGTCATTTATTAATACTAGTTCACATTTAAATAGGACTTTAAGGGCTATGAAGCACCTTTCTCAGAATAACCCTGTGTACTGCGGACAGAATCCCTTTTCTGATGAAGAAATTGAGGATTGTTTAGTAAATGTAGGATTTCCTCCAGGACCTCCTACTCCATCTCATATATGCAATGGTAGGTTTGATCCCAGAGACAGATTACTAACTGGGTTTCCAAGGTATTTTATGAGTCTACTCTTTTAATATCCATGAGTATTTAGAAAAGAGAGAAGAAAGAAAAGAAAAAAAACTGATGTCCATCCTTAAGCTTCATGAGTATATATCTTCAACACAACCAGTGTGTTGTAGATATAGGGAGACCACCAGTAGACACAATTTGCTCAAAGCAAAGGCATTTACTAAGATGGCAACTGTAGCTACAAAAACATTCTCTCCATAAACCAGAAGCACATTTGGCTACACATACACAGATTACTGGTGGGATGAGAGGGCACAAAAAGTAAGTATAATGGTAGTAAGGCATACATGTCAGCCAAGAAAATTCAAGCTTCAGGTACTACAGGACCTGTGTCCCTTTTCCCCTTGTGGTGCCTTCATGTTGCTCCTCTCTGGGCACAAGGTTTTGGCTAGGTGGGTCACTCATCTGCTCTATTCTTGATGGTCAGGGCTACTCATCTCTTGAATCCATGCTGGCTCTCTTCTTTGCTGCCAAGGTTCCCATTGCTTAGAACCACTTCCAGTTACTCTCCCTCTGCTGGCTGCCATGTTTCTTGATAGGCAAGAAACTCTACTGCAAGAAGTCAAAACCTATGGACAGTGAGAGAAACCTTCCACCTTGCCCTCTGGTAGAGGTACAGGGTCCTACACTACAAAGGGACTCTCTGCCAAAATTGTTCCTCCACCATTTCCAAGGCTGGCAGATCAATCATTTAATAGCTACCTGAGCTGGGTGCCTCATCCAGCCAATGGCAAGCTGCCTTTCAGTTTCATCAAGGAAACTTTTTAATACAAAACTACGTTATACAAGTCACATCTTTGTACTTTTCAACTCATCAGCATCTAACTACCTCAGTTAACTGTCCCTTATTTTCTGTGATTACATCAATTGGACTGAAAGAATCCAGAGTTTTGTCATTAATAATTATTTTTAAAGTATTGAATGAGTTTCTCCTATATTGTAGTTGTGATTTTTTTTTTAAACCCTTACCTTCCGTCTTGGAGTCAATACTGTGTATTGGCTCCAAGGCAGAAGAGTGGTAAGGGTAGGCAATGGGGGTCAAGTGACTTGCCCAGGGTCACACAGCTGGGAAGTGTCTGAGGCCAGATTTGAACCTAGGACCTCCCGTCTCTAGGGCTGGCTCTCAATTCACTGAGCTACCCAGCTGCCCCCTGTAGTTGTGATTTTAAATCCATTTAAAACACTGAATTTGTTGGCTTTGTATGTCTTTAGGACATACTTAACAATCCAATCATTTTTTTTTTCTCACTTGGAGGAGAAATTTCTGAAGGGTTGTCAGGGAGTCTTTCCAGGTAAATACTTAAATGCAAAGAGTCCTGATATGGTAAATCAAATTTCTATACTGTCTTAACTCTCTAAAATTTTTTTAAACCCATATCTTTGGTCTTAGAATCCATACTAACTGTCAGTTCCAAGGCTAACGGTAAGGACTAGGTAATGGGGGTTAAGTGACTTGCCCAGGGTCACATGGCTGGGAAGTGCCTGAGGTTAGATCTGAACCCTGGACCTCCCATGTCTAGGTCTGGCTCTTTATCGACTGACCTACCTCATTGCCCCCCTTCAGCACTTTTTAAAAACACAATTATTCAAAGATGCCAGAATGGATCAGAGAAGAACATTTTGTCCTTGAAATTTTCTCAGTTTTTCCTTTTCTTCCTTCCTTCCTTCCTTCCTTCCTTCCTTCCTTCCTTCCTTCCTTCCTTCCTTCCTTCCTTCCTTCCTTCCTTCCTTCCTTCCTTCCTTCCTTCCTTCCTTCCTTCCTTTCTCTCTCTCTCTCTCTCTCTCTCTCTCTCTCTCTCTCTCTCTCTCTCTCTCTCTCTCTCCCTCTTTCCCTCCCTCCCTCCCTTCCTTCCTTCCTTTCTTGTTTTAGCATTGCACTTAGCTTTCTTCACCATAAGCAATCCCTGGTATATCTACCCACTGAACTCACTTCTGCAACAATGAACAACATTTAAATCAAAACAAAATGAAAATGACTGCTACTGACAGTATGTGTGATGTTCTGCCTCCCTTGTCCTCTGACTTTTTCCTGGGATGCAGGAAATAGGCTCCATCATCTGTTCTCTTGGACCAAGACTGGCCATTGCAATTGATCTGAGTTGGGCTCTCTCTAAGAACTGTTGACATTAATGTTGTTGCTGTTCAGTTGTTTTTCAGTTGGTCTGAATCTTTGTGACCCCATTGGCAGAAATACTGAAGTGATTTGCTATTTCTTTCTCCAGCTCATTTTATAGATGAGGAAACTGAGACAAATGAGGTTAAGGGACTTGCTCAGGTTCTCCGAGCTAGTAAGTACTTGAGGCCAGATTTGAACTTATGAAGATGAGTCTTTCTTCTTCCAAGCCCAATGTTCTATCCGTTGTGCCACTTTTGAATAGATTGCTCTCTTAATTCTTTTGCCTTATTCCATATCAATTCATGTCTTCCTGTGCTTCTCTGACTGCCTATTTGTCATTCCTTAGGGCAGGGCAATATCCTGTGACAATTTCTTTACTCATTCCCCCAATTGACAGACACTTATTTATTTTCCAGGTCACAAAAGTTCTTCTTTGGGTGTGAATGGGACCTTTTTTGTGGCCTCTCTGGAATATATGCCCAGTAGTAGCACTATGGGAAGACAATATTAACAATTTAGTCATATTTCTTACATAATTCCCAATTGTTTCCCAGAATGGATGGATCAATTCAGGATTCCACCAATAGCACTTGAAGCAATTGCCTCTGTACTGCCCCTTCAGCACTGACAATTTGTATTTTGCTTTATCTTTGCCAATATTCTGAGTATGAGACGCCATTTTCATTTTCATTTCTTTTAATCTTAGTGATTTGGGGTATTTTTTCATGTGGTTGACAAGAATGCCACATAGCCCTTGCCTTAATTTAGAAAGAAAATATCTGTCGACTGAATATGTGTGATTTTCCTTCTTTTCTCATATTATTAAGATTTACACATACTTCCATGAAAAAAATACCTGCTTTCTTTTCTGCCTCCTGCTTTCGTATATCCTTCTGTGGGTTTGCTTCCTTTTCTCTGCTGTCTGTTCTCTCTTAACTAAACAAGTTTCTGCATACTGCATTTTGTCTCCTTCCTTTCATGTGTCACAGGGCTGAAAGAATTAAAAATGCTTTGGGAAGCTCCAGGTTGTTCAGGCAGAAATATTAGCAATAGAATGGTAGGCTACTAGGGCTGCGGCATAATTGGACTTCAGAATCCAGGATAAAGGTGAAAAGAGAAACACATCTTAAGAGAAATGATAAGAGAATTCAGCTCTGTGATGGGAGTTCCAAGAGTGAGTATAACTGAGGAAGATAGAAGAAAAATGACGTAATTAAGGACACGGAGGGACAATGGGATGTATTGTAGCTTGGAGCAGGAAGGAGAATGGGGGAGGTGACAGTCAGCCAGTTGAATTCATGAAATTATTAACTATTTGGGAACATCCATGGAGGCAATGGTGCTTCCATGCTCAGTTTCTGATGGAAGAGAGACAGCTTGATGGAGTGAATAGAGAGCCAGTCTTGGGGGGAGGAAAGCTGTTCCTGATCTGTATTGATCGGGCGACATTGGACAAGTCACATTACCTCTCAGTGCCCCAGTTAACTCTTGTGTGTGTGTGTGTGTGTGTGTGTGTGTGTGTGTGTGTGAGCCCCTTTGGGAGTCTGGCAAAGTCTCTGTATGGATCCCTTCTCAGGATAATGTTTTTAAATGCCCACAATAAAATGTATAGGATTCCAAAGGAAGTCAAGTCTATTAAAATATAATTTATCCAAATATCTCTTTAAAAAAGTTTGTATATTGCAAGTTAAGAACCACTGCTTTAAGATGGTAAGCGACAAATCTACCTTGATCAAGGGAATTTCCCCATTGAGAGTTCCCTGTACTAATGAAATCACAGATCTGTACCACTCCCCTGAAAAACTGCTATGGAATTATCTCAGAGAAGTGTTGTTTTGACTAATGGATTTATTTTTCTGTTTATCTATTCATTTATTCATTCATTTATTTATTTCTTTAATTTTGGTGCAAGTAAATCAAAGATGTCATCATATGCTTGCAGAGCCCCTTCCTGCCATTCCAAACTTATAGCTCACAATGTGCAAAAGTTCATCACTTCTATTCATTTCCCCCTTTCACGTCTAACATATTTCCTTTTTAGTCGTTCCAAAGCTAAGCCTGGAAATTTGTCACTTTACAGAGCATTCAGGCAGTGTCAAGTGCGGTCAGGGCGCTGCTGTAGAAAAAAAGGGTTTTAATCAGATCCTTTGGGTTCAGTGTGGGTGTGGGTTGGCAGAGACCTCGCTTTTCTTTAAAAATTTCCTTATTGGTACCCCAAAGGTCACCCCTTGCTTCTCTTTCATCTCCCTGTGCCAATCTCCCACGCAATATTATAGTTATTCATAAATATTTTTCCTTCTCAACTGTGGGAAAGAAGTTGTGAGTAGCTTTGACGCTTTGATAAGGTTAGGTTTGGGGACAGCCTGTCACTGAGACAATGAACACAAAAGCCAATGAACCCTGGGGACCGTGGACAGAGCTTGTTAGCTGGTCTAGTCACAGTCCTTGTTCTTTAGTGCCCGAAGGGAGCAAGGAAGGGATGGGGAATTTTTGAGATTCCTTTCTTCCAACTCCCCATTGTTGGTCATCGATTTGGGATCATTGAGGAAGCACGCACAGAAACTTCCTTTATATGTGGATGTATGTGATTTAACCTCTCTGGAACTAACCTCAGTTTCCCCATGATTAAAATGAAAGGGTTGCCATGGGTGGCCGGTAGGGTCCCTTCCTCTTCCTCATTTAAGCAGCAGAGGAAACTGGGGTTGTGTAGGAGATGAAAGCACTTTAAAAGAATGATCAGGAAATCAGATTTTTATTACATATATGAAATATAAAAACAAATTAAGCACACAATATATAGATTTTTTGCAAAGTCCACAGGACCGCAGAAAAATATGTTCTGTCTATGAAGTGATATACTGCGATTGGTACAGCATCCAAGTTCCTTTTTGAATACTCAAGGACAGAAAAGGCTGTAGGTAGTGTTTACAGGGATTACAGAGGACGAGTAATGACAACATTGGTAATCATCTGGTGAACTGGCACCTATGTGCCAGATAATAATGGCGACAAAGAATGACCATAAACGCTGCTGCCTAAAAAGAAATGGCGGAAAACCGACTGAACATGGCGACAAACACTCGCCACAGCAATAAGGTATCTTGCACATCCACGATCATTTGTGAGGGAAATTGCTGCCTTGGGCAGTTGAAGGAGTTCGCCTCTCTTTACTGTCCGTTTCGTTTCATCCAAGCAGAGGCCTTCCCTACCGAGGGTTAGATCATTTTGCTTTCAAGTCTTTTCCGGCTTACTTTATTTTTGAGGAAAGTTTCCTCACAGCCAATGTCCGCAGAATCTCCACACTGGTCTGAAGTCAGGCCTTCAGTGCAAACACATCGTGCGTTGGTTGCTTGATTGATTTTCCGATTGAGTATTCAGAAAGTTTTCTCCGAGTGCTCAGTGACAGCCTCTTCGACTCGCTCCCGTTTCATTCCATGCTTTTCCATGCTTACGGAGTGTGTGTGTCTGTGTGTGTGGGGTGTGTGTGCTTCAGTTCCTGAAGGTTCCACCCTCCTTCTGCCAAGCTCTTCTTTCCCTCCCCCCAGTAAAACAAACAAACAAACAAACTCCAAACTTCCATGTCCCAAAGTGGTAGGGAGTAAAGTGCTTTATACAAGGAAAGATTATTTACATGCGGAGAAGATCCATTTAACGCCTCTTGGACTGAAGTTCATACACAGCGAACAAACAAGGCTCTTGGAAGAAACCGTTTTGTCGCCTCAAAGCTCTTGGGCTGCTTAGCGGAAGTCCTGCTAAAGACTTTTAATAGTACGAAAGGCAAGCAACATCTTGGATGCTGGCGGGTCTTTGTCAGACACGTTATTCGTCATGGAGAACTGGAAAATGCTGGGATGCTACTGGAGCACTTCCCGTCTTAGATGGGCTTCAATCAGCCAACAGAAGCCTGCTCTCAACACCTGGTTCAGCTTCCCATCTCTTTATGCAAACCATCATCCGCATTTCCCAAAGAAGCCATTGCACGTGACTTAAACATTGGCCAGTGAAGGGATCCCCTGAAACCGATCCCGATAGACCGAAACACTTCTCTATGCATTTTGGCACTTTTTTAATATTCCAGTTTCATTTTGGAGGTCTCCTTTCCATTAAGTTTGCATTTTGTGCATAAAGAAATGCCCTCGGGGACCATACGTGTTGGTCCTTACTTGCAGTCTCTTTTTAGAATCTCCATGACTCTTCTTCCAAGAGCTGGTTTCCAGTGCTGGACAAAACTTTTCATGTTCACAACTAGCCGGCCACTTCTCACATCTTCATGTCCGGCGATAAGGTACTCCAGACCTGAGGGTAGATAACAAGGTGAGGAAGAGTCCCACAGGAAGCCCCACTTGAAAGAGAAAGCCAGACCAGGGCCTCTAGTGCGAGCAACGAACAACGCCTAGCACATAGATGGGTGCCAGGAAGGCCATTCGATCTGGGCTGTGTAGTTAGCAGGTAAAGAATTCACCATTCAATTAAGGGACTAGAACATTTGAATGGAGCAGGAAAGCTTGGTTTTTCCTAAAGAATTATTGACTACGCAGAGAAACTAGTTTAAAAATGTTTGTTTAATTGATAAAAAGTACACCTTTTTTTTTTGGTGTTCTATTTTGTTTTCATCATATATGTTTTTATTATGTATTTTTGCCATGTATGTTCTTATTTTACTCAGTTTATTATCATGTTTTTTTATCATATTTTTAAATTTTATTTAGCATTATAGATTTTATCACATTTTAATTTAATTTAATTATTTATTGTAGGTTTTCATCATGTTTTTATTTTATTATTTATTAAAATATATATTCACCACATATTTTATTGATTATGTTTTCATCATATGTTTAAATTTTATTTAATTATTTATTATGATTTATTTTTCACCATGGTTTTATTAAAGTATTTTATTATTTATTATTATAGATTTTCATTATATATTTATTTATAATGATGTATTTTCACCATGTTTTAATTTTATTTATTTTATTACTTGTCATATATTTTCATCATGTCTATTTTATTTATGTTTTTCATCATAGGTTTTTCTTTATTATAATATATTTTTCTTTTATTGTAGATTATTCATCATGTGGTTTTACTCTTATTTATCAGCATATACATTTCATCATGCTTTATTTTATTGTTTTTATTTATTTTTATAGTTTCATCATGTTTTAATTTTAATATTTATTATTATATATTCCATCAGATATATTTTTACTTTTATTATTTTTATTAGAATATATTTCATCATTTTTAAATTTTATTTGTGTTTTTCATCATATATGTTTTTCATTTTAGTTATAATATATTTCATCACATATTTTATTTTCTCTTTTATATTTTCATCATGTGTTTATGATTTATTATTCATCACGTTTTTACTTTTATCTATTAGAATATATTTCCTGTTTTATTTTATTTATTGTTTTCATTCTATGTTTTTATTATATAGTTTCAATTATTTTTATATATTTTCATCATGTTTTTATTTTATTGCATTTATAGTTTTCATCATATATGCTTTTATTATATCACTTACTCTATATTTTTCATCCTATATATTTTTATTTTATTTATTTTATCATATAACATTCTGTATTTTTTCATCATACATCTATATTTTTAAGTCATTAAATTTTCGTTTAAAAAATAAACTCATCTCTGTCTTAAAATCAATACTGTGTACTGATTCCAAGGCAGACTAGTGAGGGCTAGGCAATGCGGGGGTTAAGTGACTTGCCCAGAGTCACACAGCTAGGAAGTGTCTTAGGTCACATTTGAACCCAGGGCCTCCTGTCTGAGACTCTTCTGTCTGAGAATTGATACTAAATCTTGGTTGGAAGACAGAAGAGCGCTGGAACAGGGGTAGGCAACTGAGGTGAAGTGATCTGCTGGGATCACATAGCTAGGAGGTGTCTGAGGCCACATTTGAACCCAGGTCCTTCCAACTCCAGGCTTGGTGCTCTAGTCACTGTGCAGCCCAGCTGTTTTGAAGCAGGGCGGAGCTAAAGCAGTTCCGGCCAGGGGATTGGCTAGAGAGTTCCTGACTATGGGAAGGGCAGATCAGCAAAAGCTCCTGGTTTTCCTTTGCCTAGTCACAGCTCTGCTTCCTCGCTCACTGAGTGCTGATTCCAATGACATTTCTTGGGGACTTCGCATGGTCCTGGGTGCGAGGAGGGAGATGGAAGGAGCTGACTCGGTTTAGAGTTTAAACTCGAGCTGGGAGGACAAAATCTGCCTACATGAATCCTCCAGGGAGCAAAAACAAAAACATGACCAAGAACTTGTGAATAACTCTTTGAATAACGGCTATAATATCTCCAACTGGGATGAACTCAGTTGACTCGGGCTCAGCTTGGCAGAAGCTTGGTGAGGAAGTAGTCCACTTCCTGGAGGGAAGTCAAAACAAAAGTGAATCCATTTTTTTGGGTATTTACATTAAAAAAAAAGACTGATGCCTTTTGCTTTTATATCTTATTCACTTTGAAATATATCCTCTCCCACCCCTCTGCCACCCAGCAAGTCTTCTCCTGAGCAATAATGAAAAAAGAGGAGAAAAAACAATTCAATTAAACCAGCCAACACATCTGAAGCCTCCGAAAACATAGGTGACATTCCACACCCATCATGGGGGGAAAGCCTTTTGTTCGGAATGTGTTTTTTTTTTTTAATTAAAAATTTTAATTTAATGAAAAAACACTTCTTATCTTCTGTCAGAACAGATGTCCTGTATTGGTTTCAAGGCAGAAGAAGGTAAGGGCTAGGCAATAGGGGTTAAATGACTTGCCCAGGGTCACACAGCCAGGAAGTGTTTGAGGTCAAATTTGAATCCAGGATCTCCAGTCTCTGGGTCTGACTATAAATCCACTGAGCCATTACCTGTTCCTCTAATGTCTTTTTTTAAAAATCAGGAAAAGTCTTCCTTCTCTCTTCCTCTACTTCCTCTCTATGAGAACAGAATGGTAAGAATCACCCAGACCCTGAGTGAAAGCAAACCTGTGAGTGACAACTATATGTATTTTATCCTCCTTCATTTTAAGTCATTGGAGGGAATCTAGGAAGCAAGAAAATATCAAGAACACTGACCTGTGGGGAAGTCTCAGTTCTGCCCTCCGTTTTGTCATTAACGCTATATTACCTTGAGCAAGTAAGTTCTCCTTTAGTTTCTCATGGGTAAAATGAAGGAGTTGGATTACAATATTTCTAAGGTCCTGATAGACCTGGTGTTAGGAAGAACTGAACTCAAATCCTAAATGAGGCACTTATTAATGATGTGACCCTGGACAAATATTTAAACCCTGCCTGCCTCAGTTTCCTCCTCGGCAAAATGGGGAATAATAATAGCACTCACTCTGTAGACTTATTGGGAGAATAAACATTTCTAAGGTCCTATTGGATCTGGAGTTGAGAAGACCTGAACTCAGATCCTAAATAAGGCACCTATTAATGATGTGACCTAGATAAACATTTAAACCCTGCCTGCCTCAGTTTCCTCCTTGGCAAAATGGGGATAATAGTAGCACTCACTTCATAAAATTATTTTGAGAATAAAAATGAGATTGTCTGTAAGTAACTCATGAACCTTAAAGGACTGTAGACTGCTGGCTCTTATTATTCTTATTATTATTTATTAGAATGACTCTACCATGAGACTTGACTTCTGTGATCACCTAGTCCCTAGAACAGTGCTTTGCAGATAGAGAATGCTCAAGAAATACCTGTTGAAATTAATTGAATGAGGCTTGTATGAATGCAATAAGAAGAAACTAACATATTTAATAAAGGCAAAGAGTAATACTTTGATGATGATGAGCCGTGTTTTTATAAAAACTGTAGAGAGGTATTAACATATGAGTATGTGCAGATATAAGCAGCCCAAACATCCACATGAACTGCTTCATCCCAGGATAAAGGCATTCTTTAAAGGTGGATGGGAATCGGCTCTATCCATGTCCTCGAACCCAAGTGTGAAAAGGAATCCTCACAAAAACACACCCAGAATGTGATCATCCAGACCTGGAGGGGGAAGTCATCTGTGCAACTGACAGCTCGATGTTATGAATGGCAAGTTAACACCTGCCTCTGGAAATGTCTATCCACCTGCTGGTCCTGGTTCTTCCCTCTGCAGCTCCAAAGTTGCCTAATCTCTGCTCAACTCTGGAAGCCTTGGGATGATCCATGATGTTTTAGCTCTGGGGAGGGGGACATTTCGGTCACGATGGCTCTGGCAGTTCCCTGTAGCCACCATCTTTCTTTTTCCTGGTCCTAATCAGTGATGGAGGAGTGAGATAAGCCCCAACCCCCCTTTTTATAGCTGCCACTGAAATTCTACTCTGATGGCTCAGCACTAGGGCTCTTTGTACAAGTCCAGGTTCTTAGGTCCTTGTTTAGTCATTCATTCATGTCCAACTCTTTGCAATCCTATGGACCACAGCATAGCAATACTGCCTCTGGGGCTTTCTTGGCAAAGATACTGGAATGGTTTGCCATTTCCTTCTGCAGTGGATTGAAGCAAACAGGGTTGAAATGACTTGCCCAGGGTCACAACTAGTGCCTGTGATTGGATTGGAACTTGGATCTTCCTAATTCCAAGTCCAGCACTCTATCCAAAGACACCTAGCTCCCTCCTCTTAGATCCTACTGTATTGTAATCAGTATATACTGAGCAATAGATGTTGTCTTCTATCTGAGAAGCAGACTAGCCAAGACCAGAGAAGCTCTAGAAGTCAGTCAGTCAACATTGGAATGATATTTTGGAAATTATAATTTATCCTTTCCATCAGTAGAAATGCATTGAATATTTAGATGGAATATTGAGATGGGGGCAATACCCACAAACTCAAACACTTACTATATGCCAGGTACTATGCTAAGTATTGGGAATGCAAAAAAAGAAGCCAAAAATAGCCCTTGCTCTTCAGGGCTCCCAGTAGAACACACAAACAACTGTGTCCAAACAATATATGTACAGGAGAAGCAGGAGAGGGAAGACACTAAGATGAGGGAGAATTGCGAAAGGTCTCTTGCAGAAAGTGGGACTTCAGCAGAGACTTAGAAGAACCAGGGAAGCCAGGAGGCGGAGACGAGGAGGGAAAAGAGCTTGAGGCTGGGAGAACAACTGGCTGATGACCCTTTAAGGAAGAATAAATATCCATCTCTGATGAAATCACAGATCTTGAAGCATTTTATTAAGATGATCCAGATAACCATTTCCTCTGCCCCATTAAAGTGATAGCTATCATTTAATTTTATCCTTCACCAAACTTTTGTTTTATTCTTTTCTAAGAGAAATTAGAAGAATCCTTTTTTCTGCTTGCATTGTAAATGATACAGAAAGAAAACTCCAAATCACTCCATTCTTCTATAGGTCAGGGGTGCACCTGGGAGTTCTTACCACTGGCTATGAAAAAGTAAACAGGGCAGCTAGGTGGCCCATGGGATAGAGTAACTTGGAGTCAGGAGGACCTGGGTTCAAATTTGACCTCAGACACTTCCTAACTGTATGCTCCTAGCCAAGTCACTTAATCTAATATGCCTAGCCTTTACCCTTCTGTCTTGGAGTTGTTACTAGGATAAAAAGTGAGTTTTTTTTTAAAGAAAGGAAACATTAATTTCTTCTGATAGGTAAGAAGGCACAGAGAATGGTTCAAAGCTCCATTTCCAGTAATTTGATCACTTATCTCTAAGTTTTTTTGAAATAATTTGATATCTATTTTTCTAGGTTTGGTGTGTTTTTTTTTTAATTCACCAGCAATCTGACCCATTCCACTCTAGCTGTGTTATGGTCACAGCTAATACACAGTCAATGCTTACCTAACAGATTTATAAGTTGGCTTGTTTAATTATGTCAGCCCTGTTAATGGTGCCCGAGGTGACTGCAGGACGCATGGAGGCATGGAAGGTTTCAGAATTTTCTTATCGCTTTTTATTTTTTTGGCCCCAGTTCTTTGCGTTGTAAAAATGGAAAACACAGTAAAATAAAAGACTGTCTGGCTTGGCTTTGGCCAGTTCCAATCTTTTCTTCAAAGCAAGTAAACATGTTTTCCAGAATTCTTTGAATAACTGCTCTTAGGTTTCCAATTGTGATGAACTGGGTTGATTCTTTGAGTCAGTTTGGCAGAAACCTGATTAGGAAGTGCAGTCTACTTCCTGGAGGGTGGCTCAGATAGTTAGACCTTTTGTTTTTAATGTCTTCCTAAGAATCCGGGCAGTTGTGTTTTTTGTTTTTTTATCTTGGCATTGCAACAGAGTTATTGCTGGCAGGAACCTCAAAAATCTAAATCATTGGGCAAATACAACTTTAATTAGTAATCTTTAGTTTCCTGAATTAAAATCTTAACATCCTATTCTCTGATCTATTTAAATTTGTCCCCCTTAAAATATGTATGATATTTTAGGAAGTATAATCTAACCTTTCCATCAGTAGGAATGCATAGAATATTTATATGGAATATTAAGAGAGGGGCAACACCCACAAAATGAAGGAATTTAAAAAGTAAGTGTCTTTGTTTAAGATTTGGGGGAAGAACATTTTAAAAAAGAGTATTAGTATTATATTTTGGTTGTCGCTTTGTTCCTCTATAGCTAAGAGTTCAAAGAGCACAGAAGAACCCCTTGATATAACTTAAAGGAAGACCTGGCCAGATTGGATCTCTCTCTCTCTCTGTGTAAAATACAAAGATATTATATGTATAATATATATGCATGTATCTACGTGTATTTATACATGCACATGTATGTATATCTGCAGGCATGGCACCTGCTCTCAGCAACGTTATTCAAACAGGTGCCATTCACATGAATGAAGGAATGAAGATGATTTTCCAGGGATTTTTCAGTGCCTACTTCTCTCTCATCTTTGAGAAACGATTTCTATTTTCTGAGTCACCAGAAGTTAAAACATCTCCAGATTTTTCTCCACCAATACCTTCTCCTTTTTTAATGTCTCCTGATTTCTGCTTGAAATCGGAATGCTTATTTAATGAAAGACAAGGAAAGATGAAGAATGAAGGTTGTTTTTTCCCTTAGAAGAGACAGATGCTTCTTACTCAAAAATAAATTGGTTCAATATTATGCTGTGGATGGAATTTCACATTTGGATTTCCTTTGAGAATAGTCTTTCACCCTGGCACTGAATGGAACAAGACCTAGTTTTCAGATGAAGAGTTAAGTGTGATTATCAAAATCAAATGTACTTTCTATCTTCCTGGCATCTGGCACTAATATGTGAGTTCATTTCCAAGACAGAGGGCTCTCATTTGGTAAATCTGAAGATATCATTTTAGTTTATGGAACACAATGATAGGAACAAGAAGTTTTTTATGTTAATTCAAGGCGATCTGTTTGAGTAGTTCCCAGAATTTCAAGGGTAAGCTGTGATGGGATGTTGGTTCTTATTCAGAGTCCTGGTTTGGAGGATAAGTCACTGTGACATCTCAGAATTGCACCGGGTGTCCATCACTGTTGACAAACTGCTTTCCTCACCACAACTGTGCAAGCATTACTATTTCTGTTTTACAGATGAGAAAACCACTAGCCAAAGGTTAACATTTGTCAGCCAGATCCTGAATCCACTGACTTTAAGCTCAGTGCTTTTTTTCCTACCCATCTAACACAGGGTTGAGACATGGTATATGCATTCAAATATGCATTCACTTTTTTTTTTAAACAAAACCAAATACTCACCAGGATTAAGAATTGGGCAAGTGCAGCCTCTGTTGGTCCAGGACTCTGGGTAGAGTGTTCTCTTTCCTCGTAGAATCTTTAATTTGGTGGATTTCAACACTTTTTTGATCTTCACATTGACTTCAGCATGAGAGCCTTTGTCGTGAGCTGATAAAATCTTTATTTTTAGCACTAGATCAATACAATTCCAAAAGGAGAAATGCAAAAAAGCATCATCCATACAGTTCAAGTTTGAGGAGCAATGAAAATATGAACTACAGAAGAGTACAAAGGAGAAACATCAATGTTGAATGTAGCTCTGAATAGAGCATTGCTTTAAAGTTCCCTCCATTTGCACTGGCCTGATTCCCACTGGAATGTTTGATGTTACTCTTCTCTCAGAGAGAACCCCAAGCTTTCTATTGAACCCTACATATCCCTGGGTTCTGGGATCACAAGCATCTAAACTCTGAGTTCTACCAAACACATCTTTGGAGAAGGCAATGGCCAACCACTTCAGTATTTTTGCCAAGAAAACTCCAAATGGGGTCCCAGAGAGTCAGACATGACAGAAACAACTGAACAAGAAGAGACAGAAAGACAACCACGAGGAGACAGACATTTCTTTTTAGGATCTCCTTGTGTGTTTATTTTCATGACTCTTTGTAGGCTGCTTGAGGACAGGGACTTTCTTTTGCCCCTTTTTTGTACCCTCAGCACTTAGCAAAGAGCCTGGCACATAGCAGGCATTTAATGAATGAATGAATATACTTTAAATGGTGGAATAATCAGAGAGTTAGCAGGCATTTGTTTTATTCTGTCTCAGTATAAATTCCAAGACAGAAGAGCAGTAATGGCTAGGTAACTAGGGCTAAGTGACTTGCCTAAGGTCACTCAGCTAGGTAGACTCTAAGGTCAGATTTGAACCTGGGATCTCCCATTTCCAGGTCTGGCTCTCTATCCCCTGAGCCACCTAGATGCTCCTTAATAGGCATTTATTAGGTGTGCACAGAGCTCACGTTCTAACTGGGGAGACAACATGCGAACAACTATGGACATACAAGATATAGATATAGAATAAATGCAATGAGATCAAGGATGCTATTACTCAATGAAAGTGACAATGAGCCTACTCCTTCTCCCCTCTGCAGCATACCATGCTCACTGGAAGGGTTGGCAGTGAGAATGTCCCACCACCCCATTCTTCAAGGTAACAGCATTCTGTAGGACCACCCCATGCACCATAACCTGGAAAGGGCAAAAGGGAGGGAGCCAGGAGGAGCCCTTTTTACTTCTCCATTGTTTCCATGGAAGCCTTTCACTGTGCATGGCTGGTTAGAGACCCAGTCCATGCTTGATAAAACTCAGAGGATTGTTAGAAAAGGTTCGCTCTGTTACTACATTTTTCATAGAGTCATTTCATTCTGCCATGTTGGGTGAACCTGCTCTTGTAGTGGAGAGTCTTTAGGGCTGCATTACTTCTGGGGTTGTAAGAGTGGGAGGAAGAAATGTCTAAGAGGGAATCTCCAACGTAGAAATAATATTTGGCAATAGACTGGAAAGAGAGGGTAGGCTAAGTGGAAGAGAAGAGTGGAGGTGATGTCCGTGTCATTAATAGGGAAGCGTGGAAGAGGGACAGAGTTTGGGAGGGAAGAATTCATTCTATTCTGAACACCTTAAGTTTGAGATGTGCAAGAGACAGTTGGTGATATGAACGGAACGGGGTCAGAAGAGAGGTTGGGGCTGATTTTACAAAGGAGTTTGCATTCTAAGTCCAGGTTGCCCTTGGCCGCCATATTTTTCCACTTAGCAAGGAGAGCAAGGGTTTGCTGGCCCAGCTGGTTTTGAGGCTCTCTGATCTCATAGCAAAGAATTTAAACTTCTTTGGGGAACAAATATAATCAGAATCCAGGATACAAACATTGGATGTAGAAAAACCTTTGCTTGTTCACATTTATTCTGTCTCCATGTACTAGAGGAATCTTAGGCACCTTCATTTGATTAATAAAGGGCCTGGATGTCAGAAACATTTCTTATGTTTCACATTTTTTTCAAATTATTAGCTTCCCCTCATTCTCAAAGTAGGGTGGTGCTGCCAGAGACTGTTGTTGCCAGCATCATGATAAACTTCTCCCCTTGGTGAGCGGGACACTCTCTCCACTGGTCCAATCCTGGTCTAGCGTGTGGCCAGGTCTTTGCTAGGACTCCTTAAGACAAATACTTACAAGGGCTTGAGGGAGTCATAGTACCTGATCTCTAAAGCCTCTCTAGAATTCCTAGGCAATGGTTCTCCAAAACACAGAAAGGCGTTTTCTTCTTGTAACTCACCATATGAATATTTCATTCCACAGAAGATTTTGGGGTTTCCTAATGATTGTTCCTTACATTCACATTTACCTAAAAAAGGAAACAAAGATTCATCTTCATTAGCACTATTAGCATTATTTGTGATAATGCACAAAGACAACAGTCATTCTCCGTCACGGAGAGACTACCACTACTACTAGCACCATTAAGGTGAAAACAAGAGGCAAAGAAATTCAAGTCATAGCACAGTGTCTTTGGAAGTTATTCCCTCAGTGTGCTCCAGAACAAGGACAACTGAGAATAATTTAGACCCAGAAAAGGCCAATCAAGTTGTTTTTGGTTGTTCGGTTGTTTTAGTCACATCTGACTCTTTGTGATCTCATTTAAGGTTTTCTTGGCAAAGAGTGGTTTGTCATTTCCTTCTCCAGTTCATTTTAAAGATAAGGAAGCTAAAATGAAGAGGATTAAATGACTTGCCCAAGTCATATAATTAGTAAGTTTTTGATATGGATTTGAACTCAGGGCTTCTTGACTCCAGAACCTGTCTATCCATTGCACCATCTAGCCATCCCCCAGTGGAGTAGAAACACCTAAATGAGCTAAATTCATTTGACTGGAGGGGTGAAGAGAGGGAGAGGGGGTATAGTCATAGAATTTCAGATTTCCCACTAAAGAAGGAACCCCTGCCAAATAACCTTCCCGAATGGTGATCCAGTGTTAAAGACCACTAGTGATGGGACATTACCATATTCTGAGGCAGCTCATTCAAGCTGTGGACAGCCCTAATTGGTAAGAAGTTTCCCCCATTTTGAGCTGAAATCTGCCTTCCTCTTGACTCTCATCCCACTGTTCCCGGTTCTGGTAGAGATAGCCCAACAAATCTAACCCTTTTTCTCTGATAGAGATAACAGAACAAGTTTACCACTTTTCCCTCAGGCTTATCCTTCAACTATGTGAAGACAGAGAATGGGTTCTTCTGAAGCCTTCTCTTCTATATGCCGTGATTTCTAACCTCTTCACTTTCCTGGCCATTCTCCTTCAAAGATGGTGGATGGAACCAGTGGACTTAGTCCCCCCTTCTTTGCCTTCTCTTTTCCCCTCACCAGAGTCTTTAGGATCCAGGAAAGTTTTGTTTTTACTTTAATTTTTAAGACTGGTCAGATGTGAGCATGTGGTAGGCACAGGAGAAGGAGCCAGCACAGAGGGAGAGGCAGGATGATAGGTGATGTAGCAAGAGTCAGAAAAGGAGAAGTTTTCATGGGATCGAGGACACGTTCGAGAAGTTCAATTTGGAAAACAGGGAGACACTTTCTCTCGATAAGAGGAGAGGGCAAGAAGTAGGACCAAAGAGAAGGGAGAATGATGAGATGGAGAAGAAGAACTGAAAGGAGCTTCCATCTTTCAAGCCTGCAGCTAGGTCATCTACTGAGAATAAAGGGAATTGACACAGGTCCAGGTGGCCTTGGGAAGAGTGGCAAAGACGTGGAACAATTCCTGTAGAGTCTGTACTAGAGAAACCACTAAAGATGAACAGAAGGCTCTCCAGCGAGCCCTGATGTCCTCGTTTGAGGTTAAACAGCATGCATTTGGAGCACAGCCAATCTGCTTGGGTTTTGTGACTTTCCTTAGTTATTCCAAGAAACAGAAGCAAAGAAAGCATTGGGATTTCTCTATTATTGGGGGGTGTTAGGGCTCAGATGTCCCAAGTTCAAGGGGGGGGGAAGGGAATCTAAGGTCTTTAGTGGAAGGTTGGAAATGCCAAACCACGGGTTCCAGGTTGGAGGGGAGAGGGAGGGAATTCTGAAATGGGCTGATGGATTGGGAGGGTCCAGCGACTGTAACGACAGAAAAGAACATTTTATCATGAATGGAGTTAAATACTTATTTATATCTCAATGGGTTATCAGTTTTCCCAGTAGCAGGCTGAAAATTATTTGAGAGCAATTATGTGCTGAATATCTTTACTGTTTTTTAACTTTTTGCGTGTTTACATGTTTTGTCCAGCCTTCACTGTATCCTGGTTCAGTTAGGAAGCCAACTGGACTGTAGAGGAGTAAAGGGTATTAATTATAGCAAGAGGAATTGACGAGTGAGAGTTAATTACATTAACACATTAGCAGAAATGTAATTTAGTTTTGGATATTAGATTTATAGAATCATACAGAGGAATATGACATGTGTGAGGTGAATGTGAGATATTGGATAGAAAACACTAGAGATTGGGGCAGCTGGGTGGTGCAGTGGATAGAGAGTCAGATCTGGAGATGGGAAGTCCAGGGTTCAAATCTAGCTTCAGACACTTCCTAGCTGGGTGACCCTAGGCAAGTCACTTAACCCCCATTGCCTAGCCCTTACTGTTCTGTCTTAGGACCAATACTGAGTATGAATTCCAAGGCAGAAGGTAAGATTAAAAAAAAAAAGAAAAATAAGATGCCTAGAGATTGAGTCTCATGATTTAAGACATTTAATTCCTGGCTTTTTTTTTTTTTTTTGCTTTTCTGCAGCACATGTGATGAGAGGAAAATTTTGCATTTTTTGAGGGAAAACTTATTAGTAATATTTAATTTATGTATTTAAAACCCTCAGTCATGTTGGCTGAGAAATCCTTTAAACAGTGTTGATGGGTTTGGGGCTATTTTACAACAGCAAAGGTCCTATGGAGAGGTCAGAGAATAAATCCACACTAGTCTTCATGATTAGAACAGGAAGAACTAAAATTTTCTGTTCATCTTAAGAGCATCAAACTTTACAGAAAATCATTGTTTGGGGAGGGATTGATTCCTTAAAAATATTTATTTTCCTAATAACAATTTTCAAACTATGTTTTCTGAAAGTGTAAGATCCAAACTGTCTCCTTCCAACCCTTTCCTCCCCTTCCCAGAGATGGCAAGCAATTTGACCTACGTTATACAGGTATAAAAAATCAAACCATGGAAATCCTGGGCAAGTCACAATCTCTCCGTGTTCCAGGCCACTAATTAAAACTATAAATGGCTGAACAGTTGCTAATTTGCTTCTAGAGTTGGCCATGGAGCAAGTACTTTAGGGTTTAGGTTTCATCATCTGTGACAGGAGTGATTTGGACTAGAAATTCAGGGTCTCCTCAAACTCTGAAATTCTAATAATTCTATGATTTTTATCTTGATTTGGAAAATGGTATTAGGAGACTTGAAGGTGAGAGTTGAGATCCTGCCTCTGATGCTTCCTGGCTGGCCAACCATAGGCAAGTGGTTTCTTCTTCCTCAGTTTCTTCTTCTGTAAAATGGGGGTGGGGTGGGGAATGAGAAGATCCACTTCCCAGGATGGTGGGAATCAAATGAGATAATGTATGACCTCAAAGTATGTGATAAAGGCTGGCCATTATTATTATAATTATTATTCTTAATCAGGGATGCATCTGCAAATCAGCATCAACAGAATCCACAGGCATCGCAATTGGGCTAGAGTCTCAGGTTCTTATAAAAAACACTCCAGTGGGGAAATCAATGCTGCCTAATGGAACAGAATTAAACAGAAGGGGAGAGAACAGAAGTGCCTCACACCGGGCTCCATTCAGGGCTGCTGTTAGCTGGGTTAAATTGGCTTTTTGTGACCAGAAAATAGAGCCTGGAGCCTTTATTTTTAAATTTAAATTTAATTTTTTAAACCCTTACCTTCCATCTTGGATTTATTTTATTTTATTTTTTAAACCCTTACCTTCTGTCTTGGAGCCAATATTTGGCTCCAAGGCAGAAGAGTGGTAAGGACTAGGCAATGGAGGTTAAGTGACTTGCCTAGGGTCACACAGCTGGGAAGTGTCTGAGGTCAAATTTGAACCCAGGACCTCCCATCTCCAGGCTTGGCTCTCAATCCACTGAGCCACCCAGCTGCCCCCAAGTCTGGAGCCTTTTGGCAACTCTCTGAAGGCCCCCTTGATGGGCCACGCTACCAAACCTTCCAAGTGGCCCCTCCTGAGGCCACACAACATTCCAAGGGCACACTTCTCTTCTCTTTAGTCTCCAACCCATCTGAAACTTTGAAACACTGAAACACTGAAAAGTTGCTTTAGTTCCTTTCTTACACTCCTCTTTCCGAAGTACTGACTAACAGCCCTTAATAGAATCTTTAGGATTTTAGAGCTTCAGGAGGTCTTGAATTTCTAGCCCAAACCCCCAGTATAGATAATGAAACTCAAGCCCAAAGGTACTACTGAGATTGACCACTTAGTCCATGGCAGAGCCCAGAAGCTGAGACTCTTGCCCCCTTATCCCATGATCTTATGGTTTTTCTTTTTTTGGGGGGGGGTATGTGGAATGGTAAGGAGGGAGGAAAGCACAGTACTTAATAACAGCTAATATTTATATAGTAGCTTAAAGTTTATACACTATCCTACACAGATCCTCTCATTTGATCCTCAAATCAACCCAGTGCTATTACTATCCCATTTTACAGATAAGGAAACTGAGGCAGATAGAGGTTAAGTGACTTGTTCAGAAGCATAGTTATTGTAACTGAGGCAGATCTATCCTCTGTACCCCAAGTTCCCCAAGATCCAAGATTTCATGCCTGTGGGGACTTCCTTCACTCATGAAGGTTGCCATCTCCTTCTCTTCAACTTATCAGATGGCTTTGAAAATTGGTTTAAACATTTTTTACTCTGTGGTTTCCCTGATAATGACCCTTCTGGGCTGATCCTCAGATGACAAGACATCCAGTCTGCCATCCAGCCTCCAGGCAAAGCTTTTCCAGCTTGGAAGGATCTGCCACAGCTTCCACTCTTTTGGTAGAGCCACTGAGAACCCAGGGTCACCACCATACCATGATGAAGCTTTGGGACAAGAATTCCAGAAATCACAATGGTCACCTATTAAAACTTCCCCTGGGATAAAGCTTTGCTGATTAGGACTCAACTCGGTTGCATTTTTTCAAAAACTAAATCTGGAAGGGAAAAAAAAATCCTTGCTCTTATACTGGATTATAAGAAAGTAGAAGAAATTGAATTGTTTACAGTCCTGCAGTCCTAGTCAAAGCCAGTTTGGTTGTTGAGGAAATGAAAGATTTCAGCTGGTGCTCTCTACCCCACAAGAAGTCGTGGGAATGAAGGCTCTCCTGTTGGTAGAGTTCCTGGTACAGTGCCGCCATTACAAGAGGTGGGTAGATCCACCCAGCTGTCTGGATACAGATCTCTCTGGGTCTGCGATTGGATCCTTGCATGCTTGGGACCCAGCTCCTTGCTGAACGGGGTGCCCAGGGGAGTTATTCTACACCCAGAGGAAGACGGCTGTTTAGCAGGAAACTGAACAATAACTTCTCTGAGCTGGAGCTCACCCAGATGAATTCCAGATAGTCTTCAGGGACATCACAGACAGCACAGCTGTTAATGTGGATAGGAGAGCCTCGAGTCTCTCTGGTGCCAGCACTGTTACATGCCTAATTGGTTTGATGCCAGCTCCCTAGTAACACGCATAATTGGCCAACTGAGTGTCACATAAGCTTAAAAGCCTGATCCTCGGAGATCTCCCTTAGCAGACTATAGGACGGTCAGAGAATTCTAAATGACATTAGGTTAAAATAACGGAAGAATGTTACAAGCACTCATTAAGGGAATTGGAAACAATTTCAGTTAAATGCACAGAAGTCAAATTAGACAGCATGAAGGGGGGAAAAATTGGAAGTAAACACTGGCTTTTTTCTTCCTAAATTTTGATGTAATTTAGGATCTCTACTATGTATAATTTTATGTTTTTTCCTTCTATTATTTTTCCTTTTGTGTGTTAAAATGAACCCTTATTCCTTGTTGCATCCTTTTTTTGTCCTTACTCGTGTCCAGCCCCCTTGTTCGGTAAGTTCTGTCTCATCATCTCAGAGCTATTGCTTTTTCATCCATGACAACCAAAGATTTTACTTTTGGATATTAGAAATTACTACTAGGAGCAGTTAGATATCACAGTGGATAGAGAGCCAGGCTGGGAGTTGGGAGGAGCTGGGTTCAAATCAGATCTCAGATTCTTGCCAGTTGTGTGACCCTGGGCAAGTCACTAAACTCCTATTGCTTAGCCCTTGCTACTCTCTTCTGTCTTAGAATTAATTCACTAGACAGAATGCAAAGTTTAAAAAAACAAACAACTAGTACTGTCTATGACTGGACCAGGAAAGAAGAGAGCCACTGTCTTTGTTCTCACCAGAATGTCGAAGAGCTGAGAATCCTTGTTCGTCTTCCCATTCCCAAGTTGGTTCGCTGTGGTTAAACACGGAGTAGAAGTCTGGACGTTCATGGTACCAGTCAAAGTCTGCACTGCTGTAACAAAGTCAAACTCTGAATAAGAATATGCCACGTTAGTCAAAGGATACGAACAAGTTGTTTTCGAAAGAAGCAGCTCGAATGATCAACAGACATCTGAGAAAGCGTTTCCAGCCGATGATGGGAGAAATTAAATATAAAATGAAGCATCAGATTATACCCAAATCACATTGGCAAAGATGGCAAAGGATGGAAGACTCCAAGTTGGGGGGGAGCTGTGGGGAAATGTGCTTCCCAAGCCACAGCTGGTGGAATTGTGTCCAAATTGGTCCAAACACTTGGGAAATTTGTAGGTCATCTCGCAGCAAGTCACAAAATCGTCCCTATCCCTCGATCTAGAAATCGGACACGGTTTAGAACCTAAGGAAGTTATGGTGCCGTGGAAGTTGGGCTACCTTCCTTTGGCTGACTGCCTGGGTCTTTAAAACTGCCCAGGCTGAGATGTTGGTTGTCATTTCTGCCATGGATTTTCTGCTATTCTCTCTCTGGGTAAATTTTAACTGCTGTGTCCAGAGGATAAAGATCTCAGTTCACCCATACTAAAGAACTGAAGTGGGGAGAGGGGGAGGACTTCTTTCTCTTCTTCTCCTTTTATCCCTGGCTCTGAGAAATTGTTTCTGCTCGGTATTGTTTGTTCTTCTCAGTTTTAGGTGATGGGGGGGGGGAGTGAATACTAGGGGACCAGGTATTTAAGCCACAGAAACTCTGGAGTCAGGACTGCAGCCATCCCTCCCTGCATGGACGCCCTGAGAAGTCAGGGTGCCTGGGACCTGCGCCCTGATGGGGTTTTGGACTTGGAAGTGGGACTGTGCTCTCTGGGAATGGAGCTAAGCTATGAAACCTGATATTCTTTCCTTTTCCAGACACTGAGGTTGTGCCAAGGGATGGGAATTAGGCCTCCCAAGTTTTGGGGGTGAGTAAATATGACATTTGTGATTATCCCTTCTAAAGTAAATATTTCTGTGATAAAACTAATCCTACTATTAGTGGCTGTAGTGGGGTGTAGACTTTCTCCTAAAACTGAGGGGACACCATTAGTGGAGACAGAAACCATTTGCAGAAAGCTGAGACACCCCAAATTCTCTTTTAGGATATCGAAGAACTCTGGTGGGGGGGAAAGGGGACACAGTAAAATTGAATGCATCGGGCTTTTAGACCCTGAAGGACATGGTGGACCATGTTACAGTTTGATTTATCAACTGGAATACTTAAAAATAGTTCACACTGTAGGAAGCTTTACAGTTTACAAAGCATTTTCTCCTTTGGTTCTTGTAATCACTATGTGGAGTAGGTAGTAGAAGGAGTGCTATCCTTGTTTTCCAGGTTAGAAAATGGCGGTTTGGAGACATAAAAGTCAAAGTCATAAACATACAGCAAGGAGCAGAGTCCGGGGCTCTGAATTCCATCTTTTCCCCCTATACTCTATGGTCTCTCTGAAATATTTCTTAAAGAACTCCCTCAGCCTTTGGCAGAAAACATCCCATGTTCCCAGAGACTCAAAGCTGACACCACGACTCCAATTTTTCAGAAACAAAGAGAAAACTTTTCCTCTTGGGTTTCAGGGTCTGTTTTAAAGAGGAATCACTTATAACAAAATAAAGAAAATGGGATTCCTGGAATCTTGGCTTTCCCAAAGCCCAATAAGAATTCTTTTATAGCAGCAGTTCTGATGACAAAGTTCACCTACAAAAGCTCCTAAGCCATCTACCCCCCACCATGGAGCATCTTCTAAATTATGAATGCTTCCCGGACATCCAAAAGAAATAGACAAGAGGCAGAAGGCTGGCTGCTCACCTGCTGATGCAGTCCCCTGTGAGGGGGTCACAGCTCCCCGCACAGTCACACGGTCTGCATCCATATACTCCAAAACCCCAGTATCCTACCATACACTTGTCACAGTGAGGACCCGCCACTCCAGGTTTGCAAGGGCAGTCCCCATTGGTGGGGTCACAGAAGGTCACTGAGCTGAAGGGAAGAACGGCTGACCCAATGGGGTGACAGGAACACACTGCAAGAGAATCAAAATACAAAATACCTTCAACTCTTAGATTTAGTCACTTATGGATTATCCACGATCCAGGCTAACAATCTCATTGTCAGCTGACCCACTCATGAAGTCCCATGCCACTTGGTATGTGCCCAGGGAATAAAAACTAACTTGTGGGTCTTCTGTTACTGCTACAAAACCACCACCACCAAAACCTCCAACACAAGACCCCAAAATAAAGCAAAACACCAAACAACAAAACCATATGATATATTCCAGAATCAAGTATTTTTGGATTATCTGCTTTTTTGAATTCTTTTCATGTCTACAGAAAATAAAGAACTGAATATGGCTTTATATATTTATTATTATTAGATTATTTTGTTTATATAGACTACAAAATAAATAATAGAATAGATAATACAATAATAGAATAAATGCATATATGATTATATAAAATAATATAGGATAATACATGTATATAATATATGATATAATAATAAATGAAATCAACAATATAAACAAACCTTTACTTCCATCTTGGAATCATTACCAAGGCTGAAGCCACTGAATGTGCCCCTGTCTCCAGGGGAGGGGAGGCTATCAGCTAAACAACATGGATTAGAGTGTGGATCTGGACTGGAACTGAAATTCATGGGACTGATCAGCAGTGCTGCTGAGGGACTGCCAGGAAAGGGAATCCACTGGGAAAATGGGGATCCAAAAGCCTTCTCAAATTCTCCTTTGTGTTCCTAGATCGTAGAAATGCAAGATTCTTCCAGCCCTCCTAAATTCCACTAGAGGAGGAATTGAATGAATAGAATCCTTCTCAGGGTTATTATTTTTTCCTTTAATAAAATGGTTTGGGATGAAAAAAAAAGTTAAGGGCTAGGCAATGGGAGTTAAGCGACTTGCCCAGGGTCACACAGCTAGGAAATATCTGAGACCACATTTGAAACCAAGACCTCCCATCTCTAAGCTTGGCTCTCAATCCACTGAGCCACCAAGCTGCACCCATATGGTAATTTTTAAATAGAGAAAAGAGATTTGGCAGGAACAGCTTTGCCATTGTTTAGGGAAAGAGTTGGCCTGATTATCATCTAATGTCATTAGTGTGTTCTACAACCAGATTATGCTAACTACTGAATGACTAGGTGATCATTTGCCTTTGAGTGGTTTCAGAATCCCTGGCCTGATTATGGAAGGAGAAAAGAAGATGATCTTTAGGTCTGGGTCACTCTAGAGATCAAGAGTGATGTGGATTGGTCACTTCTGGGGATCCCATGGGGCTTCTAGCTCACAAATGAGCATCGTGGAGGACACAGAGCATACTGGTTCCCAAAGAATGTCTTTCCTTACCAAAGTATTTGGAATCTTTGGACGAACCTTAGAATTTCCATTCCTGACCAGGACTTCAACTGGCCTAGGACCCATCCTAGACTGAAAGTACGCTAAGGAGGATAGCTATGGGCTCCCCAAATGGGCGTCCAGGTAGGGGCTTCTCACATTCTTTTTGCCAAAAGTGGTTTAAAAAATATTAGGCTGTAACTCAAGTGTGGACCTTTGTGCTGCAGTGGAGCCATGGTATAAAGCAACTAGATGCCCGAGCCCTCTTGGCCATGCTCCCAGATTGAGCAGACTTATTTTATGTCCATACAGACCAAAGAACCATCTCTGCCTTACATACTTCCATGTCAGGGATGGATAAGGTTTCTTGTGTTCTTCCTTTTATAGAAGTTCTGTCTATGGAGAAGACACACGATGATGTAGAATGGAAAGAGCCTCAGAACCATGGCTACATTTCTTTTGTCTCTCAGTTGCCATGGAGAGGGAGCAGGGATGTTTGCTATGGTGGTTTTTCTGTTGCCATTAGCCTGATGGAATGAAGGAAATACAACTCTCCAGGCAGTCAAAGAAAGAGGTTATTAGGATAAGAATAAAAATCATATTTAATCATTCCCTACTCTATGGTACTAGGGCCATTTTTTAAACTCTTATCTTCCATCTTATAATCAATCTATGTATTAGTTCTAAGGCAGAAGAGTGGTAATGGCTAAGCAGTGGGGGTTAAGTGGCTTGCACAGGATCACATATCTGGGAAGTATTTGAGGCCACATTTGAACCCAGGACCTCCTGTTTCTGGGCCTGACCATGCATCCACTGAGTCATCTAGCTGCCCCTGTACTGGGCCATTTTGACTGAGATTTCTAATTCTTCTATTTGCTTAACTTTGCTTCCTTTAGAATGTGCTCAGAGGTAACTGGTATCACAACAATCTCATGTGATATCTTAACTTAAATGGAATCCAGTGACAATGCCAGCAATCCTTGTAGGTACTAAGGCAAGGGAACAGAATCACTCAAGCTGCCAAAATGATTTTCCTACAGTCCTTGTTTGAACATGTCGCCCCACCTTCACCCCCAGTCATTAAAGTCCAGTAGCTCCCTATTGCCTCCAGGATCAAATATAAAATCCTGTTTGGGACTTAAGACAAAGAATGCTCTACACCTCCAGAGAAAGAACTGTTGGAGTCAGAATGCAGATAAAAGCAAATGATTTTTCAATTGTTTACTTGGGTTTATGTTTTGGGGTTTTGGTTTTATAAGATTATTCACTTATAAAAATGAACAATATGGAAACATGTTTTGCATGATAATACATGAATAACCCAGATTGAATCTCCTGCCAGTACTAGAAGGGGGAAAGGAAAGGAGGGAGGGAGATAAGGTTGAACATATAACTTAGGAAAACTTGTGTGGAAATTTGTTGTTATAAGTAATTGGTGAAAAAAGATTAAAATAAAAAATATTCTGTTTGGCTTTGTTTCCATTTTCATGTATATTTTTATTGATGCATTTTTTATACAAGTTTCCCTCGGGGTTCTTCCCTTTCCCAGAGAGCCATTTCATATAACTAATTTTATTTTTAAAGAAAAAAAGAAAAAGAATATCAGCATGAATGATCAATATATTGAAAAAAGTCTGAAATGCATGCATTGTGTGACACTTGGCCTCCCTCCTTTGTAAAAGGGATGGGTTGGGAGTATCTTCTCTCTTCTTTCAAGACTATTTGGCTTTTAAAGCCCAATCCCTTCCCATCCTTTCAATCTTCTTATACACTATCTATTATACAATTCGTCAACATGGGTTTCCTGGGTATTTTTTTTTTTTTGTATAAACACTCCATCTCCTGACTCAGTTTCTTTTTACTGTTTGTCTTCCATGCCTGAAATGCTGTCTCTTATCTCTACTTTCTGACTTCTTTCACGTTTCAGCTAAAATCTCAACTGCATGAAATCCCCCTCAATGCTAGTGCCTTCCCTCTGAAGTTATCTCTATTTACCCAGTGTATATCTTGACTATACATAATTATCTATATGTTTCTCTCCATTAGACCATGAGCTCCATGAGGGCAGGTACTGCTTCTGTCTTTTGTTGTATCTCCAAAGCCAATTAGAACAATAACATGCACATAGGAAGCACTTAATGAATGCTGGGGGATTTGTAGATAATCATTACAAAATGTTAATGAAATGGACAGTTTTCATTTTTTCTTGCCTATGGGAATCTGAACCTAAGGATGTGCCAAGGAAATGGTAACCTAATTTGGATTTTCTGTTCTAATTAGTCAAAGTAGCTTGGTCTTATGTTTTCCTCAAATTGAAAATTTTTACTAGAGACAATACATAAAGACAGACAAACATGCCATGCATCATCTCAATAAATTGTAAAATATTTCCTTTATTAGATCCTAAATGGCTATTTTCTTTTTGAGGGTGGTGATGAAGAACTCATTTAACCTGAACAACAGAGATAAGGTAGTATAACATCTCAGGCTACTATATGTTTCTCAAAGGTGTTTTAAAAATGAAACAGATTTTGACCAAGAATAAAAACATTACTGTAAGGATGTGACTATTAGTATCCTCCTAAGAGAGATGTATTAAGAGGTTCTCTTTGGATCATGAACTACTTGAGGGCAGGAAGTGTTTTTTAACCTCCTTTTATATTAGCACTTAGAACAGCACCTGGCACATAGTAGGTGCTAAATAAATGTTGACTGATTTATTCGTTGATGAACATTGTTTTTTGAATGCTTGGAACTTCTCACTAGAAAGATCTTAGAGAAATGCACATATTTCTTTTGTTTTTATATCACTCACATTTCCCAAGCATCGAGTGATGTTTATTGTCATTTGTCATTTTTAGAATAGGTTCCTTATCTGATTTCCTTGAGTTGGGTTTTATTATGTAAATGTGGTTATGCCATATGGGCGCTATAAATTTTCTCCTAACATTTTTTGAATGAAATGAAGGATGATGGGACTCTAGAATAGGAATTTATCAACAAATAATCTGATTAGTATAGAAGATGACTTTAAATGTAATACTCTGTTCCAAACCATGAAATTGTCATAATTTTGAAGTCATCCAACCAATAGGGTTCTGGTGACTCAGTGATCATGGCAGCTCCAAAATGTGAGGCTGTGGTAGTGGAAGAGCCATGACTACAAAGCTTAACTTGAATGTAGAAATCCCAAGCTGTCTAACTATTCTAACAGATTGAGTGCAGCATCTTTTCTATCTTGAGATCTGATTGAATGCCGGGAGCATTTCGAGTATTTGACCTCATGTACTTTGTGTCTTTTTTTAAAGGTTTATACTCATTTTAGGAATAACCATTTAATTCAGAGGGGAATGCAATTCCATCATCCATGCCAACAGACCTCTCAGTCCTCCAAATCAATATGACTTTTTGCATAATTACAAGATAAAAATACCAGCCAGAAACTATGCAAAACTAGCTTGGGGCAGAAGGAGGCTCCGCTACCTTTCATGGCATACTTTCCCAGCGTAGCACACTGAGGCTTGCCTTGCATACCTATCTTCTGAAGTTTGCAAAGCAGTTAACATCTGACACACATACTACTCAATTTCTTATTCTCTTAAAGCTTGGTGCTGGGGTGGTATCTGACACGTTATCCAGCCTCTATTTCCCACTGACTGAACCCCGAGCTGTGGTCTGGGCACTTTGTTTTCCACAGCTAATTGCCAGAATCACTCAGAAGGACAAATACAACTCATGAACCTTACTAGAAAAGGTCCAATTCAAGAAAAATAAATCTCTGACCTCAGCTCTGACTTGCTCTTTGTTAGACATTAAAATCCAATCGAGAAGCCAGAATTAGCTTTTAAACATCATAGCTCTCAACTGTTCGTTTTATTTTATTTTATTTTTTCATTTACACAGCTGTGGTGAGGTGTCCTTAAAAGACAGCATGGTGTCCCCAGTGGAGAGGCCAGGCATATGGACGAGAAAGCTGTGTGGCCATGTCTACAATGGCAAATTGCTCAAAAAAGGAATGTGCACATTTTTTCCAAAACATTTTCCCTGGGTTGTCCAACTATCTTAACTGCCCAAACATATTTTGAAAAGTTTTTTTAAGCTACATATAGTTTTCCTATTCTAAGAAAATCTAAGAAAAATAGTTCAAACTTGACACAATAGCTGCATTAGTAGGAGACTCTTTCCAAAGGAATTTTTATATTCCTGAAAAATTACAAGCTTCTTTCAGATAGTGATTTAAAAACAACAACAACAACAACCACCTTATCTTCTTTTTTTTTCACTTTAAACATTATTTTATTTGGTCATTTCCAAACATTATTCATTGGAAACAAAGATCATTTTCTTTTACCACCTTATCTTCTGTCTTAGCAACAGTTCTAAGACAGAAGAGAGGTAAGGGCTAGCTAATTAGGATTAAGTGACTTCCCTGGGGAGTCCAGATTTGAACTCAAGTCCTGCTGACTCCAGGCCTGGTGCTCTATTCACCTCTGCTACCTAGCTATTTCTACTACCTGGTTGCCCCTCAAATAGTGAATTAAAAATTGAACTTGGGTCAAATTCAGTGGCTCTGCCCATTCTTGTTTTCTTCAGTCACTTCCAACTTCCTACATTAACTCATCCAAAACTAGGATGTTCAGAGTCCAAATGAGGCAGCTCTGATGGTAAAAAGAGCAAATGTAAAAAATCTTTACAGTTCCTATTTTTCTTCTCTTTTTGGGTTGAACCTGAAATGTACCTGGGATGGATTCACCTTTTTATGCCTCTTGCAAGTTTTCCTTACAAAACTTCCCCCCTTCCTTGCTTCCTCACTATTTTGTGAAGTGACATTGTTCATAATTTCCCACCATCTTCCTCCTTAAGATTTTGCAAATAAGGTTTTCCTCTAAATAAGTGTTGTCCCTTACTATCATATCTCTCTGCCTACAAGGAGATGATAAGTTTGTTGGCCAAAGTGGTTCCTAGGTTTCTTTGTTGTTGTTTTTTCTAAATCTCTTTGTTGTGGTGATTAATTTATTTTGGTTAAACTTCCTTAGGAAACCATTGTCTGTTTTGATGTGTTTGTAAAATTTATTTAGTATTTTTGGCATCAGTAGCAACAAGTCAGGTTGTGGTTGCCTCAATTAAAGCCCAGTTTCTTTCCCTTTTAGTCTTTCTTCTAGCCTCACAAGATTATAGATTGAGAGCTGGGATGGACTTTGGAGATTGTCTAATTTGGCCTCCATTTTACAGAGAAGAAAATTGGATCCTAGAGAGATTAAATGACTAGCTAGCCCAAGGTCACACAGGTAGCAAGTGGCTTCACTGGGCTTTGAATCCAAGTCCTTGGATGCCAAATCCAACACTCTTTCCCCTACATCATGCTGTCTCCCAATTTGCTATTCATTTGGATTCTTGTTTTAAAAACTTGACAGTCTGACTACACCCATGTAGCTGTTGGATTCTCCCATTGGTTACCAGTGGTCACTGATTTGATTTGATTTGATTTTTTTGTCATTTAACCTGTTTACCATCTCTAGTGCTGCCTGACTCTTTTCTTGAAGAGAGTATATTTACATCATATAAAGCCACAAGGCTTCTGCACATTCTGACAAGCCTTTACCCTCTCTCATTGGTTATTCCTGAAGCATATTGTCCAATATTTTTGGATATCCTTTCCTTTGCCCAATTTTTCTTTGCAGTTAGTGAATATCAAAATGGTCTAATCCAGTTTTTCACAGAATTTCTCTATTTCTTCAGTCTCTGTAACAGATATCGGTACATAATCCACGTTTAGCATCATGGAAATCTTTTTACAAATGCTAATATTATGAGCTTTGAAATAGTAGGTTATTAGCTGTCTCATGATATGATGTTTTTTGTTGCCTTTGGACACATACTAAAACCAACTCTTTGATTTGCCTCTCTAAGTGGCTAAGTGTTTTTGGTGATAATGCCAAGATCGATACTTTTCAACTCCTCCAATAGAAGGCCCACGTATTGGTCACTGGACAAAGGATCTCACCTTGAGATGACCAAGAATGGAGCTAATATTTGTAGGCTGACCGAAAATGGATGATTCTTCATTTTCTTTCCCTCTCTTCTGCTAGTCTGCCACCATTACTGAAGAAAGATGTGGGAATCCCATACGACTAAGGGTCTGTTTATATTTTCTTTGTTTTATGGGTTGCCATAGCAAAGGATTCATCCCCACATGGCCAGCCTCTTGTTCAAAAATCTCTCTATATTAAGTTAGGCTGGTCCTCAGAAAGCAGGCAGACTGTGATTGAAGCCCTGTTCAGCGCTTCAATGGTAGAAACTACTTAAGTGAGACTACACTGCTAGCCTTTGGGGACTTAAAGTCTCCCCTCTACTAGGATGAGACATCAGAATAATATTCTGTGGAGGCTCAAAGTTACAATGAAGTGACCAAAAATGGTAAAAATCAAACAAAATCCCTTTAAAAGTGATAATGGAAGAGTTGTAGATAATATCATTTCAGTAGGGTTCTAAGGTCTCTTGTTTTAAAGGTCAATAAAAAACTATTTTCTCTTGTAGAGAATCTTCTCTAGAATCTGGGCATCTAGTTGCATGCCTTGAGTGTAATTTATGGTGCCCCAAAAAGAAGGATGGATGGTTGTATAATGCCTTGATAACTTTGGGATCTTTTCCCCTCAAAATTGCCTGGATCATTAGCATTTTTCTGATGGCGCCTTAATATCTGATTGTTCTTTTTAGTAAAATTTAGTAGTGAAAAGAGACCAACAAAAACCCAGCCCCCAAACAGTGAAACACTCCTGATTTAGCTTTTCTAAATATGGAACTAAAAGTTCAAGGTCTTCAGCTGGGAAAGAAGCTGCTTTTCAAGTTCTTTCACCACTGCCCAGTGCCTCCTCCTTCAGCGGTACTGCCTCCCAGACTCCCAACATTGTTTTCTCCTGAAAAGGCCAAGGCCCTACAGAATTCCTGTTGGAGCATTTCTAACAGTAAATTCATCTTCAAAGATACTCAGCTGCCTGCTGAAGTCAGTGGAAGGAAATGGGAGTCGAGGGAAAGGATTTGGAAAGAGCAGCTTCTAGCAAAAAAAGAATATGGAATATGAAAATAGCAGGTGTGAAACTAAATATTTAGAAAAGAAAATAAAGTTCACTACCTTTTTTGGTTCTGTTGTCTCCTTTCTTTCTATTATCAACTATTTTCCATAGTGGAAGAACCGCTAAACAAAAAAAAAAAAAGAAAAAACACCAAAAGTGAATCTCATTCCATCAAATAAAGACATTTAAAAATGTTTAACAACATATAAAACCATTTCATGAATTCTTTAATAATATTATTTGTATATTGTTTTTAAAGATTGTAGATTTCAATAGTATTGGAAGTGATTCATAAGGAATTATTAAAGTATGCTAAATGAAATCTAATAGGTCACTATAACTTTAGTATGAATTAAGTCTTAATGTTTTCACTTTCTGAAATCTATGCTATTGTCCTTCATGAGCCAAGATGGAAGAGTAGAAGGTCATAACTGCCAAGCCTTCCCAAAACCATTCCTATAAAATAACCACAGAAAATACCAAATAAAATTCTGAGCAGAAAAGCCAAGAAAAAGTCACAGAGAATATTTTTTCCATCCTAGAATAGCTTAGGAAGATAATAAGAGAAGTCTGTAGACACTGAGGTAGGTCCCTGGCTGGAGTACAGACAGAGGCAGAAGCGGTATTAGATGTGTGCAGTGGGGGAGTGGTACTAGAGATAGTTAAGGAGACCAAACACCTTGTCAGAAAAATATCCCAGGGGATCCCTGTACTAGAACTGGGCACAGGAACAGTGTACCAATGCTCATTATCCATTAATGGATATCATTTCCAATTTGGAGAAGAGTGGTCATAATCACAAGGGAGCAGGAGTCTATCTCTATAAGGACCAGAGTGAAGACTAGGAGGGTAGGGTCCAGACTGTTCCATGGATCATACCATATTAGAAACATCAAAACCCCATAGGCCCTCAGATTGCACTGTGAGAGCAGAAGGACATAAAGACAGAAGCTCAGACCAGTAATTTCCCTCCCTGCCCCACAAGGGTTAGCAGAGCCCAATTCTAAAAGTTCAAAGTCAAGAAGTAGGTTAGGAAGATGAGCAAACAATACAAAAAAATCCTAACCATAAAAAGCTTGAGACATAAACACAGAAGAAGGCAATGACTAGAAAGCATCTATAAAGCTTTAAATAAAAATGCAGATTGGACACAAGCCCAACAAGACAGAAGAGCCAAAGAACTTAAGAAGCAAAACAAGACAAAACAAAATTTGAAAAAAAGTAAAAATGCAGTAGTTAAGAAATAAAAACTGCAAGAAAATTATGAAAAAATTAATATCTTGGTAAAAAAAATCACAACAACATTCTGAAGAAATTAACTTTTTTAAAAATCAGAACTGGCCAAATGATAGAAGAGGCACACGACCTCACTGAAGAAAATAACTTCCTAAAAATTAGAATGGGCCAAGTGGAAACTAATAACTCTAAGAAACATCAGAACACATAAAAGTTGAAAGACTGGAAATTCAGGAGGAAATGTAAAATATCTAATAGGAAAAACATATGACCTGGAAAATAGATCAAAGAGAGATAATATAAGAATTTTTGGACCACCTGAAACCCACGATCACAAAAAAGAGTCTAGATATCATATTTCAAGACATTATAAAGGAAAAACTGCCCAGATATCTTAGGATCAGAGGGCAAAGTAGAAATTGAAAGAATCCACTGATCATCTCCTGAAACAAATCCCCAAATGAAAACTCCAAGGCATATTTTGGCCAAAATCCTAATCTCTGAGGTCAAGAAGAACATTCTGCTAGCAGCCAGAAAGAAATTGTCTAAATACCTTGGAACCACAGTAAGGATCATAAAAAATTTGGCAGCTATCAGTATGAAGAAGCAAAATTCTTAGTTTATGATCTTCCAGAAAAAAATCATGAATAACCTATCCAGCCAAACTGAATATAATCCTACATGGGGGAAATATATATTTAATGGAATAGAGGACTTTCAAGCATTCCTAATGAAAAGATTAGAGCTGACTAGAAAATTTGACATTCAAATACAAGACATAAAAGAATCAGAAAAAAGTAAACATGAGTGAGAAGTCATAAGAGATTAATTTATAAGCTGTTTACATTGCCATATGGGAGGATAATACATACATGTAAGTCCTGAGAACATTATCAACATTAGAACAGTTAGGAGTCTACTTTGACAAAGGGCATTATATTAACAAAACCAACAACAATCATATGATTATATCACATAGCTAAGAAAATCTTTTGATAAAATACGACATCTATTCCTATGAAAAGCACTAGAAAGAATAGGGATTAATGAAGTTTTTCCTAAAACAACAAACAGTACATATCAAAAACCAAGAGCAAGCATTATCTGTAATGGGGATAAACCTAAAGTCTTACCAATAAGATTAGATATGAAGCAAGGATGCCTACTTTTATTCAATCTTGTACTTGAAATGTTAGCTATAGCAATGAACGAGAAAAAGAAATTAAAAGAATAAGCACAGGCAACAGACATAAAACTATCACTTTCTGCAAGATAATATGGTGGTAAACTTAGAGAATTATAGTGAATCAACTAAAAAACTAGTTGAAATAATGAATAACTTTAGCAGAGTTACAAGGTATAAAATAACTCCCACAGAAATCAATCATAAACAATTTATTACTAACAAAACCCAACAGGAAGAGATATAAAGGGAAATTCCATTTAAAATAATGGCAGACAGTATAGAATACTTGGGAGTCTAACTGCCAAGAAATATGAACACAATTACCACTCTCCATATACATAGAGACTTATTCAAATAATTGGAGAAATATTAATTGCTTATAGACTGAATCAACATAATAAAAATGACACAATACTACTTAAGTCAATTTACTCATTCAGTGCTATACCAATTGAACTACTAAAGAATTACTTTAGACAGCTAGGGAAAAAATAATAAAATTCATTGAACAAAGGTCAAGAACATCAAAGGAACCAATGGGGGAAATGTGAAAGAAAGGTGACTAGCAGTAACAGATCTCAAACTATATTGCAAAATGATAATCATCAAAACAGTTTGGTACTGGATAAGAAATAGAATGGTTGATGGCAATGGATTTGAATCAAGAACACATGTGACACCCAGTGGAATCACGCGTCGGCTATGGGGGGTTGGGGGGAGGAAAAGAAAATGATCTTTTTCTTTAATGAATAATGCTTGGAAATGATCAAATAAAATATTATTTAAAAAAAAGAAATAGAATGGTTGATTGGCGGAATAGATTAGATACCCAACATACAAAAACAAATGAGTACAGTAACCTAGTGTTTGAGAAACAAAAATCCCAGCTACTGGTCCAAGAACTCACTATTTGACAAAAGCTATTAGGAAAAGTTAGTCTGCAGCAAGTAGGTATGGGTCAGCATATCACACTGTATTCCAAAATGAACTAAAAATGGGTATGTGATTTAGACACAAAGGGTAATATCATAAGCAAATTAGGGGAGTACAGGAAAAAATTAGCTATGAGATCTATGGATAGGGGAGGAGTTCATGACCAAACAAGAGATAATGAGAAATAATGAGGATCATTGGAGGTAAAATGGATAATTTTGATATAGGAAGTTAAAAGGATTTTACATAAACAAAACCATTGCAAATAAAATTAGAATGAAAGCAAGAAACTAGGAAAAAAAGTTTCTTTGGTAAAGGTCTTCCTTCTCAAAAAATAAGGAATTGAACCAAATTTGTAAAGATATGAGTCATTTCCCATTTGATAAAAAGGACATAAACAGGCAGTTTTTAGAAAAAGAAATCAAAGATAATAATGCTCATGTGAAAAAAAATGTTCTAAGTCACTAGAAATTAGAGAAATACAAATTAAAACAACTCAGTTTGATTAAAATGACAGAAAAGGAAGATGACAAATGCTAGAAGGGATGTAGTACTACTGTACTGTTGATGGAGCTATGAACTAGTCCAATCATTCTGGAAAACAATTTGGTTCTGTGTCCAAAGGACAATAAAACTATGCAAACCGTCTGACACAGCAGTGCCACTAGATTGAAACCATAAAGAGATTGAGAGAAAAGGTAAAGTCCCATATGAACAAGAATATTTATAGCAGTTCTTTTTGTGGTAGTGAAGAATTGGAAACTAAAGGTATGTGCATCAATTGGGCAATGACTGAATAAATTGTAGTATATGATTGTGATGGAGTACTCTAAGAAATGATGAGGTGGATGGCTTCAGAAAACCCTGGGAAGACACATGAACTGATACAAAGTGAAGTGAGAAGAACCGGAAGAACAATGTACACAGTAGCAGCAACATTCTAAAGGTAATCATCTGTGAAAGACATTCATTCTACTATGATCCACAATAACCACATAGCTCTCATGATGAAAAATACTATGCAGCTCTACATAGAGAATTGATGGACTCTGAGTGCAGATTGAAGCATTTTTTCATTTTTCGTTTGAGGGAGTGACAACATGGCGAATATAGAAATATGTTCAGTGTGACTTCATATATGTGTAATGAGTATAATATTTCTTGACTTCTCAGTGGGTTAGGAAGGAGTGAAGGGAGAGAACTAGGAATACAAAACAAAAATAAAAAATAAAAAAATTTTAATCAGTTACAAACTGCATGTCCCGGAGTGCTCAATTCCACAGAGATGTTAATTTATTCATCTGCAGGAGATAGCTACTTCTGCCTGTGCTCTTTATACTTTTCTTTACAGACATAGAAGATTTGAACAGATATTTAGATGTTTATATTTCTGCTGATTTCCAAGTCATGCAGCAAACACAAAAAAACAGAACTTTATTCTGAAATAAGAATGAAATGAAAATACTGCTTAGACACTCATGTTTCTCTTGCTTATTTATCAGTCTGAAGCTGAGCCCAGTTTTTTTTCCTGATTTTATTTAAGAGGTTCCCAGGCAGTACAAATACAGCCTTACACACACAGCTTGCTACTGTAAATGTCTACAAAACAAAAATAGGATACTGTGTCCATATTTGGGATAAGCCCTTTGGATGCCACCAGCTAGTGGAAAGCTTCTTGGTAAAATCTGGGTCACTCCATTTCATTTTTATAAGTTTGATTCTGTGGTACATTTGGAAATAGGATGTCAGTTTGAGTTTGATTTCTTCAAGACTGGGTCTATAGAATAGCTAGGCAGCACTGCCAGATCTTAGATTTCTTGTTGGATTCTGCCGCTCAGCCTTCTGATGAGGTGACTTCATGGAGTGGAAAGAATATCTTGCTTAAAGTCAGGAGAGTTCTGGGTCCAACTACGGTCTCTTTTGCTTAACCAGGGCAAGTCACTGGAGTTTTGGTTTACTTATTTAAAAAATAGGGATAACAATGCAGGTAGTAACCTACCTCACAGAGGTATAGTGAGGTTCAAATGAAGAAACAGACCTAAAACACTTGGTAAACCCTGAAGCATCATATTAAACATCCGCAGTTATGACAAAATGTCAACCCTAACTTCCATATATCTTTACCTCCACAGGACTATTTTTTAGTGATGGTGAACAGCACTCACCATGGGTTGTAAAAAATATAGATTAATGAACTCATCCGAATTATTCTCTAATAGCGACTCAGTTCCAAAATATGTGGATAACTCCTAGATATCTGTATGTAGCCTTTACCAGAGGCTTCTCTACTTCAGCATGTCCAAAAGAGAACTCAGCATCTTTCCTCCTCTGAGCTTATCTTCCATCTACCCTGGATGGATTTTATATACCCCCGGTTCTTTCTTTACATGTTGTTTCCCCATTAGAATGTCATCTCCTGGCAGATAGGGGCTGTTTTTGCCTTTGTATCTCTAGCTTCAACACAATGCCTGCTACGTAGTAGATGCCTAATAAATACATGTTGGATGATTACTGGGGTAGGTGATATTTCTTTAAATTTGGAGGTGGCTTTCAGATTTGAGGGTAACAGGGAGATAATGACAATAACTAATAATAGCTAGCATTCATAGAGAACTTAGTATATGCCCTATGTTTTACAATTACTACATCATTTAATCCTCTCAACAACCAGGGAGTTAGGTGCTATTATTATTATTATTATTATTATTATTATTATTATTCCTGTTTTATAGGAGAAATACCTGATCCAAACAGAGATTAAGTGACTTGCCCAGAGTCACACAGCTAATGTCTGAGGCTGGATTTGAACTCAGGTCTTCCTCTTCTAGGCCCAATATATGATTTAGGGTTTCAGTTTTATAAGATTGCTCTTACGAAAATGAATCATATGGAAATGGGTTCTGAGTGATAATACATGTATAACCCAGATTGAATTGCTTGTCAAATCTGGGAGGGGGTAGGGAAGAAGGGAGGAAGACAACATGAATCATATAACTTTGAAAAACATGGAAATTTGTTATTGGAATAAAATCAAGATGAAATAAAATAAAAAAACTAATTCTTGACCCATCATTCTATTCACTATGTCATCCAGCTACCTAATGACTTCATATTTTGCTGAACTTAGAAATTCTGGTTTTAAAAAATTTTCTGAAGGACTTTCTTTCATAGAACCACAAAATCTCAGAGTAGGAAGGGACCTTCGTGGTCATTTTGTTCAATCTGTACCTAACAAGCTTCCCTTCTAAACACCATTCCCAATAGGCAGTCCTCCCACCTTTGCTTGGAGAACACTATACTCCTGGACAGCTCTGTTAGGAAGTTCTTCCTTACATGAAGGCTACATTTCCCTTTTCCAACTTCTATCTAGTTTTGCACTCTCTGGCAAAAAAATAAAATAAAATAAAATTCTAATTAATGTTTTCCCATTGGCAATTTTTAATGATTTGCCTAGTGCTAGATTTAAATGTGAGTTTAAAGGCACAGGAGGAAAGGAAGGTCATCTCAGCAAGAAGAAGGCGATAAGGGATAAGGGAGGTTGGAGGAATAAAAGTATGGAACCTTCTCCCTCTCATTCCTAATTTCCTAAGGCAGTAAACCACATATTCTAACAGATACTGACTTGGATCCTATTTTCATGAGAAGAAGTCACCCTAAACCTCAGCTATGCCAAGTTTAACATTCAGAAATCTGCAGGCTGGTACTGTTCCCATGTGGAGCAGATGCAGCAAGGGGACACCAGAAACAAACTTTCTCAGGCTTTCTCAGGCATAGCACATAATAAAAAGGCAGTCACGTGCCCACATGAAATAGCCCTGCAAATATTTAAAGCTAGCTTTTGCCGCCCCCTCTTTGGTCTTATTTTCTCTTGGCTAATGTTTCTTCACCCAAATCTCTTCTTGTTTGATCTTCAAGCCCTTCCTCATGCTGCCTGCCTTACCCTGAATGCTCTCCAGGTTATTAGTATCTTTTTTCAAATATGGCACTCTTAGCAGAATACAATATCTCAGAGATGGGGTGAAGGGAAAAGCCTCACAAGACTTTCACCTCCCATGCCATGGACACTCTGCCTTAGCTTCAGATTCAGTTAACTTTCATGTGGGCCACATCAGAACCGACTCAAAGGCAATTTGCATCCCATGAAAACACCCAGAGAGTTTTCCAATGAACATGTCTCCCCATGCCTTTCTCATTTTATACCTGTGAAATTGATCTTCTAAAATGTAGAGCAGAAGACTCTACAGTTGGGGGCAGCTGGGTAGCTCAGTGGAATGAGAGTCAGGCCCAGAAGGTCCTAGGTTCAAATCTGGCCTCAGACACTTCCCAGCTGTGTGACCCTGGGCAAGTCACTTCAACCCCTATTGCCTAGCCCTTACCACTCTTCCACCTTGGAACCAATATGCAGTATTAATTCCAAGACAGAAGGTAAGGGTTTTAATTAAAAAAAAAAGACTCTACAGTCACTTTTACTACATTTTGTCTTCTTAGGTTTGATCTAATGACCTAGCCTGTGATGATCTTCTTGGATGCAATCTCTGTCATTCCATTGATCCTATCGAGCTCTGTATCATCTACAAATTAGATAGGCATGCCACCTATGCCTTTGTCCAAGGTACCGATGAAACAAAACCCAATGTTAAGCAGGAAAAGCCCCAAACTGGGACACCTTCTGGACACATCCTTCTAAGTTGATGTTGAACCATTAAGGTTTACTTTTTGGATCCAGTCTAATTGTGTGATTACATGACCTACAATAGCATGGCAGACTTTATTAAATATGTTCTTTTAATCTAGGGCAGCGGTTCTCAACCTGTGGTGACCCCGGGGGGTGGTGGTGTTGAACGACCAAAACACAGGGGTTGCCTAAAGCCATCAGAAAATACATATTTCCGATGGCTTTAGCTGCTGAGAAATCGCACTACTTTACAGCAAGATCTCGGAAAGAATGGGGACCCTGCTGCCCGCACATTGTACAAATATTAGTTACCTATCAGCAGCCCTCCCACTATGAGGGGTGATGGATTTACCCTGTTGCCTGGAGACTGGACTCAAACAGAGACCCAGAGAGAGTACCCAGGCGCTGGCTCCAGAGGGGTTAAGAACGAGTCCTGGAGCGGATAACTCCTGGAGCGGATAACGGAGATGAGTAACCCCAGCAAAGTGAAGCCGCAGCTCGAGCTGGAGGGAGATGACAGGAAGAAGAAGGCAGCGTCTGTGAACCCCCTCCCCAGGCAGGACTTACCTCCTGCCCCAGTGCTCAGGCTGCCTCCTGCTGGATTAATATTTCTCAACATATAATTAAATATTGTTTTTGTGATTAATCACTATGTTTAAATTATGTTTGATTTGTAGCAATGAGAATACATAATGCATATCAGGTATTTACATTCCAAATCATAACTGTAGCAAAATTACAGCTTTGAAGTAGCCACCAAAATAATTTTTTGGTTTGGGGTCACCACAACATGAGGAACTGTATTGTGGGGTCACGGCATTAGAAAGGTTGAGAACCACTGATCTAGGATCATTTATTCTCCTGAACTACTAGTCTAGTAATCTGGCAAAAAAAAAAGTTAGATGGGTATGACCTGTTCTTGAAGAAGCCACAGTGAGTCTTCATGATCATGACCTCTATTCCAAAACTTTCATTTGCCAATGCTATTTTAATTGCTTAGACTCAAAGCCAAGCTCTCTTGCTCTCCATAGTCTCAAAGATTATAAGCAGTAGCATAGCAATCACATATGATATTATGATGACATATAAATTCTATAAAATAAACATATAACAACAGTAGAAATTTGAATAAGCCAAAAGCAAAGAGATCATGCTACACTGTCCTTTTCCAGGGTAAGAGTTTCCCCCCATGACAGTGTTCTTGAATGTGCTGTTATTTTATTTTATTTAGTTTTTAGTTTTAAAAAAATTTATATAGAATATTTTTCCATGGTTACATTATTCATGATCCCCCCTTCCCCTACTCTTTCCTTCCCCATCCCAAAATTGACAAGCAATTCCACTGGGTTATACATGTATCATTGTTCAAAACCTATTTTCATGTTATTTATATTTGCAGTAGAGCAATTCTTTAACATCAAAACCCTAATCATATCCCTATCGACCCATGAGATCAATCATATGTTTTTCTTCTGCATTTCTGCTCTCACAGTTCTTTCTCTGGATGTGGATAGTGTTTTTTTTCTCATAAGTTCATCTGGATTGTCCTGGATCATTGCATTGCTGCTAGTAGAAAAGTCTATTACTTTGGATTGTGTCATAATGTATATCTGAGTCTGATTTTATTAAATAACCTTAGGAATAGAGATGCCTTTAGAACTCTGCGAGTTCCCAGCTACAAATGTATATCACTAGGATCAAATCTTCAGTCATAATTCTACTTAAATTCCCTTTCCTTATTTTAATCCAATTATATATAACTAAAATAGCCCTTTGTCTAGGCTAAGTAAATTAGTATTTCCTCCTCCTCCTTCTCCAGGCTTACACATCTTCTGAATGTGCGTCAAAAGCTATTTCATTGTCTGGGAGTTGTTGCCTACCTAACCTATTTGTGTCTTCAATGTTTACTCACTGGCACCACATTCTTCTTCAATTTAGTAAAACCCTTACCTCCTCTCTTAGAATCAAGACTAAGTATTGTTTTCAAGGCAGAAGAGCGGTAAGGGTTAGGCAATGGGAGGTAAATGACTTGCCCAGGGTCACACAGTTAGGAAGGGTCTGAGGCCAGATCTGAACACATGTTCTCTCATCTCCAAGCCCGGTGCTCTATACATTGAGCTTAGCTTACCATAGTTCCCTCTTAATTATTTTTGTTACTCTATTTTGAACTCTAGTTTACCATAGCTCCCTGGTACTTCCATTCCTCAAGATGAACTCTTTATTTCAGATTCTAATGCAGGGGTACTTAACCTTTTCTTGAGTCATGGACCTCTCTTAAAATAATGTTTTTAAATGCATAAAATCAAGTACAAAGGATTACAAAGTGTAAAATTTAACTTGATATCTAATAACTCCAAGTATTATATTATTAATAATCACCTGAAGTAGAAGAAATACCAGGACAAAAGTAAAAGCTTGAATAAAACCCGCTTTCCCAGCAGCAATCAGGGGAAAAGAGAGAATGAGGGCGGAGCTACACAAAACTTATATCCTCCCTATGTTAGCACATAACGTGAGAAGGAACGTGGGAAGCTGGGATTTAGAGTCCTGGGATTTAGAGCAAATTCTAATTATACAATAGGAAATCAAAAGTAAGAAAAAATAAAAATGTCTTTTTTTTCCCATCCAAAATCACGGACCCCCTGAAATCTGAAATCTGCAGACTCTAGGTTAAGAAATCTTGATTTAAAGACTGTGTTTTCTAAGTTATGGTGCTTTTCTCTTTGCAGCCCAAAATATCAAGGGTTTTTTGTTTTGTTTGAAAGTAGGTCTCCTACATTCTACATTGCACTGTCTTTTTAAGATGCAAAAAAGACAATAGAAGTAAGAGTAGCTGAGCCAGATGGTTTTGAAAATAATTATGGAATTTGTTATACTTTTTAAAATAATATATAATTGAGTCACTTTGTAATTATTTTCTTCTTCTTGTGTTCTGTGGCATGTAAAGAAATCCTTTACTTTTGTTTCTTAAATTCAGAATAAAAATGTTTTTTTTTTTAAACCCTTGCCTTCCATCTTGGAGTCAATACTGTGTATTGGCTCCAAGGCAGAAGAGTGGTAAGGGCTAGGCAATGGGGGTCAAGTGACTTGCCCAGGGTCACACAGCTGGGAAGCGTCTGAGGCCAGATTTGAACCTAGGACCTCCCGTTTCTAGGTCTGCCTCTCAATCCACTGAGCTACCCAGCTGCCCCCTAAAAATGTTTTTAAAGAAAGAAAAAAAGAAACTAGGTCTCCTGACTCACTCAGGCTTGAAATGCAGGGGTCACTAATGGCCTTAACTTACTACTGATTGATTCTCTGATCCCTGCCCTTTCTGACATGGGCTTGTTCACCTGTTTAAAGAGAAGTAGTCTGAGGACCCTCTGTTCCTGGGACTCATCTTTTTGGTGGCATGCTTATTCTGACGCAGCTCAGAACTCCTGAGCTCCAGTGATCCACCAGCCTCAGCCTCCTTTTTTAAGCAGGGTTTACAGGCAAGAACCGTCATGTCTGGCTCAAGGACATTTCAATAAACCAGATTGCTTCATTCTAAATTTATAATAGACTTATTGTTCAACTGGTAGTATGTAACATTGCTAATAGAGGTTTCTTCTTCCCTGACTTCTTTTTGAAGGTCTTCTTGTTCCTCAAGTATGTTTTCTGATTAATTTTGCTTTTTCATATTCACTTAATCTTTATCAATAGAAGCTTAATTCTTTAAAAGTCCATCATGTGCTCAATTCTGGGGATACAAAGACAAAAATTAAATAATTGTTGCCTTCAAGGAGTTACAAGAATTCTACAAAGGAGAGACAGAATTTAAGTATACATATATTCTAAACCTTTATCTTCCATCTTAGAATCAATACTGTGTATTGGTTCCAAGGCAGGAGAAGAATGGTCAGGGCTAGGCAATGGGGGTTAAGTGATTTGACCAGGGTCACAAAGCTATGAAGTATCTGAGGCTACATTTGAACCCAGAACCTCCCATCTCCAGCTCTGGCTCTTTATCTTTATCTGCTCCAGAATGCAAATATTATATATTTTTTTTAATAATAGGGGAGCACTATTATACAAATAGAAGAAATTAGGGAAAGCCTCCATAGTAGGTGGCATTTAAGCTATACATTGTAGGAAACCACAGATACTAAGAAACGAAAGTGAAGAGGGAGGGGATGAACTAGAGGTGTATCATTTGATGAAAACATTTTCTTCTAATTTTATTTTGAAATAAAAATTTTCCTACTACCCATATTTTCTTTACCTTGTGGGAAAAATGCACTCTGTCAATTGATGTGGCTTAGTTGTTCAAAGTATTCGGAAATTCTGGTCCTTTTAGTGCTAGGGATAGGAGTGGGAGGCAGAAATTGATCTTCCTCTGATTCCAACATTCTTTCCTTTCCCTTATTTCTTCCTTCTCCAACTTTTTGGTTTTCTAGGGTTTTTTTTTTTTAATTAAGGTCAAACTTCCTCTAACCATCCTTGCCAACTCACTTGTGCTATTTAAAACCTGCCTTTTATAAACAGTTACTTCATGTTGATTCTGTATTGTAATCATTCACAGTTGCTACTAATACATAACAAAGCTTTCTCTGTGCCCTGTATGAAGTGAAACTGTCTTGGATTTCATCAAGTTATGATTTGAATTCAAGAAACATTGACTAAATCCCTACTATGTACAAGGTACTGTCCTAGGTGCTGGGGACACAAAAATAGATCTGAGGCAGCCTCTGCTCATGAGGAACCTTAAAATCCAGTGGATGAGGGAAAGGGCTGTTAGGTGGTGGTACCATGGAGAGAGAGCTGGGTCCAGAGATAAGAGGTCCTGGGTTCAAATGTGAACTCAAGACACTTCCTAGATATGTGACCCTGGGCAAGTCTGTTTTTCTGTCTTGGATCCAATACACAGTATAGACAGTTCATCTAGCTGGGCCATAGATACCCTTACATTTGTATTTTCAGAGAGTGTACCCAGAGAAGCAAGGATGCCTAGAGATAAGAACTGTCTCCTGGCAGTTCTGGGTCACGGGCTACACTTAGGGGGAAGGAGGGTTTGCCCAGGATGGTTTTTGATACTTTTTGTTCTAAGTATAGGCTATGAGCACGAGTATAGACACCTCCAAATTGCACCGCATGAACTATTATTTGTGGAGGCTTACTGGGATCACTGATGTTTGTTTTGGGTCTGGGCTTTCTTTGCTAGGGAGTGGCAGCATTTAGACAGACACTGCACGTGCCAAGGGAAGGGTGAGTCTAGAGAAGCAAAGTACAATGTGTGTTGGGGGTCACATGGCCTCTGACAATGATATCATAGAGTAATTTGCAGAGGGAGAAGGTATAGAATGTGTCCAGGGGGACTCTTGTGAGGACAAACTGATTCTTCTTTTGTCCCCTGAAGGATATCTGAGAACCCTTTGTCATGGTTAACACCTTTAACATGGATAAAGTCTTTGCCCGGGCTTTAGACTGATCTTGTCTATTTGATAAAGTGTGAACTTATCTTACCTTGGCCTTCAAGGCCAGTTGATACATCTAGGCTATAGGTTTGACTTTGTCATTGAAGGGAGAGGAGAAATAGCTCGAGAAAACCAGGTTAAAAGAAACATGGGAAAAGCAGGAATCCATATAGAAGCTTCAAAACAGTTCCCTGTTTGGGGAAGCCTGTATATCTGTGAGGAGTTTCCAGGGAACAAAAGGGTAACAGAAATGACAGAGGAAAGAACCAGAGGGTAGAAGAGGGGCCAGGAGCTCCGGGGCCAACCTGGAAATAAAAACTGGCAGGAGACATGAAAATTGGAGGAGTTCTTTAACCAAATTTCCAAATCCAGTGGAGGAGTTGAGGAGTCCTTGGACCTCTCAGATCTCTCAGATCTGGGGTCAAGGAATAATAAGGGGAAGAGCGATTATGGGGAAAGATCAAACCAAGCCCTGCACTTCACATGGACTGCGAAAGTCTGGGGAATGGTGTTGCCTCTGGTAACCTCAAGCACTTTCCCTAATTAAATAGGTTCCAACCTCAGAGTTGGATTGTATAGTCCTTTGAAGACATGAGGTTCACCTCAGAGGAAGTCTGTTTGGATCTCTTGAAACCTTGAGTATTTTTTTGTTGGCAGGGGGAACTATACCAGGGTGGTTAACAAGGAATTAAAATCAACAACGGTTAACCTTGACAAGGTAATCTCATACTTCATTAAGGAGACAGAAAAAAATATTCAGGCACTTCCTGGGCATGCCCATGACATTAGGATATCAGGGAGAATGAAGGATGCAAAACCAAAATGCCAATGGGATAAGGGAGAGAATATTTTTCATCTTGGAAATGGGGTGGTAGGGATCCTGAGACAGCTAAAGGAATATCACAAGAAAACAATGATTAATGGAAATATATTTTTGTTGATTTCCTCCTTACTCTTTAATTTCTACCTTTCTGGACTGTTTAAGTCATGTGTACGATATGCTCCCAATCTCCTATCTGTTCCTCAAAGTTTGGATCCCACCTTTTCGGTAAAGTCTTCCCTGATCATCCTTAGCTGAAAGTGATTGCTGCTTTCCCCCCCTAACCATGACTAGATTGCGTTTACCTCAATGGCATTCCTGGGTCTCAATTTTCTCATCTGTAAAATGAGGGGTCAGCAAGTCAGTCAATAAGCTGAGTACCTATTGTGGCTAGGGATAAGGAGTTCATAGTCTAATGGGGGAGAAAACATGCAGACAGCTATGGACAAACAAGATTTAGACAGGATAAACTGGAGATAATCCACAGAGGGAAGGCACCAAAATTAACAGGGATTCGGAGAGTAGAAAGTGGGATTTTAGGGGGGACACAAAGGAAGCCAGGAGGCAGAGATGGGGAGAGCGAGTATTCCAGGCATGTAGAATAGTTAGTTTGGAGATGGAGGGTCGAGTACAAGGAATAGCAGGGAGGCCAATGTCACTGGAATACAGGTATGTTGTAGAGAATAAGGTATGAAAAGAAATGGAAAGGTAGGAAGGTGTTGGGTTATGAAGGGCTTTGTATACCAAACAGAGCATTCTGTGTTTGAACTTGGAAGTAATAGGGAGCCAGTGGAGGTTATGGAATGGGGGCAAGAGAAGCTGTAACACGGCCAGGTCTATACTTTAGAATGACTAATTTGACTGCAGAGTGGAGGATGGGTGGAAGTAGAGAAAGACTTGAGGCATAGAGACCAACCAACAAGGGGATGGATGGAATTTTTTTTCAGAAAAATTTAAAATAAAAAACTAGAAAATCTCAATAAACATGCCCATTTCCAATTACAAAGAAAGTCAAAAAGCAAGGCTTATATTTTGAACTGTGAATCTATTATAGTTAGATTATTTTGAGAACTATAGATTAAATTTCATATCATAGCACCAATATTGCCTTGATGGTTTGTTCTCCATCGAACTTCTTTCTGCTCTTTTGTGTATTTTTAAAGATAAGTCATTGATACTCCTTTCTTTTGACCAGATGATTTAAAAGTATTTTCCCCCTAGTTCTAAATCCTATGAATCCTAGGAGAATCAATGTCTTTCTTTATCTCTGGACTTCTCCTAGAGACTAGTGCATTCCTTATACAGAATAGCCACTCTAAAAGATTTGCAGAATGATGAGTGTGCATCAAATTTAATATTGAGGCTGCATGGGTTCCTGACTATCCTGTGATCATATAGTTAGGGATGTTGTTGCTTTTGAAGAAAATTTGGAAGTGAAAGAGCTACTACATACTAATTATTAAGAGTTTAGGGTAAAGATTTAACAAGAAAAGTGTTGGTAGATCTAGACTAGATGACCTTCAAGGTCCTTGAAGATTTTGTGAAATCAGGGGCAGCTAGGTGGCTTAATGGATAGAGAGGGAGGCCTGGAGATGGGAAGTCCTGGGTTCAAATCTAACCTCAGACATGTCCTAGATATGTGACCTTGGGCAAGTCACTTAAGCTCCCATTGCCTAACTCTTTCTCTTCTGTCTCGGAATTGATACTTAATTTTGATTCTAAGACAGAAGATAAGAGTTTAAAAAAAAGATTCTATGAAATGATGTCTTCAAAATTGAACTTTTGGAGACTGCACAATGAATATATTTTCATCTAGCACAGTTAGTACCCATTAATATCCACTTTTTGTTTTCTGTGTTTAAAGCACATTTCTTACACATGACCAAGACTTTCTCCCAATCCTATGGCATTTTTCTTCTTTTAAACAATCAGCCTGGGGCAACTGGGTAGCTCAGTGGATTAAGAGTCAGGCCTGGAGACAGGAGGTCCTAGGTTCAAATCTGGCCTCAGACACTTCCTAGCTGTGTGACCCTGGGCAAGTCACTTAACCTCCACTGTCTAGTCCTTACCACTCTTCTGCCTTGTAATCAACACACAGTATTGATTCCAAGACAGAAGGTAAGGATTTTAAAAAACAAACAGCCTTCTAAAAAGTTTTTAAGGATCCAAATTAATTAAGGATACCAGTTTTCTTTGAAAAGCCTCTGGTTCATATGCTTTTAGTCTTTGACTTCCCTAGGGAACCTAAGCTTCTGTTACACTGGTATACTATCCAGAATAAAGCAGCAGATTCAGAGCCTGACCTTCACAAGAAAGGCTGGAGGGCTAAAGCTAAGTGACTGAGAGAAGCAATCTGTTTTTGCAAACATTTCATTTGGATTTTAATGTAGAGAGATCAAATTAATCTTATACAATCTGCTGAAAGGCTGCTGACTATATTGGTCCTCACCAACTCAACTTCCATAATGAAGGTACATTCATTGATCAGGAGGTTCACTTGCTTTGAGGATGAATAAAGACTACTCCATTTGCTGCTGTAGATGGAATAAAGCTATAGAATACCAAAAAAAAAATACTCTTGTTTTGATTAAAGACTATGAGAAAGAACATTGGGTCTATTTAGAAGTTCAGGGCCTGAATCTTGGCCATTCTTTACTCTCTTTACAATGCAACCTAAAGCAAATCACCTCACCAGATCTCAGTTTCTCCAGCTGTAAAATGAGGGACTCAGTCTAGACGAACTCTAGGTTTCTAACTCTTAAGATCCTAAAACCATGTCTTCACTCAGTTCTGTCCAATTCAATAGGGACTCAGGAAACACTTGTTATACACAAGAGATTGTGACAGTTGTTGGGATAGAAGATGGACTGGATATAGGGAACTCTCATAGGAGGAAATTCCATCTACCAACGCAAGTCAGCACCATTTCTGCAATGTATAATCTTAAAGGGAGGTCTATAGGGGGCAGCTAGGTAGCACAGTGGATAGAGCACCAAGGTTGGGTTCAAATTTGAATTCACACATTTCCTAGCTGCATGATCCTGGGCAAGTCACTTAGCCCCAGTTGTCTAGCCCTTGCTGTTCTTCTGTCTTAGAATGGGTACTAAGAAGGTAAGGATTTAAAAATGAAATGTAAAAAGAGATTCTCAGACCAATGGGTTAAGTGACTTGAACAGTCACATAGCCAGTAAGTACTAGTTAGTGATGAGAGACAAACCTAGGTCTTCCATACTTTAAGGCTGGTTCTCTATCTTCCACTTCATGGTTCCCAGGGGGAAATTTTAAGAGAAAAATAAAAGATAGTTGTTCAAGCAGTCAAACAACAAACAACTATCAATCGATAAGCATTTATTAGGCACCAGCTATGTGCCAGGCATTATGGTAGATGTCTGGGATGCAGATAAACAGAATGGAACAAGCCTTCCTCACAAGGAGCTTCTAATTGGAAAGACACTAAGTATATTAAAAATATCTATAGCATACACATCAAGTGAATGAATAGAACAATAATAACTGTTAATACTAATACACAACAATATACAAATATATACAAAGTAGTTGAATAGAAGGTAGTTTGGAAGAGAGCTCACTAGCAGTTGGGGATGATCAGGAAAGCCTTCATATCTAAGATGATGATGAACTATCTTAAAGGAAGAGAGGAAGGGGAGATAGGAAGGGAACTCATTCAAGGGAGGAAGAGCCCTCAAATCCTTTGTATAGTGATATGCAGCAATGGCGATAACGTACAATGATCAACTGTGAATGAAATAATAATGATCAGCAATGCAAGGATCCAAGACAAGTCTGAGAGACTCAAGGCAATCATAGAAGGGACGGATGGAGTCTGAATGAAGATTGAAGCCTACGTTCTTCACTTTATTTCCTCTGTGGATTGTTCTCTAGTCTAAGCAATGTGTCTTCCTTTGCAACATGACAAACATAGAAATATGTATTGTATGATAGCACATGTAAAACCTCTATTATATTATCTGCTATCTTGGGGAGGGGGAAGGAATGGGAGAGAGAGAGAACACGGAGAGCAAAATGTCAGAAAACAAGGATTACATTATGAAGATTATTAAAAATTATATCAAGGTGTCACATTTTTAAATTTAAAAGTGCCGCACAGGTATGTATTAGAAAGCCAGTTCGGTCCTATAAAACATTTCTTTCAAAATGCTGTGCTTTGCTTAAAGGAGGGAACTTTTCTACATAGATGTATCAAGCATCTTTGTATCAAGAGTCTAAACCTTGGGCTGCCACTTGTCTTATCTAAAATGTATCTTCTGGTTTCTAACGGGAAGGAGAGGTGGGCACCACCTTAACCATTTGTCTCAAGTAGACTGGTTACATGATTTTTTAAAAAAGGAACGGATATCTTTATTTTTGAATATATTCTCTTCTCTTCTCATCTGCATTGGAACAAAGATTTAAAGACGAGAAAAAGAAAAATTGTTTAATAAAGAAAATTAACATATCAATTAAAAAAACCCTTGCTTTCTGTCTTGGAAGCAATATGATTAATTTTTTTTCCAAGGCAGAAGAGTACTTAGAGTTAGGCAATTGAGGTCAAGTGACTTGCTCAGGGTCACATGACTAGGAAGTTTAAGAGGTCAACCTCCTGTCTCTAGGCTTGACTCTTACTGAACCCATTTTAGCTGTCCCTTCCTCCAACATATCGATCTTTCTATTTGTATCTTCATTCTCTGGCACATAGTAGGATTTTAAATGCTTATCGATTGCTTAACAGAATATGCAAGATCCCTCACCAATATCGTGCCACTTTTGCATTGAGAAGAGGGAGCTGCTAAATGAATTTTAAAATAATGACACACTGACATAAAAACATCAGTTTAATTTTATGTTATGCAACTAAGTATATGTGTAATTAGATGGCACTAAAATGACTAATAAAGACATTTGTCAATGCATGTGGTAGCTTAGGGTTCATTTTGGGTAAGGCAATTCTTGTCTCATAACCATTTAAGTGGTAAGCTATTTCTATGTCACAAATTCACAACATGTAAAGAGAGGGAGTTCCTCTACACTGAAATATTTTGCTATATGTCTTGAGACAGCTGTATTAGAGACCCATGTTTTAGAATTTCTAGTAAGCATGAATTTTTTTTCCCTAGAGAAAAACAGGGATTAAGGGTCAGAGATTTTGAAGGAGGAGAAAAAGAATTGATATGACTGCTTATCAGTATTTCTGTCTACCAGTGTTGGGAAAACTATCTATTCTTTTTCTATTATCTGCAGAAATTTGTCGCCTTCCAAGACTGCTCAAACCTTTGGCCAGATTTTTAGCAATTCCCTAGGATCTCTTGTAACTTTCTGGTGAAATTTGGGACTGGACTAAGTTTTGGAGGGTCCTGAATATGTAATTTTTTTTAGCATTTTATTTTATTTTTTGGGTTAAACTTGTATTATCACTCAAAACATATTTCCATAGTATTCATTTTTGTAAGTGAGTAATCTTATAAAACCAACTCCCCCAAGCATAGATCCAAATAAACAAGTGATAAATCATATGCTTTCATCTGCATTTCTAACTCCCACAGTTCTTCCTCTGGAGGTGGATAGCAATCTTTTTCATAAGTCCCGCAGAACTGTCCTGGATCATTGCATTGCTGATAATAGCTAAGTCTATCCCAATTGATCACTATACAATATTGCAGTTACTGTGTACAATGTTCTGCTTATTTCACTCTGCATTAGTTCATGACGGTCTTTCCAGCTCTATCTGAAATCCTCCTGTTCATTGTTTCTTACAGCACAATAGTGTTCCATCACCATCACAATTTGTTCAAACATTCCCCAGTTGATGGACACCCCCTCATTTTCCATTTTTTTTTTGCCACCACAAAAAGAGCTGTTATAAATATTTTTGTACAAACAGGTCCTTTCCCATTTTTTATCTCTTTGGGATACAGACCTAGTAGTGGTATTATTGGATCAAAAGTTATGCATTCTTTTACAGCCCTTTGGGCATAATTCTAAATTGTCCCTCAAAATGGTAGATCAGTTCACAACTCTACCAACAATGCATTAGTGTCCCAACTTTGCCACATTCCCTCCAATATTTATTACTTTCCTTTGCTGTCATATTGGCCAATCTGATAGGTGTGAGTTGGTACCTGAGAGTTGTTTTAATTTGTATTTCTCTTATCAAGAGGGACTTAGAACACTTTTTTCAAATGATTATTGATAGCTTTGATTTCTTCATCTGCAAACTACCTATTCTATATCCTTTGGCCATTTATCAATTGGGGAATGACTTGGAGTCCTATAAATTTGATTTAGTTCTTTATATATTTGAAAAATGAGACTTTGTTAGAGAAATTTGTTATAAATTTTCCCCCAGTTGTTGTTTCCCTTCACATTTTGGTTGCATTGGATTTGTTTGTACAGAAGGTTTTTAATTTAATGTAATCAAAATTATTTGTCTTACATGTTATAAAGTTCTCTGTCTCTTGTTTGGTCATAAGTTCTTCCCTTCTTCATAGATTTGACAGGTAAATTCTGAATATGTATTCTTTTAAAATAATGTTGATAGTTTCTCTGAAAAAATTCTACCAGGTGTTCAATTTATCTGAATTTCCTTTTTAAAAAAAAATCCTTATCTCCCATCTCAGAATCAATACTATGTATTGTTTCTAAGGCATAAGAGTGGTAAGGGTTAGGTGATGAGGGTTAAGTGCTTTGCCCAGGGCTACAGAGCTAGGGAAGTGTCTGAGGCTAAATTTGAACCCAGGACCTCCCATCTCTAGGTTTGGCTCTCAAACTCCTGAGTCACCCAGCTGTCTCTTTCTTGAATTTCTATTAAGTGGTACCTCATGATTTAATTGACTAAGAAATCATGAGATCCTGGGGTGTGGAGACCTGGGGATGAGGTTGGCAAACTAACGAAGACAAAGTTAGACATTCCTGAGGGGTCCATGTTTTTTGTCCTTTATAGACCAATTTATGAATGCTTTATCCAAGTACCTGACTCTGCTATGAAGCAAGGCCAGTAGTGCAGGGATTTACATCTCCACTAACATTGTATGATTGCTTGAAAGGAATAAGTCTAGAGGAAGCAAAGTGGCTCAGTGGATGGAGAGTCAAAGGTCCTGCATTCAAATGTGAACTCAGACACTTTTTAGCTGTGTGACCCTGGGCAAGTCACTTAACCCCCATTGCCTAACCCTTACTGCTCTTCTGTCTTGGAAATGATATTTAGTGTGGATTCTAAGACAGAAGGTATGGGATTTAGAAAAAAAGAAAGGATTAAGTCTAAAAGGTTACTAGGTCTTATTAGTTTCCAGTACTTTATAGTGTACTTTGTAGGTTAGTCTAGATATGGGAGAAGTATTGAACAGCCAATTGTATATGCCCTGGGCTAATGGTGAAGATTAGAGATATTATTGCTGTTGTTTTTTCAATTGTGTCTGACTCTTTATGACCCCATTTGGGGTTTTGTTGGTCAAGATAATGGAGTACTTTGCCATTTCCTTCTGCAGCTCATTTTACACATGGGGAAACTGAGGGGGAAAGGGTAAGGTGACTTATCCAGGGTTACACATCTAGGAAGTATCTGAGGCCATATTTGATAAGGTCTTCCTGACTCTAGGTCTGGTGCTCTATCTGATGAGCCACCTAACTGTCCCGAAGCTTAGTAGAAGTGTCTAAAAAAATCAGGAGCTGGGAACTTAAAGTTCTCCTCTTTATGTTTCTCAGTGATGCCAAAGACCAGATTAGAATGATTAGAGAAGGGTCTGGTGAAGGTGGGAACAAAGCTTTCTTGTTTAAAGGGAACCACCCAAACACCCAACAACCAATATGTTTTAAGCATCCTAGTCCTATCCAACATCTTCATCAACCTGAATTACCTCAATATGATTTCATGGAACTGTTCAGGCTTTTAAAAAATTATCAACCAAAATTCAGGGTTCCCAGAGTAAATTGCTACCTAAAATGATGCTGCCCAAACACACTCTATCTTCCTCTGCTGTTGGATACAGTATTCCTGTAGTACCAAGTCTACAATGATGGTTTCCCCCGATTATTTTAGTGTAGGAACAGCCTGTTTGAGTCCATTATTTCTCTTCTCAGACCTAAACTGAGTTAATCACGTTTGCATTTTCCCATCTTATGGACCCCAAGTGCACTGAGGTTTGTTTCTGAGCTAAAGAAGTCCATTCCGTTTCAACAGCCCTAAACAAAACAAACAGCTTCTCTGGAATCCACAGGAGTGGCTTCTTGGCTATGGAAGCCAGTAGTTGATCGGCTGTTTCCCAACAGTAGACTCAGTATAAGACTGAATGAAGAGGAAGTGAGGATAAACAGGGATGATTTAATTGCCCATAGGAATAACTCCATTGGCTAGATCCGGTTCAGAACTCTGTTTATTCTGGTTCGGTCTCATTATCAACACAATCTTTGACCAGTAACTGAAAGTACACATTTCTTGACCACAACATAAAGCACTTAGTGGGAGAATGGAAGAGGGAAAGAAAGGGCCTGGGAAAGTTGGAGGTTCCCTTCTCTACTTGGGAGTGGGTTAGTTCACTCTCCACATGGTCTCAATTTATTAGTCTTAACAAATTAGTCAAATCTTACTTCATTTTCTAATTTAGTTCACTAATGGCTATGAGGTCAGGGAGGAAGACTAGATCTACATCCTTGTACATGGATGCCCAACTTTTCTTTCAGCACCTCTACAGGAAAAAGAAGAAAAAACTCCCCATAAGTTTCTCTGATGTATGTTTATCTTGTAACTAAAAGGCATGAAGGAGCAGAGTCTGACGCTATGCCTCCTCCCCACTGCCATCCTTCTGCAACCATAGAAATCTCCCCAGACTGCTTGGAAGAGTTACTCTTGCTGGGCCAATAAATGCGAAGAAGGAAGACCCTTAGGGGTGGGGTAAGGGTGGAGATTCACATTTATTTATTTTTCTGGCATTGCAACAGATGGCAGACAGCCCACGCCTACTAGATATTGTGTATGATTAATTCCTGTATGTGAATGCTTAGTTGGACACAGCCTTCTCGAAATGACGGGGACCTGCAGGTCACTGAGGAGCATCATTTTGTGGATGAGGGCATTGAGCTTCCTTGAAGGATGCTTGTGATTGACCATGCTAGGGAGTGGGGGACAAAGAGCTCGGCCATGGTCTGTCTACTAAAGGTGTGGTGTCAAACTCAGAGAAACCAGGGCTACTAATGCCTACAAAAGGATCCCTAAAGGAAGCATATTGACTTGGTCTCAACATGTAATATTATCTACATTTTATTTTATTTCTATTTAGCTTTCGATAGGACCTTTCATCTCTAGAGCTGACTCTCAATCCACTGAGTCACCTAGCTATTCCTCTGCCCCAAATTCATTTTAATCTGGTTAGGACCACACTTGGGAGTGTTGCTGCAGGATATCTGCTATCTACATCCTAAAGGACTTCCTTACAAGTACCTCATGTGGATCTGGCCCCACTGTCTGTAGGAAAGTCATTGAGTTGCCAGTTTCCCTTCGTGAATCTCTTTTTCATTTCTAAGGATCTATTTATGAATGTGCATATGCAGGGAATTTAGTATTAACTGAAGAAGCCAGTCATGGAATAGAACAAGCAATGTGTCAGGAAGCCATAAGATCTGGATTCTAGTCCTGGTTTTGCCATGTGTTTGCTGTGGAAACTTGGAAAGGTCGTTTAATTTTTTTCTGGGTTTCAATTTCCTCATATGGAAAACGAAAAGGTTGGGGAATGGCCAAACCAATCATGGTACACAAATGTCATATTAATGAACTGGAAGGAGGGGAAAAAAGCAAATATTAAGAATTCCAAGGATCATGGAAAGATGATATGGACTGATGTGCAGTGCAGAAAGCAGAATCGAGAAAACTATACATATGTGTATATAATTACTATAGCAGTTTGCTAAGAATAGCCAAAATGGGGGGGGGGGGCAGGTAGGTAGCTCAGTGGATAGAGCACCAGGCCTGGATTTAGGTTCATATCTGGCCTCAGACACTGTCTAGCTGTGTGATTCTGGGCAAGTCCAACCCATTTGCCTAGCCCAAGCTTGCCCTTCTGTCTTACAATTGTTACTAAGACTGAAAGTAAAGATTAAAGAAAATATTAGCTAAGATGGAATTGAATGTTGTATAATTATAATGACCAAGGTTGCTCCTGAGGGGAGTTGAGAAAATGCACATCCTTTCTTTCATTGGAGAGGTTGGGGGATACAGGACTGGAATGCTGCTCATGTTGTCAGACAAGGCCACTGGCTTGGTTGGTTTTGCTGAACTTAAAAAAAATATCTTTGTTACCTTTGCATTTTTCTCATACCTCCATGGCTTCCTCTCCCTTCTGCACTTTCTCAGCTGAGGACTTTTCTTCATAGTTCACTGAACAAAATTGGGGCTATTTTCTGAGAGCTTCATCTTCTTCCTTCCTCATCTCACGTCACTCAGAGGCCTTCTCCCACTATCTCCTCCATCCCTGCCTCTCAGGAAGAGGTAGCTTTTCTATTTATTTATTTTTGATTTTACTTTCATTATCATACAAACCCACTTCCATATTGGTCCTTGTTCGAAGAGCCCACTCATACAAACCCAAACCCCCAAATAAAGCCAAAGATACATTGATGTGAAAGATATTCTTCTCTGATCTGTAGCCATCCAATTCCAACAGCTCTTTCTCTGGAGGTGGATATCACTCCCTGTCATAGGTCTTTCAGGATTGTCCCAGATCAAAGAAGTAGCTTTTCTCCTTGCCAAGGCAATCCCTTTTACATGCCCAAGCAATCCCATTCAATCCTGTCTTCTCCAGCACGTTATTCCCCTATCATGCCCATTCTCTTTTATTTTATTTTATTTTTTTATTTTTAAACATTATTTTATTTGGTCGTTTCCATACATTATTCACTGGAAACAAAGATCATTTTCTTTTCCTCCCCTCCCCTCCCTACCTTTCCCTCTCCCATAGCCGACGCACAATTCCACTGGGTATCACATGTGTTCTTGACTCGAACCCATTTCCTTGTTGTTGGTATTTGCATTAGAGTGTTCATTCAGAGTCTCCCCTCAGTCATATCCCCTCCACCCCTGCAGTCAAGCAGTTGCTTTTCGTCGGTGTTTTTACTCCCACAGTTTATCCTCTGCTTGTGGATAGTATTTTTTAGATCCCTGCAGATTGTTCAGGGACATTGCATTGAGACTAATGGAGAAGTCCATCACCTTCGATTGTACCACAATGTGTCAGTCTCTGTGTACAATGTTCTCCTGGTTCTTCTCCTCTCGCTCTGCATCACTTCCTGGAGGTTGTTCCAGTCTCCATGGAATTCCTCTACTTCTATCATGCCCATTCTTGAACTATTTTTCAGTCTCGTTCTACTAGATGCTTTTCCTGCTCCCTACAGACACATCCATGTCTCTTTCATCTTCAAAACGGACCATTTGATCCACTTATCCCGTCTAGCCCTCATCTTCTTTGTGGCTAAACTCTGTGAGAAGGCTCTCTAGAAGGGGGTGCCTCTGCTTCCTTTACTCTCAGTTTCTTAACTCAGCAGTCTGGCTTCCAAACTCATTCAGTTGAAGTTACCTTCTCTCAGAAGCCACCAGTGATCTCTCGGTTGCCAAATCTAGTGGTCTCTTCTCAGTTCTTATCTTTCTTGACCTCTCTGCAGTCTTTGCCACTGTCTTCTCTCTATGTGACCTCGACATTGTGTTCTGCTGGTTCTAGTTCTACTTGTCAGGCAGCTTCTCCTCAGACTCCTTTGTTGGATTTTCATCCAGGCAGGATGCCTGAGAAACATGGGCTAGTCTTGGTCCCCCAGGGCTCTGCCCCAGTCTTTATTCTCTTCTCCCTCTCTACTATTTCACTTGTGATCTCATCAGTGTCCACAGATACAATTATGTTTCTATATCTCCAATCTAGCTATCCAGTCCCAATCCTCTCCTGAGAGAGGTAAGGGCTAGGCAATGGGGGTTAAGTGACTTGCCCAGGGTCACACAGTTGGGAAGTGTCTGAGGCCAGATTTGAACCTAGGACCTCCCATCTCTAGATGTGACTCTCAATCCACTGAGACACCCAGCTGCCCCCCTCCGTGGACAGTTCTGAAGAAGAGATTGAGTATCATGTGTCAAACCCTGTACTAGGTGCTGAGGATTAGGGAGAATTCCGATAACGATTTCCATCTTTTGATCATAACAGGATAAAGAATTTCTGCCCTCAAGGCCACTCTACTTCAATGAAAGGCTACATATAGAATGGGGCTAGAAAGGAAGTCACAGAGGCCATAATGAGGCAGTCAGGAAAAGGCTGAGAAGGCAAATGCTCCCCTCTCAGAGCCATGAGACCTGGAAAGAGCCCAAGGTCCCTGTGGAAGGTATGTAAGGATGAGGATGATGGCTGAAGAACAGACAGTATGGGAAGAAGAGGGCTAGGACTCCACCAAGAGAAGACAGAAGCTCACCTATCAGAGCTGGGGGATCCAGTGGTAGAGTCCAAGGTTCCACAGGAGGAAGATGAGAATGATGGTTGGGGAGGAGACAGCATGGTGCAGAGACAGCCAAGAAGATGAAATGACTTGTCACAGAAGTAGCAAACAAGATTTGGACTGGTTCTTTAGGCTGCCATTTCAGTGCTCTTTCCACCACATGGTATTATTTACTCCCATTTAAAGTAGCATCGAATCAATAAATCTGAACAACTACAAATGAGTGCTCTCAGATGCCTTCCTAGAGGATCGGAGAGAGGAGGTTAGGAGACTGAAGCGGGAGAAGGAGTGAAGAGAGAGAGAAAAGGACCAACTTTGAAGACCTGATAATTTCTCCTGAGTTTGTAGCCTGAATTTTCACCGGGCAGGATTGTGAGGAAGCATGCCCAGCACATATGGTCGATCAAGTTAGATAACATGCACAAATATTTCCACACCTTAAAACGTCATATAAAGGCAATTTTTGTATATTTCAGCTTCCATGATTTTTAGAGTTAAAAAATAAATGTGTTTAAGCTCAAAAAGATATTAAAAATAATGTCTTTATTTTATAGATTTGGCAATGGAGGTACAGAGAAAAAGGGACTTGTTTAGGGTCACACAATTAGTTAAGTGTAGGAATCAGAAGTGTACTATAGTATAATGTATCAAAGAATGATGACTTTCAAGTCAAGGATCTGAGTTCAAATCTTAGCTCCTCCACTGTGTGACTGAACAAGTTATTTAACCTCAGTTTCCACATTTATAAAATGAAAGGGGCATAGATGAATAAAAGAAGAAGCATTTGTTAAACCCTTACTAGGTATCAAATGCTATGCTAAATACTGGTTCGTTGGCCAAAATCTATGAAGTCTTTTAAGAGAGCTGACTGAAAAAGAAGGAACTGATGGAGTCTGAGGGCAGATCAAAGGATACCATCTTCCATTTTATTTCCTTCATGAGCTTTTTATTATATGTGTGATAGGTGCCTTCTGTTACAACATGAGCAATATGAAAATATGCATTTCTTGAAAGCACTGGCATAACCTATATCAGACTATTTATTACCTTGGGTGAGGCAAGGAAGGGAGGGAAGGAGACAATATGAATCCCATGTTGGAAAACAGTTGTCAAAAGTTGGTTCTACATGTAACTGAAAAAACATTTTAAAAGAGAGCTGGCTAAATAAATGTTAATTGACTATTAAGAGGGCAAAGTGATTCTTATTATCCTGTTTTTTCTCCTTTTTTATGTGTACTAAAATTAAGGGATCTTTCAGATTTATAGGGTCAGCAACCTTTTTACATTAACTAGGATTATGGGGCATAACTTGAAAATAGAATTCTAGTTTAAAAACAACAATAATCCCCAAACAAGAGATATTTATTTTGGCCCTGGTTACTTGGGCAAAATTCCCACTTAAAAACATTTTTATTTTAAGGCTCGGCCATTTTTTCTTTTGTTTTTATAAATTGTGTCCCTGTTGGATCCTTCTGTGGGTTCTTCAATTTTCCTTCCTTTGTGTATCACGCTTTGCAAACAAGCCTTTTAAAAAATAAATACTTTCTATGTCCCTTGTGAAATAAACGACTTGTAACATTGTAGTAACCAATGGATTCCACATTATCTTCTTGCTTTTTAGAATGGATGATATGACAATGCTCATTCACTCCCTTTCCTTCCAACATTAATGGGAACTATAAAAGGCAACAGCCCAGGTCCCATCAATTATTATTATTTTAAAAAATTCTTACCTTCTGTTTTAAAAACAATATGGCGTACTAATTGTGTGTCAGACCCTGTACTAGGTGCAGAGGATTGTGGAACATTAATATTGAATTGTAATGATTTTAGATTTCAATTGTTAACAGGATAACATGATTCCTGCCCACAAGGACATTAAACTCTAAAGGAAGACCGCACATAGAAGGGTGCTAGAAAGGAATTGAGGGAATGTACCACAGAGAAGTGATAAGGGCTAGGCAATTTGGGTTAAGTGATTAGGAAATGACTCAGGTCACATTTGAACCCAGGTCCTTGTGATTCCAGCCCAGTTCTCTATCTACTGAGCTACCTAGCTTCCCCAACCCATACATGATTGAAGAGACTTTTTGTTGCAAGTGGGATAAGCTCTTTTCAAGTTAAAATCAGCTTCTGCCTTAAAAATAAGGCACTTCTCAATGGCTAATTTAGAAGAGTGATTCTGCCCTCCATTCTCAAAGGGAACTGGGGAACAAGTCACAGAGACCCTAAAATGGGAGAAAGTCATTTTCAGTGGACTTAATGTGATTCCCACCAATTCTACAAACCTGCAGTTCCTATTATGTGTTAGTTACTATGTTGACCAAAACCAAAAAGAATCAATCAGTCCTTGTTCTTCAGGAGCTGATGGTTTACTGGTAACAACTTGACAAGACTGGGAAAAGCCTTGGGAAGACATCCCTGGGCAGGCAGGGCAACAGATTGGCTCCAGCTCTCACCTTCCTCTGGCTGCCTTCCAGACTTGCCTCTGCATTTTCTCTCTCCCCCAGGATATACACACTCATATAGATTTACTTTAGCTCCCAAATTCCCCTTCATTGCTACCTAGTTTAAGTCATGTCATGGAATTATATGGACTCTGTTGATTTGACTTTTTTCTAAAATTGTCTTTTCTGGGTTTATGCTGACAACTCAGCAGAAACTCCAACTGCTCTTTAAGATGTTAGTTGTTTGAGGAGAAAAAGTAATGAGAATAGGGGATATGACAATACTCATTCTCCTTTTCTTTTCAACATTAATACAAACTGGAAAGGGCAGCAGCCTAGTTCCCATCAATTAATATTTTTAAATATTTTTAATTTAAATTTAATTATAAAATAAATTAATAAAACTAAATCAAAAATATTAAAAAATTTTTACCTTTTGTTTTAAAATCAATACTGTGTACTGTGTGTCAGATCCTGTGCTAGGTGCTGAGGATTGTGGAAAATTAATATTGAATTGCAATGATTTTAGATTTCATTCGTTATAGGATGCACAGTGAAACATTTAGCTCCAGGGAAAGCAAAATCCTTTCTGTTCATTAAGTGATCAACATTAGAATGACATCATGGCAATTTGCAAATGATCTTTCTTTTTCATTTCATTAACTGAATTCTGTTCATATTTTGGGTCAGTTTTTAGTCTTCTTATTAATTAAAAATTAATCCTCTAAGTTAGGGGTCAGCAAACTATGGCCAACGGCAAATCCTGGGCCTGTTTTTGTGGGGCCAGTGAGATAAGAATAGTTTTTACATTTTAAACTCCAATAAATCTTTATTTTAAAATGTAAAAACCACTCTAAGTTCTCTCTCTATAATTTATGGCTCTTCTTGGTACTCTTGTTCTAAGTTGTTATTTCTTGATAATTCTTCCTTCAATACTTCTCTCTTAGCTAAATCTTCATCATTTTTCTTGTTTTCTACTATTTTATGTCATGGTGCTCTCATCTGATAATATTACTAAAGAGGTAGTGGGTAGAGGAATAGGTTTGGAGACAAGAAGACTTGGGTTCAAATCTTGCCTCTGATACATATTGATTGTGTGATGTATATCAAGTTACATGTAACCTTTTAAAGTTCTTGGCAACTCTCCAAGAGTTGAGGTCACCTCTAGAGAAGCTACTGACTTGCATTGATAAAGTTTTCTATATCAGTAAAATAAGAGGTTGTCTTTGTTCTGATCCTATCACTCATGATGAGCCAACTGCCACATGCAGGGCAGGCAAGCCAGAATAGCTAAAGCAGCAAGGCCCCTGGAGGGAGAAACAGGAGGCAGCATGTCCCAGACAAGTTGAACCCCCACCACCATTTTGACTACCAACTCCCTTCCAACCTCGAAGAAAACATTGGAGGACCTTAAACCCCAAAGCCTCGAGAAGAGCCATGCTTTCAGCCCAGTGCCCTCAGACATCACCCTGGGAAAGAATCCTTGTGGAGATGAAGAGCCACTCCTGTAGGGGCTACAGCCACAGCTACTGAAGACCAGGAAAGGTAAGTCCTTCCTGCCAAAATCTTTGCCACTGTCAGAAACCCAGAGGATTCTATCAGTGGAAATCGCATGAAAGAAGAGGCATCACCATTCATTTTGCCACTGAGCCCTAAGACTGATTTGTAGGTGAAACTTTCCATGTGTTGTCTTCCCCCATGAGAATGGAAGTTCCTTGAGGGCAGGGCCTGTCTTACCATTCTGTTTGTACATGCCTCCCTCCCTCCCTCCCTCCCTCCTTCCCTTCCTTCCTTCCTTCCTTCCTTCCTTCCTTCCTTCCTTCCTTCCTTCCTTCCTTCCTTCCTTCCTTCCTTCCTTCTTCCCTCCCTCCATTTCTCCCTCCCTTTCTCCTTCTTTCTTTCTTTCTTTCTTTCTTTCTTTCTTTCTTTCTTTCTTTCTTTCTTTCTTTCTTTCTTTCTTTCTTTCTTTCTTTCTTTCTTTCTTTCTTTCTTTCTTTCTTTCTCTTCTTCTTTTTCCCTTCTTCCCTTTCTTCCCTCCCTCCCTCCCTTCTTCCATGCCTTCCTTTCCCCTTCTTTCCTCTCTTCCTCCCTCTCTTCCTTCTTTCCTTCTTTCCTTCTTTCCTTCCTTCCTTCCTTCCTTCCTTCCTTCCTTCCTTCCTTCCTTCCTTCCTTCCTTCCTTCCTTCCTTCCTTCCTTCCTTCCTTCCTTCCTTCCTTCCTTCCTTCCTTCCTTCCTTCCTTCCTCCCTCCCTCTCTCCCTCCCTATAATTTTAGGTTCTTTCTTTGGTTCCCTATAATATAATACAATAAACAATAGAGGGTCCCTTCTCTTCACACATTTCTCTTCTACTTTAACTCTTCCTTTCTTCCTGAGTAGTCACTCACATTTGCAGGCATCTGGAGCAGAGAAGGGTCTCTGGAGGTCCCGGTAGAAGCCTGGTTTGCACCTCTGGCAGTGCTGGCCTTCTGTGTTGTGCTGACAGTTGTCACACACTCCACCACTGAGATTTCCTGATGCTCGCCATACATCCTTGTCAAAGTGACAGGTGTCAGCATGGCCATTGCACTTGCAGGCTGGGGAAGAGGAGAGAAGGAAAGCATGTGGTCAGAAATGAGCCAGAAATGCCAGTTGCAATAGGGCTTTTGGAGACTTAGAGCAGTAAAGGCTATTCAGGGTAAAGTGGGTTCCTGTTTTGAAAATAGTGACATTTCAAGATCTTTTTATGTTCTTAGGAAACCGACAAAGTCAAAACATGTCTGCTAAGCAAAGAAATGGTGGAACATCACTCATGTCCAGAGTGGAGATTTTTGTTAGAGAAGTTACCACAGACCCCAAAGCCTCCCTTCTCCCTGCAGAAAGCCTACGTTGATCATGGCCCATCTCTGGGCCATTTTTCTGCCTTGGAACCAATATGCAGCATTGATTCAAAGACGGAAGGTGAGGGTTTAAAAAAATACCAGGGTTTTGTGGCTAGTGGATGGAAGAGGTTGGGACTCTGGGAATAGATGGATCTGGCAAAATAAGGTGAGTGATTCTGGCAGTGAACACTAGGAAGGAGTCTAAGCAGTGGCAAGGCAGACAGATGAATGGCCCAGGGAGACCAACCCTGTGGAAGAGGAGAATATCCCAGCATATAGGCAGAGCATAGCATCAGTCCAGCCAGGGGAAAGGCAGTGGGAGTTAGGGCTAGCCCAGGGGACTGAGGACAGGGGCAGAGGGTAAGTATCTAGTGAGAACAAGGTCTCAGAGTCGTAGGGCAAGACAGTAAGAGGGGGTGAGAAGAGTAGTTGGATGAGACAAAGGCTCTGCTACTAGCACTGGGCTAACAGGGTGGGTCAGTCAGTCATGATGAACATTAGCAAAGACGACAACAGTGAGAGCTGGGGGACAAAGTGAGCAGGAGAAGAACCAGGAGGGATGGTTTGATTTTTATCTTTGTTCCATATGCCCACTATAGCACTTTATATATAATAGACATTTTTATTTGTACAAAACCTTTTTAATTTAATGTAATCAAAATTATTCACTTTACAGTTTGTAATATTCTTTGTCTCTTGCTTGGTTTTAAATTCTTTCCCTTCCCAAAGGTCTGACATGTATACTATTCTGTGTTCACCTAATTTGGTTATAGTTTCCTTCTTTATATTCAAGTCATTCACCCATTCTGAGTAACTTGGTGTAGGGTGTGAGGTGTTGATCAATTCCTAATCTCTCCCACACTGTCTTCCAATTTTCCCAGCAGTTTTTGTCAAATAGTGGGTTTTTGTTCCAAATACTGGGATCTTTGGGATTACCATATACTTATAATAAATATATATAATATATTTATTATATATATATTATATATAAGATATATAATATATATATAATAAATATATATAAATATAAATTAAAATATACTTATAATAAACATTAAAAAAAACCTTTTATATTCCATCTTAGAATCAATACTACTTATTAGTTCTAAGGCTGAAGAGTAGCAAGGGTTAGGCAATGGAGATTAAGTGACTTGCCCAGGGTCACACAGCTAGGCAGTGTCTGAGGCTAGATTTGGACCCAGGATTTCTCATCTTTAGGCATGGACTTTAATCCACTGAGCCATCTAACTGCCTCCATGTAAAAGACATTTAATAATTTCTTGATGAATGAATAGATCCTTGAGTTTTCTCCTTTGTAAGAGAATAAACAGGACAAATCCATACAGATCAGGCTGCTGCCAACAGGAATATGTCTAATTTTGGAGGTTAATTCAATTCCTTAGAGAGAAATTAGCACTGACAACAGAGGAAGCATTTAGGAATCATAATCCTGGTCAGCAAGCCCATAATAATGGCTTAGAACTAATGCTTTAGTTAGAGACATCTTCCCACATCGTGCAGCTGGCAGCCTGCCCAGGTCTCTGTAATCATATTGTTCAGGCTCCATGTGCTATTAATCAGTGCCATGGGCTGCTCATCTATAATCTTGCTCGGCCATTCCCTTAACAACAACAACAAAAGATATTTTTTCCCAGCCATTATGAAGTTGATAGGCTATTTTATAAAGGACGGTAGCTTGATTAGGCTGGAAAAACTGGAGATGAAGTTGCAAAACCTGGGCCAAACAACACTTGGAGTTGGCGCCATGTTTCACCCCCTCCCTAGTCCAACTCCTCGACTACCTTCTCCAGGCTGTCCCTGGGGACATGCATGCTCACTCCTGGCTGCCAGGGAGAGGGTAGCACTGTTTATTATTTGGAATTTGGCTTATTGTCCAAAGTGCCCTTGGTGGAAGCTTTGCCTTGTTTGAGGAAATTTCATCACCAAAGAGGGAGTTCTCTAGACTACTGGTCCCATCTCTAGCTGTATTCTTAAGTATAAAGTAGGGAGGGCAGGATCTAGGATGCTAGCAGCTTTCATCACCCACCTCTAGTCACTTCATGTATCTAACAGCTTGCTTTACAAAGTCGATCAATTAATTTGAAAAGCATTAAAAAAGAGCCTTTTATGTGTCGCGCGTGGTGCTAAGACTGAGGCTACAAATACAACAAAAGCATCTCTATTCTTTGGGAGCTTCCATTCTCATGGGGGAGGGATGCAAATACAACATAAACAGAATAAATTAAAAAAGAATAAAGTAGACTGAGAGCCAGACCTAGAGATGGGAGAACTTGGGTTCAAATCTGGCTTCAGACACCTCCTAGCTGTATGACCCTGGGCAAGTCACTTAACCCCTACTGCCTAGCTCTTACCTATCGATTCCAAGGCAGAAGGTAAAGGTTTACAAAAAAAACAAGACAAAATGTAGTACTTAGAGAGCTCTTTTCAAAGTCAGGAAGACCTAAGTTCAAGACCTGCCCATGTGACCTTGGGTCATTCATTGAACATCTTGGTGTCCTAGGAAATTCCCCAGAACTAAGAATTGTGAATAATAGTAATAATTAGTTAGCATTTTAAAATGTTATCTCCTTTTATCCTTAGAAGAATCCTGGGAAGTAGGTGCTATTATCATCTCCATTTTGTTGTTGTTCAGTAGTGGCTGATTTTTCATGACTCTATGGACCAGAGCTATGCATGGAGTTTTATTGGTAAAGATACTGGAATGGTTTGCTATTCCTTCTCCACTTGATCCTTCCTGTCAGGGAATCAGACATTTAGTGACTTGCCCAGAGTCACATAAGTAGGGAGGGTCTCTGACTGGATTTGAACTTAGGTCTTCCAGCACCAGCACCCTATCCACTAGTCCCTAACTGTCTCCTGGGCATCCAGACTTGTTCAAGGTCACACAGTTAGGAAGCATCTGAGGCTGGATTTGAACTCAAGCCTTTCTGACTCCAGGCTGAGTACTCTACCACTGAGCCACAGCTCCCTCTGTTATCTCCATTTTACAGATAAGAAAACCAAGGCAGAAAGGCATTTAAGTGACTTGCCAAAGATCGCACAGTTAATGAGTGTCTGTAATACTAGATTTGAACTTGGATCTTCCTGATGGTGGATCCAGCGCTCTATCCCCTGCACCACCCAGTGGATCTGTCTTGTCTGAGGAAATGTCATCACCAAGGAGCCTGTTCCCTAGATCAACAAAATCACTGGTCCCATCTCTATCTGTATTCTTGAATATAAAGTAGGGAGTGCAGGAGCAATCAGGGAGGGGTGAGGGAGAAGCAGCCCAACTCTGCTTGAGTTGGGCTGAAGGAAAATGGAGATTCTAGGAGGCAGAGGCGAGAAGAGAGCCCAGGGGAAGCCAGTACACAGGTCCAGGGATGGACCATGGATGGAATAGCTAGTGTGAGGAGCAGAGAGAAGGGCAGTTTGGCTGGCCTGGAGAATGCTGGGGAATGGGGCCAGGTTAGCAAGGGCTTTCAAACCTCAATAAGAATCCAGAATTAATAGGGAGCCAATGGAGTTTATTGAATAAGGGGCCCCATTAGGTCAGATCTCTGCTTAAGGGAAATCATTTCAGCAAGAGTGTGGAGAATGTGGTGGAAGGAGACCAGGGATACCCATTGACACAGGGAGACCAATTAGGGTAAGTGAGCAAAAATCTGGATGGCAGGTGATGAGAGCCCATGTGAATGGAGACAAGGATCAGATGGTAGAGATGGGAAAGCAGAAATGGGGACATGTGGCAGCTGAGTAGCTATGTAGAATGTGGAGTCGAGGATAATGGTGAGGTCAGGAAGCTGGAATCCTGGGAGAATGGTGGTGCCCTTGCAGGAAATACGGGTGTTTGGAAGAAGGTTATTATGCTTGGGGGGAAAGCTGATCATTTCTGTTTGGGGTGTGTTGAGTTTGAGGTATTTCCCAAGCATCCAGTTTGGTAAATCCAAAGGACAATGGTTGACTTGGGATTGAAGCTCAGGGAGGGGACTAGGGCTATCCAGAAACCTGGGAGTTATTGGCACAGACAGGGAATTCTACCCTGGGGAACTGAGGGGGCTACCAAAAGAGGAAGAGGGTAGAGAAATGAGAAGGACCCCCTTCTCAGGGTATGACCATTCCCCTGCGCATCTATGATGGAGTGGAGGAGCAGGTCGTGGAGTTAGTGCTGGGCTCCCACAGAGGATCTGAGCAAACAGGCCACCCATTCCTGGTAGAATGGGCACCCTGGCAGTGCCAGCAATGGCTCCTGCTTCAGTGGGGGTGACATGGGCTCTTTTGGAGGAAGTTCTAATGATCTGGGTTCTCCCACCCTGTTGCCTCTGAAGATTCAGGAGACAAAAGTTTGCTTTACAAAGAAGGCTTCTGCATGCCCGGGATTTGTCACTTACTTACTTCTGCATTCGTTCGGGGCCCCTGTCTTGCCATTTGCAGCCTGCCAGGGCCGGTCGTTGTAGAGGGGGGCACAGTACTGGCAGTGGGAGCCTGCGGTATTGTGCTTACACGCACACTTTCCATGCACCTATGAACAAAAATAAATCAGAGCCATGATTGCAGGGGGTGCCAGGGAAGAGGGCGCTTCCCACAGTCTAGGCCACAGGGTCTGGCTTGATATTTATTTGTTTTGAAGGATTAATTGCAACCCCAGCAGATCCTGTGTTCAGTGTAGTTTGAGATTTTGGGAGATTAAATATCACTCCCCCGCCCCATTTTGGATGTGTGGTCCTAACTTGCAAATCACAAACCGAGCCATTTTTCAGGGGGTACTTAAGGCACCTGGAGGCAAATTAACATGCAGATCTGTGATCAAACCAACACAAAATATTTACTGAGGATCTACTATGTGAAAGGCACCAGGCTAGGTAGGCACCTTGGGTGATACAAAGCAATATACTTTTCTGCTTATTGCTAGAGAAGAAGTAGGGGTGTTCAAAGGAGGGAGAGATCATCATGGGCTAGGGTGGCCAAGGACAGTAAGCAGAGTTTCTATAGGCAGATAAGAGGGGGGAAGCCATCAAAGCGGAGGAAAGAATGGCAGGAACATCTTTATGGAGAGCAATTGATTTTTAGGGTGTCTGAAATGCTCTGAATGGACACAGGCAGGAATAACCTCTTAAGACCAAGTACTATTTAGAGGCCCCTTGCTCCCTACAAATGGCTAGCATCTATATATTGCTCAAAGATTTGCAAAGCATTTTATATGTGTTATTCCACTTAACCCTTTCCACAACCCTGGGAGGTAGATGCTATTATTATATCCATTTTACAGATGAGAAAACTGAGGCTGGGAGAGGGTCAGCGACTTGTCTGATTGTCTGGATTGCTTTACAAAGAAGGCTTTTGGGTCACACAGCTACTAAGCATCAGGAGGGATCTGAACTCAGGTCTTCCTGATCCTAAGCGTAAGAGCACTCTATCAACTGATCCATCTTACTGGCTTAAAATTCAAAACCAGGTGAAGGGGTCTTAAGGTGAGCTAGGGACTCTTGGATTTTAAACTGGAGAATTGGACTTTCCAAATAATAACATATAGCTCTCACTAATTCATGATCCTAGGAGGTGGATTTTTGAAGGAGTTTTCTTTCTTTTGATACCTCTTCCAGGAAATAAGTGATCCTTATGTCTAAAATACTAATTCATATTTGAAATGACCATTAACCTAAAGAACCACACCACTATAATATGTTCTGTAGAGTTAAAAATCATTTAATATGGAAAGCTGACATCTTATAGATTGCAGGGAGAGAAGTGCTGGGCTAAAAAATGTCCCTGATCTAATGTGTATAGCACGTGAAGCCAAGTGTATTCCCAACATTCTTACAATAAGAGGAAAGGGAGTCATGGCTCTGGGGAAAGAGCTGGGCTGAGCAGCATGAGATCACCATTTGTAGTTAGAGAAACTGGATTCAGATCCTTGTGCTGACAATGACTAGCAGCTCTCTGTTTCTGTCCTTGGGCAGCTCATTTAGTCTCTCTTTCCTCGTCTGCAAAATGAGAATGATACTTGCAATACTTCGGCCTGCCCGCCTGTAGTGAAGAAATTACTATGCAAAGATTAATTCCATGACTGGTCTCTATTAGTTTGAGAGCCTCTCTCACATTCTGGGGTGGTATGATCTGGGGTCGGTCATTTAAGTCCTTAGTGTCAGCAACTCTCAAACTAGTTTTCTCAGCCAATGCTGCTCTTAATAAGCTGATAGAGGGAATGTTCTCACCGGGAGCTCCCTAGACCAATGGAATCACAGCACCCCCCTTGCCCAAAAGGGCTGCGTCAGTGTTAGATATCATGAAGCTATTAATTCTTCTCTTTGGTTTCAGGGCTCCCCCACTGAGGACAATTATCCAGGCTCTATTCTTTACAGCCTTCTCGGATGTGATCTTTTCCATGTGCTCGTGGGTTTGCGAGCCTGTGTGCTCCTTCTCTCTGTATAGGTCCAGCCAAGTCCAATATCACCTTTCCCCATGTTTTTCAGCAACAGCGCCCTGCAGAGCTGAACGTGGGAGCAATTTCTAGTGCTTCTGAGGAAGGGGAGTTATACCTAGAGAAGTGCTTCTTCCAACTTTGCACAGGTGTTTGCCAGACTATCTACCATGAGAAGGACCCACAATGCAGCTGGCTGCCCAGAAGAAAAAAGGCTTTGATGATTGCCTGCCACCTCTTGTATAGGACCCACTACTGAGTAGCTGCCAAATTCTGAGACAGGAGGAAAGCCCAACACGTAGCATTGGTTAGTGGTGGGAATAAGGGGCATTTGGAGGGAAGGAGCAGTAGCCAAAACAATACAAGCTGAAATAATTCCTCCTCTGCTTCTATCTAGAAACCCAGAAAAGGCTCGAGAAAAGCTGACAAGGACTCTTGTTTCCATGGGCTGAGCTAATTAATTTTTAGCTTAGGAGAGCTCTCCAGAGAAGGAGAACCAGGGATGTCCATGCCCTTAGTGTTGGGGTTGCTTCTGTGAGAAGGGAATTTGTATTTTGACTTGATCAATCAGAGGTTTAGACTTCCCTTCCATTTGTTTTGAATTTGGGTCAATCAACAACCAGGGAATTGATCCCACAGGCACTTTCCCCCTGGGTAGTGCCAGGCTAATTGAGGAATTGTGATTGGTTCCTGGGGGGTTGATGTAAGAGAGCTAGTGGGTATAGTAAGGATTTATAAGATGAGACCCAGCAGGAAGCTATTTTCTGCGGCTGAGTTGTTAGGCTCTGGATTGTTAGGCTAGGAAATTCTTCACCTACTTTCTATATTTCTCTCTGATTTTCTTTTTATTATTAATAAATCTAACTATTAACAGACTTAAGGGTCAATTACAATTTTTGGCGACCACCCATTCTAACTATTACACTTCCCTTCCTGTCCACTTGTTGGGATCTATATTATTCTAACTGAATGGTCTGTTTGGGTCTGAGTCACAGGAAGAGCATCTCATCTTTGCATTTCTGTGGAGAGCAGAAGTCTCAAGTCAGGTCCCTCTGGGTTAAATGGATATTCAGAGCAATTGGGCTCCAACCCTTATTTTGTAGAGTGGAAAAGAAAGTCATCGTGCTAATAAGTTGCCCCAGAACAGGCTGGTTTGCCTTTTGGCTCAAGAGTAGCTCTGAGGTACCTCCCCCCACTCATATACATCCTTTAAGAAATCCTTGATACCATAAAATCTTTTTTTAAAAACCCTTACCTTCTGTTTTAGGAACAATGCTAAGTATTGGTTCCAAGGCAGAAGAGCAGTAAGGGCTAGGCAATGGGGGTTTATGGGACTTGCCCAGGGTCACATAGCTAAGAAGCATCTGAGGCTAAATTTGAACCCAGGACATCCCATCTCCAGTCTTGGCTCTCTATCTACTGAGCCACCATGCTGCCCCGATAATAAAATCTTAGTATGAGAAAATAAGCTGGAAAGTACCTTATATTCTATTGTTACAGACTCTGTCATTTAATGGAGTTGTTATAGGATACCTAATGATGCCCCCTTTCCCATTAAGATGACTTATTTATGAAGGGAGAGAAATAAGAGCTGACATTTGTATGATTCTTAAAGGTTTACGGAGAACTTCACATACATTATTCATTTGATCTTAACTCTAACCCTGTGAGGTACTTAATAGTCCAATTGTAGAGATGTGCAATCTAGGTGGAGGGAAGTAGGGGGCTCACCCCTGCTTTTGTGGCTAGTAAATATTTGTCAGAGGTAGAATTGGAACCTTGGGATCTCCCCGACTCTGCTACAGACACTGCCTCTACTATGTATGCAATAACTATTAATTGAGCCTTCACTATGCTTTTGAATAGTACTAAAGGCTCGTAGAATGTAGAGTTGTCAGGGACCTCATACATCATCTAGCTCGACTTCCTGACTTGGAGGTCGCTTCCAGCATGAGCGCCAAGGAACAGAACCGGTTACAACTGCTAGTGGCTTCTGACGATGTCCCCACCAGATGACTAAAACCAATCAGCCAATAATTATTGAGTACAACCCAAGCACAAGGTATTCTGGTTTATGCTACATTCAACACTGCCCACAAGGAACCTATGATTAGTTCAGGGAAGTAAGACACCCAGACAAGAAAAGGTTATTAATAATACAACCTGGGAAGTAATTAAAGTCCAAATAAGCAAATGAAAGAGTAGTAGAGTCATTCAGAAAGGGGGAAACATGGCAGAGGAGACAGAATTTGAGTCAGATCTTGAAGGATGGGTAGGATTTTCATTAGCAGAGAAGGGAGGTGGGGTAAGCTGGCTGTTAGGAAAGCAAAGATGAAGGTGGAATAAAATGGTGTTTGGGGGACAGCTAGTGATTTGGCTCAGTGATTTGAGAGACAGACGGGGGGTCCTGGGTTCAAATCTGGCCTCAGACACTTCCCAGCTGGGTGACCCTGGACAAGTCACTTAAACCCCATTGCCTAGCCCTTAGCACTTTTCTGCCTAAGAACCAATACACAGTATTGATTCCAAGACAGAAGGTAAGGGTTTTTTTTTTTTTTTAAATAGTATTTGGTTGGTGCTGAGAGTTAATGTTAAGCAACTGGAGATGAAGATGGAAAGTGAGCTTTGAGTTAGATGGTGGTGGGCCCAGAACACCAAACTAAGGATTTGGGGTTCTTTTGGTTAATCATTTATTTTTTATATATAACATAATATATGTGACATAATGATAATAAAATACACATTTTATAAATATGTAACAAATTATAAGAAATATGCTTGTCCAAGAGAAACAAAATTTCACATTAACTCTGGGGTTTTGTTTTGAAGAGCCATTGAAAGCTTTTGAACATGGGAGTGACACACAACTCTTTTCTCTAGCTCTTCCTTTATACTTGCTCTCTTTTGCCTTTCTCTTTTTGTTTATGTCTCTGCCCTAAGTCCAAATGGATCTCAAAGGCATTGAAAATGGCAATCAGGGTTTTAAAAGTACCTGACTCTTTTGATTATCTCCATTTTGCACCAGTTTTGATCTTGGATTTGTCTAGGCTCTCTTTGCTTAGGGGTTTGTCTTCGGCCAGGAATTCCAGGCACGGAGGCCATAGACATCCCAGACATTGAGGGTCACCTCATCAAACATTCACATGTATCACGAGACGCTGAAGACAGGTCATTTCCCTCCTCTTCCCCCACTCCCACCCCCCAGGGAGGACCTCAGAGCATTTCCTTGCTCCCACATGCTGAGGATTTGGAGAAACCTCCCAGGGTCTGAATAATGTCTGCCCAGCAAATTTTTTTGCATGTAGAAAAATTCAGGGAGCTGTCATTTTGACAAGGTACCAAAAATAGCTGTAAATCATTACCTAGAGTATTTAAAACAAGAAATCCTTCCTCAGCGATACAACTATTGCTGTTCAAGCTTGAGAGATCACCTACTATTTGATGCTCGTGAAGAATGTGCAAGTAAAACTAGGTCTTCATTGAAAAAAAAAGACACCTCAAGAAAAGGAGACCTTGAACATACCAAACTGATCTGGCTTGGTCCACAAATGACTAGAGAAGGATCAGGCAAACGGGGTTAGGTAAATAAGGCTTGGGGCTGGTCTTATTAACCGTAATTCCTGAAGAAGAGCTCTGTGTCTAGAGTTGCAACATTTTAGATGTACCTTACTAACCAGATTGTAACTCCCTTTGGTCACCCCAACATTCTTTCACAGTCCACGAGTTCTTTGAACCCTCTGTTAGACTGGGAAGTCTTTCTTCTTCTCTACTGATGTCAAGCCTCCCTGCCCAAATCCAGCAGAGTTCATTTGTTACTGAATGGCATCTGTGTAAGAGAGATGGAAGTTCCACACTAATCTGGTCAGACTACAACTGGATTATCAACTCTGCAAATGCTGGTGAAGCAAATATCCTGTGGGAGGAACTGGGATGGGCACTCTTGGGTACCCAAACACAAGAAAGAGGATTTGCCCTCAAGGTGCTTAACTTCTACCTGGGGAAGACATAATCTGCTCCCACATAAATGCAAAAAAAAAATAATTTCAAGAGGGAGAGAATTAGGAAAGGTCTTATGAAAGAAATGATAGTGAGGCTGTGAGTTGAAGAATGTTAGAGATTCTCTATGGTGGAGGCAAAGAAGGAGTGTTTTCCAGACATGGAGAGCTGCTTATGCAAAGGCATGGAGTTGGGAGTGCTGTGAACTGAAATTAGGCTTATTTGATTAGAATAGAAAGGGATGGGAACCAATCACAAAGATCAATGAACACTCTATTCAGTTATAGGCTCCCAATTTTGGGAAGGACATAGATAAACTGGAACATTCCAAAGGAAGACAACCAAGGGATTAGAAACTATGTTATATGAGAGCTAGTGGAAAGAAATGATTATGTTTAGCCTGAAGGAAAAAAAAGACTGGGTGAGGGAGGAGAGGGTTGGAATTGACAGACTTTGGGGGGTTAGGGAGTTGATAGTTATCTCTAAATATTTGAAAGGCTGTCAAGTGGAAGAAGGATTAGACTTAAGTCTCTGTGGCTCCAGAGGGCAGAACTAAGACCAGTGGGTACATATAAGGAAGCACTTTCTGAATAAAACTACTCAAAAATATAATTATTTGTCTTATAAAATAGGGAGCCATTGGCTAATGGAAATGTTTAAGCAAGGCTAGAAAATGACTTGTAAAATATATTGTAGGGAGATGAACTCTGAAGTCTCTTAAGGGCCCTCTGAACACAAGATTCTTAAACTAATGGATAATTTTTCTTCTCAGTCATTTTTATAACTACTATGATACAGAGATTCCTATAAGCTTAGGCCAGAATAATGTAAAGAAAAGAGATCTTCTTGTCCTAATAATATGTTTATTGACAGTTATTTACTTTGGTAAGACAGACCATATGCTAGAATATGCCCATTTTGGATGAATTATTTAGCTTCTCTGGATCACCTTTTCCTTATTGGCAATGTGAGGTTCTAAATCACCTCTAAGACGTCCCTTGTAGCTTTAAGATTCCAAGCCTGAGCCTGCAGAGGAAAACAGGATAACTTTCCTAAGTGTGACCATTGCAGGGTGGGAGACACCACTCTAGAACCACTTCTGAGTGGAGAAGAAGAGCTAGAGCAACTGAACCCACACTCTATCAGTTGGGATTTGATTTTTCGGTATTCCATAAAAAACAAATCCAGGAAAATCTGGGTGCACATTTCAACCTTCTAACCCTTACTACTTGGTCATCATTGCGATTTGCTCTACACATGCTGGGAGTGACAGTAACTATAATCCCCCACCCCCATGGCAAACCCCTCACATTATAGCACATCTTTCTCTTTCCCTACTCTCGCTACTTTTTAGATTTTCTCTGAACCAGAATTAAGTGTATTCCAACTGTTAATTAGTGTTAAACACAATGAACTTTTGGCTTCCAACAATGAGTACCCCTTCTTTAGACAGAGATTTATGCTACAGAAATTCACCAAAATAGGATTAGAAAGGCAAGGATCCAATATAGTCTTATGTTTTGGGAGAATGGAGAACTCAGAATCCTTCAGGGAGGGGACATTCTGGAAATGATTACAGAATCAAAGGATCCCAGGTCTGGTGAGACCTCAGAGGTCACCTAGTCTAACTCTTTCATTTTATATACAAGGAAACTGAGGCTCTGAGAAGATGTAAGGAGCTAGTGTCCAAATAAATGTTAGTTGAATTGAATTTCCCACTGTTCCTGTTCTATTGAAAACTATAAAGGAAGTGAATGGGAATATATGATTTGCTATTAACCAAATTTTCAGGAACAAAACTAATGTGTTACATGAGGTTCTGAATTCATGTTATTACTCCACCTGCTTCTGTTCCATGTTCTTTTTATTAATCATCTGGTAACTTTGAATTCCTTGTAAAACAACAATTACTTTACTCCATATTAAGACTAGAATTTCTGGAAAGAAAGATGGGAATAGTGCCTTAACCCTCCCTCCCTTCCCCCCCCCCCTCTCTCTCTCTTTCCACCACTAACTGCCTACTTCAAGATAACAGGAGCAATACACAGATTGCCATCTTAGGAGGACAAATGACTTAAAATTGGGGAACATCTCATGATGGACATTATGTGAGAGGAAAAGACCATATTTTGAAAAGAGGCCATTTTAAAGAAAAGGATTGTCTCCTAAAAGAATAAATTTCTTATGCATGAAAAGAGATAAATGACAATAATAGGCTAACCTGTTGAAACATGCTCTTTTTATTCAAGACAAAGAACATGATCAACAATGTAATAACATGGCCCTTTGGGGGGGAAATGCCTCATGAGAAAGTCTCAAACTTTTATTGAGGAAAATATGCCTTCTTTGAAGTTGGAATTTGCATCGATGATTTAATGGAAGGGAGGGCACAGTGGTGAACACAACAAACAATAATTGAGTCTGAAGGCAAAGGCTGCTTGAGACACCTTGAAGGAGTTAGGGATAATAGTAAGTACTTGCTTATTAAGATGGTGCATGGAAATAATAATGCAAACAACCTGCTCTGGTATGTATTTTTTTTTAACCCTGATATTTATTTTTTTAAACTTACATCTTCTGGAATCAATACTGTGATTTGGTTCCAAGGTGGAAGAGCAATAAGGGCTTGGCAATGGGAGTTAAGTGACTTGCCCAGGGTCACACAGCTAGGATGTATCTGAGGTCAAATTTGAGTCCAGGATCTCTTCTAGGTCTGGTTCTCAATCCCCCTTGACTTTAGTATTTGACTAAAGGTTGCACTTTGCTTGAATTCTCATATTAGTCTCTTGATCTTTAGGCAAAGGATAGGGGTGGCAGGTGGAGGGTATATAATTTCTGTCTGTCTGTCTGTCTGTCTGTCAGTCTGTCTGTCTGTCTCTCCTCCATCTACTTTAATTCAGTTGGGGATCTTCCCTACTGTGGCCATTAGCTCTCCACATCCTTCTATATTCTTCCTATCCTTATCAGATAAGATCAGCGATGTTTTCAGAACTTCCTCTCCTGTAACAGTTAGATGGCTTTCGTAGTCAGTTTTTATTTAGATGAAGATGACAAATGATAACATCATGAATACTGTAATGTTTGAAATGAGCCCTTTTCAGCTTTAGCTTGCTGGCTTATTTCCATTTTTTCATGTATAAACAAACATCTGTATGCCCTAAAGCTTTCATTTGTGTGTCCAAATGTCAGTTCATCTGATATGTGAATATTATTAACTTCTTGTTTGGTGGTAGTATAATAATTAGAATAAAAAACCAGAAGTCAAGAATTGTGGTTTATATTTTAACATATATCACAGCCCAACTCAGGGATGAACATGGGTTAATACAAAGGTTCTTAACCTAGATTCTAGGAATCCTTTAAAAATTTATTTTTAAAAGCTTTGCCTTCTGTCTTAGAATCAATATTGGATGCAAGGCAGAAGAGCAGTAAGGGTTAGGCAATGGGAATTAAGTGACTTGCCCAGGGTCATAGAGTTAGGTTGTGTCTGAGGTTGTATTTGAACCCAGGATCTCTTGTTTCTAGACCTGGCTCTCATTCCACTTAATCACCTAGTTGCCCCTGAAGTTGGCAAATATTAAAGCACTATTATGAAAAAAAGCTACACCTTGCCCAAGGATGGAGAAAATTTTGCTCAATTCGTGTGATTTTAAAAAACAAGTCAATTAAAATATATCACTTTTGCGGACTTAAAAACAATTTACTAATAGCAGCACTTTAAAGTTAATATTAATTAAAATTAAAATAGAATATTAATTAAATTAATATCTATATTTAAATAAAAAATCAAGATTACTGTCAATATATTATATTTATATGTTAGTTTTAATGAAATATATTTTCAAATTAATATCAAAATAATTATATAATAGTAATTAAATTAAGATTAAATATAATTATCTGATATGAATTAAAATTAATATTTAATCAAAATTAAAAATAATAAATGGGAGCAGTTAGGTGATTCAGTGTATTGAGAGTCAGGCCTAGAGATGGAAGATCCTTGGTTCAAATCTGGCTTCAGACACTTCCTAGCTACGTGAATCTGTGTAAGTCACTTGACCCCCAATGCCTAGCCCTTACCGTTCTTTTGCCTTGGAACCAATACACAGTATTGAGTCTAAGATGGAAGGTAAAGGTTTTAAAAAATAAAAAATAGATAAAAAATTGCATTGATTTTTAACTTACACCTACTTTAATAGAATTGTTTTTAGAGCAGGGCCTGTTCTGAATCCTGAGCTCCTAGGAGAAAACTGTGAGAAGAGATGCCTCACCCTTATGCTTCTTAAAGAGAGCAGAGAAGGAGTCTCTCTTTTCTGGGCTGAGAACCTCGCATTTACAGCCAGAAACTCAGAAGTAGAAATATGACCTCTTTTGGAAAACCCAGTTGATAGATTGTCTTTTCCTCGCATATTTTGTTAATGAACAAATTATATTTCTGCCATGTCTTATCTTACACATACTACATAAAATGAGCTAATGAGGCTTTCTATCAAGTTTACTTGAGGATTTACTTTGAAAAATGCCATTTCCAAGTCCCCGATTGCAGCTAGGCAGGTTTGAATGCTCTACATTTTCAAGAACTTAATTCCAGTAGCTTCCTCTCTTTCAGGCTCATCAGGCACTTTATCTTCCCTCTGGGCACTGTAATAAATATTTCTGCCATAAAAATGCAAATAGCATTGGACTAAAAATTGTAATGCCCAGGAGGGTTCTGAAGATTATATTTAGATAAGATCACACTATTGCTTACTGGGGAGATTTTTCTACAATTACTTCACTGAATAGACCTGTCTCTTATTTGTTCTTTGGGTTCTCTGTGACTAGGTTTGTTACCTTTGTTACTGATGCACTATAAGGGAACCAGAGTAGCTGAGCTGTGGAATATAGCTCCCAAGAGCTGGGAAGAGCCCCAAGAACTGCCCCCAAACCCAAGGCTTCCCATAGGCAGCTCAGAGAAGCAGTCCCTTAGAGCGAGTATGTTGGCAAGTCCAGTCCCATCACAGAGGAGCTGAGCTGACTCTCAAGAGGAGGAAGGGAAGGGCTAGATGGTGAGCTAAAGGAGACCTCGCTGATGATGTGCGGTTCCAGAAATCCATTTTTTTTCCTGAGGGGCTGCTCCTCAATGATGTTCCTGTGGGATGAGCTGTCTCACGTTTTGGGCACAAAGAATACTAAAAGATTTGATAGTGATGCATTTGTCCCAAGATGAGTAAGTATCGCCAGTAATTTTTCTATCCTATCAGATGAAAAAAGCATATACATTTATCAAATACATCTAGGAATCGAAATATCTGAGCCTAGGGTGCAAGCATGTTTGTATGTCTATCTGTGTAATATCTTTGGTAAATTACCAAAGAGTTCATCTGGAATCACTGACTCTCAGATTTTATTTCTGGAACCTCTCCTGCTCCCTAATTTAAACAAAAGTCTATTATAGGGATCCCTTCCACATTACAGGGTGCTCCTGTGATCGGGAAAATCCTCATAAATTTCTTTGGCTCTCCATTCTAGAGAAGAATTCTGAGTTTTTTTCTTTTTCTTTTATGGGGTTTTCACACTAAAAGAAATTGGGTATTCTGATGGTATTAAATGATACAACATGTTGATATTATATAAAGCAATATATATATATATATAATGCATTTCTGAGTTTCTAAGCTTTTTCTATCTGCTGGCCTTTTCATGTTGTCTGTGGCTCCGGTAAAACTCCAAAAAAATTCCCATTAAATTTTTTTTTATGCCAATCTACAATATATCAAGACCTTGATGAGGAAAGTTACTCTGGGGTGCATTGGGGTGGTTCAGTGGATTGAGAGCCAAGCCTAGAGATGGGAGGTCCTGGGTTCAAATTTGGACTCAAACACTTCCCAGTTGTATGACTTTGGGTAAGTCACTTAACCCCCATTGAGTAGCCCTTATTGCTCTTCTGCCTTAGAACCAATACACAGTAGTGATTCTAAGACGGAAGGGAAGGGTTTTTTAAAAAGTTATTCTGTGGAAAGGATACCTGTAGCTAGGAGCACTCATGAATTAAGAAGCCAGTAAATGAAACTGGAAGTGAATGTCATTCTTTCTGTATTTCAGTCACATAGCCCACACACATAGATTTCTGATGATGTGGCATCTAGTGAAAACTTTGGCTGCCTCTGGGCATAGTACTAAAATTCTAGGGTACCTATATGTTGCTTTTTTTCTGACCTAAGATAATACCAGTTAATTTTGCTTGTTGTTCAGTCATTTTTCAGGGGTGTCTGACTTTTTGTGACCCTATTTGTGGTTTTCTTGGCAGGTTCTTGAATGGTTTGTCATTTCCTTCTCCAGCTCATTTTACAGATGGGGAAACTGTGGCTAACAGGGTTAGTGACTTGCCCAGGGTCACCCAACTGGAAAGTGCTTGAGGCCAGATGTAAACTTAGGGAGAGTATTCTAACTAACTCCCCTGTCACCCACTGCACCGCCTAGCTGCCCCTGATAGTGGTTGATAGTATTGCCCAATTCTTCTCTCATTTCTTTGTTGCTAAAACTCCTACTTTGTATCGGAAATGTTTGCTCACCTCATTTCTGGCTCTTAGAAGCCTTGATTTTTTTTTCTATTTATACTCAAGACTGTATCATCTCACTAGAATGTAAACTCCTTGAGGGCAGGTACTGTTTTTTTCAAATTGTTTTTGGGGTAGCTAGGTGGCTCAGAGGATAGCGAACCAAGCCTAGAGAAGGGAGGTCCTGCCTTCTTTTTCTTCTGCCTTGAAACTAATATTTAGTATCAATTCTAAGCCAGAAGGTAAAGGGTTTTTAAAATTGTATTTTGTCTCTAGTGGCTATCCTTTGACCATTTAAAAATGTAATTGATAAGTGATAACCATGTCCTTGACACCTTGTGGGGGTATTCGCTTCTGTGCAGTGTCTCAGGACTTTGGTATTAATCATATAAGGGGATGGGGCTATATTTATGGTCAGAGTTGGGAAGCTGGGATGTACAATTTAAGAAGTGGCAAGGTTGAATGGGGCTTGCACTTGAAATGAGAGAACCTGAGCTCAAATTCTGCTGACCTTGGGAAAATGATTTGATTTTTCTGTTTCCTCAACTACAAAATGAGGGGTTTGGACATGACAGCTGCTGAGATCCTTTCCATCTCTCAGTCTCTAAACCTATGAAACTGGATCTCTAGATTTTAAAAATATGTAGAGGGGCAGCTAGGTGGCTCAGTGGATTGAGAGTCAGGCCTAGAGATGGGAGTTCCTGGGTTTAAATCTGTCCTTAGACACTTCCTGGCTGTGTGACCCTGGGCAAGTCACTTAACTCCCATTGCCTAGCCCTTACAGCTCTTTTACCTTGGAATCAATATATAGTATTGATTCTAAGATGAAAGGTAAGGGTTTAAATACATGTATATTCTCTCTATATATTTTTGGCAGCAAAAGGAATAGTCTATTCTCTTGTTTATTAAAGTTAGCTTTCTCTGGCCACATTGCAACTTATATATTACATATATAATCTCTCTCTCCCATATATGGGAGAGAAAGAAAGAGAGAGAAGTTATATAGCCTCCACCCCCCACCCCCCATCCTCATCCTTTGCCTAAGGACCAATGTGATGGGCTAAAGTTAGGGGATTACTAGGTCTGACTATCTTTGCTCCTCCCCATTTGTCAAAGTGACATATGGAAGTGGCTCTGAACGTGACTACAAAGTTTTGGGGTTTTTCTGGCCCCAAATCAAATGTCTTACTCTCCCTGACAAGAGACATTTACTACAAGGACAGTCCAAGCCCACATCTCTCTGCTCCTTTCACTTAATCTCATCTAAGGGTTGGTTGTTTTCATGCTCCCCCTTCGGCTTGTCTCTCCACACTTCTTTGCCTTTTTCAAGGTCACAAAGCAATTCAGGGGCAAGGCTGGGAATAGAACTCCCAAGAGACTCCCAAAATACCAGAAGCCTCCATCTCAGAGCAGTGATGTCAGCAGGAAGATTTCTGCCTCCCCACTACCACCTACAAGACATATTAAGGACCTTTTAGGGTATAGATTCCTTAGTGGGCAAACATGAACTATGGTCACTTCTAGTTCTATGTAGCCCTTTTATATTAAATTTGCAGAAATGAAAGGAACAAGAACAACAATATGTAACCAATATTACCATCTTCTGTAGACAGCAACCTGGCAGTTATTAAGAAAGATTTTAGGAAAGTGAGAGAACTCCTTTTGTAAGCAACCACCCCCATCCGATGGGTAATATTTGACAAGAGATTGGGGCCAGGTTTTGTCTTTTTATTCTCAATGTCTTGAGGAGGAAAGGACATTTTATAATGATCTGGGGGTGTGGTGGTAGTCCTTAGAGTCACCATGGGGGCATTCCTAAGTATATTTTCCCATTAGCATGGAAACCTTCACTTTTTCACCGTGTTCACATAGTTTTGAGTGGTCTTAAAGAAAAATTCTATTTTGTGTTCTCTCACAATGTTTTTCTTTTCCTTTCTAGCTCACATTTTCCACTCTTCCATTTTTCTTGACAGCCCTGTCTGACTGCCACCAAGTATTCTATACTTGTGTAAAGGCTGTTACAAAAGTGTACTTGTTTAAGATAAATGAGCCACTGATTATTATACAAGAAGCCAGTCGCTAGGGCATGTTTTCTTCTGCAGTCTTTTGTGGCCAAATCCATTCATTCAAATGCTTCCTTTCATATCACAGATTTGCTTATTTCTTGGTGAATCTTGTAAAACATATTCTTGATAAATAAGTATGCTCATGTCAATGTAAGGAAAAAATGCCGACTTATAAAAAGGTAACTGGTATTTGAGATGAGGATGATAATATTTTACTGCTACAACATACTTTCCATATTACATTACCATAAAGACATATATGGAACTCTTAGACTGGATAAATTTCAGATTCTTTAAAAAAGAAAAAAGTCATTTTCTTATTTTCCCTCATCCCCAAAGTATTCATTCACTTTGATATGGTAAATTCAGTCACTTGGCTTTGAGAATAAGATGCTTTCCGGAAAACTCTTAATTTTTTGCTAGCTTTTCAGAAGGTTTTAGAATGACAGACAGGTAAGATGCAAGAAACTTATATGTTGCTATCCAAGCGAGTTTTCTATTTTACAGCAGGTTTTTAGGACTATGATTAATCAGCTCGATTTTGCTCTTATTCTCAAAGTTCATGAAGACAGTTTAAGTGTGGGGTGTATTACAAAGGTCTGACATAATGAACACCACAGCAATAACTTCTTTGTGCTTTCAAAAGCTTTATAATCTTGAACTTCTAAAAGTATCAAACTTTTCCGTAATTCATGAGAAAAGAGGGATGCTGAAAATCTCACAATCACACTACAAATTGGTTATGTTATTATATAATTAGATATAATATATGAGTATATATTATATAATTCTACATAATATGCATCATTATATACATAATTTCTTTAACATCTTTCTTTCTCATTAAGGAATTTAGAGATATGTTGATTCTTTCCTTCAAGCATGACTAAGTCTTTCCCACTCATAAAGTGGAAAGGACCTGTTTGTACAAAAATGTTTATACCATCTCTTTTTTGGGTGGGAAAAATTGGAAATTGAGGGGATATCCATCAAATGGGAAATGGCTATATGTATACATATATATATATACATATATATATATATAATGGACTGCTGTATGAAATGATGAGAGGGATGACTTTAGAAAAATCTGGGAAGACTTACATGAACTGATACAAAGTGAAGTGAGCAGAAATAGGAGAACACTGTACATCATAACAGCAATATTGCCTAAGGATTAACTGTGTATGGCTTAGCTATTCTCAGCAATACAATGATCTAAGACAAGGCCAAAGAATTCTTAATGAAAAATGCTATTTACCTCCAGAAAAAGAACTGATAAAACCAGAATGAAGATCAAAGTACACTATTTTTCACATTATTTTTTCATTTTTTATCTGTTTTCTCTTACCACATGACTGATATAAAAATATGTTTTACATGACTTCACATGTATAACCCATTTAAAATTGTTTGCCATCTCAGGGAGGGAGGAGGAAGAGAATTTAGAACTAAAAAATTGAATGTTAAAACTTGTTTTTATATGCAATTGGGCAAAATAAACTATTATTAAGATAGTCTCCCCATTCTTTAAAAAAAAACAAAAAACTAGACTAACATTCCCTTGAGCTTTAACTCTTTAGCTTTACTTTCTTTCACACCCAAATTCCTAGAGAAAGTTGTCTGTATTTGCTGCCTTCCCTTGTGAGTAGGGGTTATTGCATCAATTTTATTTGTATTTTCAGCACCTAGTACATTGCCTGTCACATAGGAGGTACTTAAAAATGGTTAATTGGCTGCCTCGTGATTAATGCATATAATATTAACAATAGTACCATAAATGATTTATCAGATGGAACACAACCACAAATTACTTGGAACATTAAAGAATCTTACAGCAAAAATTCCTTTATCTTTGTGGAAGTCATTTTTGCTAAATGGCTATTTAAGATAAATGCTTATAGAAATGAGGAAATATACCTGAAAAAGGATACCTGTTTAAATGTTCTCTGGCTCTCTTTTGGGGAATATGAAATGAAGCTAATCTGCTCACTGTTCTATACTCTGTAACCACCAGAGAAGTATGTGCTTAATTCAGTGATCAATATATTGTTGTTATACATCATATGTATATGTGTACTTATAAATATATGCCATATACTTTCTATGTCCATAATTATTTGCATGTTGGTTCTCCCATTAGATATGAGCTCCTTGAGGGAAGGGACTATTTTTACCTTTCTTTGTATTCCAAACCCTTAGCATAGTGGCTTTGAAGGGATTTAGCATTAGGGGCTTAAAAGCACATAATAGTTTAATAAATGCTTACTGATGATAGTTGATGATGATGATGATAAAATTAAAATTTTTAAGCCCTTATCTTCTGTCTCAGTAATACTCAAAGACAGAAGGGCAAGGTCTAGGCAAAAGAAGTTAAATCCCAGGATCAACCAACTGGGAAGTGTCTGAGGTCAGATTCAAAACCAGGTCTGTCTGATTCCAGGTCTGATGCTCTATCCAATGTACCATTTTGCTGCCTAGTTTTATCAGGATAAAGCCGAATTCTTGAGAAATGCCTGTGTCACAGAGTCTGATTTCAACAATGGCAAATGTAAACAATTGTTCTTCCAATGACCTAGCATGGCTTTGAGTTCCCTTGTAATTTTGTATTTTGACAGAGTTAAAATGTAGTGTGTGTGTATATGAAAATATGAAATATGCACTGGTTGCGTGAGAATAGAGATAAAGGACTGATCTATCATCATTATCCATTGAATCTAGGTTATGTAGGAAAACAATCACTATCATACTACCAAAGGAAATTCCATTCTCCCCTCAGTAACAGGTTTAGTTTTGCCTGAAATATTGAATAGTTAAGTCTCTATTTCGTACCTGGGATATCTGAGATGTTTCATGTTCTAATTGGATTAGATGGTCAAAATGTCTAGGCAGGTAGTGACACAGGATGTACTTATGATGGTTTTATTCACTATTAATGTTATTTTATTGTTGAATATTAATAACATTATTTATTCAACATTAATAAAACTTGATTCATCTTTTTCTAAAGTTTATTTTCTGTATTAAAGAAAGCCACATTATACAAACCCTTGCTGTGGACAAGTTCTTTTTTGCGTGATCCCATTGTATTTTAAATTGGCACATTTAGTTTTGTTCATGCCATTAGAGCAGGCATACCAATTTCTTGTTGAATAGTTACTTTGTAAACCACACTCATTATTTAAAAGTGCTACAAGAAGAATCATAGAATCTTAGAGTTTTAAAGGTGCCTTAAAGGTTGTCCATTCCACAACAAGCAGACCATCTAGCTCTTGCTTGAATGCTTTCAGTGTCGGGGAACTACTCTCTAAATGAGGTAGCCCACTCAATTTTTAAATAGTTGTAATAGTTAAAAAGTTGTTCCTCTGCACATTGAGTCAAAACTGAGCTCCCTGTAACTTCCATCTATTGTCTCACAGTTGTGCCCTCTGGACCTGTGTCGAATATGTCTAATCTCTTCCACATGACAGCCCTCCAAATACTTTAAGACAGCTATTATGTCTCATTTAAGTCTTTTCTCCTCTAGGCTAATCATCTCTACTTCATTCAATGAGTCCTTCCATGACATGGCCTGGGTTTGAAGTTCCCTTGTGATCCTAGTCACTCTTCTCTGGACGTGCTTGAGCTATCAGTGTCCCTCTAACTGATGCCCAAAACTGAACTCACCACTGCCTCCAGATGTGGTCTGAGCAGTGCAGAGGACAACGGAACTATTCCACAATCGCAATACTTCTATTAATGCAGATGAGCACTGCATTGACTCTTGGCTGGGGCATCATATTAAGCTGGCAGTGAGCTCATTCCCACTAATTTTTTTTTTTACGTGGACTACTGTTAAGCCAAATTTCCACCTTCCCCAAACTGCATCCTTCATTTGTTCATTAAGTTTTTAAACTTCTTAACTCCAAAGTGCTGTCCCTTATTAGCAGATATCTCTAATTAGTAATGAGTTCCATCAGAACAAATCTCATGCTGACACTCATGAATTGACACTCATGCAGTTCTATTTACCTCTTTTAATTAACATTGTCAAGTTTGTCGTATTGCTTGTACTTGGTACTTTGGCTTACCTAGATATCTGGGTACTCCTCATCCTCTTCAAAATTATTTCCTCCTGTGTTGTTACTTGGTACCAACTTCATTGTGAGAATTCTTTCTTGGTATACTGACATCCTCCATGATATTTTGTTTTACAGTTTTATTCATGGATTTCTCTCCTTTTCCCTTCATTTATAATTTAAGATCCTCTTAATCAGATGGCTAAGGCATGTGCCAAATTTGTTTTTTTCCTTGGGGCTTATAAGATATGCCTGATACTAGCTAATGTCTGTTTTGTGCCAGACATTTAGAATGCCTTTCCATCATTCTTGTCTCCTCAACCATAATCCAGAAAACCAACTCTTGTTCTTTTGACACCTTCTGTCAGCTGTTAAATTCTACCTATTTTCCTATCTTTCTCATAGTCACAATTTTCACCCCCTTAGAAGTAGAGATGACAGCAGCACCTGAGCTATCAAATTCCTTCAGTATTGAATTAATTACATGACCTTGAAGGAATTATTTAACCTCTTTAAGCTTCGGTTTCCTGATCTGTAAATTGTCCACATGCTGTGAAAATTAAGATTGCAGTTAGCTAATCCCTACTAAGTTTTTTACATGGACTACTGTTAAGTCAAATCTCACCCTTCCCCAGATCCCATCCTTCATTTGCACATTAATAGGTCAGACTAGGTGACCTCTAAATTCTTTTCCATCTCTAGTCCTATGATCCTTTTGGATTATTATGACTGTGGTTGTTCGGTTGTGACCAAATCTTCATGACCTCATTTTGAGTTTTTCTTGGCAGAGACACTGAGTGGTTTGCTATTTCCTTCTCTGACTCATTTTACAGATGAAGTGAGGCAAATGGGTCAAATGACTTGCCCAGAGTCACAGAGCTATTAAATATCTGAGATTGGATTTGAACTCAGGATGACGAGTCTTCCCAATTGCAAATCGAGTGCTCTATTCACTGCACCACCTAGCTGCAAGAGTTATGAATGACCCAGTGTTAACTCTTCATAATAGTAAAGCCCTATTTCTTGCTCCTCCATGGATCAGTTGTTAGTTGACTAGTCCTGGAGCTAGATACCTTGGCTAGCCCCCTAGAAGACTCTTCTCAGTTCTAAATCCTGAGCCTTGTCCAAGGATGGGGCCAGGTTAGACAGGATACTGGTTCCATGGAAACACCGGCTAACCGTGACATCTAATACTATCCCCTCAGATTTAAAGACTACCCTAGTGACTTGTTGGAGCAACAGCATTCCTTTCAGTGGTACAGAGAACGTGTGCTTTCAGCTGTGTCAGGACCCGATTGATATTCTTTCATAAAAAATTTGAGCTCAGAGATGCTATTTGGCTAGTTCAATACTAACTGCTTCATAAGTACATGCATAGGATTTACTTGATGGAAATACAATTGTATGAGCCCACACTGAATAATCAGCACCACGTGACTGTTTTTAAATGCACAGAATTTCACTAGACAAACATTTTTGATGAGCTCTAGAAATTAATTTCTTCATACCAATCAAACCTCGTAAGCTGAAATGTTTGTTTTTTTGTCCTTGAGTCTATGCTTTTATCTAGGTAAGTGTTTCCCTTCACTGAGGCAGCAGGAAAGATGCCAGACTGCTTCATCTATGACTTTGCCTACATTTTAATAATGTTTCTATTTATGATTTAACCCAAGATTGGAGAGTTCCTTTTTATCCCAGCAACAAACACCTTTTTATTTTACTCTAGTATTTACATTGATAAAGATAACATTACTAAGGGCCAAAAAATACTTAATACTTTCTAATTTTGCCAAGATGATTTCATATAATTATGAGTTTACTGTGCCCAATGGAAGTGGTAGAAGAGATTTTGTGAAATAATGGAGAAGGTACACATTTAACACTGATCATCAAAACACAGTAATCCTATTATTAGTAACATGAATATGATCCTGGGGTATATAAATAGGAGATTGGCAAGAAGAAACATGAGGTAATAGCTCGCTATACTGTGCACTTGCTAGGTCCTTGACAGAGAACAAGGGCCAGCTTTGGATGCTGTATTTTAATAAAAATAGGAAGCTTTGGGAGTGGTTCAAAGGAAGAGTACTACACTGTGGTCAGGCGTTCTCCATGGGGATGAAATAAATAATCCCTTTGCTCAAAGAGTTTACACTGTACCAAGGGAAATGCATCTTGTGTACATCTAATATAAGGCAGGGAGGCAGTGATGGAGGGTCAAAGAAGAGCTCCAGACAAAGTGCTCTATTACTATTTGATGAGAGGACACTTTTAGTGAGGAAAATAGGGAAAGCCATCTAAAAGAGGTGAACCTCGAAAGGGATGGAACTAAGGAGAGAAAGCATGCTAAGCATGGGAAATAGCTTACATAAAGCACGGAGATGGGAAATAAATGGTTGAAATCTAGAAATAGTTTGGCTAGACTGTAGAATTCATTCACAAAGTGGAGTCATTGGAAATGAGTCTGGAGAGAACAGAAACAGATTATGAAAGGTCTTAGAAACTTGGCTAAAGAATGGATATGATGCCCTACAGGCAATTGGGAATGAATGATCACAAAGGTTTTTTTTTGTTTTTTTTTTGTTTTGGTTTTTTGCTTTGCTTTTTAGCAGAGGCAATGGCAAAGTCAGATCTGTACCTTAGGTTACTTTAAGTGGGAGAGAGACAAAGAGACTAGTTAGAAGATTGTTATAATATGCAGGTTGGTTGTCAGTGGTTGTCAGAGTGTCAACTAAGATAGTGGTAGATTTTTTTTCCTTTTACTGATTCATATTCTATGTGGAGTTTTTGGAAGATAAGAACTATATTTGGGTGGCTGATTTTGGTTTTATACCTACCTGTTAGATGCAACCTCAAGTATAAAGCGGAAAACTTAAAAATTTTTAAGAGACTCAAGAAAATAAGATATTTCACTTATCTCTTCCTAGTTTTGCAAGAATTAGGAATTTAGGGTCTTGAGTTACAATTTACCCTAATTCCAAATTATACTATTGTTCATTAAGTGATTATTCTAATCTTGACTTCCATTTTGCCTTGAAAGACACTTCACCATAATTGATCTTCGGATTCTGGTGCCTTTAATATTTTAGCTTTCAGGTCATTTAATTCTTAGCCTCTTGATTAAGCAATTTGAAGACGTATAGACAAACACTTAGATATATCAAATATATCTTTGGAAGGAACCCTGCTGTAATGTAGAAAATCACAATTCAGTTTCTGTAACTCTATTCTCAAGACCTTATATGAAGAGTGATTTCAGGCAATTTCTGTCATGACAAAAGCAGTGTAGACTCTTGAAAATATAGGCGATCTCTAAGGAAGTTTGGCAGTAAAATACAAAACAGATGGCCATTAAATTATTTTATTAGACTTCCCTTGTTTTGGATGGGACAAAAGTCACAAAGTTCCTTACAATTTGTTAGGCATGGCTAACTCTTCTGTGGTCAAATGAGAGAAGGGCATTTGGACAGTAAGATTATTACCCTGATCTGGATGGAGAGTAGGGTTCAGAGGAATGGTTGACTACTTTTAGTTTTCTAGGCTGTTCTCTATGAAATAGCACATCATAAAGTCAGAGAACTTTAGCGGTAGGAGGAGCTTATGCATCATTTGCTACAACCACCTCATTTGTAGGTGAAATAATTTGCTCAAGAACCCATAGGTCAGAAGTGGGACTAGAACTCAGATCTCCTGACCCCCCTCTCTGTTCATTGCTCTCTCCAATTTTATATTTTCATTGGTATAATGAGGTGACATGATGTCCTAGAGCAGAGAAGGGCAATGAAATTATCAGGGATTGCAGATTTGTTTCATCCCAAACTAAATTTTCGTTAAGGCTAGGACAAAAGATGCTCTCAAAATCCTTCTAGTTAATTTACTATAAAGCACATCAGGAGCATCCATTATGGGTGATGGACAAAAAAAGAGAGGCTTAACTTAAAGTCAACTTCCAATTATTTCCTTGGTGAAGTATTTGAGCCTCCAGCTTTTCTATCTCATTTGTACTCTACTTGCCTTTAGGCCATTTTATTAGAGGTTAAGCTAAGGAAGAGAGAAGGGATGAAAAGCATGTTCGCTAGATTTTGGGTCTTAATTCTAATTCCTCCATTTAGTCACACCACTATATTAAGCTACCAAATGCTTTCCTAGACCACTAGCAGTAATAAGAATCTTTTCTGATTTTCAAATGCTTTTCTACTGTATCAAACTTAGAGTGAGTGTTTTTATGTGTTGAAAAGAATTGGAAATAATTTGTACATCTTTCTTTCCAAATTTACAATATATAATTACAGTAGATAATTTGACTAAAAGGAAAAATTTAAACTCTGACAATAAATATTCTGACTTAGTGTCTACATTAATATGTTTTCAAAACCTATTCTTAATATTCTTAATTTTATAATATTTCATTCTTAATATTTTATATTCTTATTCTTAATATTCTTAATTTTTATAATATTTTGATGCCATATGTATAAAAACTAGAATTTACTAAACTACTTATTGTTAATGAATATAATTAATGAAGGTGATGAAATGAAAATGATATGATAATAATTATCATTATAGAAGAATAGAGAGAAATGAATATAGAAGAATAAAGAAATGAAAAACAGAACTGACAAATATAAAATTAAAATTTTTTTCAGTTTATATTAAAATAGCATTATTTAGGCAAAAATAACAGAGAAATTCTGTTCTAGTCAGTGGGATAGTTGGGGATGACTTTTGTTCTCAGTTTGTATAAAAGGTTTTGATACCAGGCATCACACAGCTGGGCAGCTGCAGCAACATTTTCATTCAGGCCCATGACAATGGTTCTCTAATTCCCAGTTTACTCTTGGACTTCCTGTGAGTCAGTCAAAATATAGTATTTATTTATTATTAACTTATGATCACAATTAGTCTTCTCCATCCTTATATAGTATAGTACAGTAGCTCACAATTTTTTTTTAACCCTCACTTGCCATCTTAGCAGAAGATTGGTAAGGGTTAGGTAATCGAGGTTAAATGACTTGCTCAGGGTCACATAGTTAAAAAGTGTCTGAGATCAGATTTGAACTCAGGACCTCCAGATTCTGAGGCTGGTTCTCTTTTTACTGAGCCATCTAGCTGCCCCAAATACTTTGAAACACTTCTTTGGAGTTACGCTGAAGCCTTTCCCACTGGCCAACTCTCGGTGTTTTCATGAACCATTCCATGCTCCTTCTTTATCCAAAATGAATATATTTTGTTGTTTTTGGGAAAGGCAAAGAACTAGACTCAATTCTCCAAAGCTGCTGTAATATATGTTCAGGATCTCAGATCTCACACAGGTAAATTTCTGTTACCTGAACGGACTGAATTCACAGTATAAGACAGTATGAGATTCCATGCCACAAACCAACTCATCAAGTCAGTCAACACTCATCAAGCATTTATTAAGTGGATACCATGAGCCAGGCTTGTCAGGCGCCATATTTGATTGGAGGAGTCCTAGGAGGGAGGGAATCAGGAAAGAGATGTGGTTGGGCTAAAAGGTAGGGTATAAAGTTGATACTGGAGCAGAGCTGGAGAAACTGCAAAGAACCAGGGGGAGAGTGGCTCATAGGCTCATATGGCTCAATAGGGCTGCCCTGGGGAAGGGGGGCACTTTTAAGTGGCTTTTACTGGTCTTCATATTTTTCTTAATTATGATTTTATTTTCCATTTTCTTTCATCTATTCTATTTAGGACTTCATCACTCACCTAAAGTATTTTCACAGAGATAGTAAAAGCACTGAGAAATGGTAGCTAATTTGGGAATCAAACTACATATAATTTCCTTCCAAAGGAATTAGTACATTTAACATGCTTACATTTCCATCATTAATCACTACAGCCTCTAGTCCAACAAAAAGTGGGGATGAATCAAGTAAATGATTTATTCTAAAATAAAATTCCTTATGATTGGGGATGTAGACTCTAAGTGATCACCCTAATGCAAATATTAATAACATGGAATTAGGTCTTGATCAATGACACATGTAAAACCCAGTGGAATTGCTCATTGGCTATGAGAGGGAGGTGGGAGGAGGGGAAGGAAAGAACATGAATCATGTAACCATGGAAACATATTCTAAATTAATTCATTAAATAACATTTTTCAATTAAAAAAATAAAATACAATCCCTGTTATAGGCAAAGTTGATTTTTTTCCTTTTATTAAACCCTTACCTTTTGTCTTAGAATTGATATGAAGTATTGGTTCCAAGGCAGAAGAGCAGTAAGGGCTAGGCCATTGAGATGGAGTGACTTGACCAAGGTCATGCAACTAGGAAGTGTCTGATGCCAGATTTTAACCCAGGATCTGGTGCTCTATCCACGAAGCCACCTAGCTGCCATTTTGATTATTGGCTTTTAAGATATATCTAACAATGGTACTCCTTCTTTTTCAGTAGAGATGTAGAGTTTTTCAAACTGCTAATTAGCTCATGTTGTTCTTTGCAAGCATTGTTATTAGCTATTACTAGCTACATATTAGTTATATTATCTTTTTCTTTTTTTACCTGAATGTAAATCACAATTCCTAAATTTTGACATTTTGAGGTTCCACTTTTATAGGCATTTTTAAAAAGAAAAGAAGAATCTGACTGTAAGGATTAGTTGTTTTAATTGATAATTAGTGGAGGATTTGGTAGTCAATGAGGAGAGAAGAGAAATCAATGGAGGAGCCAGAGATGAAATGAGAACCACCAAGAGAGAAACGGGTCAATAAGACATGCATGTACCCATTGGGCAAGGTAACCTGTCTTTATCTTTCTTTGGCAAGGTTCCGGCATACCTACCACTTGGAATGCTCCAGCCACCTTGACAGGTCGGAAGCCATCCGTGGGCCCACAGCGATCGGCATGGCCATTGCAGAAGCAGCTGCCCTTGACGATGAAATCATAAATGGCATAGTGACTGAAATGTTGGGGCTTTGTGTTTAGGTCATTTCCCTGGCAGGGACAAGACTGGCGCTTCAGCAGCTGTACACGAAGGTTGGTAATCTTCAGCTGTTCTTGGGCTTGGGCACTGTATGGATCTTCAGCAAAATGTGGTGGGGACAGAGCTCGGTAGATGACCTGTGAAGAGAAAGATGCATGAATGAGCCAAAAAAGAGAGACCGAAAAAGCCTGAGGAAAGAAGCCCTTTTTGAATGTGTAGGCATTGGGTACAAAGCATACTTTATTAAAAATGCTACCTTGTTTGGCTAGCCTCCTCATTCTGGTTTGATTTCTGAGGGAACTTGTGACATCTGCAAATGGTATAAGCAGAGGTTGAAAAGTACATCTGTAGGGTCAGCTAGGTGGCTCATTGGATAGAGTACTATGCCCGGAGGTAGGGGGTCCTGGGTTCAAATCTGGCCTCAGATACCTCCTACCTATGTGTCTCTGGGCAAGTCACTTCACTCCCACTGCCTAGTCCTTACTGCTCTTCTGCCTTGGAATCAATACTCAGTATCAATTCCAACACAGAAGGTAAGAGTCTAAGAGAAAAAAAGAAAACTACATCTGTGTAGAGAATAACCACACTGGTCCTTCAAATAGCAAATTTATAGTAAGATTTAGAGCTGGTAGGGACTTTGGGGATTATCCATCTAGTTCAGCACACTCATTTTACAGATAAGGACACTGATGAAGCCTTGACTCCATTTTTTTGCAAATAAGGATTATTGCATATGCTATATTTATATCCCATGGTAGTTTGCAGTGACAAGAATCTAGTAGGCTAGCAATCAATCGATAAATTCTTGTGTTTGATTTAGGACCAGAAAAAAGTAACTGAACTTTCCCAAAACACTAGATAAAATAACAGCTAGAACTTGAACCCAGGTCCTTCTCCAGATACTATAAGTGCTGTTTCCATCGTCCTTTGGCAAGAATGAGGATGACAAGCATAGAGGTCCCCTGCACATTGGGTGGCCACCTCCTTCTTAGGTATAAACTTTGGTAGGGGACATGGGCAAGAGTTGCTCAGAATGGGCGGGTATGGATGAGCTATGACCTGCATTACTCAAGGGAAACACCAGAACATATGGGATTACCAATCCATTTGAATATTTGAGAGTTCTCTCTATGATGAACCTGGTTGCAGATTTTCCTGTTTATTATGATTCTTTACATAAAGTTTATAGAAAGATGTTTCCTTTGAAAATTTAAGCTAATCTTTTTTTTTAGTAAAACTATCTTTTAATTTCAGTATGCACTCATTCATTCATTAAAAGGCATTAATTATTGGACAAAGCAGTCTTCAGAACTTATATGGTAGACTTCCCTTCTCTTCTTCCATAAAAAAGAGTACATTTTTTGTGAATTCTCAAAGTCATGATAGGCTCAGTAAGATCAGTCAAACATGGATGGTACAGACACTCAAATGGCTCATCACCACAAGGTAGGTTCAATAGGCTTTTCTGGAGTACCAGATCATCTAGATCCTTCCTTTCACGCAAATTTGAGTTGGTAAAATAAAATACAGCTTTAAAGGCCTTCCTTCAACAATGACTCAAACCAAATCAAAGATTCTTCAATAAATATAACCAAAGAATTACCTCTATCTAGTGATTATTTGATTATTATCAACTGAAGCATAAAAACTGGAAGGCCTGTTTCCCATTAAAGGTGTCTCACTATTATGGGAGATGTCCCAGGAAGGGCCTAAATGGAAAGGGAGTCTCTGTAAATGATGGGGTCCTCCCAGATACTCCTATTTTCAGATGCGATCATTTTTTGTTTATCAAGATTTATAATTTTATAGGGTTTCCTCAACAAGAATCATGATTGCTCAAAATCAATTTAATAACCATTCATAATCAATTTGATAATCCATAAAGGAAAAATGTGTGGAAGGAAAATATCTTTTTTTTTTTTTACTATGACATGCATTTGGATGACCATTGAGTATTTATACCTAAGATAATTAAGAACATCAGAAGGGACAATGAGTTGAACTTAGGATTTGTCTTGTAAATGATCATACCTGAAAGACAAAATTTCTCTACTAATAAGTGGTCATACAGTCTTTGTTTGAAGGCCTCCAAAGAGGGAGAACCCACTTTGTCTCCTAAAACAGCCCATTCCATTTTTGGATCCATTAGAAATTTTTCCTTGACATTGGGCCAAAATTTACCTATCTATAATTTTCTACATATTGCTTCTATGGTAGACCCATCCTAGTTCTCATTCTTAATTCTTTCTTTTGGCCCTCTGAGTCAAGAATAATGAACTGTTGGGAGTATGTGGGCAAGAGTCAGACAAGCCGGATAGGCATGGATGGGATGGGATTTGCTTCACTGGACAGAAGTACCAAATCCTTGAGGTCACAGAGCCCATTTGAGTTTCTGTATAACTAAATCCCAAGACTTTTGTAATTAAAAAAAACAAACACTAATAACAGCAAGAGCCCCATTTAGTTCTTCTTTCTCAACCTTTGGAAAGAAAATAGTTTATATACCCTTGATTTCAAAGCAGGTTGCTGAACTATATTTCTTTGTACTTAACATCTATAACCTAAGGCCAAACTCATTAGGCTTATAAAGAGCAAGAACTTGTATAAACAAGTCACTCCTCATGCAGTGAATGATGTTGCTACCTCTCCTTCTTTAATCTCAGCAAGACGTTTTTGTTGGTGTTTTTCAGTCATTTCCAACTCTTTGTGACCCCCATTTTTTTTGGTTGGCAAAGATATTGGGGTGGTTTGTCATTCCTTCTCCAGCTCATTTTATAGAAAAGGAAACTGAGGCAAACAAGGTGAAATGACTTCCCCAGCATCACCCAGCTAGAGTCTGAGGTCAGATTTGAATTCAGGAAGATGAGCTTCTAGACTTTAGACACTTTATCCATTGTGCTACCTACCTGCCTATTTATCTAACCCTCTTCTTCAATAGGGGCCATGGACAGAGAGTTCCATGCTCACTCCAGTGATTATATCCTACCCACTGCCATAGGTCATGACAGGGAAATGTTTGGCTCCCTGTGGTTCTCAGAAGATTCACTGCCTCTGTCCCCAATTTTGCCCAATTTAGGGGTAACAAGATGAGTATTACTGTACAGGAGTGTGTGATATGTGTAGATTTATGCAGTTAGACTCATGGTTCCAGGTGATCCCACTGATTGAGATGCTTTCTCCTCATCCCCTTCACTTCCAAATCTCAAAAGACTCCAGAGGGACAGTCAAGATGGTGGTGTAGAAGTAGTAGCAAAAGTCCATACCTCTATGAAAACCCTCACATGCCAATCAAAAACAAAGAGCTTTAAGGGGGACAGAAAACCAAATTCAACAACAGGATAGAGCTGAGGGACCCTCCTGCTCAACTCAACTTAAAAGGTACACAGAGAAGGTTGAATTCTTGGGTTTAAGAAAAAGAAAGAAGGAAGGTGCCAGGGCCCTTCCCTCATCTACTGTGTTGAGACTCAGGCAGTTGGTGGGATCTCTGGGCGAGGTCTCCGGCTGGGACAGAGTGACTTGCTTACCATAACTGCTCGATGCTCGGCTCTGACCACAGCTGGCAGGGAGGCAGCTGGAGGAGAAAAGGAGAGAAGTGGGCAGGCTGTTTGCAGCCTTCTGCCACCACACCTCCATCTTGGGCTTCTGCCTCTGGTAGTTTTGACCTCAAGGAACATTCAGCTCTACAGATCAGCTTAACTGGTTTAATCCAGTTTATCAATAGTGCAGAAAAGAAGCCTCCAAAGGGCAGAGGGGTTCAGTCTCATGGGGTTGGCAGAAAACCAGAGGAGCAAGGGTGCAGAGTGGATAGAGAGCCAGACTCAGCAGCGGGGTCTCTCCTACTCGATCCAATCTGAAAGGTATACAGATAAAGTAGAATTTTGGGGTATAAGGGAAAGATCCATCACCTCTCCCCCACCTACTGCACTGAAACCCATGATAGGAATCCGGATGACTGGGATCCCAAGGCAAAGGCTGCAATCTCAATGGAGTACCTTGGTACCATCACAGGAGGCTCAGGGCTCTGAAGGGGTAGCTAGCAGGGAGGTGGCTGGCAGAAAGGAGTAGAGAAGAAGACAGAGGGTAACTTCCTTCAGTCTCCATACCCTCACTTTCACTTTCAGTTTTTGCTGGCAGCTGGGGTCAGCTTCATCAGCCTAATCCAGTTAATCAGCTGAGAAGCCCAAACTCACAGATTCAGCAAAAACAGAGGAACAAGAATACAGCCAATAAGGAGGGGGAGAGAAGGAAAAAATAAGAGTAAACAACAGAAAACGAAAAAAAGAAATTACAATCAAAAGCTTCTATTCGGGTAATGAACAAAGAACAAATGGAACAGAGGAGGACCAAGGAACACCAAGCAAAAACTCAGGAACTCCAGCAAATTGGACTCGGGCTTTGGAAGAACTCAAAACACAATTCAAAAAACAATTAAGAGGCTGAAGAAAACTGGGAAAAGTGCTTAAAAAAACAAAAGAGGTCATTTGGAAACAGGTACATGAACTAAAACAAGAAAATTGTGTCTTAAAGGACTCCAATCACAGGAGTATGACATAATGGAGTGCTCTTAACTCATAACCATAGAAGTAAATGGAATAAAAACCAAATACATGTAAAATAATCACTGTGGCTCCTAAGCATCTATGCTCCTCTCATAACTAGTTAACCTGAAATTAGTCTGTAGAGATGCCCTCAAGCCCAAAAGTTTAAAAAAAAAAACAGCTTTCCCTCAGTTGTTCCAATAGGGAGATAGAAGGCATCCTAAAGCTGTTTATTCATGGTGAAGCTTGGCAGAGAGTCAGTGCAATGTCCACTCAGTTAAGGTTCTAAGGCAGCGGTTCTCAACCTCTCAATTTGTAGCAATGAGAATACATAATGCATATCAGATATTTATATTCTGAATCATAACTGTAGCAAAATTACGGTTTTGAAGTAGCCACCAAAATAATTTTTTGGTTTGGGGTCACTGCCATGGCATTAGAAAGGTTGAGAACCACTGATCTAAGGGCTAAGGGAACCCAAGTGGTCTCTGATTCATTCTTAAAGATGGCACCTCCAATCCAGAGCCAACATTGATTCCTCCCCTCCAGCTATTCCCATCTGCTCCATTTTATCTTCATGTCCTATATTTACCTCAGCATAAGGCTGCTCAGGAGATTCTGCCTTATTGTCATAGGAGAAGATGTACAAAGCAAGGAGCAGATTGTCTATTTTTTAAAAATTCATACCTTTTGTCCTAGTAACAACTCTAAGACAGAAGGGCAAAGGGTAAGCAAATAGGGTTAAGGAATTTGCCCAGGGTCACATAGCAAGGAAGTATCAGGCAAAATTTGAACCCAGGACCTCCTGTCTCTAGGTCTGACTCTTAATCTAATGAGCCACCTAATTGCCCCTACCCTTCCTTTTCCTGAGCATTGGTGACTCTGCTACTATCATGACAATTACCCTAGTTCTTTCTTGGAACTGGCTCTCCATACATGAAGGTCGAAGGAAGATCTGTCAGTGTTATTAAGAACTTAGAAATTTTGACTTTTTTTTCCAACACCCTGAAAACAGATTGTGAAGGCTGAATGGCAGCTCTGTTTGGTGTGTATGACACTGCAACTGGCATGCTCATATCAGCAGGGATGAGACATCGTGGCCCCTAAAGTTGAATTCTGGAAAGGAGACAGCAAACGTCTACAGGCACAAAAGTGAACAGGAATTTAAACCTTGAAATCTTTTCTTCAGAATGGAGTCGCCTCTATCCGATACCCTGGGAAATGGATCTATCCTCTACCAGGAAACAAAGAGTGCGCCAATCCAGATGCTCCAAGCTTCTGGCAGACCGCCCTTTGGTTCCCACCCAGTTTTTTTCTCCAAATTCCCCTGTAGATGCCAATATGGCACTCACTAAAGAAGAGAACTAAGAAAAGGTGTGGGTGCCTCTCTGTAATCCTAGCCTTTTTGCCCCTGCTGTGGCCAGAATCAAGGCACATCTGTGGGTATCACTCTTTCTCTGTAAGCACATCTGCAAGCCTAGGACTTGGACGGGGTCCAGCAATAAATATAAGGAGGCCAGAGGGTAAACACGACTCGACCAAGGCTTAGGTTCACTTGGTATTTAACTTGTTAGCAACATTGCCACAAACTGCCTGCTCTAGACTGAGAAACTTTGCCTTGTCTTGATGTTGCCCAATACTTCAAACCTTCCGAATGTCCTGACCTCTGATACTTGTGAGATATTTTCAGATCTGCCTGAGTTCTTTGACTCTACATAACATCCCTGCTCAATGCCTGCCTTACTTCTCTCCACATATAACACAAGGAAACCTTTAACAGCTTCACAGGAGCTTGAGGCATTCTTCTTCTTTACTTCTCTTAGGACATCAACTGAAAATCCTAGCTGAGACTTCTCAATTAGTGACAATTATGCCCTGCGATTTACAATATTTCTATGATGAATAAGATGAAAGTTTGAGCAGGGTATGAGTTAGGAGTAAACACAATGTGAAGGGAATAGGATATACTGATCATTAGAGTCAAGAAACTCAAGAAATTACCTATCAGCTGGACTTATGCCCAATACCGAGAGTTTCCCCTGGAATTATATGTGTTGTTTGAGAGACATGGACGGGAGGGAGGAATCAAATATACCTATATAGTGCTGTGATATCCACACCATAACCATACATACTAAGCAGTCTTTGTCATAGTTTATATTTCTCTTTTTAACTATCTTGATAAATATCTCAACTTCTCTAATCTCTGGTCCTGTGATTCTCTATGAATATTTTGATTTCCTTCAAGAAATCAAAATCAAGAATGAAATATTGATTGTGGGACAACTAGGTGGGTTAGTGGATAGAGCACCAGGCCAGGAATCAAGAGGACTTGGGTTCAAATCTGGCCTCAGACACTCCTAGCTGTGTGACCCTAGACCCTAGACCCCACTGCCTAGCCCTAACTGTTCTTCTGCCTTGAAACCAATGTTGATTCTGAGACAGAAGGTAAGGGTTTTTTTTTGAGGGGGAGGGAGGGAAGAATGGAGTATTGATTGAAAAGAAAAGTCATGGTGTTCTAACTAGAATTGAAAGTCCTGAGCGTGTGATGAGGGGTGTATGTGTCTTTAGTGACACATTTCTAAAGCTCTTTGTGGTTTCCTCTTTTTTAGCAGCAGGCAAAGTTTTTTATGTTCTGGGAAAAAAGGATAAGGCAGGTGTGAGCATGAACCCAAACAAATCCCAGTATCAAGTCCCCCACTTAACCCCAAGGACTTCTTTATTCGCCAAAAATGAAAGTTAAGAATTCTAACCACAAGTGTGATTTAATAGTTTTATAAACTCAAGATATTTTAAGATGTGAGATGAAAAATTTTAATTGCAGGAAAGAAAGCTATTTTTCTTATAATAAAGGTGACAGAATTTGCATATGGCAAATTTCCAAATTAACTAGGAGCTCACTTGTATTCAGAATGTTAAACATAACTCAATAAATGTTAATTAATTAAACATTTAAGGTATGCAAAGATCCCAGCTATTTGGGGCAAGAATTTACTATTTGATAAATCTGCTAGGAAAATGGGAAAGTACTCTGGCAAAACCTAGGCACAGACCAGTATCTCCTACAATATACCAAGATAAGCTCAAACTGGGTATATGATTTAGACAGAAAAGGTGAAGCAAATTATTGAACCATGGAAGAAATTATCTTTCAGATCTATGCTCATGAATAAAAACAAGACAGAGAGATTCATGGGAGATAAAAGGGATAATTTTGGTTACAAAAATTTGAAAAGTTTTTGCATAAACAAAACCAATGTAGATAAAATGAGAAGAAAAGTAGAAAAGTAGGAAAAATTGCAGTGTTTTTCTGATAAAGGTCTTATTTTTCAAATATATAGAGAACTGACCCAAATGCCTATGAAAAAAGGTCACTCTCCAATTGATACAAAGTAGTTTTCAGAGGAAGAAATCAAAGAAATAGTCATATTAAACAATTCTTTAAATCACTAATAATTAGAGAAAAGCAAATTTTAAAAAACCGATCACTTCACACTTAGCATGTTGGCTAAAGTGAAAGAAAAAGAAAAGCACAAATACTGGAGGGGATTTAGGAATACAGGTACACAGAACTAATCCATTCATTCTGCAAAGCAAATTAGAACTATGCCCCAAAAGTAATTAAACTATACATACCCTTTGACCCAGCAATACTGCTACTAGGTTTGTATCTCAAAGAGATAAGTGAAAAAGGAAATGTTCTATATGAACAAAAATAACTTAATAGCTCTTTTTGTGGTGGTAAAGAAATTGAGGGAATTCCCATTAGTTGGGGAATGACTAAAATAAATTGTATACAATTGTGATGGAATACATTTGTGCTGTAAGAAATTATGAAAGAGATGGTTTCATAAATACCTTGGAAAGGACACATGTAAAACCCAGTGGAATTGTGCATTGGCTAAGGGAAGGGGAGGGAGGGAGGGAGGGAAAGAATATGATTCTTGTAACCAAGGAATAATGTTCTAAATTGACTAAATAAAATAAAAATAAATAAATACCCTGGAAGACTTGTAAGAACTGATGCATAAAGATGTGAGCAGAACCAGAAGAATCACTTACAAAGTAACAACAATATTGTAAACATAATCAACTATGGAAGACTTAGTAATTCTGATCAACACAAAGACCAGTCTTAATTCTAAAGGGCCCATGATGAAATATGCTACCCATCTCTAGACAAAAAACTAACAGACTCAGAGTGCAGAGTAGAGCATATTTTTTTCTTTTTCTTTTTTAAATATAGCTCATGCAGAAATTGATTTTTCAAGACCATATTTGTAATGGGTTTCATATTTTTGCCTTCTCAACAGGTAGGAAAAGATAATCTGGAATGGAAAATAAAACTGAATTAAAAAAAAAGAATCACTGTATGAAGGTTCTGTGCTGGATGCTAGGAGAGAAGGTTAGTAGTTGTCCTTTAAAGGATGGGTACAAATTCAACAAGTGGGGTGGAGTGAAGTGAAAAGAAGGGAAGGCACTTCAAGGACAGAGAAAAATATGAGCAAAGAAAAGGAATCAGGAAATAGGAAACAATAACTAAAACTTCAATCTATTAATACACTAGGGCTTGGCCAGTGCAGGTATTTTTGACATCTGCCTTGCTATGTTGCACATACACCAACCCTCTTTGCCTATTGTTCAGGGATTGATAATCAAATTAATCAACATTCACATTGATGCCAGGAATGGGCTTGCCCATCTACTTCTCTAGATAGTTCGGCTCAAACCCTGTGGTTCTGAGTTACAAGCTTCTTGACCAAAGTTTCCTTCCCTAGCTATCACTCCTTGATTTCTCAAATCCATCCATGTCAAGCACTTCTTTATTTCATTTTCTCTTATCTTTCCATATTGAATTCTCAAACTCTTAGCTTGTTAAAAATTGTCTTTCATTATCACACCTTCATTCTCCCTCTTGAAGTTGTCTTATACCTAGTTTGTATCTAATTTTTAGGAACATGTTGTTTCCTCCTCACAGCATATAAGATCATCAAAGACAGGACTTATTTCATTTTTTATTAGTGTACTCTGTACTTAGCATAGGGCCTTGCACATATCAGCTTACTAAACATCTGTTGGATTGATTTTAATGAAATTGTCCAGTTTGGATAGAATATGGAATATGTGGAAGGGGAAAGGATAAAACTGGAAGTTAGGGTAGCCCCAGACTGTGAAGGTGAGGGAATGCCAGGCTAAAGTGGTTTAATTTTGCTTTGCAAACTATGGAGAACCACTGAAGGCATAAGAGTAGGGAAATGTTATGACTGGATTTTTGCATAAGGAAAATAACTCTAGCAGCAATGTAAGGAATGAATTGGAAGGGACAGAGATTGGAGGAGGGAAGACCTTTTCAGGGGCTCCAGTACTCCAGACTTCCCATCAGTCATCCAGACATCCATCTAAGCTATCTTGCTACCATATGAACATCTACTCCATGCCTCTAAATCCTTCTCCCATCCCCTTCTTTTCTTCTTCTATCTCTATATCTGGGCATAGTAATCAAATCAATAGCATATTGCTTCTGGAAAGAGCATGTCAATCGACAGTCTTATACTTTGGCTCTCTTCCATCTCTCTGATCCTCCAGACCAAAATTCCCTCCTCTGGATACCACTTTTCTAAGTGTCTTGCTTTTCCCCATTAGAATGTAAGTTCCTTAAGGTGGGTGATTCTCTCTTTTGGCATTGCATGCTCAAAGATTATTACTATACTACTTGATACATAACAAGTACTTAATAAATATTTTTCTTTCTTTTATGTGTTCATTTAACTATTCATCCACAAAAGTTAAAGTGGGTACAGCATATTTTAATTATAATATGATAATTTATAAAATGTAGATAAGTTTCCCATCTATTTATAGAAAGAATTAATTTAGTAATTATAAAGTTAGAAGCAGTGTACTGTAGTGGATAGAGGGCTAGACTTTGAGTCAGGAAAGCAATTCAAGTCCTCCTTCCTACAAATACCAGCTGTATGACTGGCCATGTCCCTTAACTTTCAATGCCCCAGACCTTCCCCCTTCAATATTTCTACCTTTCCAAAGATACTTAAAGTTTTCTTTTTAAACCTTCACCTTCCACTTTAGAATGAATACTGTGTATTGGTTCTGAGGCAGGAGAGTGGTAAGGGCTAGGCAATGGGGGTTATAAGTGACTTGCCCAGGGTCACACAGCCAGGAAGTATCTGAGGCCATATTTGAACCCAGGACCTCCCATCTTTGGGTCTGGCTCTCAATTCACTGAGCCACTTAGTTGCCTCCTCTCCCCAAATACTTACAGCTTTTTAGAAAAGATGCGATATCAATGCCAATGTATCTTGAATATATTCTGTGAACAGAATGGTTTTTTTTTTGAAACTACTCGCAGAAATGAACATAAAGATTTTGAAAAACAAAACCATGTGTAGACTAAGCTTACAAAATGGCAAATTGCTTTTACGGTGCAAACAGAGAGTATTTTCTCTCTCCTATAAAGGTTGGTTTGGAACAGCACATTTATCCAGAATAATTTAGCACTCAGATGAAAATGTGCAGCTCAGTTGTAAAGCCATCATCTTGCTAATTCCGCCGGCCCGTAGCACACGGAATGTGCAAAATTGCTGTCTTTTTAGTAAACCTTGTGAATGGATTTGATCAGAGTGAACCTGAAGACACACCCTGAGTCCCAAACACAGGAGCCTGTGTGTTCTCTGGTCTCCGGTTCTGCAAGGTGTAACACTGCTCACTCTGCTATCTCAGAAAGTATTCCAAACTCTAGTATCTTTCTGGCTCCCCAAGAGCGCTCACACTGGAGTTATTGTGTGAGTCCGAACAAAAAGATGTTCTGATTTAAACTGAACGTTCAAAGGGACCCTGGCCGTCCCGCGGCTTAAAGAGATTTTGCCAAAATGCACTGACTGGCACCATTCACCCACCCCACTCCCACCCTTCGCCCCCGGTAACCGTGGCCAAAACACTCCAGGGCCTGGCCTGGCTTCTGTGTGGTCCGGGGCACATGTGGATGCACCCCAGGCTGTTGGGTCTCCAGGTTCATCCACTTTGTTTTCATGAGTGGGTGGAGCATTGGCGACGGTCTCCAAACGTGGCTTTTAAGGGGCTGCTGTGTGGGAGTCCTGGTCGCAAGGAAAGGGAAATCTGGACGAGGAAAAGATAGCCTAATCTGCATGTGGGTGTCTGCAGCAAAGCAGAACAGCTGCTCAGTTTAATTTTAGACCTTTTGTCCTTGATGGGTCCACTTGAAGTAAAGCACCCACTTGTCTGGGAGAAGTGTGTGTGTCGTTGGGAAAGTCCCGAAGGTCTTTGCTCCACCCGTGGAGGGCGGGGCGCCCACACCCTCCGGCTTAAAGAAAGAGGGGAGCCCTATCTGCCGTACTAGACCCTTTCCAGATAGGACAATAGAATTGCCTGGAGCGCTCAGGAGGGTAGCAGGCAGAGGAATGCCATGCACTCAAGTAACTTGCTTGTCCGATAATAACCCCAGTTTGTAAGTACTTGAATGCCTCTTTGCATGGTTTAAGGCATATTTACCGTTTCTAAGTGAGGAGGAAGCCTTTCTGCAAGGCCCTTCAAGGGGGCAGGGAGATGGTGAGTGGTAGGGGCAGGAGCCCTCTACCGTCAAGGGCTGGAGACCTTCTCGGTTCTGGATTCCTTTGAGTGAGAATTTTGCCCCCAAACAGTCAAGGAATCCATCAATAGACCAATCGGCAAACATTTACGAAATGCCTACTATGCACAACAAGACACTGATATACAATAACAGCAACAACAACAAAAAAAACATTTTCTGCCCTCGGGGAGTTTGTATTCTACAGGGGAGCTGAAGGGGGCTATAGCATGCAAACTGGCCCGTCTATCCAGGGTAATAGGAGCACGATGGACAGCAATAAGAACTAAGGGTCCTCCCACTAGCTGCACTTTCAAGACTCCAAGGCATCGGTCATGCAATTCCAGCAGATTCTCTACTGCCATATCACCCAGAATTCTTCACAAAAATGTGAATATATAAGAGATTCAGGCAAGTTGCTTGCTCTGGGATTCTTAGGTAGGAAAAACTATATGGCCACCGGGCCCTTGAATGCCATAAACATCCCGTCAGCTCTAGACCCTCGAGGAAGATTTCCACTCCCTACTAGATATGAAGGAGGGTGTTTATGTGATGCTCGGTGCAGATTCCCTTTTCCAACTTGTTTATGGGAATTAAGAAAGTCATAGAATTAGATAAGGAGTCAAGAGATGGAGCCTTTAATACTGTGTATTAATAGATCTGCATATGTTCTGAACTCAATTTTTATATTGATTGAGGTAGAAATTTGTGGTGATTTCCTTTTCTATTAAAGAATTTGAGGCAGATATTTGGCTCTATGTAGGAAGGGACTGGAATGCCATCTCCGTTGAGAAGCCTTTCCTGATCTCAGTTATTAGTGTATTTTCATAGATGTTCTAAATGTACCACTGGCTGCAAACAAGTAGAATGTAAGCTCCTGGAAGCCAGGCACTCGTTTCATTTTCATATTTGTATCACCAGTATTTAAGCACAGTGCCCATCACATAGTAGATGCTCAATAAAGGCTTGCTGATTGAGTCACTGACAGAGGTGTTACATTTAAAAGAGTTGTGGTCATAAAGTGTGGCAGCTAAAAGAGTTAAGGGTATAAACTGTAAGAGTTAAAATAGTTAAAGATATAAATTATAGTAGATATATGAGAGCTGAGCCTCGAAGCAAATTAAGGATCAGAAGCCCAGAAGTAAGGGAACAACACATTATAAGCCAGGGAGAGAGACTGTACAAAGGCACAAAAATTGGGAGTTTAAGAACAGCACGTAGGCTTGATGAGCATGAGTGTAGAGTATTGCGAAGCAGAATGACATTTAGTGAGTCTAGAAAGGTAGGCTGGGGCTAGATTGTAAATGGCTTTAAAGACCACGCTAAGGACATGGCATCTGATTCTGGAGGCATTAGTCAGACACCAAAGCTTCTTGGCATAGAGGGACAATATGGTTGGACTTGTGATCTAACATTCTTTTGAAAGTTGTGGGGAAGCAGGATTAACAAAGTCTGGGAATTGAGAGGGGAAATTCTCATTTGGATATGTTTCTCACCAAAGAGAGCTGGCTGCTGGAATGGAAATAATGGGAACTTGGAGAGGAAGTGATCACTCATTCTATCTTAGAATCTGTGATAGAGGAAAGGAAAGGTGGAAATCATTTGACATGCTAATAGCATTTCAAGAGAGCAGATGTCAAATGGTCCAGAGGAAAGCTGGGCAGGGGCTCATGGACTGATAATTCTACAGGATAAGCTAGCCTTGGGGAGGGGTGAGAAGTTCTCAAAAATGAAATTCTGAATGGACAAAGCAAAAGAATGAGGAGAAAAAGAGAAGGTTGTCTAAGGAGACCAGAGTTGGAAACATAGAGAACTCCCCCAAGAACTTTGATTTTTAAAAGTCCAGCACTAAAGATAGAAGCAGGGTTAGGTAACAGAATGAACACAGAAATGTGGTAATAATATTCTTGTATGAATAGTGCCAGGAGTATTACAACTGACAGGAGCAGAGGGATCACATTCAAGGGAGCTAGAACATGAGGTTAGATAAGTAGAGTGGGACTAAGCTATGGAAAACTAAAAGATAATCTGAAGAATTTGGATTTCATGTGGTGTCATTAGGGAGCTGTCATATAGGCTCTTCATCAGGGTGTAATTTATTGGAGTGGTACTTTAGGAAGATTAGTTATCTTTCTCTGATGGGTAGGAAGAGTAGTTGTAAGACAATTATAGGAATGGATAAAAGAAGAGATGGTATGGACCAGGGTGTTGGCTATTGGTATCGAGAGAGGGAAGGAGACACTGTGGAGGAAGAATAAACTGGTTGGAGGTAAGGGACATAGATTCCCTCACATCTAGTCAGGAGAGAGGATTCTAGGATGACCTGAGGGAAAGAAATGGTGAAGCTGGGAAGGGCAACCCGTTAGGGGTAAGAGGAATTGAGTTTGATTTTATAAATGTTGAGGATTTTGAGAGGACAATGAGACATAAACTTGCAATGCAATTAGAAATATGAGATTGGAATTTGGGTGTGAGATTTGAAGGTCATTTATCTCTCTAGAAACCATAAGATCACAGGAAGATAGCTGGAAGATCCTCTTTAGAATCCATCTGATCCAATCCCTGACGGCAGTTAGGTGGTACAGTGGATAGAACACTGGTCCTAGAATTGGGAAACCTAAATTCAAATCTGGCCTCAGACACTTATAGGTATAGATATAGGTATATGATCCAGGGCAAGTCACTTTATCCTGTTGGCCTCATTTTCCTCATCTGTAAAGTGAGCTTGGAGAAGGAAATAGCAAATCACTCCAGTATCTTTGCCAAGAAAACCCTCATGCCAAGAATCAGACATGACTGAAGCAACTCAACAACAATGATCCAATTCCTTCATTTTATAGATCTGAGGTCTGGAAAGATGATGACTACATATTCAAGGTGACAAGCTTTTTGGCCTCAGCTTGTGAAGTGACAAGGTTGGAACTTCTGACTTTAATTCTAAGGCTCTTCCCACATGCTTCCTCTGAAACAGTACACTCCTTCATTGACAGCTGAAGCAATGACTGAGGATGATCTGTCCAAGGAAGTGAAAAACGAAGAGAAGGTGGTTGAGGAATGAACTCTGTCTTACAGTAATACTGAGGGTGGTTAGGGCAGGAAGGAGATAAAGTAAAGGAGACCAAAGATCCATTACACATGGGAGAGAAGAAAGATGATAATGCAGTGATGTGGAAGTCAAGAGAAGGGAGAATTTCAAGAAGGATGTTGTAAACAACGTCCTCCATGCCAATCAAAGGTGGAAAAGGATGAGGACAAGAAAAGGTCTAAGATTTGGTCAGAAGGTCACTGCTTAACTTTGTGAGTCTATATTTACTCATGATATTTACTATATTTATTTGAGTACTAGGGATGGGAACCAGATGTTTGGTAGTAAAGGGAGGGAGAAATAGCATCGTAAGCAAATGAAGAACTTCCAAGAAGTTTATAATGGAATGCTATTGGTCCTGTAAGACATGATAAAAGAGATGGTTTCAGAGAAACCTATGAAGACTTGCTTATACTGCTCCAAAGTGAAGTGAGCAGATCCAAAAGAGAATTTGTACAGTAAGAACATTATAAAGAGAAACTTTAAAAAGTACTGATCACTGCAATGAATTTGTAATGAGCTAAGTCTACTTAGTTTTGTGTGTTTCCCCAACAATGTGTAGGGGCAATAGAGAATGGAGGCATTAATAGAGAAAGTAGTGATCCAGGACTGGGAGTTGACATGATGGTTTTTTTTTCTTTTTTTTAAGCATTTATTTTATTTGATCATTTCCCAACGTTATTCATTAGAAACAAAGATCACCTTTTTTTTTCCTCCTCCCTCCCCGCACCCCTCCCATTGGTGATATGCAATTCCTCTGGGTATCACATGCTTCCTCAACTGAGCCTATTTCCATGCTACTGGTTTCCATAGTAGGGTGTTCATTCAGAGTCTCTCCTCCTTCATATCCCCATCCACCCCTGTAGTCAAGCTGTTGTTCTTCCTCCCTGTTTTTACTCCCACCATTTGTCCTCTGCTTGTGGGTAGTGACTTTTTCTCCTTGGTCCCCGCAGGTTGTTCAGAGACATTGCATTGAGACTAATGGAGAAGTCCATTATTTTTGACTGTACCATGACATGATGGTTTTTTTTTAAGGAGGCAGTAAAGAAGGAGCCACATAAGCTATTAAACGAGGGGGAGTTTTGGGTCACTGAAGTAGCCAAATTTGGGGTCAGGAGAAGGAATTGAATGAGAACAGAAAGGAGTAATTGATAGGTTGGGCTACTTCAAAGAGAAAGAGAACATTTATCCTACCTTTTTTTCTTTTAAAGGCAATCTATATATCTCTATAGACTGAGATATGGATAAGGACTGGACCTGTGATCCCATTAGTACAAGGAATTCTCAAATGAAGAATCCTGCCAGCTCATGTAGGCACATTTTCTGGAACTTATAGTTTTAGAGAGTTGTCTAGAGTGCATAAAGGTTAAGTAACTTGGCCAAGTGCAGAGGTGAACTTTGAACCTAGGTGTTCCATGACTCTGAGAACAGCTCTCTATTAACTGTGCCATATAACCTTTTCCATATTTGGGTACATATACTTACGTGCATATGTGTTGTGAAAAAGGAATTCTTTGTTCTCTTTGTCTATTCTGAGTTTACACTTGTGAAAGGGAATCCTTTGTTCCCTTTGTCTATTTTGAATTAACACGTGGTTAACAATAACTTAAGTACCCCTACTTAGTACTCAACAGATTGTGAAGACAGGATTAACTCTCCTTTGTCTACTTTTGAATAGAATCAACAAAAGCTTGAACACCCTTTCAACTCAATCAGCCAGGAAATGAGAATTCACACCTTCAGAAACTCAATCATCCAGGAATCTGTGAATCCTTTTGACAAGAATTTATACCTCCAGAGGGTGAGAAGTGGATCTCACAGACACTACCCTGTGGGCAGTGCTAAATAATTTGGAAACTGTGACTGGCCCTCGTGAAGAGGGGACTGGACAAAAGGTCACTATAAAAGCCATGGAATCCTTCAGCTTGAGGCTGGTCTTGTAGAGGTAGTCTGGTAGAGACTGTTTTGTGGAGGTTGTCTTCTGAAGATAGTCTTCAAGGGAGCTTTGTTGGAGACTTTGGCTTGGATCTCAGCTTTAACTTGGTTCAGACTCCTAGATTGCTTCATGGGTGAGTGAAAAGGGCTGACTCCTTTCTTAGTTTCCAGAGAGACTGGTTTCCATCTTGGAGGAGGCTGAGGTGGTTACTCACCACTGGCCCTCTTGGCTGAAGGACTAGTATAGGTAGTTTCTCTAACCTCTTTCACATTTCTCTACTTTGTTTCCCCTCTATTTTGGTAAATAAATATATATATATAAATACAGAGTTTGTCATTTTCACTGGATTTAAAACTTTACTTTTCACGTTATATGCTCAGGCCTTGCCATATACATCCTAAAGTTATTACATACATCTCCCCATTCTTACTACCCCACAATCCCAATTCCTGGATGTGAAAGGGACTTTCTTTATCTTAACTTAACCAAGTACTTTAGAGTGCTCCACCCTTTTTAACTCAATCAGTCAGGAACTTGTGAATCCTTTTGATAAGAGTTTATACCCTCAGAGGACAGGAGGTAGATCCCACAGACACTGCCCCCTGGGCAGTGCTAGGCAATTTGGAAGCTGTGATTGGTTCCTATGAAGTGGGAGAGAGACAGGAAGTGACTTGGAAAAAGGATTATAAAAGGCAAGACTGAGGAGAAGAGTCATTCATTCATTCCTTGGCTCTTCCAGGAGGAGACTCTCCTGGGTAAGGAGGATTCTGCATGATTTTGCACTGGAGGCTTTCTAGGTGGATGACTGGAACTGAAGGAAAAGGCTTATACTGGTAGGACACATATTAAAGAGGTTATTGGACTTCCACGTGGAGATTGGGATCTGAGGGATCTTTTGCCAGAACTAATCTGAATTTCTTTGAGTCAGCAACTATAGAGTATTTAGCTGGGAAATATTTTCTACTTCCCTCTTACATTTGTCTCTTTCGCTGTATTTATAGTATATGAAATTATTAAAAGTTACTAACAGATTTTTTGACTTAATAAGTTAATGATTTTTTTAAAATGGTGACCACAACAACTTAAAAAAAAATTCTTATATTTGTCAAACCTAATTTAAAAGATTATATTTTTGAGTTAAAAGGGTGAGGCACTCCAAAGTCCTTGATTAAATTAAGATAAAGAAATTACCTTTCACATGGATCATGATTCATTTTCCTTTGAATAATCTCTAGCCTTAAATGGCTTATATATATAGTGCAGCTATCTTAAATAGGACAAGTAAAAAAACTTGAGTTTCTATCTGCTACTTATTTTCTTGGATTTTCCTCCATTTATTTTTCAAATATGATATTAAATAGGTATGTACTTCTCATCTTTTTAAAAGTAGCCCTTATAAAGCAAGGGAGCATGAATTTTGCTTAAAACATTTCAAATGGATAACAAACCTTTATGACATGTTTTAATTCCTGGCGTTCGATGAAAGAAGTAAAAGAGAAGATAAGATCTTATTTAAGAGAAGCGTGCTTAGATTATGTAAGTAGTACACTCTTCTCCCACACTCTCTTCCCCATTCTATGGCTACCTATCAAAAATATATACCAGGGAAACAATTCTACTACAGTCTTTCCCCTCAGGGATGAGACTTGGGGATATTATAATCTATATCCCAACTGTTATGTTTAGAAGTAAGATCAGCTCTCAGATATAAAAAGCTAGAGTGAATCAAAGACCCATTTTCCCCCTAAATCTTTCCTGGTAAATATATGAATTTGTATTTATCTATGGAGAAATATGTTTCTGTTTCTGGTAGAAATTTCCTTTAATTAGACAAAAATCCTTGGAGCCAAATTTTGGCCCTATAGTTCATTCAATGTAACTTATAGGAAAATTTCAATTCAATTATTAAATTCGGGTTTATTAAATTTATTGAATTTATTAAATTCAAAGTGAAGTGACTAACCCAAGATCATAATAAGGGGAAGGGAACAAATATTTATGAAGTGTCTGCTATGTGCCAGGCACTGTGCTGAGCTAATATTTACAAGCATTATATCATTAGAGTCTCAAAACAACACAGAAAGGTGGGTATTATTATTATTATTATTGTTGTTGTTGTTGTTATTGTTATTATTGCCATTTAACAGATGAGAAAACACTCAAAGAAAGATTTAAGTGACTTGCCCTAGGTCACATAGCTAATGCATGCCGGAGGCTGAATTTGAACTCCTAGTCTTCCTGACTCTAGGCTGAGCTTTCAATCTATAGTTCCACCTAGCAGCCTCTGGCTTATTAATAGTATAAATTTGAACTCGGATCTCCTGACTCCATGTCCACTGCTCTTTTGACTCTACCCCATTGACTGTCCCTGCCCACACACAGTCTAGTAGAGAATGCTACTAATTCTATGTCTTACTGATCCAATTGAAATATTAAGAGATTTTTCTGTTTTATAGAGTTTATTCTGCATTAAATGTTTTAATTTTAAAAAATTAAGAGAAAGGTACTGTTGCATAGAAGGAAAAGTGGTATCTACTGAATTTCTGAGTTGAGGGAGTAGATGAACAGGAAGGAGTATAGGAAGAGTTCCTCTAAATTCAGGGCATTCTAGAAGGGCCCATTATTTTTCATCTGGATTCTTCCATTTCACTGCAAGCCTGAGCCTCACTTGAAAAAAGGTAAAGCTCTTCTATAGCTATGAAACACAGAAGACCTAACTATGTAAGCCTTCCTGCTCCTGAAATCCGAAAACGACTTCTACAAGTGCCAGGGAAATTGTCCATTGTAGGAAACACTAATCAATTTTTCTTTTTCATATTCAGTGACAGAGTGCCTCTTAAGCAAAACAAAAACAAAAAATAGCCCCCCCCAAAGGGGCAAACAGCCCCTTTCTGCTCCCAGAAAACTTCCTTCTATACAATGCACACATCATTATGTATATACACGCATGCATATGTGGTCTAACGTATTATATACACGTGAATGTGGGTACTTATGTACATCTATGTATGTGACCGTACACCCCCTAAAAAGATGATGTTTAAAAAGTCATTTCCCCTTAGTAGGTGCTATAGAAAACCACAAGGGGGCAATTAGCTTGACGTTTAAAGCCAGGTTTCTTATTGAACATCTGTGTGCCTACTAGGCGATTTCCATAAGGCAGAATCTGCTTTCAACTCTTCACTTGTGGGTTAAACAGGAGCAACAAAAATGTCCTGGTTAGGCTTTAAAAATACAAAATCAGACTTTAAACAGCTCCTATGGTAGGGAAAGCCTGGCTACTAGGGTGAGATACTTTAAAGGGACCTCCCAACTTGATTCAAACCACAGCTAAGCCTTTGCCATTACCCTGCCACTAACTAGCACAAAGCGACACTGCCAGTCGTGGAGAGAAGGACTTGTAGACCCGCGCACCTTCCTCATCAAAAAACTCCTTTCCAGAAACAGCTTCCTGAAGGAGATCATTTCCATGTGCCTTTTCTGAATCATGTCCATAGGAGGTGAGAAGCACTTTGGAAGACTCTTCTGATCTAGTCTCTAATTTTTCAGAAAAAGAAACTGAGGGTGACCAACCAGTTGGGTGACCTTGGGGCTACTGGCTTCCAGTTCTATGTCATTTCCCCTATTGATTATTAGAAAGAGAACTGAGATGAATAAGAGAAGGGAAGAGAAGCTGAGCTAGAGAAGCTGTGGTTTGGTAGGAAGCACACAAAGCTTGGAGTTAAAAGGACTGAGGAGCCTATCGGTTCTGCCCCTTAATATCTGTGTTATCTCCAAAAGCCATGTAATCCTTTGGGGTCTCAGTTTCCTGATACATAGAAGAAAGGGGTTGGGTTGAATAATCTCCAAGTCCCTTCTGTGTCTATATCCTTTAAAATGAGGAGCAGCCATTCAGCAGAAAGACAAATGGTTCCACACTTGGAGGACGCCTGCCTCTGATACTTGCTTACCTCCTGCCTGACCACAAGGCATTGAGTCTTCTCTGCTCATCTATAAAAAGAAGAGCTTGGACTTGGGCTAGCTCTAGATCTGTGATAGTAAATGCTTCCTGGGCCTCAAATTCCTTTATATAAAATGATTAGGTCAGTCCCTTTCAGCGAACCATGCAGAGTTCTGAGGAATTAGTGACTGGGCTAAAAAGAAGTTAAAAGGATCATCACTGGTCTTGGCCTTTTTATATTTCTTAGGCTGAGCTGAATTTAGCCGGGGCTACATGAATGTCACAGTGGCAGAACAAGCTATCCATAAAAAATGAGTATATTTAATTCAAATCCTTTATGAAAACTAGAAATGGGAAAGCTCAGGACCTACGAGTTCCTTGTTGCTTATGAAACAGTGTAGGTAAATATGTGGTGATGACTCTAAGGCTACAGTATGTGTAAATGCAGTCTGGAATGCAAAGAAAGCTCTAGTTTGAAGAAGCATCAGAATAATGACTGGATCTCATTTCAACCCTTGGAAATAAGATTTTAGTAAGCTGCTACGTAATCTCGGAAATATCCCCTCTTATTTCCTGGGCCTTAGTATTCTTGTCTATAAAATGAAGGGGGAGAGGTAGGTTAGGTGGTCAATATCAGCAAAACTAGCAATATAAAAGTTTATATTAGTAACCAGAGCACAAAAATCATGCAATTATGGCAGCATATGCAGAAAAAGCTTTTGATAAGATACAAAATCTATTCCCATTTAAAGCACTAAATAACATGATAAATTGTATCTCTCAAAAATCAAGAACCAGCATCATATGTAATATATACTAGAGGCCTTTCCAATAGAATCAAGGGTAAAATAGAATGTCTGTCTACAGCATTTTTTGGATATACAGTTAGAATTACTAGCAATGAAGCAATAAGACTAGAAAATGAATTGAGGGAATAAGCCCTGGCAAAGAGAAAACAAAATTACAAAATTATTACATTTTGTAGGTGATGGAAAACCCCTGAAAGACAACTAGAGAGTGAATCCTAAAGAGACAACTAAAATTAACTGAAATAATAGAAAGTTGCAGAATTTAAAATAGATCCAAGGAGGTGTTTTCAATCTCTCCCAGTCCACTGGTTGATTCTCTACCACCTACAAACATGCCTACGTCTCCTCCATCTTTCAAAGAATTCTCACTTGGACCTCCCTTCTCATCAGCTATCATTCCCTGTCTCTCCTCTCTTTTTGTGGCTATCTTTGAGACAGCCATCTAGAATATCTTCCTTTATTTCTTCTCTTCTAATTCTCCTTAACTCTTTACAGTCTGAATTCTGGCCTCTTCATTTCACCAAAACTGATCTCTCCAAAGTTATTAGGGTTCTCTTGGTTGCCAAATGTAATGGCCTTTCCTCCATCCTTATCCTTGATGCTCTTGCCCACCTTAATACTCTTTTTTCTCTAGGTTTTCATGATACAACTCTCCTGGTTCTCCTCCTACCTATTTGATTATTCCTTCTCAACCTCCTTTGCTGGTTCTTCATCCAGATCACAGCCACTAATCAAACCACAGGGCTCTGTCATGCTCTTGCCTTTCTTTTCACTTGGTGACCCCATCAGTTTCCATGGATTCCATGATAACCTCTCTGTTGATGATTCTCAAATCTACTTATTCAGTCCTTACCTCTCTGCTTGACCTTTAGTCTTGAATCTCTAACTGCCTACTGGACATCTGAAACTGGGCACCTTGTAGATATCTTAAACTCAACATGTCCCAAACTGAATTCATTAGTTTTTACCCCAAACCCTCTCCTCTTCCTAACTACCCTAGTACTGTTGAGGGTACCACCAGTCTCCTAGTCACTCATCTAGGCTGCTTACTGAAGTGTCATTCTTGACTCCTTACTTTCCCTCATTCTCCAATCTTTGCCAAGATCTTTCATTTTTTCCTTCCAAATAGGTTTTGAATATGCTCTCTTCTATCTTTGGACATCCTGGTGAAGGCTCCCATCACCTTGTGCCTGGACTACTGCAAGAGTCTGCTGGTTAGTGTCCCTATTACAAGTCTCTCCCTGTTGTAGCCCATCAAAGTAATCTTTTGAAAATGCAGGCACAACCATGTTGGGCAACATTGTCACTCAATTCAATAGTGGTTCCCTATCACCATCAGAATAAACATAAAACCCTTGGCTAGATGTCTAAAGTACTTCACTACCTCCCCCTTTCCAGTCTTTTTAAACCTTGCCCAACCTCACTTACTCTGTGATCCAGTGACATTGGCATCCTTGCTATTCCTTGAACAAGATACTCTATCTCTGGCCTCTAGGAATTTTCATATGCCTGGAATGTTCTTTCTCTTCATCTCTGCCTTCTACAGGAAGCCTTTTCTGATCCCCCTTAATTCTGGTACCTTCGCACTGTTTATTCTTTCCAATGGATCCTGTATATGTCTTGTTTGTACATAGTTATTTAGGTGTTGTCTTCTCTGTCAGATGGTGCACATTCCCCTACTTTAAAAAATTCAATGATTCCTACTTGTCTCTAGAATCAAATGTAAACTATTCTCGTTGACATTTAAAGCCCTTCACAACAGAGTTACAACCTCTCTTTCCAGGCTTATTATGCATTTCTCTACTTCATACCCTCTACGGTGGAGTCAAACTGAGCTTCTTGCTGTTTTTCACCCATCACTCATCTCTGTGCTTTTTCCAGGCTGTCTCCCATGCTTAGAAAGTTCTGCCTCTTCCTCATCACCTTTTGGAATTTCTAGTTTTCCTTCAAAGTTCATTCCAAATATGGATTTTTCTTGATCTCCAAGCTGTTAGTGTTCTTCCCCCCTTCCCTATGACTTTGTACTTATTTTGTATATCTAGCAATGGTGGTATAAACTTATCCATGCACACCACTGTTGTTCTTCTCCCTTCAATTAAATGTAAGCTCCTTGAGGGCAAGAACTGTTTTATCTTTGTTTTTTATTTCTCACACAGTTTCTGGTGCTTAATATATATGCTTGTTGCTTTATTGATTGAAGTGTATAGGAAAGGGTTCTGAAAGCTAAATTTGTGGAGCATTTTATCAGTATTCATTGCTTTCTTAGATATAGTGCTCTATAGCAAATAGGATGGGGGTACTAATGGCTAAGTGACTTAGTGTATTGAGAGCCAGACCTGGAGTCGAGAGGTCCTGGGTTCAAATCCGAACTCAGACATTTCCTACCTGTGTGACCTTGGGCAAGTCACTTAACCCCCATTGCCTAGCCCTTACCACTCTTCTGCCTTAGAACCAATACATAGTATTGATTCTAACATGGGAGATAAGGGCTTTTTAAAAAATGGGATAGGGTCCGAACATCAAAGACCACATAAGATATCAAAAGGATATCATATCTTTCAAACATCAAAAGATCTTTTTATTCCTCATTTCCTCACCTCCCAAACCCTAAATGACAAGTACCAGCACAACATATTTCAACACCATTAAGGGAGATGGAATTACCAGTCAACTCTCTGTACACTTCTGGAAGGAGCCTTAATGACCACTTATTGCCATTTTCCTCACCTTGCACTGTAAATTTCAAAAGGATGGTTCAGTTTAGGTAGAGTACTACACTGAAAGTGGACTTGCTTCAAATATTTGGTCCTTTCCTACTACATATTGGCCTAATCCCTAATGGTTATCTCTAGTAAGAAGTCTTTGCTGAGCTATTCTACCTCTGAGTTCTCTGCTAATAACTATAGTTTCCATTGATTGGCTTTGTATATGCTTTTTAGAGTGATACTGAACAAGGCTAATTCTTTTACATGAAAGCCTCCCTACTATTTAAAGGCATATTGTAACCTCATTAAATGTTCTTTCTTCCAATTGAAAATTCCACATTCCTGCAACCCCATCTTGTGATGTGATTGGCATGCCCTTCTCCATCTTGGGCTTTGGTAGACAATGGCCTCCACTCTGTCCGTATCTCTAAATTGCGGTTGTCCACCTGGGGTCCATTCCCATTCTAACTTCTGCTTGTAAAGATCCCTTTTCCAGCTCGTTTTAAAACCCCAAATGCACTTTAAAGACTTTCCAGAGGCTAATCAATCTGCAGGCAATGAAATAATGGTATTTTTCCAACGTGGCTATTTTGGGAAGGAGTAGAGGTGGCTCTGACTGGAGACTGGGGTGTAGGGGTGGAAAAAATGTGAGCCCCATTGGTTACACAGTTTCTCCTTGAGGACACAGCTCTAATACACAAGTGGAAAAAGCAAGAAAGACAAAGTTGCAATCTTGTCATCAGCTTAAAAGTTTTTTGGCTGTTCTCCACTTAAACTACATTATATCATAGCATTATGCATTTATAGAGTTCTTGTCACCGTCACACCCGGTTCAGGAATCAGTGACCTTTTTGTGATGCTGTGCCAGGCAGACAGAGCTGAACTAAAGGGGGGGGGGGCTGTGTGTATATAAGGCAGAAGCAGGGCAGCTAGCCCTGAAAAGACCCTGCCTATTGTGGGTACCCAATGACTTCTAGGATTCTGAAGCTGAAAAGGATCCAATCTTCTCACTCAGCAGATGGGGAAACAAAGGGGCTCTAGAGGTTAGGTGATTTGTCCAAAGTTACCAAGCCAATAAGCAGCCAGGTTGAGACTTGAGCCCAAAGTTTCAAGAGTTGAAGACCTATGCTGTATCCACTGCCACCAACTGAATTCCTCTGCTGTGCTTTTAGAAAGAGCCGTAAAGGTGAGAGTAGAAACAGCGAAGAAAAACAACGCTTGATCACATGGGTGGAGGGGGATATGGTTGGGGATGTAGACTCCAGATGAACATCCTAATGCAAACACCAACAACATGGAAATAGATTTTGACCAAGGACGCATGTAAAACCCAGTGGAATTGCGTGTTGGCTCCAGGGGAGGGAAGAGGGGAGGGAAAGAACATGAATCATGTAACCATGGAAAAATATTCTTAATCAATTAAATAAAAAATTTCAATTCAAAACAAACAAACAAAAAAAGAGCAATAAAGGCAAGTTTATTTGAAACCACAGAGGGGAGAACAGTGAAGGATCTGAGGCAAATGTATGGAAAATGGTATATTGGAGTCCATTCACCAGGAAACTTGTCCTCATGGTCTACTTTATGTAGACAGCTAGGTGGTACAGTGGTTAGAGCACTGGGCTTGGAGTTAGAAATACCTGAGTTCAAACTCAGACTTAGATACTCACTAGCTATGTGACCTTAGAATTTTTTTGCATCATTTTCCTTATTTGCAAAATGGGGATAATAATAGTACTTAACTCACAGAGAATGTTTGAGAAGCAAATGTAATGATATCTGTAAAGCTCTTAGCACAGTGTTTGGTCATAGTGAGTGCTATATAAATGCTTATTCCTTTCCTGCTCCCCATCTCCAACTTTTTTTTTTAAACCCAGAAGCGTGGTAAGGGCTAGGCAATGGGGGTCAAGTGACTTGCCCAGGGTCACACAGCTGGGAAGTATCTAAGGCCAGATTTGAACCTTAGACCTCCTGTCTCTAGGCCTGGCTCTCAATCCACTGAGCTACCCAGCTGCCCCCTCCCATCTCCAACTTTACATATTCTAACAAGTGGACTTTTTATATGTGAGAATGAGAACTAAGTAGAAAGGTAGGATAGTAGATCTCATTAAGTCAGAATGATGGGCCAAATTGATGGAGATGAAATTTTAAAGGGATAAATATAAAGCCCTACATACTTGGCTCTAAAAAAATAAATTTCAGAAATGTAGGATGGGGGTGATTTGTTTAAATAACAGTATATGTTAAAAAAATCTACAAGCTTGATTTAAACCAATAGTTGATATCACAGCCAAGAAAATGGATGCTCTTGGAAGGCACTGAGAGAAATGGGGTGAACTGAATCATCAAGAAACAAAAAGAAACCTTCTCATATATGTAAATAGCCCCTCTCAGGTTCAGAAGAAGAATTATCCAGTGTCCCACTAAATGTGAAAAATGCTCACACTTGACCAAAAAGAAACTTCTTTTCCTCTCATGATTCTCAGTGGGAACAAATCTAGTCCATCAAACCATTCGAAATCTGATTTATCACTCCAAATTAGAGATATTTAAAAACAAAACAAAACAAAACACCAGTGTTCTGATGTCCAAGAATAAGGAAGTAAGTGGTGGTTCTGCTGTGTCCTGGTCAGACCACAGATGGAAAACTGGATTCAGTCCTGGGCACCTGGTTTTAAGAAGGGCATTAAAGATGGCAAAAGGACTTAAAAGTAAGCTCTTGTGAATCCACTAAAGAAAATAGGAATATTTAATCTAAATAAAGATTAAAGTCTTTAAGTTTTTCAACGACTGTTATGTGAAAGAGGCATTAGATTTTCTTTGCTTAGCCTGAGGGAATTGAAGGGATTAGAGCAGCAAGTGGTGGTGGGAATTGAGTAAACCACACTGACTCCATTTTGTGACTTAATTCTGGATCTAACTCAGTTCCTTGTCCATTCAATTATGGGTCTAGTCTAATTTCTATCTTGTGAGAAAACTTTATTCATTTGTGGGGATTGTGAGAAGGTTTGATTGCATCGTTTGAACCTTACCCTGTGTGGCTGGGAAGCTGGACCACCTCTACCTACTACTTAGAGACCCTTAACTAAGGATCTAGGTTATGCTGACCAGAAACTCAGGCAGGTCCAACAATTAATGCAAGGAATTTTCTCACAATTATACATTTTGAGCCACCCATATGTCTAATCTGAAAACTGGTTCTGTGTTGATCATCAGTACTGTTTCCATGTTCCTTTGATTGTTCTCTAATACTTGCACCTATTCATTCTCCCCTTCCCAACTTGAAATAGCACTAATCTTTCCTTCAATTAGAAATCAGATCACCTAATGCTGCATACTGGTTAATTGTTTCCTGTTAATTAATTGGCCATATTTGATTATTTTTAATATATAAAAATCTGTCTTCCCCCATATTTGGGGTCCAGCCCTGAGCCAAGGAAGGGGCCTGGTGCTGATTTATTGGGCAATTGCCATGTATTGTTTAATAAATCAGTATGATTGGAAGCTAGAATCTTTGTTTCCTCAGTCAGTTCATCTTTCATCCACCAAAGTCCCAGAGGACAGAATGGTGAGAAGTTGTTTGAGAGAGGCAAGTTTTATCTCCAGTATGGGAAGAACTTCCCAACCCGAAGAGAAATGAAACTGGTTGCCACAGGAGACAGTGAGATCCTTCCTCATTAATAGAGGTCTTCACATGGACTGGGATCTCCAGCTAACTGATAACACAAATGAAAAAGACTAATAGAACTTCAGGATTTGCAAAAAAAATATATAGATCATCTCATTTGTTAACGGCTGCCTCCAGGATGTCTCAATGAAGGTTTTCCAATGGGTTCAACACTGAACTTACTATCTTTTTTTTTTTGAACCCTTACCTTCTATGTATTGGCTCCAAGGCAGAAGAGTGTTAAGGGCTAGGCAATGGGAGTCAAGTGACTTGCCCAGGGTCACACAGCTGGGAAGCGTCTGAGGCCAGATTTGAACCTAGGACCTCCCATCTCTAGGGCTGGCTCTCAATCCACTGAGCTACCCAGCTGCCCCCTGAACTTACTATCTTTATCCTTTTCCTATTTCCTTCTGACTTCACTCCTGCTGTGTCTGGGTATAGCAGTTCACCAAGTCTCTTGTGTTTGCATCATTAGCATCTTTGACTCTTCTCTCACTCGACAACTGATCAGTTACCAAGCTTGATTCCACCAGCATACCATTTTGCACACCAGACCCTTCCTTTCTGTGGTAATAATAGTCTTATACAGAAGAGGAAATAGGGTTATTGCTATTGCATTGGCTTCTTAACAGGTCTTTTTATCTTAAAAATTTCCCTCAATTTTAGTCTGCCATTGCATACTATGGCAAGAATAATTTAACAGAGAAATTTGTGTATGATGGCTTTGCCCTAAATCTTTAGTAATTCATTATTACCTACCAAGTAAAGTTCAAACACCTTTTATCTGACATTCAAGACCCTCCACAACCTGATGCCACCTTCACTTCCATGTCAGACACTCTACATGCACACATTCTATGCTCTGGCCAACAGGATTATTTTCTGTTCCCCTAAATGTTGTCTGCACTCTCACTTCCATATCTTACTCATGCTTGGTACTATTCCTAAAATCACCTCCTCTCTTCCTTTCCATTTCATTCTCTATGCCTCTTTATCCTTTAAAATTCAACTCCAATGCACTTTTCTTTCATGTGACTTTCTTTCATGTGATCTTATTTCTAGGACCTTAGAGTGTACATTGCTTTCACTCTCTCTAATGAAGACATTATTTAATACTGTTTACTGTAGCTATCTGTGTTTGTGTATAAATCTCTTAATAGAATGCCAGTCTGGGAGAACAAGGACTTTTGTTTTCTCTGACTTTCACATCATCCTCTAAAACCTAGTATAGTGCTCAGCACCCTGCAGGTGCTTAATACATATTCATGGAAGACATAAATGAATGAATGATCAGTGACCACTCATTCAAGAGGTTGTGGATGGAATTCCTGTTCAAGTTTCAATGATCTCTGAAGTCTTTTCAAACTCTGATCTACTCTATAGTATACCACTGGACTTCTGGCCAAATTTTTTTTAATTAAAAAAATAAAATTCTTGAAAAACATGCATAAATTCTCCTTAACTCTTTTCAAAATGATAAATGATCTTTTCAACTTGTTGTAACTATATAACAAAGCCTCATATTTCCAAAGGATATTACTGAAAAATCCATTAATCCGTACAACATTCCTGTTATATAAAAAGATTGAAATATTAATATCCTTTGCACAGAAATAGGGCAAGCATTACATCAGATTAGGAATTAGGGAAAGAGCTAGGAATCTAAGCCTTGCCTGATAAATTTGAACTCTGGGAGGTACTATTGTTATCCCCACTTTACAGTTGTGGAAACTGAGACAAGCAGGTTAAATGGCTTGCCCAGGGTTACATAGCTAGTAAATATCTAAGGACAGATCTGAATTCAGGGCTTCCTGACTCTCTGTCCAGCATTCTATCCATTGTGCCACTGAGCTACTATTTTGTCATAATCAAACAAGAGCCTAGACATGTTGAATAATGAAAAAACTTCCACCAAGTATTTTTAGATAATGTTGCTCCCAAAATGCAAAGTGCCTTGGTAAAATTATGAGATACATCATTTCTGTCAATTCTAGTACAGATGTAATTACTTTGTGATTTTCTATAGATATCAGATTGTAATTAGAATATGAGAATACTCTGTAATGTTAATTGATAGTTATGTTGAATTTTCCATCACAATTTGCCCAATTAGGTGTTATTAAGTCCAGCATGAATATGATGAGCCCCTAAGAGTAGAGGGTCAGCAGGTTGCCTAAGGAGGAGTGAACTTGTCTAGGTCCAAGGTGAAGCTGGCCAAATTTCCAGGCCAACCAGCTAGCTGCAACACTTCCAACCTGGGTAACATAGGGAGAGCCAATTTCAAATAAACCAAGTAAAAATATCATATCTTAAATTTTGTAAGATTTTTATATTGATAATGTCACTGCTCCCTTCTATTTGTAAATGAATAATTAAAAACTGATGGGGATAATCTCTTTAGATCTTTCCCTGGTCTAAGATTCTACAAATTTATACTATTTCTAAATTTCTTAGGAATTGATTCTCAGTTAGTGGATTATTTAGCTACCTTGTTGTTATATTTTTATCTTTTTTCGTTCTATCTTTTGTATATTTTTTATTATTCCACTAGACAGAGCCAGGTCAGGAGAAAAGAAATGATATTTCTATCAGTCATTTTAGCTACTTGTTTGTAGCTCTGGGTAAAAGATGAGGGAGAAAATCAACAATAATGATTATCTTCACCTTACTTTTCTGACCAACAGAGTTAGCTGTAAGCAAAAAAAGGAATTCTGTCAAATTCTAGAAATATATCATCATATTTAATAATGAAGTTCAGTGATTCTCCCATTTCTTCAATCTATGATTTACAACTATCTTACAACTAACCCCTCTGCCCAAAATGTGGCAATATGCAATAAGATTTAGAATAGATAGATTTAGAATTGGAAGGGAATTTTAAGGTCATTCTGGTCCAACTCCTTTATTTTCAGATGAAAAAAATGGAGGCTCAGAGTGCTTATATGTGCCCATGGGAGGAGTTGGATAGTTGGAAATTGAACCTAGGTCCTCTGATTCCAAATCCTATTTTTTCATTTTACCATGTTGCAACTAAAGGGTGACTTTTCCCCCAACAATTGATCACCTTTCCCTCCCAGATACGCTCTCCATTCCATTCTAAGTTTTTATTACATTTCCTGTCTTGATTCTCCTCCAAGCTGGCTCTCCTCCCTCTATTCTCCATAATAACCTATCATCCTGCCTCTTCTTGCATCTCTTTCCTTTTAAATCTATTCTTTGTCCCTCACTATGACTTCTAGTCCCCCCATTGCTTCTTATTCTCCTAAGCCTTTGCTGGTGAACCTAAGGTACACATGCCAGAGTATGCCAGAGGGGGATGTTCCCTTATCCCTCTCCACTTGTGCCTGAGGATATTTCTCACATCACCTGCCCCTTTGCCCAGCAGCCCAATGAGAACACTTCCTCTCTCCCCTGTCTGGGGTAAGGTGGGGGGCTCACATGCAGTGTGAGGGTTGCAGTTTGGGCATTAGGTCTCTAAAAGAGTCTACCATCACTGTTCTAGACTATTACTCTTGTTTGGGCTTCATTTTCTTCCTTTCTCAATCTGAATTCTTCAGTAATTAGTTTAACGTGACACTGTCCTCTATTATTGAATCCTTTGCCCTCCTGACCTTCATAACTCATGCCAGTTACTCAACTCCTTTTACCATTTCCACCCTTCTCACATGCTGATGAATGGTGCTTCAGAGGTTCCCTATAACCTCTAGGATCAAATAGAAACTCTTTTGTTTGGCATTTAAAGTCCTTCACAACCTGGCTCCTTTCTGCCTTTCCAGGCATCTTGTCCCCTCCACCCACCCACCCCTTTTGAGATCTAGAGACATTGGCTTCTTTGTGGTTTCCCAAACTCAACACTCTCATCTCTGGACAGGGAGCACTTTCAGGAGCTTTCCCAGCGCTTGGAATGTCCTGCCCCTCCCCTGCCTCTCTTGGTTTCCCTGGCCTTCTTTCAAGATTTGAGTCCTACCTCTTGGAATAGTTCCCAACTTTCTGTGTCTCTAGGTCTCTCTTGTTGGGTGTGGCAAAACAAGTACCTAAATTGGATGAGTAGCTCTGGGATGAGGAAGATGGAGAAATCTCCATCTCATTCCATTGGCAGCTGCTAGAGGTACAGGAGTCCAAACTCCATCCAGCTGCTTCCTGCCTCAAATGTGCCTCGATTGCTTTTAAGGTCAGCTGCCTTAGTTCTTTAAAGACCATCCATCTGTGGTCAATCTTTTACCAGACAATAGCAGTTGTCCTTCCAATTTCACCAGGGAAAATTTCTTCACACTTAATAAAGGGCTAACAAGACACAGACATGTCTTTGCAGCTCATTTAATGCATCGCCTCACAACCTCTGTTATTTTCCCCCTTAGTTTTTGTGATTATAGCACCTGAGTTGCAAGGGGAAATCAGCCAGTCAATCAAACTCTCCTCCCAAAAGATATTTTGAGAGAGAGAGGACTGGGGAAGAGGAGGAGAAAAAAGGAAAGAGAAGGAGGGAGAAAGGGGGAGAGTGTGGAAGAGAGGGAGAGAAAAAGTGGAAGAGAGGCAACTTACTTTTTAAGGTCTACAGAGTGGACCATTCCTCCTGCTTTAATGACCAATTGTATCTAAAGCAGCTTTGATTCAGCAGGGGGCTCTCTTCTGACATAAATAGCATCATGCTTTATAATAATAGTCTATATGAGTGAGAGATAGCTCAGCCCTTGCTTGTTTGGGAACAAAGCTGTGAGAATGAAATTTGAAAAAAAGTTGAATGTGAGTCACAAATTTGGATATCTACTCAGACTGGCCAGGATATTTTTCCAGGGGGCTTTTGAAGTTACCAAAGAGCTGTGAAGTATATTCCAGCTTTATACAGAGCCAAAGTGCTTTGTGTGTGTCCTGAGTTGGGACAACTTGAATCTGGAGGCTGGCAGTTTAAATTAGGAAGTGTTCTAGTCATGTCCGGAGTCTCATGACTCACTGTTGCATGGACCCTTCATCTTGCACTGTCTGGTGAGTGCTATTGTAGGTTACCACAATCTGTGGGAGCAAACAAGATGTTTCTGATTGGTGAGGACCAGACTATGGCTTAGCTATATTTTTGGGAGAACTGAGTCAAGGGAGTTCTAAATTGAGGGAAGGGAAGTCAAGAGAGGATTCTTTATCAGAAGCAGCCAGAGATCATCACAAGAAAATAATATCTGAGTCGGGTCAGAAAGGGAAGCAGGATGTGGAATTGGGCAGGAAAGCTAGTCTGTGGCATTTGCTCATGAAACTGGGGCCTGCAGACCATGTGCAGATATCTCTGAGAAAAGCCAGTACTTTTGTTAATGCCCTACAGCTGTGCTGGCAGCAAGACCCAGACAGAAACCCCAAATTTTATGCCCTTAAAAGCTAAGCCTTTCATCCTATACGCTCAACTGCTTCTTACAAAACCTCCCTCTAAACAGCATCCTTTTACCCTTAGGTATCTATTCCTTTCTCTTGGCTTCTTCCCATCTGGTGATGAGGCCACTTTCAGTTTGCCCCAGTCTTACACAAACAAAACAAAATAAAACAAAACAAAAATCCTTCCCTTGAGCCTCCTACCATAATTACCTGGTGGTTAATTTCCTTCTTCACTGTCAAAATTCTGAAATTGTCTATACCTAATTCCCTCTGTTCTCCATACATTAAAGAATCCAAGCAAGAAAATTCCCTCCTTTTTTTAAGCCCTTACCTTCCATCTTAGAATCAATGCTGTGTATTGGTTCCAAGGCAGAAGAGTGGTAAAGGCTAGGCATTGGGGGTTAAGTGATTTGCCCAGGATTACACAGCTAGGAAGTGTTGGAGGCCAGAGTTGAACCCAAGACCTCCCATTTCTAGACCTGACTTGCAATCCAACCCTAAGAAAATTCTTAAAGGAAATATAAGAAGACCTGGGAACAGCTAAAACAAAGCTAGCAAGAATTGAAACTAGAATTAAGTGACACAACCAGGAGGAAAATGATAGGGAAAATGACCAATATGTGGCATTAAAAAAGAAAAGAGAACCGAGAGAAGAAAATAAATGAAGACAAAAATCATGTACAATTCAGTGCAAGTAGAAAATCCTCCTCGCTTACATCCATAAATGATCTGGGAAAAGAAAAAAACCTAAAGGATAGCTCAAAATATGATGTCTAACATTCCAAAGAAATTAGACAAATAAAAGGATGTGAACTGTATTGTAAGAAATAATGATTATGATTATAATAGTTCATTATTTTAATTTAGAGCATCATTATTTGTGATTGCCTATAATGTATTATATTAGTACACTTTCAATTTTCTTGTTATATTGAAGAAAATCCTTCTATTGATAATAAATGAAGCTTAAGAAATAAGTCATAGTTTGTCTTGGACCCTTTTTTAATCTAATGGTATGGAAAAGGTTTTTTTTTATAAAATGCAAAAAAGCCTTCCCTTTTCTTCATGTTTATTGGATAAAAGTGAAATATATAAAGGAAAAGTCATGTAGATATATATGGATGTGTCCACATCTATATATATTCATAAATATACATATATATACATATATATGGTAGAAGGAGAATAAGGAACCGGTAAGTAATCAGAGAATTTTCAGAGAAGAAAAACTACTAGAGTCCTAATGGAGTGTCTTGTACCATAGAAAGATCAAGGAATATGAAGAGAGGAAAAAAGCCATTCAACTCGGTGATAAACCAAAATGATGCTATAATAATATAAAGACACAGATCAGTGTAAATCACCCACCCACTTAAACATTAGAGACAGTCTTCATTAAAAAGGGGTATAAGGTAGGGCTATCCATGGTTATCACCTTTGAAGAGATTATTAGAGATAGAAATGAATGGTTTGATTGCATGATTTTATAGGACAAAAAAGTTTCCAATATAAAAGAAAGCAGTTTGGAAAAATATTTATAGTAAATATATCTGATAAAAATATGATACCTGGAAACTATAGGAACTGACATATATAGTTACAGAAGTAATATTTATTACCCAAAGGAGTAGTCAAAGAATATACATCATTTTTGAAGAGAAAATACAAATTTATGAGCATTTGAAAAGTATTGATATTGTGTAATAATCAAAGAAATCCTACTTTAGACAATATTATCATGCTACCTGATACTCATAAAATTGTCAGAATTTGCTAAAAATAATCAAAAATCTTTTGTTGGCAAGGCTGTAGCAAAACAGATATTATTGCATAATCAATTTTTCCAATGATTGGGGAATGGCTGAAAACGTCTTGGCATATAAATATGACATTCCATTATAACAGAACAAATTGCAATATAAAGTATATGAAGAAATAAAGACCTAAGTGGAATGATGCAAGGCAAGTTCAGCAGAAAAACAAAGCTTGAGACATTGAGTATAACTACATTAAAAAAAATAGTCGGCAAATACTTTAAAAGTAAATGGTTTGAAGGCAACTGGGTGGCTCAGTGGATTGAGAGCTAGGTCTAGGGATGGGAAGTCCTGGGTTCAAATATGACCTCAGCCACCTGGGCAAGTCTCTTAACCCCTATTGCCTAGCCCTTACTGCTCTTCTACCTTGGAACCAATACACAGTATTGATTTTAAGATGAAGCACAAGGATTTATTAACAAAAGTAAATGGTTGGATTTAGAAGAATAACAAATATATCATTGTTTCTTAGTTAAATTTTTTTATTTTTGAGTCAAATTTTTTATTTTTTGAGTCAAATATTAAATAGCTGTGATTTTAAGATTGTATTTAGAGAGCTACTTCATATTTTATTTTATTAGTTGTATTGGTTGAACATTCATTTCTTCCTTCCCTCTAGTCTCAGGGGAAGAAATGGCTTTCTTCCTTTCCAGAGCTAACACCTCCACCCATACCCTCAGTATAATTCCATTGCATTGCTTCTGTGCCCATATGCTGTCATTCCCTTTTTCTCATATCTTCCATCTTTTCTTCTCTACCTTTATTTCCCCACAAACTAAAAATATGTTTAGGCTTTCTCTTTTTCTCCAAAAAAAAAAAGAGGCTTCTTTTGCCAGTGGCATCCTTCAAGCTATTATTCTATGCCACTACCAATTTCCCAGGATGAGTCATTTTCACTTACTTTCCTATCAGCCACTCTCTGCTCAGCCCCACTACTCCCCTGAAACAACTCTCTCCAAGGCCACTGATGACCTCTTCATCACAGAATCTAATAGCCTTTTTTTCTGACTTCATCTTTCGAGCTCTCTATGGCATATGATGCTTCTTTGTGTTCTCTTTGCTCTTGGATTCTGTGACTTAGCACTCTGGGGGGTTTCCCCTATAATTTTCTGCTCCTCTTGTTCTTTGTTGGCTCATTAGGCTCTTTCCACTTCTTAAACATAGTGGATTCCCCAAAGTCCTCTCCTTTTTCTTTTTGACATTTTTCAACTTAGAGATCTCCTCTAAGCCATGGTGTTGGTTATTAGCCCTCCTACTAAGCACTCCTAACCTCTCCCAGAGTGTCAGCCCCATCATGAACAACTGCCTATTGACTCTTTTTGGCTGGGTGTCTTCAGAGCCTTTCAAAGGTGCCCTCCTTCTCCATGTGTAAAATATATGACCCCCTTACCTATAAAGCTGCCCTCCTAACCTTCTGATCTTTTTTCATTTTGCTCCTTTGCCGTACTCTGTGATCCGGTGCCATTGGTCTCCTTACTGTTCCTCAGACACAATACTGCATCATCTAATGACTCTTGCCATCCTCATTTCTGCCTCTTGACTTCTCTGGCTTCCTTCAAGCCTCTGCTAAAATTCCATCTTTCTCTGGACCCTTTCCTAGTGCTTTCCTCCCTCTCAATGCCTTCTTTCTGAAAAGATCTCTAAGTTATCCTGTATATATTTGGTTGGCACATTGACCAAGTGGTCTAGTCAACATGTTGTCTCTTCCATTAGACTATGAGCTTCTTGAGGGCAAGGACTGAGATTGCCTTTTTCTGTATGGCCACCACTTAGTGCAATGGCTGCCACATGGTAGACCTCTTTACATTTGTTGACTTGACTCACATCTTCCTTTAAGGTTTAGCTTAGCTCTAAACTCCACTCCAAAGCCTTCCTTGATGAATGCACTCATTAATGTTCTCTTCCTTCTCAAATGACTTTATTTCTTCACCTGTCTGTGTCTTACGGTCTTGAGTACAAGATAAGTGCTTTGAGGGTAAGGATTGGACTGTTTTTATCTTTGTATTCTCAGCAGGGACTTAATAAAAGCCTGAATTTATTTTATTAAATTGAATTGAATCTGTCAATAAGACCACCATTCTCTGAGCCACACATGCTAATTGCTGGACTAATAAGTTTTTCTCAGGGCATTTGTACAATAGCAGCCAACCTCATAGTTTCTTCTTCTGCAAGTCAAGCCAAAAAGCATTTATCAGGAGCAGCTAGATGCTCAGTAGATTGAGAGCCAGGCCTAGAGATGGGAAGTCCTGGGTTCAAATCAACTGCAGATACTTCTTAGCTATGTGACCCTGGGTAAGTCACTTAAGCCCAATTGCCTAGCCCTTACCACTCTTCTGCCTTGAAACAGAAACAAATTAATATTGATCCTATGATAGAAGGTAAGGTTGTGTTTTTTTTAAGCATTTGTTAAAGGCTGACTATGTGGCAGGAACTCTAAGCCCTGGGGGTGCAAAAAGAGGCAAAAGCCAGCCCCTGCTCTCAAGGAGCTCCCAGCCTAACAGGGAAAACCTCCTGCAGACAACTACACACCCAGATCTAGACAGGATAAATTGGAGAGGAAGGCCTTACCTTTAGGTTTTAGCTGGAACTTAGAGGAAGCCAAGGAAGCCAGGAGATGGGAAGTTCCAGGCATGGGGACAGGGCACAGCAAAGAGACCAGTGTCACTGGGTCATGAAGGAGAGTGAGTATGAGAAGGGTGAGAAGGCTCAGAAAGGCAGAAGGGGCCAGGCTGTGGAGGTCTTCAAAAGACAAAGAGAGGAGAGGATATTTGATCCTGGACCCACCAGGGAGCTACTGGACTTTACTGAAAAGGATGGGGACATGGCCAAATGGGCTTTAGGAGGATGAATTTGACAGCTGAGTAGAGGATGATTTATCTGGAGTGGGAAGAGACCGGGGGCACGGAGACCAAGCATCACATTTTATAGTCCAGAGAATAAAATAAGAAGTAGTGGTGGCAGTATCAGAGGAGAAAAAGGATAGAACGGGAGAGAAGTGATCGAGGCAGACTCAAGAGAACTGGGCACTCTCACCTGCTACTGTCTTTCCTCTTGGATGTCACAAAACTGGGAGGGACAACTAACAAACTGGATGACTAAATCAGCACACAAAATTATTTTGACAGGCGGAGGATGGAAAATAAGATAATATTTAATAAGGATAAATTGGGCTCAGCACTTCCTAGCTGTGTGACTTCCAGACAAGTCACCTAACCCTAATTGCCTGGCCCTTATAGCTCTTCTGCCTTGGAGCTGACACTTAGTATTGATTCTGAGACAAAAGGTAAGGTTTTTTTTTTTTTTTAAAGGAGAAATTCAAGTCCTACACAAGAGACTTCAGCAGTAAATTCTTATCTCATTTGCACACACAGTCACTATTCCAAACCACTTTTCCTCGATCCAACGAGCATCCAGTCACTCCCTTTTATCAATCTCCAAGGCTTTGGGCAGATGAATTCACCTTCCACTTTATCAGACTTAAATTCCTTTAGTTTCCCTCCTTCAGTTCTTAAAATTTTTCAGTAGCATCATCTCCTTTCTTTTTCCCTCTGGATACAGAGGAAGCATGGCAACCTCTAAATAAAACCAAAATTTTTAAACCTATGTCCTTGGTCTCGTTTCCTCCCACATCTATCAGGAATTTGCTTTCTCTCTTGCATCTTAATCTCTCCCTCTCTACTGGTTCTTACTATCTGCCTTTAAACATGCTGAGGTCTTTACTATTCTAAAAAAGTCTTTCCAGGGTAATTGTATCCCTTTCTGTATTCTGGGGTTTTTAAAAACCCTTTCCTTCTGGCTTAGAACCAATATTAAGGATCAGTTTCAAGGCAGAAGAGCGGTAAGGGATACAATTGTCCAAGGTCACACAGTAAGAGGTATCTGAAGCCAGATTTGAATCCAGGACCTCCTATCTCCAGGCCTGGCTCTCTATTCAGTGGACCACTTAGCTGCCCTACTTCTAGATATTCTTACGTTTTTCTTCTAAAGAAGCCAGTAAAAGAAAGACTTAAAAAAAAAACACAAACAAACAGAAGGACTAATTAGACTCAGGAGGATAACCTGAAGAAGATTATGGTGACTCTGCAGTAATGGAACAAAAAGATATCTAATAGGAGGAGGTGGTCAATAATATCAACTGCTTTAGAGCCCAAGAAGGATGAGGATTGAGAAAGGTCATGAGTGATATTTGAAAGAACAATTTTCACACACAAGTGGGGCAAAAGCTAGATTTCCAGAGGTTGGGTAGAGTCTGACTGGTGAAGAAGTGAAGGCACTGGGTGTAGCTATCTAGGAAATTTGGCAGCAAAAAGGCATGAGAGAGATGTATTAGATCCAATAGTCTTCCAACGAATGAATACATGGCAATGCATTTATTAAACACATGCTATGTGCCAAGTACTGTTCTAAGTACTAGCAACACAAATAGAAAAGATAGGAGAGTCCATGCCCTCAAGGGGTTAACAGAGATGATACATAAAGGTAAGTGGTAGCAGGAAAGGCATTCTGGATTGGAAAGATAGTGAATGGAGAAATTCCAATAACAAAAGCAGTTCCCAATTTGATTATGGTTCTAGACTGGGAAAGAGGGGTGGAAAGTAGCTGGGGAGAAGAAGATGAGAGAGTTAATTGAGACATGATGGTGGGCCCCAAGAGGCACTCACCAATCACCAATAAGGTTGGTAGGACCTCAGGATGAGGATTCCAGAGATGAAAGTTCTAAGTACTCGAGTTCATAGTCTCTGGCCAAAGTCACAAGGAAGGTTGCTGGAAGATAGTCAGGAAGTAAAGATGCATGGACGATGGGCTTGTACAGAATCAAAATTACAAGGAAATTAAAGGCAATGGGAAGATGTAATGGTGGGATTCAAGTTAACTCTACCATATTACCAATAATGACTTGTCTGGGAAAAGTGGCACAAGAGAGAGTCAAGAACTTGTAAAAGAAATGATTCAGTTAGACAGCAAAGATGAAACACAAAAGATGGGCAGTCTGTGCATTTTTGTATCAAAGGTATCCCTCGGAGGGAAAGAACATGAATCATGTAACCATGGGAAAATATTCTAAATTAATTAATTAAGTAAATAAATAAAAAAAGATGTCCTCCGGGTGGTATCAAACCAACCAAGTTCAACATGTTGAGTAACTCTTCTGTAGAGGGTTTATGGAGAGACACAAAGAACTGTACTGAATGAGACAATATAGAAGAAGGGGCTGTAAATCTTCATTGAAAACAGAGTACGCAAACCAATGAAATTATTGATTCCTCAAAGTGTTAGGTAAGTCTTGTGAGCCGTTCTGCACCGCTATATGACTGTCAGCCTAGGTGGCTGCTCTCAGGACATAGCACAGCACACTATTCATGTCTAGATAGTGTTGACTCATTTTTTTTTAACCTTTACTTTCTCCTCTTTTAGAATCAATACTAGGTATTGGTTCCAAGGCAGAAGAGAAGTAAAGCTAGGCTATTGGGATTAAGTGACGTGCCCAGGGTGACACTGGTAGGAAGTGTCTTGAGGTCAAATTTGAACTCAGGACCTCCCATCTCCCTGGTTCTCTATCCGTTAAGCACCCTAGTCACCTCTTGTGTTTTGACTCATTTCTGTCAATATCTTTGCTACTCTAGAAAAAGCAGACTTTTTTTTTAATTGGAGAGAAAGAGAATTAATTCATAGCATTTTCCCACAGGATAAACTGATGGATCCGCATAACACTATCTTCCTCTAGAAAGACCTAGCATTTCCTCGTCCTTCAGTGCTGGACGACTGGCAACCACATACCTCATGGTCTAGCTCCTGGTTTGTTATTTCCTACTAAGACCTTTGTTATTGAACAGGACAATAGTTATTTCATGATACCTTTATAAATATGCCAACATAGCATGACGGGTCACTGTTGTAATGTGGAATTACGTAATGGTTATTGCATAACTGTGTTGTGATTACAATTTGGGTTCTAGTAGACTCATGACTGTGTAGTTGGGTAAACAAAAGCTTTTTAGAGATACCTTGAAGCATTGGATAATTAGAGTGTTTTATGTGATGCTGTGAACACTTTTGGGGACATGAAGTACATTCTAAAGCATGGAATGGGGAAGGCAAGACTTTGTCTTAGTTATATAAACTATATGAAGTAGTGGTACACTCCTGCAACCTTGAAGGGATAAAAAAATGAAGAGACTGTTTACAAATTAATTATTAGCCTCACACTGAGGAGGATATGATGGCCAGTCCCAGAGAGAGATGGCTCAATGGAAGATGCACTGAGGCATCTATGAAATGGAAACATAGCACTCACCCTGTAAACAATCTAAGAGATTTCTCAGGGCAGCATCCACATTCCTTCAGGAAGGAATCATTTGAGCTCTGGTGAAGAGCAAGAGATGAATATGGGGGAAAATAATAGAAAATCAATAGAACATCTCAGGGATCAATATGGATCTCAAAGATGCAAAAGCCTGTTTTTGCACTTTAGACTGTATATAATATGTGTATTTATAAATATATGTACATATATATGCATAGGTGTATATATGTATTATATATGGTGTATGTGTGTGTGTGCTAATATTAGAGAGGAAATTTGGTCAAATAGAGTCTGTGTAGCTAGCCTATGTCCAGTTTAGTAGGAGGGAGAGAAGCTTTCTGAGTTTGTCCTCCAAAGAGATAGGCTACTCCAAATCTGGTGGTCAAATGATCAGCGAGAATGGAAGAAGGGAATGGATTAGGGATGATGCCCCTGGCCATACTTGGGAGCCACCAGAGACCCAGATAGATATGACTGTTTACAGCAGAAAGTCAAGGTTCTCTAATACAATTCAGAGGACAAGGAGCTCTGTTTGTGACAAGGAAATCTTTTTAAAAAATTGTTTCCAACACATCATCTCCTGTATGGACCACAGAGGCAAAACAAGATGGCACTCGTGGCCACAGAGACCTCAAAAACAAAACAAAACAAAATCTGGGCCTAACCAACAATCTTTCCTGGGTCCAGTCTACCTGGACTCATATCATATTGTGTAGCAGGCACAATGAGGACTGAAGATGTGGCATGTCCTGCTGGGTGGGCCAACACATTCCATGTAACAATTACTTTCCAGCCACTTCACGGTTTTTGTGTGTTCTTCTAATAAGAGTTAGTTAAAAAGCATTTATTAAGCACCTGCTGTTTTCCAAGCACTGTGCTAAGGGTTGGGGCTAGAAAGAAAATCCAAAAAGACAAGGAGCTCACAGCTCAGAGCCCAACAAGGGAGGTAGCAGCATGCAGATAACTATGTCCAAACCAGATATAGGCAGAATATGCTGGAGATAATTTCCAGGGAAAGGCAATAGGAGTAAGGACTACTAAAGACTTTTGGTAGGTGGGATTTTAGCTTAGACTTGAAGGAAGCTAGAGGGGGCAGGAGGTCGAGAAGAGGAGGGAAAGCATTTCAGGCTTTGGGGGCAACCAATGGAAAAAAAAAAAGAAAACTGTCTGGAAGATGGTAGGCAAGAGCTGTCAAAATCTTTATAAGAGTGATGAATTTGGATTGAAGGAGCCTCAAAGAAGGAAAGGTTGGTAATTGATACCAGTGAAGGGAAAGTGTAGAAGTAGCAGTGAAGAGTTCTGATTCTACAATCAAAACCAGCAAGTCAATGGAGTATGAGTGACAGTGTTACCTGTACAAGGAAGGGCAATGCATCAGGAGAGAATCAGATCTCCGTAAATGCCAGGAGATAGAATAAATGAAAAAGAGGAAGGCTCAGGAGGAAAATGAGTTTCTTAATTATGGAGGGAACCTCCAGAGGGCACAGTGGAATGGAAGGGCAGATCTGGAGGGGGTAGGGTTCAGAGAGATCCAAATTAGGGAGTGGGGGAGCTGAGGCAGCCAAGATCCAGTGTCACAGGAACAGGGACAGTAAATTTCCACAATGACCAAGCTGCTGGGGGGAGAAGTATTTCTCTGAGGATTGCTTCCATGCTAGGATTCATTCCACCCAAGGAAAAGACTTGAAGAGTAAATTACTCAACTTGGACAAGAATCAAAAGGGCCAGAACCCCGACTTATCCCCTTCAAGGGGGTCTATAGTCTGAGCCTATTAATAAAAGACTGCCGAGCATGAGTAAAGCCTGAAACCTGAATAAAAGGCTCAGTGCTGTTAACACTAGAAACCCTGGTGCTTCAGACACACAACCCTGGTGATATTTCTTTGGCAGAGTGCTCCCTGAAATGGGTGTGAGGGCAGAAGCGCCCAATCAAGGAATTAAATAAGAGTCAGGAGGATAGAGTTCTCCTAACTATATAATGACTGATGGTCAGTTGAGCTATTACCAATTATCTCTAAAGTGAATAAGCCTCAGCCACTTCCTAGCTGGATGACCTTGGGCAAGTCACATAACCTCCACTGCCTGTCACTTACCGCTCTTGTGCCTTCGAATCAAAGCACAATATTGATTTTGAAGAGGATAAGGGCTTTTAAAAATTCTTTTTTTTTCTTCTTCCAGGCAGCATTCAAATTAAAGGCTCAAATCTATTAGAGGAGACTGAAGAACAATGAACAGACCTCTATGTGACCTGCATCCCTTTTTCCTTAATGATTCCTGGTAACTGTGAAAAAGAATAAACAATCCCTCTGTTTTGATAGTTTCCCATCCTAAAGGTAAAGAGTCCCGGATTATGCAAAATCTATGTCAAAATATGCAACAAAAATCAAGTAAACTAGAAAATTCAGGTAATATCTTAACAATAAAAATCTTCACAGTCTCTGCCAAACTAATTTTATTTTAGATTCCTTCTATTTCTTTTTTTATTTTTAAACCCTTACCTTCTGTTTTGGAATCAATACTGGTTCCAAGGCAGAAGAATGGTAAGGGCTAGGCAATGGGGTCAAGTGACTTGCCCAGGGTCACCCAGATGGGAAGTGTCTGAGGCCAGATTTGAACTCAGGACCTCCCATCTCTAGATCTGCTCTCAATCCACTGATCTACCCAGCTGCCCCCTAGATTCCTTGTATTTCTAAGGGATATGAAAAGACAGCATTGCCTAGAATAGATGATCTTTCAGGTAGTATCAATATTTATTAGCAAAAGCTAGGAATTAATGGCTCAATAGTAGCATATCAAAAATATCAATTACATATATCTTATTTAATAAATTATGACCAAGACACCCAAGTGTTGCTGAATACCAATAACGGCTCATCCTTGGCACTTTCTTTTCCAAAGCATTCCCTTCACAAAATCACAGCCTGATCAAATCAGACACAGACTTAGAAAGGACTAGAGAGTTCTTGTTAGACTCTAAAAGTTTGTAAAGATATAATAATAAATAACATCTTTTCAGGGCTCCTGGCACTAGAGCCCTGCTTACACAGACATTTTCATATTTTTCATTTAGTATTTTGTTTTATAACAACTAGCTTCCCTCTCCCTTGTTCAGAAGTCCATGGTGGATACATGTTAACTTTATCAGAATGTGAGTCATCAGAGATTGGGAACTATTTTTATTCCTGCTATTCATGAGAGAGGTCTAAAGATTATGTATCTTTATATCTGCCTTAGTAAATATAAATAGTACACCATGCAGCCTTGGTACCAGTACTTAGTAGAGGAAGGGGAGGAATATCTCAGACATATTTCAAGAACAATGATTACAAAATTATGAAGGAAAGGGCAGGTGGGTGGATTAAGAACCAGGCTTGGCAACAGGAAGACCTAGGTTCAAATCTGGCCTCAGACACTTCCTAGACCCTGGACAAATCACTTAACCCCCATTGCCTAGCCTTTACTGTTCTTCTGCTTTGGGACTGATGCTTAGTATCAATTCTAAGGTGAAGAGTAAGGGTTTTTTTTTTAATGAGAATGAGAATTAGAGGAGAAAATCTTAATAAGAATCTTAATAAATAAGAACAATTTTTTTTTGGGGGGAGGAAGGAGATCATTGAAAAACACAAGGAACTTGTGAATTGAGATCTGCCTAGTTTTTTTCCTTCTGGTTTTTCCTCCCATTACTTTTGTAGGGGCTCCTCTTCCCTTACACATCTATTGTTTCTAACCTAGAAATCCTCGTTAACACACACTGGAAAGTCCTCTAATATCACATGGAAAGACAGCAGCTCCTTCTACTCAATCCAGGATTTATTGGAATAGCGACATATTGGTATCCCAGTGGTCTTAAGATTTAGCAGCTTCATCTTTTTTTTTTTTCTGGAATATACACATTTGTATCGCTATATCTGAAAAGAAGAACTTGAAACTTCAACAACATACAACTACTTCATGATAGACCTGCTCTTTGCAAGATGGTGATATTTCATTTACTGGCTTGACGATGGTGAGTTTTCCTGGATCTTGCACATGTGACCAGCTTTTTGCAAGTTTAAGAGGTCAATTATGAGGGTCTTCACTTGTTTGTTTGTGTATGTGTGTGTTTTTATTTTTTGTAAAAGCCCATAGTAAATAACAACCAGAAAACAAAGGGGCTTCTTTAATATATTGGAAGTGGACTTGGAAATCTTTTCTCTTAATTTTGAAGTACCCTTTCCTATTTTATGCTATATATTCTTTGTTATTCTAACAATACTTTATTCTAATTTTCTTTGCATAAAATATATAATGATGATTTTTCATAGTTCTCCCTCATAGTTTAGGATTTAAAATATAGATCTAGAATATCAAAGGTCTTATTTTCTCGGTGAAATATAATCTTTCACTGACATGAAGAAATAAGCCACCTCTATACATATATATGTATAGAGAACTACTATATATACATGTATATACAGACAATAGGTACATGCTATAGATCAGTGATGGCAAACCTTTTAGAGACTGAGTGCCCAAATGGCGACCCTCCCCTGTGTGTGAGTCACCCCATTACCACAGACAGGGAGGGAGGAAGCACTCCCATTGGGCTGCTGGGAAGAGGGGTGGGACATAGGAGAAATGTCCTCAGGTGCGTGTGGAGAGAGGGAGGAGAGCAGCCCCCTCTGCCATGTGTGCCATAGGTTTACCAACATGGTTATAAACCATAAATGTCAGTTTATAGTTTTTTTTTGCATATTTGAGTGTAGATATGCACATATGTTTGTGCATAGATGTGTGTACATATTGTATACATACACAAAGATAACAACCTGAATTTATGGTCTATATTATAAATATTTGCAATCCCTTGTCTTTAATCTTAGAATAGGGGTTCTTGACCTATTTGTGTCACAAATCCCTTGGGCAGTCTGGGGAAGCTGACAGATCCCTTTTCAGAATGTTTTTAGATAGTTAAGACACCAAGGATTTCAAAGGCAACCAGAGGAAAAACAAGTTCATAGACCCCCAAGTTAGACAAATCATGTCTACGTCTTGTCTCATCCATGAGATTCACTTTTAGTATGTTTACTGCTTGCCAGGCACTGACCTAAGCCTGGGGATACACAGAAGCAAAAGAAAAAAAAAGCCTCTTTCCTCAAGTAGTTTGTGTTCTAAGGGAACAGGGGCAGAGAATACACAAATAACTCAGTGCATGGGGGCAGCTGGGTGGCTCAGTGTATTGAGAGTCAGGCTTAAAGATAGGAGGTCCTGGGTTCAAATGTGACCTCAGACACTTCCTAGCTGTGTCACCCTGGGCAAGTCACTTCACTCCCATTGCCTAGCCTTCACCACTCCTTTGCCTTAGAAACAGTATTGATTCTAAGATAGAAGGTGCGGGTTTTAAAATAAATATGTTTTATATTTTTATATATTTTGTAATATTTTATATAAAATATGGCCTTGAACCAATATACAGTACTGATCTAAGACAGAAGGTGAAGAATTTAAAATATATGTATAAATATGTTTTATATTATACATAATATTTTGTAATATTACATATAATAGATGGCCTTGGAACCATTACAAGGTATAATTCTAAGACAGAAGGTGAGGGTTTAAAAATATATATGTATATTATATTATATATATATATAAAACATCCTATAATATTATATAAAATATATGGCCCTGGAACCAATAGATGGTATAATTCTAAGACAGAAGGTGATATTTTAAAAATATATATATATATATAAACATATGTATATTATATTACATATAGAATATCCTATAATATTATATATAATATATGGCCCTGGAACCAATACATGGTATAATTCTAAGACAGAAGGTGATATTTTTAAAAATAAATAAATATAAATATATAAATATTATATATATGTATATATAATATCCTATAATATTATATATACTATATGGCCTTAGAACCAATACACAGTATTGATTCTAAGATGGAAGGTAAGCATTTTAAAATATATATTTCTATATATCCACACACACACACATATATATAGAGATATAAATATATCTGTATATAAATCTATATTTAAGTATATATAAAGTAAATATGTAATATATAAATATAAAATAAATATTCAACATAATATATGATAAGAATAAAATAAACAAAAATATATTTAGAAACATATAGACATATATCTACATATATGTGGTGTATGTATACAACTCGGTCTAGACGACCTACATCAAGGAGACAGAAGGCAGCTGGGGGCAGAGCCCAGCAGGTGGAGTGGGGCCAGGAAAGGTTTCCAGGAGAAGGGAGGATTTGAGCCGAGTTCTGAAGGGAGCCAGGAGGACTAAGAAGCATGGGGAATTCTGCACCAGTGAACAGGCCTGAAAATGGGAGATATGGTGTTTTCTATGTGAGGAACAGCAAGCAGGCTGGGTCCTAGAGTACATAAAGGTAAAGACAGTGTGAAAAAACTAAAAAGGGGAGAGAATGGAAAGGGCGCTAAAAGCCAAACTAAAGACTCTCTATTGATGCTGGAGGTACCAGGGAGTGAGGAGGGGAGTATGATCAGCACTGCAGTTTAGGAAAATAATTTTGGCAGCTGAGGGGAGGATGAAAGAGCAGTGAGTTGGGGATGCCAATGGGACTCCCAGTTCAAGACATATAAGAGGAATGAGTGATATGGAATGGGAGTGGAGAAGCAAGAGGGCAATGATGGTTAAATACATAACCTGGACAAAAAAAATCTGCATAGAAATAATAAATGGATCCAGGAGGGTGGTGAGATAGCACAGTGGGAAAAGAGAAGAGGGTCTGGGTCCCGAGCCTTTGGTAACTCTGATGGTGAGTGGGCAAGGCGTGAACGAGGAACCAGCAAAGAAGACTATGAAGGAGCAGTCAGACAGATAAGAGGAGGACCCCAAAGAGCAATCATGAAAGCCCAGGGAGCAGAAAGTAACCAGAAGTTGGTGATGAATTTTACCAAATGCTATCAAGAGCATTTAGCAGGATCTCTTGTCAAATATCATTTGGAAATGACAAAATCAAGAAAGTGAACCGTGAGTGAGAGACAGGATGAAAAAGTTTAAGAACTTTACTTTCATCTGTTCATTAAGCCCTTTCAAAATATTTTACTGGGGGCCACTAGGGGGTTCAGTGAGAGTCAGGCGTGGACATGGGAAGTCCTGGATTTAAATCTGACCTTAGATACTTCCTAGGCGTGTCACCCTGGGCAAGTCACTTAACCCCCACTGCCTAGCCCTTACCACTCTTCTGCCTTGGAACTGATAGTATTGAAAATGCTTTATTGCTATATGGAAAACTGAGATCATTCCAGCAGAGCCCCCAGAATAATCTCAAGACCACAGATGTACTAATGATCATTCTTATTACAAATAGAATTATCAAATGGAGAATTATAAAATAAAATCTTTTTATCTGATTGACTCTGTAAGATTTAGTCAGTCTTATCATAGAGGGTTGTGGTTTTCTAAATGGCACTGAAAGTCTGATTTTTGCCAGGCTATTGAAATTAGGTACAATGTCATCATTAGTATTTATAGAGCAATGTATAATATTCCACAACCACTTGGTAGTTAATCTTATGGAGAAAGTAGTTGAAATCACCATTTTATAAATGGGGAAACTGAGTCAATGAGTGTGGTTATGTTATCTGCTCTAAACCATCACAAAGAAGTGATTGACATTACTAAGATTAATATCTGAACTCCCAATTTCTAATCCAATGCAAAAAAAAAAAGTCAAGAATGTAACTAAAAGAACTCTTATAGACCCTTAAAAATACTATGGATGTGTGGGGAGGGAGATGAGTCATTTTCAGATGACTCCATTTTTCCTCCCTTAAAAAAAACAAAACAAAACAAAACTTTTAAACCTTGAATAAACAAGTGAAGAAGATTATAGTGATTTCTCTTATGTAAGGGATTGCAATAACAAATGACCTTTCAATATGACTAAGAAGTAGTCTGGCTAATTGCAGCAGGTGATGAAGGATAACAGGATCTAATTTTCAACACAAGGACAAAATCATTCACTTCATTGAACAGGGTTACTGTGGCTTAATATTTATTATTTTTTCAATTTAGATAATTTGGCCCAGAAAATTTTTTAAATCATCCCAAATGATGCTCTTTGGACATACTGCTGACAGATGTTCTTCTCTTAAGAATTCTAGCCAACTAAAAATCTACTGAGGTTTAAAAAAAAATCTCTTTCCTTGGAGATATTTAATAGTTTACTTAACACTTCATTTGTCTTAAATAATTAGATGTTCTAACAATAGAGGGCTGGACTATATAAATCTTTTTTAGAAATATGTCATTTACTTAAAATTTAGACAAAATTCCTTTAACGCAATGTATTCTGATGCTTGAGCAGTTAATGCCACTTCTTAACGAAAGAAGAAAAAAGCTATCAAGTTGGAATCAGGTCTCAGAATTCACATCTGGATGTTCGTTTTGCATTCTCACTGCAGACCACTACTGAGAAAAGTGTTACAGTTTTCTCATCATAGAGTCTGTTTACAAGTGCTTTTTAAAGACTGAGGTCACATCTTTTTTCCCCCTCCAACTTCACAATCTATTTTGTACTTTCTATGCTTTATATTCACCATTTTAGCTTCAAAATCTGGCACAGCCCATCATTTTTTTATTTCTGTCCATCCTCCCAGGCACAATATAATAAATAATAATAATAATACAAATAATAAAGTTAAAACAATCACAATATGACAAATAATAAATCTAGAACAAATCAATCAACCAGCAGACATTTACTAAGCACCCACTTTGTGCTGAATACTGGGGATACAACTATGAAGAATGAAATGATCTCTACTCATAAGGAACTTACATTCCAATGGAGGAGAAAATAGGTATAGAGATAAATATATACAATATAAATATAAAAGAAAGAAATATAAATATGTACAAAGCACTTAAAGACAGCGTGGTTTAGAAAGGAGAGCACAGCAGTTGAGAGGTAGGCTTTATGCAACAATGGTGTCTTAGGAAGAGGGAGACTGTAGGAGGTGTGGATAAGAAGGCAGTGCATTCTAAGCCTAAGGGGATGGCCAGTTCCAAGGATCAGGGATGAGAGATGTAGGATAGGATGTGTGGAACAGAGAGAAGGCCAACCTGGTTGGACTAGAGTGTGTGGGGAGGACTGTCTAAGGCTAAACAGAGGAGTTTATGTTCCAATTCTAGACTCAATAGGAGCCCATTGAAGTTGATTGAATAGGAGAATCAAATGGTCAGATCTCACTTAAGGAAGATGACAGAAGTCTGGAGGATGGACTGGAGTAGTGAGAGACTTGAGGCAGGGAGATCCGTTAGAAGGTGTTTGCAATTATTGAAGCAAGAGATAAGGAGGACTTGAAATAACATGGCATCAGTCTGGATAGAGAGAAAAGGCCAGAGGCAAGAGATATAATAAAGGTAGGATTTAGCAAGTGATTGGATTCATGGGATGAAGGAGAAGAAGGAGCTGAGGAAAATGACAAGATTTTGAATCTTGGAAACAGATTTGGTGATGTTTCCAAAAGAAATAAGTAAGGGGGCAGCTGGATGTCTCAGTGGGTGGAGAGTCAGACCTAGAGATGGGAGGTCCTGGGTTCAAATATGGCCTTAGACACTTCCTAGCTGTGTGACTCTGGGTAAGTCACTTAACCCCCAATGCCTAGCCCTTACCACTCTTCTGCCTTGGAACCAATACACAGTATTTATTCTAAGGCAGAAGATAAAGGCTAAGAAAAAAGACAACCTTGGAAGAAAAGAGGGTTTTGGAGGAAATATAAGAAGTTTAGATTTAAACATTTTTGAGTTTATCATGTCTCTGGAACATCTGGTTCAAAACATTCAGTAGTCAAGTGGAGTTGTGGGATTGAAGCTCATGGAAGAGATGGAAGTCAGTCTGTCTGTCTGTCTATCTATCTATCTATCCATTCACCCATCTATCTATTGATCTATTTATTAACTGTACCTGTGAGTAAACTATACAGATGATAGCTAAATTCATGGAAGCTAATGAGGTTATCAAGGGAAAGGGTAGAGGGAGAAGAGAAAAGGGCTCAGAATAGAACCTTGGAAAATATGTAAAGGATGAGTCAGTAAAGGAGACTGAGGAATGGTCAACCGAATGGGAAAATCAAGAGAGAGGAACATCACAACATCTCTTTCCCTTCTATCTCATTCAGCTATTTCACGATGCTTCTTGTATCCATCCTTTGCCTCTCATTCCCCACTAACACCACTCTAGTTCTTATTCTCATATCTCCTCACCTGGACATTTAGAAGAGTCTTTTATATATCTTTCTGAATCTAAAATTCTCCTATTACTATTGCTACCCAAATACCTTTCCTAATATACTATTCTGTTCATGTCCTTCCTCTACTCAAAAATCATTATTGGCTTCCCATTCCCCACCAAACAGTTTCAACTTCTGATTCAACTACTTGTTCAAGGGTCTCTACAATCTGACTCCAGCCAGCCTTTTAAGATCATAGCATCATGGATCCAAATATGGAAGGGGCCTCAGAGTGCAACGACTCCAGCTCCTTCACCTGACAGGTAAAAAACACTAAAGCCTATAAAGGTGATATGATTTATAAGGTCACACAGGTAGTAAGTATCAGAAGCAAGATGAAAAAAAATCATGATAGCTAACTCAATTAATTCTTTCTTGTTTCTCTCGGGTTCTCAAAATAAAGCATGCATTTGGCAAACAAGGATCCTTTTATCGCCTCACTATTGATGACTATTTGTAATTTCTGTTACTTCAGATATATATATATATATATATATATATATATATATATCCATCACTTCTGGAACTGGCAAATAACAATGGGGAGAGGACGTCATTGCTTTGTTTCTATTCTTCTGGGGAATGTGTCTTATCTTTATACACTCCAAATAATGCTAATTTTTGGATTCAGATACAAGCTTTCCATTGCACTAAAGAAGGGTCCGTCTATATCTAAGAATTTTAGCATTTTAACACAGCATTTTAATTTGGGCCCAATTTTCTGTCCTCGTAGGCTCTTTTTTATTTATAATTTGGTCTCCCTTCATATTCACTATCCCTTGCACTTTTGTGTCTGCAAATTTGGTCTGTATGCTTATGACATCTGCATACAAGTTATTGACATAACATAATATTAATGACTTAAGTTTGCTTTCCCTCTATAAAGCAAGAGTTAAAGTCTTGCTCACTTTATATACTCAGGTAAGCAAAAAAGGAAAACTGCTATAGGGCTCGACTACAAATCTATTTCCTAGTACAACCCAACTTTACATTCCAAAGCCAGAGACAGGATGCAAGTAAACAATGAACACTGGGGACAAGTCCTGTGATGCTTGAAACTTTATGATGGTTTTGTATATGGATGGAAATAATGCCTTAGAGAGAGTACTTACTGTTTGTACCTGAAATTTAGTCCATCCTATTGCAACTGAAAAAAAAATGAAACTGTCTCCTATAAGGTATTAGTTTCAATCAAAATTATGCTCATGTAGCTGCAATCAAGTGGTTAAAATAAGTATTGTTGGGCTTAAAATAGTATAGGCTGTCTGATCTAATGCCTCCTGCTGGCATGGAGGTGACCTTGCATTCCTGAAGACAATGTTGCAGAGCACAAGCTGAGGCAGGTCCTACCAAACTGGAGAGGCTTCCAATTCAGACTTGGTAATGGACTATCTGTCTGCTGCCTGAGGACCAGGATTGCAAAATTCTGAGAGGTTCATCACCAGGTTGGCCACATAATGAAGCCCTTTTTCACCACAGCAATTCTGGAAGACAATTTACTGATCGGTGTCAGTGGAAGGAGTATTTATCCCTAAAATATCATGGATCTTTGATATCTCTTGACTGAACACTAAAAAATGAACTGCTAATGCAAATTCACTTCTTATGGCCCAGCTAGAATAATTATTTGTCCCTCCCTTTTTTTCTTTCAGAGAATCAAAATTTCAGTATCTATCATATTGAAGTATGTAGTCACTGATCATCTTGAGAAACGATTTCCATTTTCTTTTCTTGGTATCTTTTTTTAGAACACTTTTAAAAAGGGTTCTCCCATATTGCAGATGGATTTGAAATGTTTCCTTGGGACTTCTCACTGAGTGAAACAGACTGATTCTTACCCACTTTTCAAGCTAAAATAGACCAGGAAACTGAGGAATAAAGGGGTTTGGGGGAGAAAGCCATACAGAAATCGAGTCCATATCTAAAAAAGATAACTTTTTTTTGACTTTTAAAAAACTTTTTTTAACTTTAAAAAAGATAACTTTGAATGGAAGCTGATTGAGTTCCAGGGTGGTAACAGAGCCCAGATATGAATCTAGGCCCACTGACTCCAGATATAACCTTCTTTCCATTGTATTATGTTTCTTCCCAAGGAATTTCTGGACAAGACTAGGTCCAAGTTATTGACTTGAAATTAAGGTATATGCCAGAAAAGAAAGTTTTTACCTTTAAAAGAAGCTTCTCAAAATTAAAGTATTTTTTAAACTAAAGAATGGGCTTTATCTGTTCTGTTCTATCCCTTATTTGCAACAGTCTTGCAAAGTCTTAACAGTAAGACTCCATTGTCCTCCAATGTTATTCTTTTAACAAACATGAGTCCTTCCCCCTTGTTAGCTTTGTTTTTATTTACTTCCTATTTATGTTACCAGCTTAGGGAAGATGCTTGCAAAGGATCCAAGAACAGAGTGTCTCAGTAAATTCATGCCCCTTTTTAGAAACACACTAGGTCATTCTGTTGATGTAATAATTAGTAACCACTGTCTTAAAAGAAACATTTAGATCGGGAGCTGGTATTTTTAATTTTTATTTTTAATAACATGCTTTAAATATGTTTCTCTCATTGAAAAATCTAGTCTAATGGGCCATATACATCGGCAATGATCATTCATCTAAATCTTGGGGAGAAATAAATGCGGATGCTAATTGGGAAAAAGAAATATTGGTTTCATCTGTGCCATTAACATCCCTTGATTTAAATGCACCCAGATTTTCAATATAGTGAAACTTGTGATGTATGTATGCTGATAACCTTTTTTAAAAAACTTTATTTACAAGGGAGAATTGAGTGTTCTTACCTCTCCTTGTGTACAGGGAAAAGGACTGGAGTATCTGGAAGTACAAATGGCTCCTTTCTCAACAACATCATCCTCTAGGCCAAAGGTAGCAGAGCAGTTGGCGGCAAAATACTTGTAAGGTTTCCAAGTTTTCCCAAAATCTTGAGATCTCTCTAGAACCATGACTGCTGGTCTAGGTGACTTAAACACCATAATCAGATGGGTAAAGTAGAATTCAGTCTCCAGGTCCAGCTGGATCTTCTCCCTGTGTGCATCTTCAGCTGACTGCCACCAAGTGCGAGGAAACCGGAAGGATGAGTCTGCCATGGAGGAGGGCAGGTGAGCCAGATGAGGGTGTGCAGCATTGCACTTGTGACACTTGGGCTGCCTGCAAGTCAGATCCGCATTCTCGATGTAGGAGCAGTATAGCTCCGTGGAGTTCCGGCCACAGGTGGTATCTGCCCAGAGTCTCCTCCCAAGAGCCAAATTTCCCATCCGAGGGTTACATGCTTTTTCACAGTGGGAACCTACTCCAGTTACACCACTCAGTCCTAAGAAGAGGAATAGGGCATGTGTTATTTGAAACCAACCCATCTAGAAAGCTGCTCTACTAACCCAGTAAACTTATAGGGGGCCACATCACTGGTCTGATACGTGAGTCAAAGGAAAATACCATCCAATGGGAGCTGGCAGAGTGCCCTACATTTCCTCTATGGGCTTTGTTTTGATGTTCAGATGTAAAACTTAGCTCAAGAGAACAAAATCTCTGGGTGGGGATTGGAGAGATGAGAAGGGGAGAAAGAGGAAGGAAGTAGGATGAGAGGTATTGGCCTTAATCCAATGCCTTCCATGTTTATATCTGACCTATCCTTATTCAACTTCTAAGTCTGGGTAACTTAGATATCACCAGAGAAATGATACCATTAAACAAAAGTAATTTAGTCAGGCAAATATAGTGATGCCATCAGCAATCTCATACATTAGAACAATGCACTGCCAAGCAAGTCTGAATAAATGATGCAGAGAAAACATGGAACCTTTTTCACAACTGTAGCCAATGAAAAGATAAATTTCTAGCAGGTGGTATTTAGATGCTTAGAATATGAAACTGGCAAGGAGATCTCCTTTAAGGAGGATACAAAGAAAAAGCTGGAGATAGTTTGGGCTTAAATACATCTCTAATCTAAAGTAAATACACAACTGAGGAAAAAAGTTGTAAGTTGCCAAATGGTCAAAAAAATCTTATTTTACATGCTACTCTCATGTCCTTCAGTGTCTTTAATGCCTGTTTGCTTTACTGGAGAATGTTTACAGTCTGACAGCCTTTGCCATCATCTTTAAGCATTACCTCTGAATTAAAATACCTTCTTAAAGAAACACAACTCTACCAATCAATTGTTCAATACACTTTAATGTTGAGAAATTATTGAAAACTAAAAGGAAAATCATTAGTTACAATGTTAACTTTTAACTATATGTGATAATCCTTTAAACTGAGTTTGCTGTTTGGATATATTATAGTCTAGTAAAAGCAAAAGGATCTATGTCTTTGAAATATTAGGTTGACTCCAAAGAGAAGAAAATTGAAAGTTTGAAATGGAAAAAAGTAACCCAGAGTCTAAATTCTAACTGATTAGATGTTTGTGTTTCTGAGAGATAGCATCTCTCTGTTCTATTATTATCATGTCACCAGTTAAACGGCACCATGCACGAAAGCTGTAAGCCTTTTCATTCACTGTGAACACCATAATCTCCTTCAGGCATCCCTGCACCAAAAACAAGGAGCTTCCCTGGACACATTTTTAAATGCCTCATTAAATTCGACACTAGCCTTGAGCTCTGTTTGCCAAGACTGATCTCCAGTGGCTACAGTTGGGTTTGGACAGTCGTGCATCAATATACAGCGTGCTATGACTCACCTGTCCAACATCTCAGGGAAAACCATCTATTGCCTGTACAAGTATTTCTGACTTGCCTTGTGGCTTGATTGCTTACATGCTTTTTGCCACAATATGGCTGTGGAAAAGGAAAGGCTCATTGAACTTCATTTTGTGGTTGTGTATGCATGTGCAAGTGCACACTGGTTCATAAGGAGAAAGAAGTTAGAGCAAAATCTGAAACCATGAAATACTCCGTGGAAAAATACAGAACAATTGGAATGCCCCCAAACTAACAATGAACAAGGGCACCAAATCACTTGAGCCAACTGACAAAGTACTGGGAGATGCTTGATTAATAGGTAATCCAAGTATCTGGATTATGAAATGGATTGGATCAACACTAGGGGTGGGGGGTGGGGGTACAGGTGGTGCTAGAACAAGTTCCCCTGAGTCCAAGCTACTGATCCGGATGCTGCATGAGAAAAGTAAAAACCAGCTTTTTATTCTGGGGAAATGACAGTAGAGGAAAGGACTCGTCCCCCTGCTTAACTCCCTGTCCCCTATTCTTGCTAAGGAGTCAGGCATACAAGAAGCAGGGATGTGGCTAGAAAGTGCCCGAGACTGAAACTTGCAGCACTTTCATTTCTACCCAGTTCCATGAATTGCCCTGACACCTTTTTGGATACCAGGTGCCCAGGAGGACGGGGTCAAGAAAGAACTTGCAAAGAGGCTCTCTAGGAATAGAGAGCAGCAAGCTGGATGCAGGTGGCCCAGGCCAGCTTGGGCAGGGGTGAGGGGGCCGAAGACAGAGGCATCGGACGCCACGCCGGCCTGCTTGTCCAGTCTCGGGGGAAGGGAGCTGACACCGCCTCCGACCTCCCGCAGAGCCGCCTCGGAGTACCACTTCTCTGGGGATTGCCAGCCAGCTCCGCTTCCTTAAGAAGCTCTGGGCAACCCCCCAACGCAGGGGGCGCCTCTCGAGCTGCAGGGGTGCTCCCTGCCGCACCAGGGGGAGGGAGGGGCCCCACCTGGCTCTGTCTCAAGTGCCCGGCGCTAGAGGTCTGCGGAGGGAGCGAGCCACTGAGCCGGCCTATCCCCCCGAACTCCCCTAAGCAGCTGGCCAGCTACCTCTCCCGTACAGCCGGACGGGCTGCGCCGGGGATGGCGACCTTGGCTCCTTTGTTCCCTCCCCAAGTGGCTGGGCAATTTAAAAAGCCCCAAGCGAGAGGGAAAGGCGAGGCTGCAGAGCCGGCGGCTTAGGCTCATCCAGGAGCCGCCTGTCTCTCAGAGGAAGACTCGCTACTATTCTAAGCCGCGAAGAAAGGAGCCCCCGGGGGCTGGAACATGGCCACTCGTTCGATGCTGGGCAGTTGGACTCCTCTCCCCCGTCCCGGGCTCCCGGGAAGGAGAAGGGCGGAGGGGAGCGGGGAGCGGGGGAGCGGGCGCTGTCGCCACCAACCTGCGGCCACGGCCGAGCAGCCCCAGAAGAGCAGGAGGCGGGCGCAGCTGCCCATGGCCGGGCGCAGGCAGGCGTGCTCGCTCGGGGCGCTGGGGCTCCTCTCCGTCTAGGGCGCCGGGATGCTGCGGGTCCCTCGGGCACGCCGCGGGAGCGGCTGGCGGGGCCCGGGCAGAGCAGGAGCTGCCCGGAGCATAGCCGAGCCGCCTCCCGCCCAGCGCCGACCCGTTCGCTGGTTCGCTGGCTCGCTCGGTCACCAGCCGCGGCCACTGAACTTTCTGAGACCTTTCACTTCCCGGCCGCCGTCGCCACCGCCGCCGCCACCGCCGCCTCCTGGGCGTCCCGCTCTTCTCCCAGCACCTCGGCTCGTTGCTGCTCCCCAGGCTCCGTCTCGGCTTTCTCCATGGGCAGTTTCACGGGATGCATTTTTATTGCACCGACACCGCGGCGCTCCGGTGCCAGCCCTCCTCCCCCTCCCTCCCGCCCGCCCGCCGGCCGCACCCCCACCCCTTCCTCCTGCCCGCCCCCCGGGCTTGACAGCCGGCGGAGCAGACGGTGCGGCCGAGCTCAGTATTGCAGCCCAGAGAACCCCGCGCCGTGGCCCGGACGCTGGGGAGGGGGCCGCGGGTAGCCCTGAGCCACACGGCCAGCCAGCTCCTCCTCGCCTCCTTCTCCTCTACCCCTCAGCCCTAGCACACCTACTCCCTGGCTTCGTCTTCTTCATCGGCTTCCTGTTCCCATCTTCAGACATGGTCCCCCCTCCTCCGTGACCCCCACCGTTGCCCTTCGGGACCCACGGGCCTCCCCCGGGAAGCTACCTGCCTTCCACCTTCTCCTGGTACATTCCTGAGAATCAGTTGACTCCCTCTCTGTCAGGTCAGGGCATGCCAAAGGGGCTTAAAAAAAGCGAAACAAGAAACAGGCTAGCGCCTCCTCATCACTTCCCCACAGCCTCTCCCCAGGGCAAGCACCCCTATCTCCTAAGAGTCCAATGGCCCCAGCTCACCCAGCAAGAAGAGTCTCAAAGAAAACGACCTAGATTATTGAGCTTCAAACTACCCAGGCCAAGCGAGGAGTTACCCACGTACCAAAAAGTCCACTTTGTCTCCTAAGTGTGTGCCTTGCTTCTCCGGGATACCTTAGCTCTACAACCACTTCCAGCATCATTTTCTTTCTTTCTTTTTTTAAACCCTTACCTTCACTCTTAGCATCAATACTATGTGTTGGTTGCGAAGCAGAAGAGCGCTAAGATTTGGCTAGGGGGATTAAGGGACTTGCCCAAGGCCACCAGCATTATCTTTGGGCTAACCAATAACAAAACAAATTGCAGAGCCAGATGAACGCTGGAAGGACTTCATCGTAGTCTAGTCAGGGGACTGTTCAAGACGAACGCTCCAGGACCCTTCCAGCCCTGGGATTCTATTCATCAGTAACCTACTGTGCCATGAGATAGCTGTTGGGGAACAACTCCTGAGCAGCCACAGGCTGCCAAACCAAATTTCGGAGACTCCAGAACAGGCTCAGTATGGAATTCAGGACTAAAGACAAAGAAGGAGCTCAGTAAGCAGCTGAACTTTTGGCATGATCTCTATGAACAAGACTCTGGAAAATGCCAAGAGAAATGTAGAAAGAAGCAATAGTAGGAGAGGGACTATAGATTTCATTAAAGGGGATTTAGTGCCTCTGAATATGTTCTGAAAAATGAAACAATTCATGAAAAACACCATTTGGTGGTTGTGTCTATTCGAATGCCTTTTTGGCACATTTAGGTAATTTATTATGACTCAGCTGGTGACATATAACAGGAATTTTATATCACCCAAGGGGATTGAGGGTGAGGTCAGGGCAATCCACTTGGGAAACATTTACTTTATTCTATTGGCCAGCACTGGCAAGGGAGTGGTGGGGAATGTGGGGCAGCAATACAATACCACCAGCTTTAAACTGGGAATCTTTGGGGGTTTAGGGTTAAAGCAAAATTGGGAGCACTCACAAAATCTCACAGAGACTATAAAGAGATAGTTTCTCCCTCTGAGAAGGAAGCACGCTCCCCTTCTAAAAGTATTTGGGTATGATTTCTTATGCATGCTTGATCTGTAAAACAATTACAAAAGGCTCTAATATTGATGGGACATCCACAGAGAAGCAACACAGAAAACACACAGTGGAATTCACTTTCATGCTTTTCTAGAACCAATTGTACAGTGCTAAGGTATTAGAATTCCATTCCTCACTCTGAATTTCTATAGCTTTACAATTTGTACCATATAATCAACCACTCACTAAATATTTATTGATGACCTACTATGTGCCAGGCACTGGGCTTAGCCCTGGGGACATAAAAAGAGGCAAAATACAGTCCCTGCCCTCAGCAAGCTAGTTCACAATCTCATGTGAAAGATGCTTTAAAAGTAGAAGTACAATTTGGCTATAATTTCTGAATTGTGGAGCAAATGAGAGAGAGAGAAGTCAAGGTTTCCAAACCAAAGAATTCTTCCTATTCCATACCTTGTTGACTTAACTGGAAAAGACTTGTAAATTTTAATCAGCCAGTCAATAAATATTTATTAAGCACCTGCCAGGCACTGTGCTAAGCACGAGGGCTAGAAAGAAACACAAAAGACAGTCCCTGCTCTCAAGGAGCTCACAAGATCATAAGCTTAATTGAAATTAGTGGTCTAAATCAAGGCTTCCCCTCCATTTTCTGCCATCTCAAGTTAATGTCACCCTAAGCAGCCTTAATAGATGTGTTCCAGACAAGAGAGATAATAGCTCCACCGCATTCTCCAATAGTCAAATCACATCTGGCGTAATGTTTTCAGGTCAGATGATCACAACTTGGCTATGGCAGCAGAGTAAATAGCTTTGGGGAGAAGCAATGCACGAGTCCCTTTTCAGTTCTACCTCTGGACATTCTTCCCTTCATTCAAAGCCCAGTTCTGTGGCTACCATGCAATTTCCTGGATGAGCCTTTTTCTGACCTTTCTGCTCCTAATCTTGAATACTGCTCTGACTTCTGCTACGCCCATTCTCATCCTCACTTCTCCAGCAGTTATTTGTATACATGTCTCATCTGCCTACAAAACTGAGTGGAGACAATGTATCATCTGAGTAGAGCTGGAAAGGGCCACAGCAGCCATCTAATCCAAGCTTCTCACTGAATTAATGACTAAATGAAGGCCCAGGCAGGCTAAATCATTTGTTCAAGCGTTGGCATACCCAGTGCCTTATTGGACTATTAAGAACTATTGAATTGAATGGAATAAGTAATTAGCAATTTTAAAAAAATCAATTTTAGTTGGTCACATGGTCTACTTCCACACTGAAGAAGTCACCCAGGGAAAGTTTAGCTAGGTAACATTAAGCAAAAACAACACTTGTATCTGACTCCTTGAACCTTTTGAAGTGATGGGCTTCTATCAATGGACTCATTAAGGGAGATAGGGAGTTCAAGTGCCAGGCCTGGAATCAGGAGGTCCTGGGTTCAAATCTGGCCTCAGACACTTCTTAGCTATGTGACCCTGGGCAACTCACTTGACTCTAATTGCCTAGCTCTTCCTGCTCTTCTACCTTAGAACTGGTATTAAGGATCACTTCAAAGACAGAAGTTAAGGCTTAAAAAATGATGGACTTAGTGAAAGTTTCTCTTTGATTTTGTGGAAAGAGTATAGCATATCTAGTCATGAAAATCTGAATTGTCATCTTGGCTCTGCCCCTTCCTTTATAACATCACTATACTTTTGATTTTCCTTCTCTGAAAAATGGAGGATATTATTTCAAGGTACTGTAAATATTAAATTAGATAATGTATTCAAAGTAAAGCACTTTGTGACTATTAAAACTCTTAGAAATATAAATTATGACTCAATGGGAGAGCCCTGAAAAGAATACTTAACATTCAGGCATGGTTAATATCTCATCACTTAACCAGAGTTCACTGACCCATAATCAATAACATGGCCAAGACTTAAAAAGAAGCAAAAATAGCTTCCAGCAAGTCACAATGGCTAGCACACAGGTATAAGTGCACTAAAACAATGCACTTCGATTAAAGGAGAGGCTCTCTCTGTTGCATTATCTCTCCTCCTGTTTAGTCTTCTTTTAGACATGATTCTAACAAACTTGTCTGTCTTGTTACCCATCCCACAGGAGAAAAGAAGCAATCAATTTAGCATAAATTGGAAGGAACCTGCAAATGTGGGCACACTGACAGCATGAAGAAGTGACAGCAAGAGAGAAAGTGGAAAAAAAACCTATAAAAAGACACAAGAACCCAGAAAGCACAGATAGCACCCCGAGGAATTGTGTCCAGAGCCACAGCGCAAAAGCTCTTTGCAGTATCACTGTGTCACTTTTATTGATTTACATAATGGATCATAGAATCTCAGAATTGGAAAGCATCTTAGCCATTATCTAATCCTCTCCCTCCTTTTCCTCATGCTCGAGTAAACTTCATAATGTCTCCTAGAGATGGTCACCCTCGGGGATGGTCTGCTCGAAGAAATGCAATTAGAGAGCAGAAGCTCATAATAATATTGGACATTTACAATTGAACTTTATGCTATACAAATATCTCATTTGAACCTTACAATAATAAGGCAAGTAGTGCAGTCCCTTTGGTCAAAATGCCTTCCCAAACTTTAATTGGTTGATACTACTCTGTTTCCTAAGGCTCTGCAGAATAAATCTACTCCCTTTTCTGTATGTTAGCCCTTCAGATATTAGAAGAAAATTATTGAAGAATGTGGTGGTGCAGTGGAAAGAGTGCCAGGCTTGGAGTCAGGAAGAATCTTCTTTCTGAGTTCAAATCTGACCTCAGACGTCTATTAGCTGTGTGACTAGCTATGGCAAACCCGTTAACCCTGTTTGCCTCAGTTTCTTCATCTGCAAAATGATCTGGAGAAGGAAATGGCAGATCACTTCAGTATCTTGGTCAAGAAAACCAAATAGGCTCACCAAGAGTCTGACCTGACTGAAAGTGACAACAAAAGTCAGAGAATGTAAGCAATCAATAAATAAACCAATGAATCAAATCAATAAGCTTTTTCTTTCTTTTTTTTTTTAAGTTTCTTACCATCTACTAAGTATAGGTTTGAAAGCTGCAAGGTCTAGTAATTGGGGTTAAGTGACTGGCCCAGGGGCAAACAGCTAGGAAGTGTCCAAGGCCAGATTTGAACCCAGGATCTCCCATCTCCAGGCTTGGCACTCCATTCACTGAGCCACCTTGCCACCTCTCAATAAACATTTAAATTTCTACTATTTAATTACAATTCACAATAAGCACTCAATAAATATATGTTCAATTGAATTGTGACCTTCAGAAGTCTTTTCATCTTCATGAACCTTTTATCATATGACATAGTTTTCGATCATCTCATCAGCCTATTCATAATTCTACAGTTGTACTCATGTTAATCAGTGCTTTGTTTAAATTGTGGCAATCAGATCTGAACATAATACCCCAGAAGTGACCTGTCTATTGGAGGGTATAGAGAAGCGGTTATCTCTCTTGTTTGGGGAACATCAATTAAGGCTGAGGGAAGGCAAGAAAAAAGGGAGGGAAAGTCATGTGTTGTTTTTTACCATTTTACACCAATAACTTAAACTAAACTTACAATCTCCCTCTTTTTTAAACCGTGACCTTTTGTCTTAGAATCTATACTATGCATCAATTCTTAGGTAGAAGAGCTGCAAAATCTAGGCGATTGGGTTTAAGTGGTTTGCCCAGGGTCACACAGCTAGGAAGTATCTGGGGTCAAATATGAACCCAGAACCTCCTCATGTCCAGGCCAAGATCTTTCTCCCCTGAACCACCCAGCTGCTCCTAAGCTTATCATCTTTGAGTTCTTTGAGATCCAGGCCTCTCTTGCTTTTCTTTGTTTCCCCAGGGCTTATCCTGGTATCTGACAGAGAAAGTTCTTAATCAATGTTTATTGACTGAGTGAAATCCATAATCTTTTTCAAGTCAAGGAGTCAATCAACATTTATTAAGTACCTACCTTATGCCAGCCACTGATCTAAGCACTGGTCTGAAGGAAGGCAAAAGACAGCCTCATGAAAAAAGTCACTTTTCACCTATGAAGTGTGCATTTTTTTAACCCTTACCTTCCATCTTGGAGTCAATACTGTGTATTGGCTCCAAGGCAGAAGAGTGGTAAGGGCTAGGCAATGAGGGTCAAGTGACTTGCCCAGGGTCACACAGCTGGGAAGTGTCTGAGGTCACATTTGAACCCAGGACCTCCCATCTCTAGACCTGGCTCTCAATCTACTGAGCTACCCATCTGCCCCCTAATATGCATGATTTAAAAGCTGTATTTAATAGAGATTCACAATTTCAAATGTAGTCCTCTTTTTTTTCTGTTCTTCGAATGTGGAAGGTTTGTGTTTCTTGGTGCCTATCAAGTTCACAGTAATAAAAGAGAACATTTAAAAAGATAAAGGGCACATTATTGAACTGTAATTCAATGAAGACATTTCTGAGAAGAAAAAGACAGGAGCTCAAAGTCTAACAGATAGACAAAATGCCAACAACTAGGTGTCAACAAGATACATACAGGATAAACTGGAGATCAGCAGCAGAGGGAAGACACTGGCATTAAGGAGGATCACCTGAAAGACGTGATTTTTCAAGCATCCCTAAACTGCTATATTGTGTTCACTGTATGCTGTTGAATAAGTAGAGAGCCTACAGAACACATGTGAGAAATATTTGCATCCCAAATGATAAAATACTAATATTTCGATGTATTTGTACTCAATAAAGTAATCCTCTATTTTCTGGAAAATGTATCATGTGGAAAACAATGCTGAATGAATGAAATAAGCTCAACAACTCATCCTCAGAACATCGGTCTGTGGGAAACGAACCGGCACAGTTCTTTTTTTAAATTTTATTTTACAGAGAGATTGATGTATTGATGTGTAGAGATGTGAGTGTGAAGCTATGATCACCCAGAAAATAAACATCGTCAGATGTCCAGGTTTCCAGACCTTCAGGTCATGGCGGTATTCCTGCTCCCTGTCCATTGTCCATGACATTTGCAGAGCCCAAAGCAGAGACCTTTTTTCTTCTAATAATTCTGTAAGCTGCCTCCTGCCTGGCCCATGCCCTTCCTATGCTCTTTGGGAATCCCATCTTGGGAAGGTCCTTGAACTTCTGCCTAAGCCTCTTGCCACTGGCACTGTTTCGGATCCAGAGTAGCGCTTCCTGGCTACAGCTGCTCATTCCTAGGAAGGGAGTGAGGGCCTTTGAAAATACTCGTGACTTGTCTGGATGTGGTAACCAATACTTTTCTTATTAAAAAAAAAGTGGTACACTCTCTGTCTTATTTAAATTAATTATATGGGGCAAAGCAAAGTTCAAACAAATAAAAGGTGTTCTTTTGTTCTCGCAGAGAGCTACTCTGACAGGACTGCTGAAACCCTTCCTTCTCAAATACAGAACAGAGCGCAGACATCTATCTCCTGGATGAGGTGGGATCTTAGGATGAATGCCAGTATTAGAAGAGACCTCAGAGGCCATCTCCGGCACTACTTCCTAAAACAGCAGTTCCTTTTTCAGTATTCCTGCAGTCAAATTCCAGCATCTACTTGAACTGATACCTATAAAGTGCTTTCAAATCTGCAAAGGGTTTCCACTTAGATTATATAATTTAAGATTAATAATAGTAACCCTTGAGGCAGGTCCTAGAGGTATTAATATCTCCATTTTACAGTTGAGAAAACTGAGGCTCAGAGAAGTTAAGTGGCTTCTCCAGCATCACAGAGTGAATAAGTATCAATGGCAGAATTTGTATCAAGGTCTTTCTGCCTCCATGTCCAGTTTTCTACCTTATCATAGTTGTTGTCCACCAGTAACAGGGAATCTACTTTCTAAGGCAACCATCCATCCCAGTTCTGGACAGCTAGAATTCTTACCATCCTTGTATTCATTCATTCATCTTAGTTTTGCCCTCCAGGGTCAATAAGAACGAATTGAATCCCTCTTTCCTATTTTGATCCTAGAATCATTTTGAGGAATAAGATGATGAGTTTTTATTTCAGATCTGCTTATACTGACTGATAACAGGACTTCTATGTGAACTGTTTGTCAGGAAGTTAGTTATGAATGTGGAACTGAGTCAGAATTAGAGATATATCCACATTTGGTAATCATCCACGTAGGGACAATAGTGGAACCCAGGAAACTAAGGAGAATCTCTGAATGAAATCATGGACAGAAAATACTCTTTAAAGCTATTTGCCAGTGGTGGGGGGCATTTCCCCCCACTTCATAATTAGAATAATAGAATTTTACAGCTAAAGGAGTCTTTAAAGATTACTTAACCCAATCTTTTCATTTTGTAGATGAGGACACTAAGGCCCAGAGAGATTATATGAATTATGCAAGGTCAAATTGCTAGCTGGTAGCTGAGTGGGTTCTAGAAAGCAGATCTCATTTTCAGTTCCTTACTCTTTCCATGATACCACATTTTATTCAGTAAATATTCATTCTTCCCCCCTTTTTATATTTAGAATATTTTTCCATGGTTACATGGTTCATGATTCCCACCCTCGCCCCACCCCCACTTTTCCCTCCCCCCTCCTGAATCTGATAAGCAGTTCCACTGGGTTATACATGTATCATTGTTTGAAATCTATTTCCATGTTATTCATATCGGCAGTAGAGCAATCATTTAACATCAAAATCCTAATCATATCCCCATTGCACTACATGATCAATCACATATTTTCACTGCTCCCATAGTTCTTCCTCTGGATGTGGATAGCATCTTTCTCATAAGTTCCTCAGAATTTCCCTGAATCATTGTATTGCTGCTAGTAGAGAAGTCCATTACCTTTGATTGTACCACAGTGTCTCAGTCTCTGTGTACAATGTTCTCCTGGTTCTGCTCCTTTTGCTCTGCATCACTTCCTGGAGGTTGTTCCAGTTCCCATGGAATTCCTCTACTTTATTATTCCTTTTAGCACAATAGTATTCCATCACCAACATATACCACAATTTGCTCAGCCATTCCCCAATCGAAGGACATCCCCTCATTTTCCAATTTTTTGCCACCACAAAGAGCGCAGCCATGAACATTCTTGTACATGTCTTTTTCCTTATTATCTCTTTGGGATACAAATCTAGTAGTGCTAGGGCTGGGTCAAAGGGCAGACAGTCTTTTAGTGCCCTTTGGGCATAGTTCCAAAATGTCCTCCAAAATGGTTGGATCAGTTTATAACTCCACCAGCAATGCATTAGTGTCCCAATTTTGCCACATCCCTTCCAACATTTATTACTTTCCTTTTCTGCCATATTGGCTAATCTGCTAGGTGCAAGGTGGTACTTCAGAGTTGTTTCAATTAATATTCATTCTTTAAAATTATATTTGATTTTATTTTTAGCTCTAAATTCTTCCCCCCCCCCCCAATTAAGAAGAAAAGAAAAACAAAATTCATTACCAATACCAACAAGTGGTCATAAAACATTAAATACCGACTGGGTAGACAAATGGTCTCATAGGGTGTGTGTGTGTACAAAAATAAAAAAAAAATGGAGAAGGAGAGTCCTCCCCCACAGAGCCCATGAGTTGGCTTTATCCATGAAGAGACTGAAATGAAAGGGAAAGATTAGTAGGGGTGAGATTTATAAAAGAAGGTTATTTCAGAGTCCAGAGAATCTAGTTGAAGCCTGCTAACTGCTGCAACGTTCATTATCAAATTAGGGAAGTAGAGTTCAAAATAATTATTCTAATTGCATAAGGAGTCCAGTTTTATTCAATTTATTTCATATGGCTATGCTTGAAGAACTCAGAAGCCAGCATTTATCTACACACTCAATAGATCACATGGTCATCCAAAACGATTCCCTGGGAATTACTAAAACTTTAGTGAGAGCAAAGGAGGGAGAGCATCCTTGGCATGAGGAAGAGCCAGCGAAAATGCCCCAAATGCAAAGACGGAAAGTCTTGTTCACAGAACAGCCAAGAGACCAGTGGCTCTGGATCAAAGAGTACATATTGGGGAGTAATGTGTAAGAGCCCTGGAAAGGCAGGAAGGGGCTGGGCTATGAAGGACTGTGAATGCTGAACATGGCATTTTGTATTTGTTCCTAGAGACAACAGGAAGCCACTGGAGTTTATTGCGTGTGTGCGTGCGTGCGTGTGTATGTGTGTGTGTGTGTGTGTGTGTGTGTGTGTGTGTGTGTGTGTGTGGCATTTTGGTTAGAAATGAATTTTAGAAAAATCACTTTAGTGCTGAATGGAGCAATGACAGTGGAACCACTCCATTTGAACTCAACACATCAGTCTCTGATATATATTTTTTGAATGATGACTTATTTTTATATATACCATAATATAATATGTAACAACAATAATAGAATGCATATGATTTGTCATAAATATGCAATAACATAATAAATATGCTTTTCAAGAGAAAAATTTAATTTAATTTTTTAAGTAATGAAAATCTATTTCTCTCCCCCCTATCCCAATGAAAAAAGAAAAAATACCCTCCAAGAAATATGCGTCGTCAAACAAAACAAAGTATTTTGTGAGCCATGTCCAAAAAACACGTCTCATTCGACCCTGAGTCTAGTATCATTAGAATCTTGGTTAGTCATTGCACTGTTGGGAGTCCCAAAGTCTTTCAAACTTGTTTATCTTCACATTGTTGTTGTTATATAAATTGCTTTCTGGGTTCTGTTTATTTCGCTGTGTATTAGATCATACGAGTTTTCCCAGTTTTCTCTGCAAATGCTCCATTTAGACTTTCTCATAGCACAATAGTATTTACATTCACATACCATAATTTGGTTAGTCGTGCCCTAACAAATGGATCTTCCCTTATTTTTCCAGTTCTTTGCCACTCCAAAGAGTTCTGTATGTGTTTTGGTACAAATGGTTCCTGTTTCTTTTTTCTTTGGTCTCTTTGGGGACGTCTGGCGATGGCAAGTCAAAAGCATATGCAGTTTAGTGACTTTTGGGCCATAGTTCCAAATTTCTTTCCAGGGTGGCTTGACAAATGAACTGTTCCACCAATTAATGGGCTGTTTTTGGTATTTGAGTTTTCTTTTGTTGTCTCTTCAACATTTTTCCTTTTTGTTTTTGTTTGTTTTTTGAAATGATAAATCTTGTGGATGAGCTAGAACCTCAGCATTGATTTAATTTGCACCTCTCTATTAATGATTTGGAACATTTTTCCCCATACAGTTGTTGAGATCTTGTATTTCTTTATGCCACTATGAAAAATTTATTTAAACATAAAGCCTATAACACAATGACCCATAATACAATGGGCCACCAACTACAGCTATCCTCTTCATTGTTTAAATGAGTCAGAATTTTATTGCAAATATTTGGTGGCATAGAATAAGAGATTCTATAAAAAAGGATAATTATCAATTCCTGTCATTTGTTAGCTTCCAGTGGGTTAAAGAGATTAAGATATAGTAACAGAATTTTTAAAAATTCTAAAATACAGTCCTAATTTTCTGTAATATTATGAAACATGCCTGTGTATGGATTTCACAAGTATATATGCCTGTGTCTGTATTTGATCTTGGGATAAAAGATCACTCTTTTTGGCCCATATTGTCCCCACCTAGAGTTTCCTAACTCATGTCTGAGTTTCCACTGAGACAGGTAAAATGGGTCCTCGACTCCTGCACTGTGACTCAATATAGCTTTTAGAATACTGAATAGGCTTTATTTTACTTGACGGAAAAAACATGAAATGCAAAAGACTCACAGGAGCCCCAAAACAAATACAGAAAACATAAAGGGATGTACTATAGCCCATGAATAATCAATACATTTTTTTCTAACATTCTGGTGAGTCTTTCTTTGCCACAAGACCCTCCTATGCAATTACCCCTAGGCTTAGAGTGCCACCCTGTGGTTTGAGTAATGCCCCCTTGAAAGTAAAACCCATTTTGGGGTACTAGATAGTCAACTATGTTCCCATTTGGCCAGCCCAGTCCAAATAACTCTTAATAGCAGAGTTCAAAGATCAGGTCCATTACTCCTCCAAGTTGCCTTTTTAAAAAACAAAAACAACAACAACAACAACAAAATTTATCTTCATTTTATAATTGATACTATCAGTTTCAAGGCAGAAGAGGGGCAAGGGCTCGGCAAATAGGGTTAGGTGACTTGCCCAGAGTCTTACAGCTAAGAAGAGTCTGAGGCCAGATTTGAACCTAGTACCTCTTATCTCCAGGTCTGGCTCTCTATCCACTGATCCACCTGGCTACCCCCAGGTTGGTTTTTAATCCATTGCTGTTGCTCTGCCCAACACTGAGGGCCAGTAGCACAAGCTCTTCTCTCTTCCAGTGGCCCATTGCTGGGGAAATGCCTCTCGCTTGGAACTTGAGGTCATTTGTGAGCCAACTAACAACATTAATGCTGGTCATGACATCTCTATTCTCAGAATGGAAGGCTAGATTGCAGATTAATGGCCCCTTGAAAATTCATTTTCCCTTGAATAGGAAGCAAGGAGATATCACAGTCTAGGAACTCCTCAGGACACATAAGCAAGCTTAGGTTTGCCTGTACAGTGTGTTCCTCCAAAGCAACCACTCATAGCTACACACTTGGGATTTCTTTGGAAGACAAAGAGAGCAGAAAAGGCAAGATTTCCCCCAATCTAAAACTTTTACAAGCTATTAAAGGGGGTGACAAGAATTCTCTGACAAAAATCTATTCTCCCAGGTGAATGCCAACTACAAGGAGGCAGTTGCTATCAGTGAAATCAGTTCTCTAGGAGGCATCATTGGAGGAGCTCCAAACCAACTGTAGCATCCTAGGGGCAGTCCTCTTTCTTCTCTTAACCAGTGACAAAGAACATGTCCATCTTCTCGAGGGAGGCTCAATTTATAGACTCTTAAATAGACTCATTGATGGAATGCATAAATTCATGAGGTTTGTGGGAGGCTCCCTTAATACTCTTTTTAAACCATATGTGTGTATATGCACATAAAAATTACACATATGTATCGTGAAGGAGGCTGGTTTCTTGAAGGTGATGCCAGCTGAATGAATACAAGGTCAAGCAGTTTCTACCATGCTGAAAAAGCTTTATTTAGTATTGGCCTGAAGATAGACGAAGAGCCAGTTGGGTTAAATGTGGAGTTCATTAAGTGGGTCACACATTGATGGCTCTGGGGACTGTAACGATGCTCAAATATTGTCTAATACATTTAGATGCTTTACTTAAAGGATTAAAGTACACACACACACACACACACACACACACACACACACACACACACACCCTTCCATGGAGGAACAAAGGATTTCTGCTCCATAAGTGGGTTTACTGGCATTTTGTGCCAGAGTCTCCTCTACCACATCATGTAAAGCTGGTTTTGGGGAAAGAGGAGATAAATATCTCCGTATAACCTCTTCCTTCCAATAGTTGGTACAGTTGGGAACTACAGTCATACATTAATAAGGGAATGAAGCCAGAGGTTTCATAGACTCTTGGTTCATTCTCTCTTGACAAATGTATTGCCTGATGATCCTGGTCTGGCAGCTACACAGAGGATATCCACTAAAGTGTAGTGTCAGGATGTTCTTAGACCATGGGTGAACATCTCAAGCCCAGAGAACTATGGCTACTTAAATGGAACCTAGAAGTCAGAGAAAGCAAACACCAGAACTGTAGAAGTATTGTGTCTGTTACTAGTCATCAGAGAAAAAGAAATAACCTGAAGGGGAAAGTATGGGAAAAGATGGCGCCACAATTGGCATGTGTGCCATGAGAATGTGGCCCAAATCTCTGCCCTCCATCAAGGTTGTTGATTTTGGTCCACCACTTTTCTCTAACAATGAAGAGGATGTGTGGGAAGGAAAGCAGGGTGACAGGGAGAGGCAGGCGAGACGGGGAACTAGAAGAAAAGGTTGAAAGGAAACACCAGGCACGTCACATGTCTAAGATTTTTCCACCTTCGAACTTAATGCTTTTATGCCTGGTCTTGTTTGACTGAATGTAGCTCTTGGACCAAGTACTCTATCCGTCTCTGTATTCCTGAGATTACGTAGTGCTACATGAATGAATCCAAAGAATGACCATTCTCTGCTCTGGAGTGATCACATTTCCAGGGTAAAATGACAAATGCCCATTTTGGTGGTCCCAAGGGGTCCTAGAGTCCAACTCGATCTGTCCAGGATTCACTGGCTATTATATTTTCAAGAATGACTTCAAAAGTAATCAGATTGTTTGAAAAAAACTTGATCATGACAAATGTGTTTTTCCTCTAAAGTGTGAACACTGAATCAACCTTGGGAGTCAAACACATTGCCTACATTCTTTTATCGGATTGGTTGTTAGGGGGTATTTTGGTTGTGATAATGCAAAAACGGTGACAATCTGGTTTACTTTTTAACGCCAAGCCTGTTCCAAGATCACTTATTGGCCTTTGGAAATGCATGGGGCAGGCCAATTCAGTTTTTACATGTTGCCTTTGGGTGATGTATGGCCACCCAGATGCCTCAGGGTGCTTTGGGTGGTCTTATGTGCAGTAGAGCACACTCCTAAAACATTCTACTCTTTAGATCTGGAAAAGAGACCATGTCCATATGAGAAATCAAGAGAAGAGATGAAAGGTTTTACCCTTATCAGCTCAAAGAAGGAAAAAGGCCACCTTGCAGCTAAGATATTGGAATTCCTTTGCTAAAGAGTCACATCCTTTATTCTTTATTGTTATCAAAAATGCCTCAGTTCTCATGCAAAGGAGATATTCTACTCATAATCATGATTTCTTGTCATGGAGTTACAGTCTGTCTAATAAAAGACTTTTTTCTTTTCTTTTCTTTTTTTAAACCCCTCCTTTCATCTTAGAATCAGTACCATGTATTGGTTCCAAAGCAGAAGAGTGGTAAGGGCTAGGCAATGAGGATTAAGTGACTTGCCCAGGGTCATGCAGTTAGGAAGTGCCTGGAGTCAGATTTGGACTTTTTCTTTTTTATCAGAAGTTGAATACATAGATTCAGTTCTCTTTCACCCTTCCAAAGAATCACAGATTCAGAATAAACAACTGCATCTTCACGTTTTCCTCCTGATTTACCTCATCTTAAGTTTTCTCTGCTCTCTGCTTGTTATTCTCCATAATCACATTTCCCATATGCCCCATCCATTCACTTTTCTTATTCCCAGTATGGTGATTCATTCCAAATATTCCCAAATGTCTAATTGTACCTCTTCTAGTCCTTCTGTCTCCTTCAGCTCTGATGAGAAAAAAAGAAAGAAAAGAAAAGATCAGGCTCCAGACATAATCAGGAAACAATAGTTTCTACAGAAGAACTATGGGAGGGTAGTCTTACTGCTTCTTACTTTCCTATGAAACCATCTCAGTCTGGAGCACTCTAATTTGGTATTAGTGCAAAAGGAAGGTGAAAGCAATGGTCATTTATGGGAACAGGGGGAGAGGTAAGAAACTCATGGGGAAAAAAATGCAATGTAGTAGTAAATCACTTATCACTCTTATTAGTTGCATTAGTTAGGAGATAATAATAGCAAAGTATTAGCAATAATAATGACACCTAAGCATGAATATCAGTATTTTTCCTTAGATCCCAATGAATTCGCAGTAGTATTATACAATCTCAATAGAAAATGCCCTTTTCTAAGCTAAATAAGTAAAAGGCTGAACAGCATTGTTGTTCCCTTCCCAGAAGTCACTTCTGTGCTCAGTACCTGCGCCAGTTCAATTATGTTGAAATTAGAGTAAGTTCATTTCATTCCTCTGCCTTCAATTATCACCTCTCTATATATAACTTCCAAATCCTATAACCTCTCCCTGGAGTTCCAGACTTAGATTTCGTATTGGTATCTCCAACTTAGAATGGCCCAAATTAGACTCCCCATTTCCCCCCTAAAACCTGAACCTCTGCAATTATTATTTTTGCTCATGACACAAACCCAGGAAGCCAAAATCCAGAATCCTCTTTGTCTCTTCCCTTCTCTTCTCTCCCTGTATCTAATCATAGTCAAATCTTGTTGATCTTATCTCTACTCTACTTCTCTATCATAGTTCCCCTATGGTTCACTCTCACTGACTCACACAGCCTCCCAGTTCAGGCTCTGGTGATCTCTTGCCTGTATTGTTGTCTCTTTTGTCTTTTCCCTGTTGAATTTATCTTTCATATAGCTGGAAAGAGTCTTCCTCATGCCCAAGCCTGGCAATGCCACACTTGTTCAAACACTTTGGCTCCCTATTGTCTAAAGTCTGAAATACAAATGCCTTAAATGGACACTAAAGTCCCTTCCCAGTCTGGCTCCCAACAACCTTTCCAGTTTGATTTTACTCTTCTTTTTAACTCCAGGCTTCAGCCAAACTTGGATGACAACTTATTGTTCCCTAATCTTACTGTGCCCTCCACCAGCTCCATGCATTTGCAGACTATCCACTGTACCTGGAATCCCCTCCTTTGACATCTCTGCCTATTGAGATCCTTCTTTGCCTTAAAGGGGCACAATTTAGTGACCACACCCTTTAAGTCTTTCCCTGATCATATCCCACATTGTGAATGTGATCTCTCCTTCCCCAACTTAGTTTCTCATATTCCTTGGCCTAGACCCATGTTGGCAAACCAAAGGCATGCTTGTCAGAGGGAGCTACTCCCTTTCCCTTTTCCATGTGCACCTGAGGACATTGCTCATAGCACCTGCCCCTCTTTCCAGCAGCCCAAAGGGAGAGCTTCCTCCCTCCCCTGACTGGGACAAGATATGGGGCTCATATGTGTCATGAGGGTTGCAGTTTGGGCACTCAGTCTGTAAAAGGTTCACCATCACTGCTCTATATCTTTCCTTTGATCTATTCACACACTATTGTATTTATTGTGTACAAGTCATTCATTTGATTAGTCTCTATCAGGGTAAGGACTATTGTTTTTCATCTTTGTATTCCCAGCACCTGGTAGCGTGCCCAATACAGTGTAGTACCCAGTTACTAAATGCTCATTGAATTAACTTATTTTCCATTTTACTCCCATTCTAAGTTCAATGTGAATTTTTACTACTAAATACCAGTTATAGAATCAGAATTAAAATAAAGAAGAATAGAGTTGGAAAGACCCAAAGAACTTGTAGAGTCCAACCTTTAATCTAAAAATAAAAAGAGTTCCCTCTCCTGTAGACATCCTGATCTTTTGTGTGTGTGTGTGTGTGTGTGTGTGTGTGTGTGTGTGTGTGTGTGCCTTGGACCCCTTGGTCAGGCTGTCTGGTGAAGCCTGTAGCTCACTTATGAGAATTGTGTTTTCAAATGCATCAAATAAAATAAGTAGGATGACAAAGGAAAAAATACAGAAATACAATTATCAAAGTATTTTTTAAAATCCACAGATGCCAGATGAAGAACGCCCTAATACAAAGCACACTTAGGTAGTAGCCCTCCAACAAGAAGGACATGCCACCTGCCAAACTAGACCCCTCCACCTTTGAATATTGTAACTGAGAACTTTACTGAACACTGAATCTAACTTTGCCTCTTTTCATCTTCTACCCAGTGCTCTTAGTTCTTCCCTCTGGGGGTAAATCTATGTGATAGTCCTGCAGACATTTGAAGGTAGCCATCATGTCTTCCTGAAGCTAAGTATTCCCAGTTCTTTCTACCAATATTGAGATGGCATGAATTCATAGATCATCTTGGTCACCATGCTCTGAAAAGGCCTAAAAATTATTCAGAATAATCACATCTCTTACTTGGAAAGAAAGTCTTTTCAAACTTTCCAGGAATTAGAATCAATCATCTGAGGACAGGAACTTTGCAATTTTTGTCTTTGTAAACCCAGTGCCTAGAAGAATCTCTGGGACATAGGAAGTGTTTCTGTAAAAGCTTCTTTTTTTTTTAACTTTTTATTTATTTAAAATTTTAAACCAATTACATGTAGTAACACATTTCTACATAAGTTTTCTGAAATTACATGATCCAAATTGTCTCCCTCTCCTCTTTCCTTCCCAGCTCCCAGAGTTGGCAAGCAATTTGATCTGAATTATACATGTATTATCAGGCAATATGTGTATTTCCATATTGTTCATTTTTGTAAGTGAATAATCTTATAAAACTGAAACCCCCAAACATATACAAATGAACAAATGAAAAATCATATACTTTATCTAAATTCCAAGTCCAACAGTTCTTTTTCTGAAGGTAGAGAGCATTCTTTGTCATAAGACCTTTAGAATTCTAGATCATTGTATTGTTGATAGTAGCAAAGTCTATCACATTTAAATCATTCCACAATATTGCTGTTACTGTGTACAGTGTTCTGGTTCTGCTTATTTCACTCTGAATCAGTTCATGGAGGTATTTCCAGCTCTTTCTGAAATCATCCTGTCTAGCATTCCTTATAATATAATAGCATTCCATCACCATCATATGCCACAATTTGTTCATCCATTTCCCAATTGATAGACATCCCCTCAAATTTCAATTCTTTGCCACCACAAAAAGAGCAACTATATAAATATTTTGGTACAAGTAGGTCCTTTCCTCTTTTTATCTATGATAAATGCTTCTTGATTAATTGTACATAAGAAAATTCCATAGAAATCTCTGATGCTATATAGGATCATAAAAGATTTCAAGATTCAGGAGGGTGGGGTTTGAATTCTAGCCATGCAAGTTACTAAAAAGTTTGTGACTTTGGATTTACACTCTCTGATCATCAGTTTTATCATCTGAAAGTTAAGCACATTATTAATGACTAAAACATGATTTCTGCAGGTAACGATATTTTCAGAACATACTGCAAAAGGTTTTTGTAAAAATCTAATGAAATCATGTTATGTAAAGCTCTTTGTAACCATAAGAGCTATATAAATATAAGCGACATCATCACTTATTAGTGATGTTGTTATTTAATCATTTTGGTCACATCTGAGTATTTGTAATTCCATTTGTGGTTTTCTTGGCAAAGATACTGGAGTGATTTGCCATTTCCTTCTCCAGCTCATTTGACAGATGAAGAAACTGAGGCAGACAGGGTTAAATGACTTGCCCAAAGTCAAGCAGCTAGTAAATGTCTGAGGCCAGATCTGAACTCAGAGGTCTTCCTGATATGTGCCCTGGCACTCTGTCCACTGTACCATCTAGTTGTCTCACTATTAGTAAGAGCCAACATTTATTTAGTACTTAAAAGTTAATGTGGATATTAGATAATGATCTCAGCTGATTCATGCAACTCTATGGAGTAAGAAGTACAAGTCTACTTAACACCTTCATTTTACCAATAAGGAAATAGATTCAGTGAGATCAAATGACTGGCTTGTGGTCACAGCTTTTAGTGAGAGGCAGGATGGGAACCCAGGTTCTCCTTGCTCCAAACTTGGCACTCTTTACACTCTAGCAATGTCTCTAATTATTTAGCTATTTGGGACAAGTCTTGACATTTACAACTCAAATTTGATACCAATGATTTTGGAATTGCCAATGAAAAGGCCAACTTAATGGTCTTTTTCTTACTCCTTTCTTGACTGCTTTTCATTGTATTTCATGAGATTGTTCTCTCTTGGTCTTCTTCCTACTTGTTTGGCAGCTCCCCAGTCTCCTTTGCTGGATTGTAACTGCTAACTCTGGGTATCTTCCAAAGTTCTGGCCCAAGCTCTCTTCCCTTCTCCCTCTAGGCTTTTTTCACTTAATAATTTCATCCATTTCTATGAGTTAAATTATTAGCTCTGTAGCTGATTCTCTTTTTATTTATATTTATTTATAGCTAATTCTAGCCTCTTTTCTGACCATCCATCTTACATCTTGTATGACCCATATGCATCTTAAGATGTCCAAAATGGAACTCATTATCTTTCCCTCCAAAGTATCCCCCAGTCTGAACTTCCCTATGACTATTGAGGCGTTCCAGTCCTTCCAGTCACCCGGGAACACAATCTAGGTTTCATCTTTAACCCTGCACTCTTTCTCTCACCATTCCCCTCTTCCTCCTCCCCAATCCAATCTGTTGCCAGAGCCCATCAATACTATTCTTATAATATCTCTTGCATATACAACTATGTTGAATAGGTCCTCCTCACCATGTGTCTGGAGATTACAATGGATTCCTGGTTGGCGTGTCCCTCTCAAGTCTTATTCTGCTCCACCTCATCCTCTACTCAATCATTAAATTAGGTCAACAAATATTTATTAAAAACCTACAATGGTGGGATAGCTAGGTGGATATCAGTGGATAAAGATCCTGGCCTGGAGATGGAGGTCCTGCGTTCAAATCTGATCTCAGACACATTCTAGCTGTGAGACCCTGGGCAAGTCACTTAACTCCTTTTGTCTAGCCCTTTCTTCTCATCTGCATTGGAACCAATACACAGAATTGATTCTAATATGGAAGGTAAGGGTTTACAAAAACGCTACAATGGGCCAGGTCCTGTCCCATAGCGCCAGTGATAGAAAGAAAGGGAAGGGGCTGACATTTTCATTGGGAGACACTATACAAACAAGATACTGGGTAACTTGGAGATAATCTTAGAAGGAACGTGCTAGCATTGAGAGATTAGGAAAGGTTTCTTGCAGAAAGTAGGATTTTATCTAAGACTTGAAGGAAATAAAGAGGCAGGGACAATGGAGGAGAGTATTGAAGGCATAAGAGGTAGTCAGGGAAAGTGCCCTGATTTGGAAGAGGGAACAGCAAAGAGGTCAGTATCAGGGCACTTATGAGTACATCCTGGGAAGTAAGATGTAAGAAGACTAGGAAGACAAGAAGTGTTCAGGATATAAAATCAAATAAAGAATTTTCTATTTGACTCGAGAGGAAATAGACGCTGGAGTTTTTTAAATAAGGATGTGATTTGGTCTGAGTAGCAAGTAGATAAGATTGGGGAGAGACATGAATATGAAAATATAAATTATAAAAATAAGCATCATTCCAAGGCAGTGTATGACAAGTGTCAAACTAGTGGTCTAGGCAATAGATCTCAAAGGGCTTGATAGGAAAGAACCTTGAGGACTGAGAAGTTCAGAGAAGGCTTTGTGGAGGTCCTGAAGGTTTTGTGTTGAGGAAAGATGGGTGGTGTATAAGTTAGAAGGAATAGCATGAGCAAAGACCCGAAGACAAGCAAGTAGGCTTAGTGGTGAATAAACAGCCTATTCATTTTAGCTGCAATGAAAGACTTTTAAGATTTAGAGCTAACAGGGCCATCCAACTTCATCTATTCCTAATTTACCCTTTTAAAGATGAGACAATTGCCCTGAGAGTGTCTGACTTATCACATAGATAGGAAATAGCAGAGCTGAGATTTGGACCTGGGTCCTCTTTCTACTAGATATATCACTTCCAATGTAGTGGGAGATGTGGGACAATTTAGACAGGTAAACTGAAATCAGACTGTAGACCCTTTACTTAAGAGTTTGGATTGTATGCTATAGGAATGGGATTCGAACTTTTTATTTTATTCATTTAACTCCAGTGACACCCTATTACCTCCAAGATCAAATACAAAATTCTGTTTGTCATTCAAAGCCCTTTATAATCTGGCCCCCTCCTCCCTTTCTAGTCGTTTTATTCCTTAGTCCCTCATACTCGCCAATCCAGTGATGTTGGCCTCCTGATTATCTCAAGAGGAAGACACACTCTTTCTAAGCTCTGGACATTTTTTTGGCTGTCCCCCATGGCTAGAATGTGCTCCTTCCTAATTTCTGCCTACCAGTTTCTCTGACTTCCTTTACATGCCAACTAAAATATCACTTTCTATAGGAAGCCTTTCCCAATCCTTCTTAATTCTAATACTTTCTCTTTCTTATTTACTTCCTACTTACCACATATAGAGCTTGTTTACATATATATATTATATATGATTCTTGTCCCTCCTCCCCGTTAAATTTAAATTCTTTGAAAGGGATCAACTTTTGCCTTTTTAAAAAATCCCCAGAGCTTGGCACATAGTAGGCACTTAATAAAATGTTTGATGATTGACTGACTGAGAGAATAAAATTTCAAAGGCTCTCAAGGTCAATAGTTTTAATATGCATTCAATAAAATAATCTGTATATGGAAAAGTGTTTAAATCAATTTGAACCCTTTCTTATCTTCCCTTTAGTGGCATTGTAAAGTTATTAAAAAATAAGAGGAAACTTCCAGCAAATCAGGTGTGAAGTTTAGATTTACTCCACCCTACTCAGTTTAACAAAAGAGGAATATTTACACCCCTAATTAAGGATTAAGTATTGAGGAGGATGGCCTATGACAGACATGTGCTAGAAAGTGACAAATCAGAAACAACTGACAGACCCCTGGGCTGTCCTAAGTCAAGCTTAAGCTACCATTGGTACATGTAAGATGCAGGAAAGTGATGTAAAAACTGTCTATATATTTTGTGTCACTTCCTCTCTTGGTCTTCTTTTTGTGGAGAGGTGGCTCTGCCGGCAGCATGCTGAGCGTCTTGGCATCTTAGCGTGGCGGCCGCTATTGTCTGGGTTTGGCGGTGAGTTTCCTTGATACAATACTGGGAGAAGCTTAGAAGCCTAGTTCAGGTGAGGCATCTTCACTAAGTTTTCTCGGAGTTTAGGCTGATCCTTTTTTCCTTTACCTTCCAAACACTATCCTCTTAAGAAAGCCTCTAATCTTCTGAAAATACCTTGTGGCGGAGGTCTTTGAACTTCCCCTGGCACAGGCCAGGCGGGAGAAATCCTATACCCTTTCCCTCTCTCTTCTCCTTAATTCTTTCCCTCTATATTAATTAAACCACCATAAAATTTCCAAACTGACTTGGGTATTTATTTGGGATATTCCCTGGTGACCAAATTAATTTAGATTAAGTCACAACCCTAAAATTTCCCTTATACAGGTAAATCATATACATGGGCTATATGGGAAAATGTGGGTAAGAATCACATAGAATGTGAACGTGTAGAAGGGTTGTGATCTGGGAATAGCCACATGGATAAAATCACAGATCCATTGATGTGTTAGAGTTTTGTGATGTTGGCTCCTGAGCAGTTTTGGTCGAATCCTTCCCTAACTCATGATTTCTAGATATATAGTACATAAAATGACTTCATGGAACTACATCTGCACCACTAGAGAGAGTTTCTAGATAGTGTCACAAGACAACAGTCAAGACTTAATTTGCATGGAAAATTTTAGTGCTGAAAGCTGTTGCATTTGAATCACAATTTAGTAATATGTCTGAACTGTTTCTATTTGAAGAATGTTTGCATTACCCTATAGACTAATCAATAATGGCAAAATAAGTCCTAAGGAAAATCCAATAGTATAGAATTCAAAAAGGAAACCATGAATTCTTAGTAATGTCAGCATATGCCTTCATCAATAAAACTGAACATTTTGGCTCAGTGTTTGGGTAACAGGTGAAAAACAACATTTGGCTGTGTGAAATGGGGCAATAGGAATGATTAGATGGTCAGCTAGGCAATTTCCCAGTCGACCCACTGAATACATGTGGCTGTAGAAAAGATGTTTCCAAGTTGTCTCAGTGGGTGTGGTGCACCATAATCAACAATGACACATCTGGAAAGATGGTGAAAGAACATGAGATCAAGGATTACAGAAAGTGATCTCAGATTCCCAGCTTGGGTGGGTGGAGTTTCTCCTAACAGTTATCTTATAAACAGATCCCATTTCATTTCACAAAGATTTTGAATGAGGAAGAAGAATGTCACTGAATTAAAAAACAGATCTAACATAAAAGGCAAATACAAAAACACCAAATTGGGGGGGGGGAGAGATTTGAGGCAAGGACAGGAATAGGACATTTTAAGACAACTTCTACAACCAAAAAAACCCACCACCACCACCAAAAACACCTAATAGCATGGCAGGGATAAGGATTCATTAAAAAAAAATTGACTTGTTAATTTGCTTGTCAATAAGTGAACAATAATCAAGTTAGTGACAAACACTCCGGCTTTCTAGGATTCACCAGACATTGTGGATTCACACTGGGATCACTACAAGATATAGTAATTCTGAATAAATTAATTCTTCAGTAGCCACTGGTTTATAATATGTATAATTTAAATTTGTCCATTGGTCATGTGAGGTTTGTAAGGATGCAATGTCAGGGACTTTGCCCTCAGGCAGGAGAACAATTTCAGTATCTTTCTGCTTAGCTCAGTCACCCTTTCCCCCCAATTCCCAAGCTCCCAGACATCTAGTAATAATGTCAATAATAGTAAACCTAGGACTTTGTTTTCTGACTTCATAGTCTTTCATCTTAATACCAAAAGAACTCTTTCTACACCCCCCCCCAACACAACAAGGGAAGATTTTAATATAACGTGGGGTTTATGAACTTCTTGCCAAGATGACTAACTAAATGAAGGCAGACCACCCAGTGCCCACAAACCTACTCTCGCAAAACCCTGAAGTTTGTTCCACAGTGAAAAATGATTAATAACTCCAGTAAGAAACTCCAGTGACTTGTTCTAACCTAGTACTGCATGGAAAGTCAGAAGGAGTGGGGAAAGTGGGCATCAGGTGAACTTTGCTTTTGTCTAAAACAGACAAGAAGGTTGAACACACACACAAATACACAGCTACAATGTGGTGGGAAGGGTGTTGGGGAAAGGGTTAGGAAGGATAATAATAGAGAGGGAATGGTCATAAGCAAGACATATTTCCTGATTCTGAAGTGAGGGATTAAACTGGGAAAAAGAAAAGAACTAGAATCTTAGGGGTGCCCAAATCGATGAGATCACTGATCTATTTGACTATTTAAGAATGCAGTTATCTCTGGAATCCCTTGCTCCCTGGTTCTAATGATAACTCCTTCTTGGCCAAACTTTAGCCCTAGAATCTAGATTCTTCTCCCATTTGCCCCCTCACTCCTACTCTTGTGGTTGATTAGAGTTTGAGGAAATAACACAACTAAGTTGACTGGGTACACAACGCATTTATGTTATTCAACTTCAAGTAGTCCCTCCCTAAAAGCAAGGCAATACTCTTATTCTTCCCCAATTAATTCACTCTCTTCTTCCAGTCAAAAGCTATTCCAAACCTTTTCTTCTCTGCTGCAGCCTCTCTGCAGTCATTCTCTCATTCTCTCAGCTAAGGACTTTTTCCCTCTTACTTTAGGAGAAAATTGAGGTCCTTTGCCTTGACTTCCTCTTCTCCATTTCACTTCATCTCCAACCTCCTTGACATCAACTTCCAGCCCCTCCTCCTTTTCTTTATTTTTGATAATGAAGTCGATCTTCTCCCAATCAAACCCATCCCTCTTTGCTATGCCCTTGATCCCTTCCCCTCCCCATTCTCTGGAAGACTCAATCACCCCCCCCCCAACTCCTGAAGCATCTTTTGTTCTTCTTAGCCTCTCCTTAGCTACTAGATGCTCCTCCACTGCCTCCAAACATATGGAAGTCTCTATCATTAAAATAATTACCCTCTCTCAGCTCTGTTCTCCCCTCAAGCTATCTTGATACTATATCCCTCCTCTCTCTCTCTTAGTCAAAACCCCTAGAAAAAGCCATCTAGCCTCATTGCCTCCACTTCTCTAGTCTAGTTTCTGATCTCATCACTCAACTGAAACAACTCTTTCTGAAATTAACAATGATCTCTCAAATGGCCAGATCGAGCATCTTTTCTCAGACTTAATCCCCTTTGTTTTATTGGATAGTGTTGACCTTCTCCTTGATGTTTTCTCTTCTCTAGGTTTTCAGGATGCTATTCTTTTCTGATTCCCCTTCAACTTGACTGTTCCTTCTCAGTCTTCTCTACTGACTCTTCAGGGTGTCATGCCTTCTGGTGAATAGAGATTGTTTTATTCTTTGTGCTTTTATTCCTAATTCCTAGCACAGTACTTGGCACATAGTAGGAGTTCTTTGTAAATAGTAGGTGATTTAAAAATGTTGGGAAAATGAATGCATCTAATTTCCCCTTTTATTTAGAATCCCTAAGATACTTTTCCTGTATAACTGACACACATTTTTGTAGATAGCTATCTGATTCTACTACATTTTATTTGTTGTTTTAATTCATTTCTAATTTTTATTCCTTAGCTATGGAGTGTTTACTTGTTCTGGAAACAGTTTCATTGCCCCCCAATGGCTGCACAGACTTTCTCTATAGTCTTTTTATTAAAAAAATTTTTTTTAACCCCTTACATTCTGTGGTTCTAAGGCAGAAGAGTAGTAAGGGCTGGGCAATGGGGATTAAGTGACTAGCCCAGGGTCACACAGCTAGGAAGTGTCTGAGGTCAGATTTGAACCCAAGATGTCCTGTCTTTGGGCCTGACTCTCAACCCACTGAGCCACTCAGCTGCCCCTCTCTATAGCCTTTTAATGATCTCATGGCTAATTCTTTGAAAAACAATGAGGAAAATAAACCACTTAAAAATACGTTATATTTATTCCTCAAACATGACTTCATCTCACTTGATTGCCACCACTAAACACCTGGAGGTTGCAAACAGAAATAGAGATTAGCAGCTAAACAAAAATATCCACACTTATTTTTCATCTTTATGCTTAGGTGGAGATGTTATGGACAGTAAGTACTGTTTACAAACTAGTAAAATATGTATATTTTTAAAGTCTTAAATCAAAAGGAGAACTCTTTCAGTGACTCACTACATTTTAATGTGGCCTGATTTTTAGGTTTCCTGTGTGAATTAGCTAAGAGATATTGCAATGTAAAGAATACTGACTAAAACCTTTTCTATTTCCTGCTCCATTTCCTTTTAAAGAAAACTATTAGTTTTTATATTACTCAGACATTCTATAAATAAAGAAAACTAGGGAACTGGAATCTTCGTGTAACCAAACATGACCTTCTGGAGCTGCAGTTGCCAGAGCAATGTACAGCGACTCAAAAAGCACTCTCCTGTCTATGAAATGCCTAGCATTCAGACTAAAAAGGAAAAAATAGGTAAAATTGGGAAAACCATTCTGATGTTTTAAAAACAGCATGGAAATGGCGGTGCCACTGGGTTTAAAAAATCCTTGACATTTTTTTCTTTTTCTTTTCACTTGAATGCTGTATAGATACAGACTGTGTCTTTGGAAGTCAGGTCACAGCAGCACTCTGACAAGAATGGTTCTAGTGTCATGGGAACTAGAAAGAGGATGGAGAATGTTCTCCAGTTTTGCCGACTTCGGAGAAAATTTCAAAAGCATAACAGAAAAGAATTAAAAGCATCAAGCAGAAGGATTCCAAAGCACAGAGGAGAACGCTAACATGAAAATAGCAAAGTGATCATCTTTCTCCTGTAAAGACAGAAAACATGATGCTCACCCACTTCAGAGAGTGACACTGAAAACACACAACCATGCACGTTCCCTTTCTGAACTCTTCTGTGACTTGAACGCTTTCTAATCCTGTTTACACAAAATTGTGAGTAAGATCATTTGGGATCACTGGTCATTGGAAAGATGCTCTGTTTCTCTTTTGACTCTATTTGACAAGTATCAGAATTTAGGCCTCTCTCTTTTTTTTTTTAAGAACAAAAGCTGATGAGGCATTTTATTTTCCACCTTACAGTAATTTTAAAACCACATCAATTATTTTTTTCACGTGCAGCTGTTTCTGATCCACAAACTATTGCTGTAGGCATTTTTCTCTTTACCACACATTTCAGAGGAAAAGGAATGAGGGGGAACCTGCTAATCTACAAATGTTTCATATACCATAGATTAGACAAAAAAGGGGGTGGAGGGGCTTTTTAGAAATAGAAATTGTTTATCGAGAGTCTAATATTTGCATAACTAATTCACTTCTGCTTGCTTTATCCAGTTAGCAAAATAGACCAATTCCTACTTGTTTTCCCCCTACTATTCCTTTATTTGACAAATATTCATTGAGTGCCAATTATCATAGTTTTCATTGAACATAGGACTAGCCTGGAGTCGGTGTGAATTATTTCTTCAGTATATCAATGGGCCAAAAAGCTTGTTAGCATAGGTAGGTATATTGTCCCCTGGGGCATGTCACAACCTGCCCATGCCTTCTTATCCTCTATGATTGTAGTGCATATCATCCCATAAATCCTCCAAAGATCTATCCAATGTATTCAAGGCTTTTTACTTCTTCTAATATTGCATGGCCATTAGTTCAGGCCTCAAGCTTTCTTCAGGCTCAGTGCATTTTCTTTTGTCATCATGCAATTTTTATTTATGTGTGCTATATCAATTCCCAAATAAAAGTTTTCAGGGATAAGGCACCCATTATTCATCTTTTCTTTACCCATCAGGTCACTTACAATTATAATTTTTCTGAAATCGTGTTTTCCAATTCATAGTTACATATCACCCCTAGAATAAAACTGGTGTCAAAGAGATAGATAATTAAGGCAGGACATAGCAACTGGTGATTGTTTTCCAAATGCAATGGAATGTGAAAGGAAGAAAGGGAGCAAGCATTTTTTAATTGAGGACTTACTATTTGATAGACACTGTGCTTTTTTCTATTAGATTCTGTGCCCAGATCACATATAAAGATGGACAAACTCAACAGACTACCCATCCAACTGTATGCCACGGTCTGGACAAGAAACAGCACTCATTCATTTTCTTTTTCTAATGTGGAAGGCTAGGTTGATCTCTTGAGTCCTTATGACTCACTGCTGGGGTCCTGTGGCATTCTAGAGCTTGAAGTAATCATCACAGTGTCATCCAAGAACCGGAAGAGCTAGAAAGCCTCATTACTAAGGTGTCTGCACCCAAGAAGCTCGTAATGCAATGCCACTCACCAAAGACGTATTAAGGACTTGCTATGGTGAAAATGAAAATCCTCGCCTCTTTCAACATATATATGTAAATATGTGTGTAAGTACATATAAGGCAATTTGAAGATAAAGCATGCAAGAGGGCATTAATATGCCTATGGGGATCAAGGAGGCTTCCTGGAAGAGGTAATGCCAAAGCTGAGCCTTGAAGAAAGATGAAGATTCAGAAAGGAAGAGAGGAGGACACCCTGCATTTGAGACAGGATGGCTAGTCCAAATGCTTGAGGGCGAGACGGAATGTTGTGTTCTAGCAGTCCATGCATTGGGCTTCAAAGGAAGGGCAGAACATGAACATATGGAACTGGGCAAGGGTTCTCTTTCAGGCTTGGGGGACAGCAACTGCAAAGGCGTGGAGCCTGGAGAACATAGGAACTGAGGAGAGGATAGAGAGAAGCAGTGCAGTTTGGCATCACATACTTTATATCTGATCGCTTCTCTTCATACACTCTATATGTAATAAGTGAAGGAACATGTTAGCTGTCAGAGAATAAAGTCTTGAATATCGGGCTGAAGAGTTTGTATTTTAGACTAGAAGTAATAGGAAGCCAACTACAATCTAGTGGGAGAAGCTGAACTAGTTCAGAGAAAATAATGAGAAAACATAAGGCAAAAAGGGATTACCTGTCAAAGGGGACAAACAGAAAGCAACATAAGAATGCAAATGATAGAGAAATAACTGTGAATATATACTATATATAAAGTAATATAATATAATATAACATAACATAAAATAATATAAAACGTAACAACATAAGATAAGATAAAATAATATACAGCATAATATAACATACTATAATATAATATAACATTAACATAAAATAATATAAAATATAACATAAGATAAAATAATATATAACATAATGTAACATAACATAATATAATAAATATAATAAAACTGTAGCAATCTGTAAAGACATCATGAAACTTAATTTTGGCCTTAAAGGATGAGGAAGATCTGAATAGGCAGGAGAGCATGCCACTCACCCACTCATGCAATATTTCTCAAGAATAAAGTAATCTATTGAGGTGCCAAGAGAGATAGAAATAGAAATAAAGCACTCTCCCTGGTTTTGTAAATCTCATAATCAGAGTAAGAAAAGATGTACACCAATATATAAATTAGATTCGCTAAGTGCTTAAGTATAATATGAATCAAGTGCTATGAGATTTTCTAAGGAGGAAAACTATGTTCTGCCTTTGGAGTTTAGGAAAGATTTCATGATAGAGTTGACCCTTGAAGTATGTTGTACAGTCATTTCAAATGGCTCCATTTGGGGTTTTCTTGGCAAAGGTTCTGGAGTACTTTGCCATTTCTTTCTCCAGTTCATTTATGGATGAGGAAATGGAGGCAAATAGGGGTAAGTGACTTGCCCAGGGTCACACAACTAATAGGTGTCTGGGGTTTGAACTTAAAGATGAGTCTTCCTGATTCCAAGGTCAGTGCTCTCTCCACAGAGCCACCTAGCTGTCCCTTCATTGAAGTATAGCCCCTTATTTCAACAAAAGATGGGTGGCAGGAATATTATTTAGGAATACAGAAGGTTGGGGGGGGGCAAAGGAAATTGATGATACTTAAATGAATAGATGTAAAGGTTTTGAAATGCCAGATCACAGGGGTCAGATTTCAGCCAAGAGGCATTCATGGTTTACTGAAAGGCATCAGAAGGTCTAGGTTCAAGTCCCAACGTTGATACTACCTGCGGGGCCACTAGAAAGTCAATCAACTCTTCCAAATCTCAACTCTAACCTCTATTAAAAGGGCACAATACTATGCACACTACCAATCTTAGAATTGTTGTAAGGAAAGTGTTTTGTATACTTTAAAGCTTTTATAAGAAGAGAAATAATTCAGAGGTACATAAAGCTTGTGCTAGAAGGGGCCTTAGGGGTCATCTAGTCCAACTTTTTCATTTCACAGATGAGGAGATGGAGGCCCAGGGAATGGAAGAGATTTGGCCAGCACTAAAAGATATTAAGAGGGGGGCAGCTGGGTGGCACTGTGAATAGAGCTCCAGGAGTGGAGTTGGGAGAAGCTGGGTTCAGATCTGCCTCAGACACTTCCTAGCTGTGTGACTCTGGATGAGACACTCAGTCCAAATCTCCTAGCTCTTATGAATCCACTTAGTATCAATTCTAGAGCAGAAGATACAATTTTTTTCTAGAGGATATTAAATATCTGAGGAAGGAAAGAAGGCAGTGATCATTTAGTAAAAGCTGACTAAAAGCCATCTACTGGGTTAAATGTTATGGACAGAAATACAAACCAAAAGAAAAAGCAGCCTCTGCTCTGGAGGAGCTGACTTTGTAATGGGAAAGAAAATTCACAAAAGGGAGCTGAAAAAAATGTTCTGGGACAGGAGGAAATGAAGGTAGAGAGCTCCAGGGCATGAACTCAAAGACCAGACAAAGTCAGGAACAGACTGGCAAGGAAAAGAAGGCAGAATTTGTCCAAGGTCACATAGCTAGTCATCAGGATTTGAATCTAGTTCTTTTGACTCCAAATCCAAAAGGTTAAATCTTGGGGAATTCATTTTATTCTCTATCAGTGGTAATGATCTGGGGAATGATGTCATATTGAGGTTTGACCACTATTTCTAAGTACTAGATATGTCCATCTAATTGGGGGGAAAGTGGAAAACATTTTCTGTCCTGTTATAGTGGTGCCATAGCTACATCTTTCTTGTCAACTTAAAAATTCCAAGATGCCCACTATCCGAGAGGGGACTTCAAAAACCCTGAAATATACTTACAGCTGTCAAAGGAAACTTGGCTCAACAAGAAAGTTATACCTACTTTCCTAAAGAACAGCTTAGCAATAAAATCTGCTTTCGGTAATACCCGTGCCTAATGTTATCCACTGGCAGTAATTTACTGAACTTTCCTCAAGCTAAGAAATTCTTAATCTAAAAAAATGTGAGTAATGTAAAAAAGGCTAGCTACACATGGAGCAAACCTAGCCTATCAAGAATGACTGGGTAACCAAAGAGATAATGGACACAAAGACTTGTACAAGAATATTCATAGCTGCGCTCTTTGTGGTGGCCCAAAACTGGAAAACGAGGGGATGCCCATCAATTGGGGAATGGCTGAACAAACTGTGGTATATGTTGGTGATGGAATACTATTGTGCTAAAAAGAATAATAAAGTGGAGAAGTTCCATGGAGACTGGAACAACCTCCAGGAAGTGATGCAGAGCGAGAGGAGCAGAACCAGGAGAACATTGTACACAGAGACTGATACACTGTGGTATAATCGAACGTAATGGACTTCTCCATTAGTGGCGGTGTAATGTCCCTGAACAACTTGCAGGGATCCAGGAGAAAAAAACACCATTCATAAGCAAAGGATAAACTATGGGAGTGGAAACACCGAGAAAAAGCAACTGCCTGAATACAGAGGTTGAGGGGACATGACAGAGGATAGACTCTAAATGAACACTCTAATGCAAATACTATCAACAAAGCAATGGGTTCAAATCAAGAAAACATCTAATGCCCAGTGGACTTACGCGTCGGCTATGGGGGGTGGGGGGTAAGAAAAGAAAATGATCTATGTCTTTAACGAATAATGCTTGGAAATGATCAAATAAAATATATTTTAAAAAAAGTTAAAAAAAAAGAATGACTGGGTAAACTCTCTTTAATTTGACAAGTAGCATTAATACAACACACTATATTATCATGGGAACTCAAATTCCTAAATATTATTAAACTATTTTGACTGGAGTATTGTAAATACAAGTCTGATTGCATCACATAAATAACAATGATAATAATAGTTAATATGTACATAATGCTTATATTGTGGTAAGTGATTTACAATTATTATTTCATTTAATTTGATCCTCACAACAACCCTTGGAGGTAGGTGCTAGTATTATTATCCCCATTTTACAGATGAAGGAAACTGAGGCAGACATCGCTTAATTGACTTGCCCAGGGTCACATGCTAGTAAGTGTCTTAGGTGTGATTTGAACTCTTTTCCCAGATTTCAGGCACTGGGCATACTCTCTGTTATACCATCTGTCTGCCTCTAAGTATAAGATTGCTGATAGCATGAATTATTTTGAATGCCTTTTACTAAAGAAAATGTTTTTCTCTTCAACTTTTTGTTTTAGATAAAAAGTGAGGTACTTCCAAGGGTAGATCTAGATCCCAGGGGTCAAACAAATGGCCCACAACACTGCCTACTGAAGCTCAAACCAGACTGAAATATAATTTGGAACTATTTAACAAAATAAATAAATCCAATAAAACAGAGATAATAATGCTCTAAAAAACGTAGCCAGTATGTGGGACCCTTCCGGACAGATCGGTGGCTCCCCTCTCTGTTTGTGATGGAGATGACTAAGTTCATGAAATCATAAAATCTTGCAGCCTAGGCACATTTGTGCACAAAGGGGATGGCTTAAGTGATGTTGAAAATTCTTACATTTCTTTTATAGAGTTGAAATCTTCTACTAGAAAAAGAGAAACTCTCTGAGGTAGGTTCTATGCTTGAAGGAACGGTAATACGAATTTCTGTTGCTGCTTAGCCCAGCTTCCTGGGAGGGTTCCAGAGGTTGAACTTCATTGTAACGCTTGGATCTACCCTTTCTCTGTGTTCCATGCTCCACCCCCACTCCCCATGCTCCAAAGATAGCCTATAAATGACGTGAACAGAATTGAATATAATGGAAACTATGAGAACAGGGGCATGCAATTATTTATTGGATCGAAGAGAAGTATGCGAGTTATTTTTTAAAAGCGAAGAATACAAGAGGTCATGAGCTTAAATAGGCTACTGTGGCTCAATAAACATTTTATATAAAAACTCATATTCTGTTTTCAAATTGATGCTAAATCTCAGTTCTAAGACAGAAGAGAGTCAAGGGCTAGGCAATTGGGGTTAAATGACTTACCCAGGGTCTCACAGCTAGGAAGCAGGTGAGGTCGGATTTGAACCTAAATCCTCCTGACTCAGGGTCTGGTTCTCTATCATGCTACCTACTTGCCCCTCATAATAGGCACTTAATCAATACTTCTTGTTGAATGAGTGACTATTCTATATGATATCAAATTAGACAACAAACTACTTTATAAAACCTCTTAAAATTTTTAGAAAGTACTACATAATTGCTAGTCATTATTACCCCATACTAAAGGTCCTGTTAAATTTATTTTCAAGTTGTTTATTTCATTGTATCTAGAGCTCTCCACTAAACTCTTCACTAATGACAACCTCAGTATCATATCCATAGATTTTTCGACATCCTCGTCCGCCAGTTCTTCCTTCTTGTGGCTTCCTCCCGTGGCTTCCCTCGGTGGCCCTGTATTCTTATGGTTCGACGCCTGTCTCTCTGATCATTCCTTCTCTGTCTCCTCTGGCAGCTATTGATCTTCTTGTCTCTAAAATATGAGTGTCCCCTGAGGTTCGGTGTTAGATCCTCTCTCCCTGGATGGTCTCATCCATTCCTGTGGTTTGCATTCTCACCTCAAAAAGACGCCTCCCCAACCTCGCTGTCTCTTCCTGCAGACCAGTCCCCTGGTTCTGACTTCCCACTTAGTCCTTCCATGTGCACGCTCTTCATTCATTCACAGCCTTCCACTCAACAAGGACCTGGTAAGCACAGGCTATATGTCGGACAATGCTTGGGATACCAAGGTGGAAATGCAAGTTTTCTCTCTGAGGAGCTTATGTTTTATTGGGAGTGGGAGAGGGCAGAGGCAACCCAGACAAGGATAAGGAAATAGAAAATCTATACAAAGTGAATGCCCTGCCATTTTTGGAGGAGACAGAAGAGCAACTGGGGAGATCAGGAAAGACCTTGCATTTGAGCTGAGCTCTGAAAGAAGCCAGGGATCCTCAAAGCAGCAGGTGAGGAGAGAGGTTAGCCAGGCACTGGAGACACAGCCTGTGCAAAGGCAAAGTGGTTGGAGAGGCAAACTGGATGGAAACACTTAGTACATAAAGGAAGATGCTGAAAAAATGGGCTCGTATCCTACTGTGAGGAGCTTTAAATACCGGGGAGAGATTGTATTTTATCTCAGAGATAAGGTGGCACCTTTGCCTCAGCGCAGTCAGCAGTGATCTCATCAGTGTCTCCCCCAAACCTGCCCCCCACACATGCTTCTGTTTCCATTGCTTCTTAGTTAACCAGGCTTAAAACCATGGGACCACATTGAATCCTTTCTTTCCCTTACACTAGAAATTGTACTGGTTGTTAAGTCTTGTGGACAGGGTGTCCAGGGAAGGCCAGCACCTCTGCTGTGAGGAGTGCTTGTCCACCTTTGGTGTCCACCTGCCACCTAACCCTTCCAAGAAGCTGCAGCAGGTGCAGTGGCCACACCCTGGTTAACCATCCGGTGGAGGGGATAAGCCGGATTGAAGTCAAACTCCTTGCCCAGTTGGGAGGGGCATGCTGGTCCCAGGCGTGTGAAGCCTTCCCCCAGCAGAAGGGGTGCATGAGAAGGCTATTTGCTTTTTATTTGGGACAGGGAAGTTTTGGATATGAGCAGTGCTCAAGCTGTTCATGGTGGTACCAGGATACTGCGCCAACATAGCTCACACTCACCAGCCACCATACCTCCATGGAGTGTACTAAGAGAGGGGTGGGAGAGGGGCAGGGTTGGTGGTCCAGAGAGGAGGATGTTAGCTGTTCAGCCTTGGGTCTGGGGAAAGAATCCTTACCAGCAGGGCAGCTTGAAGGGTGTGTGTGTGTGTGTGTGTGTGTGAGAGAGAGAGAGAGAGAGAGAGAGAGAGAGAGAGAGAGAGAGAGAGAGAGAGAGAGAGAGAGAGAGAGAGAGAGAGAGAGAGAGAGAGAGAGAGAGAGAGAGAGAGAGAGAGAGAGAGAGAGAGAGAGAGAGAGAGAGAGAGAGAGAGATCCCAGTCCCTGCCCAGAGCTATCAGCAAACTGGATGTAAATTCTTGGCAAAATCCTAAAATGTATTATTAAAGGGGTGCCTAGTAAAATTCTAAAAAAGAAACTAATGGTCACAGACCACATGGTTGTCTCAAGGACAAATCTTGTCTCCATAAGAAATGATACGCAGGTTACTTTTTTAAAAATTTGGAAAGAACTACATGAAATAATGAAGAGGGAAGTGAGTAGAACCAAGAGGACATTTCATGTGATTGCAGACTAATAACTTGTGAATGTTCACCTCCAGAGAATGAACTGAAAAATGGGAACAACAAAGAGAATCTCTATCCATGTCTGTTTGCCGTACGATGACTTCTGTGGTGTGGAGAGCAGAGGGAGGGGCTGAGGTACCTGGAAATAAATTCTGTTAATATATATTTAAAAAAAGATTAAATCTTGTCCAGAGGCAACTAGACAAGTAGATAGAACACAGAATTTGGAGTTAAGTAGACTTGAGTTCAAATCCTTCCTTAGACTCTCAGTAGCTGTGTGACTCAGGACAAGTCACTTTATGCCTCAGCTTCCTCATCTGTAAAACTGGGATAATAATATCTACTTCAGAAGTTTGCTTTGAGATCAAATGAGTTAACACATAGAAAGTGCTTTGTCATTTTAGAGTGCTATATACGTGCTAAGTATTCCTGTGATTATTATTCTCAGATTCCTTCCTTCTATGATAGGGTTCCTCCTGGTTTGGAGAATCAGGAGAATACTGTGGCTATAGTTCACCTAGAGAATAGCCTTCCATGCTATTCTTATGGAAAAATAAAAGATGTTGTCTAGAGTACTGTACAGTGGGGGATTTGGAACTGGTTCCATGACTGAATCCACGAGTAATCATAAATGGATTTATGCCAACTTGGAAAGAGATCTTAAGTGCAGTGCCCCAAAGATATATTTTTAGTACTGTGCTATTTAACATTTTGCTCAAATGCCTAGGAGTCAGCTAGGTGGCTCAGTGGATAGAGTGCTGGGCCTGGAGTTAGGAAGATCTGAGTTCAAATCCAGCCTTACACATGTACTAACTGTGTGACCCTGGGGGAGTCATGTAACCTCTGTTTGCCTTAAACCACTGGAGATGGAAACAGTAAACCACTCCAATATCTTTGCCAAGAAAACCTCATGGCCAATATGGCCCCTCAGAGTAATGAAGAGTCAGACTCACCTGAACAACAATACAATAACAATCAAATACCTGGATGAAGGTAAGTGGATCAATCAGTAATTAGATCTTTATTAAATGATGCTCTGGATACAAAAACAGAATGAAACAATCCTCATAAGCAACAATGCATAGCACAAATATAAAGTTAGTAAATTATATATATATATATATCTGTATATATAAAGTAATTAAATACAAATGGGTTGATAGGGAAGGCTTTAGAATCTAGGGAGATTAGAAAAAGCTTCACATAGAAAATGATCATTGAGTTTCATCTTTAAATAAGAGAGGGACTCCATGAAGTGGAGGTAGAGGGGCAAGCATTCCAGGCATGGGGGTGGTGAGTGCAAAGGCAGGATATGGGAGATAATGCCAGTGTGCAAAAAGGGGCAGTGTCAGGTCAGGAAACATAGAGGGGAATAAAATATATGAGAGGTCCCTGGAAGGTAGGAAGGGTCCAGACTTTGAAGGGATTTAAAAGTCAAAGAGAAGATTTTATACTCAATCCCAGAGGTAAGAAGAGCCATTGGAGTGTATTGAGGAAAGAGGAAGAATAAAGGGGTGAAGAATCATATGGCTAGATGTGAGTTTTGGTAGCTGAATGGAAGATGGTTTGGGGTGAGGAGAGACTGGAGATCAAAAAACCAAATAGAAGGAGGCTGTTGCAATAGCCCAGGTATGTATTAGGGTGGTGATTGTGTAATTGGACAGAAGGGGACATAGAATTGTCAAGGTAGAAACAAGGCTTGGTGACAGTTTGGATATTAGAGTGAGAGAGTGAGCAGTGCAGAATCCCAGTGAAGCTGAGACCCTGAGTGACTGAGGACAGAAATAAGGAAATTCAGAGGGGTAAAGGCTTGGAGTTGAGGTAGGGAAGATAATAAGTTTTGTTCTGGATATCTTGAGCTGGAGATATCCACAAGATGGCCATCCAGTTCCAGATATTCAAAAGCCAGCTGGTGACAAAATGAAAAGCTCAGGAGGGGGAGAGAGACAGATGGTGGCAGAGCAGATATATAGATAGAGGAATCATCTGCACAAGAGTTATAATTGAACCAACTAATGAGAACAAGTGAGATAAATAGAGAGAGAGAAGATAAGAGGGTCTAGAGCTTGGTATAATATCTACAGTTAATATACACAACATGCATAAAGATCCAATTAAGGGGATTGAGAAGAAATAGTCAGATGGGTAAAAGAAAAATGAGGAAAGAGTATCTAGGTAAAGAGGATGCTTGATAATATCAAAGGCTACAGAGAGGTGAAGAAGAATGAGGATTAAGAAAAAGTCAAGATCCAAATGGCTGCAAGCAAAAGCAAGCAAAAAAGAAAGATGGTGGTCCCTGCCCAGAAGAACTTGTATTCTAATGGGGAAAGACAAAACATAAAAGGGAGCTTAAAAGGGGTGATGGTGGTAGTGACAGAGCTACCCCAAAGTAGGAGATGGTCTCTGGATGGAATGTTCTTTTCTTCACCAGAGGTCTTCATACAAAGAAGGAATGGCTACCTCCTGGCTTGTTAGAGGATGCCATGTTTCCAGTACAACTTGCATTGTTTGGCCATAACAATTCCAGCACCACTATGACTAAATACATAGACCCATGCCATCTTCCCATTGCAAACCAAGGCTCTACTACTTCAGATGTCATCTTTTCTCCACAAGAATTTAAACTTTTGCTCTTCATGCCTATTTTAACGTGTGAAAGAAATGTCTTATTAATTCTCATGTCCACATTTCAGAGCCTTATAGGATTTTTTTATGGTGAAAATTTCTGGTGAACTTTGCTTCTTGTGGTCTTTATTGCATGGAGATGCTCTTTCCACATTGTAATTCTGCTACAGAATGTGATTGGGGTAGATATAAATGGAATAAGTAGTCCTATGGAACCCAAATTCTAATGTAGAGTTCTAAAATTATGCTTGGGGTGATTCATGAGAAAAAGTGACATCTAGTGTTAGCATAGAGAAAACAAGATATGAATCATGTTTAAAATGTCCTTAATCTAATAATGTCCACATTGGTTTGGGGGTAGATGGCCAAGCCCCATTTCTTTGAAGATGTCAATGTGAATGAATAACTGTTTTAACTGATTTTCAAATTAGTAAACTCAAATCAACCAAACTAACAGATATTAGAAGTAATGCAAAGAGTAGTCAGCGTGTGAGAAAAATGTCATTCTCCCTGTAATGAAAGGCATGATAATGATAGAAGAAGGTAGTAGCATTTACACTAATGTTCCTACTTGCTTTCCTGATCTCCTGCCATGAAAATGTAAGGAGTTCAATCTAGATCTTTAGGTTAAAGAGTTGTAACTTCACTTTAAAACTGTCCCGCTACTTATTTTTGTTTGATGATGATAGTTCCTTAATTCGATGGGCACTTGTTATGGTATCTACAATATGAAAATCCCTACCTGTGCCAGATGATCTGACAGATATAATGAGGGGAGAAACTCGGGCTCTGAGTTTATAATCCAGTTGTTTTGCAAATAAACAAAGCCATATATGTAACTTGAAAAAGACAATTTGCATCTATTTAGTGCCATACCCATTGAACTACCAAAAAACTATTTTACTGAATTAGAGAAAACCATAACAAAGTTCATTTGGAAGAATAAAGGATCAAGGATATCCATGGAAATAGTGAAAAAAAAATACAAAGGAAGGTGGCCTTGCAGTCCCAGATCTCAAACTATATTACAAAGCAGCGGTCATCAAAACAATTTGGTACTGGCTAAGAGACAGAAAGGAGGATCAGTGGAATAGACTTGGGGTAAATGACCTCAGTAAGACAGTCTTTGACAAACCCAAAGACCCCAGCTTCTGGGACAAAAATCCAGTATTTGATAAAAACTGCTGGGAAAATTGGAAGACAGTGTGGGAGAGATTAGGTTTGGATCAACACCTCACACCCTACACCAAGATAAACTCAGAATGGATGAATGACTTGAATATAAAGAAGGAAACTATAAGTAAATTAGGTGAATACAGAATAGTATACATGTCAGAACTTTGGGAAGGGAAAGATTTTAAAACCAAGCAAGATGTAGAAAGTCACAAAATGCAAAATAAATAATTTTTACTACATCAAATTAAAAAGTTTTTGTACAAACAAAACCAATGTAACTAAAATTAGAAGGAAAGCAACAAATTGGGAAACAATCTTCATAACAAAAACCTCTGACAAAGGTCTAATTACTCAAATCTATAAAGAGCTAAACCAGTTGTACAAAAAATCAAGCCATTCTCCAGTTGAAAAATGGGCAAGGGACATGAATAGGCAATTTTCAGTTAAAGAAATCAAAACTATTAATAAGCACATGAAAAGGTACTCTACATCTCTTATAATCAGAGAGATGCAAATCAAAACAACTTTGAGGTATCACCTCACACCTAGCAGATTGTTCAACATGACAGCAAAGGAAAGTAATGAATGCTGGAGGGGATGTGGCAAAGTAGGGACATTAATGCATTGCTGGTGGAGTTGTGAATTGATTCAACCATTCTGGAGGGCAATTTGGAACTATGCCCAAAGGACAATAAAAGACTGTCTGCCCTTTGAGCCAGCCATAGCACTGCTGGGTTTGTACTCCAAAGAGATAATAAGGAAAAAGACTTGTGCAAGAATATTCATAGCTGCGCTCTTTGTGGTAGCCAAAAATTGGAAAATGAGGGGATGCCCCTCAATTGGGGAATGGCTGAACAAATTGTGGTATATGTTGGTGATGGAATACTATTGTGCCAAAAGGAATAATAAAGTGGAGGAATTCCATGGAGACTGGAACGACCTCTAGGAAGTGATGCAGAGTGAGAGAACCAGGAAAACATTGTACACAGAGACTGATACATTGTGGTACAAGAGAACGTAATAGACTTCTCCAGTAATGGCTTTACAATGTCCTTGAACAACCTGCAGCTATCTACGAGAAAAAAAAAACCCAACTATCCTCAAGCAGAGGACAAACTGAGGGAGTAAAAACACCGAGGAAAAGCAACTGCTTGACTACAGAGGTTGAGGGGACATATTCGAGGAAAGACACTAAATGAGCGCCCTAATGCAAATACCAACAACAAGGAAATGGGTTCAGAGCAAGGACACATGTGATACTCAGAGGAATCGCGTGTTGGCTAGGGAAGGGGTGGGGGGGTTTGGGGGGGAGGAAAAGAAAATGATCTGTTTCCAATGAACAATGTATGAAAATGACCAAATAAAATAATGTTAAAAAAAGAATATGTGCTCACAGCCACCAGCAACACTGTCTATTACAGAGAGAACCTAATTAAAGTGTAATTGAGAAATATCTAACAAAAGATTATTTAAAAAAAGACAATTTGCATAGAATAGGAAATATTTAGTTGACTTTTATCATTTGGACTTAAACAAGAAAGGGAAAAGATCTGTCCTGGAAAAGATTAATCTGTGCTTATGCCAAGGTACATTTCCTACTCCAATGCCTCATCACAGTGTGAAGGCACATCCTACCACACACCAAGTCAAGGCCTGGTGATGGACTGTGTGTAGTCTTTTTAAAAAAACCAATAAGATATAGAGATACTGATCAATAAAAGACTGGCCACCAGGTTGACAATTTTATGCCTTACTTGATATTGATAATCAGATTGTTACTGAAAACAATGACATCTGTGGCTATATATTTTAAGAAGTCATATAATCTTAAAATATTCGTGGGAGACATCCTGTCAGAAAAGAGACTTTACAGTCAAATACTTCTTTACAAATCCATAAATAAACATAGTGGGCTTTTGTTTTCTCTCTGCTTCTCGGCCAATATTGTCAAGATGTGGTCTTGCTGTAGAAAATAATTTGCAGAAACATTATTGTTATCTTTTCATGATTTCATCAAAGATGCCATTTATATATACATATATATACTTGGATAATTTTCATACAAGTTTTACGGAGATGAGAAATTAAGCATATAGTTTGGTAGTTTTGAATGTCTTCTCTGTCCTTCTTTCCCCTAGTTTATATAGTGTTGGGATTAACTGTTCCTTAAATGTTTGATAGAATTCACCTGTAAATGCATCTGGCCCTGGGGTGGTTTTTTGAGGGAGCTAATTTATGGCTGGTTTAATTTCTATTTCTAAGATAGGTTTGCTTAAATATTCCATTTTCTCTTCTATTGATCTGGGTGGGAAGTTTATATTTTTGTAAATATTCATCTATTTCCCTTGGATGATCAGTTTTACTAGTATATGATTGAACAAAATAACTCCTAATAATTGCTTTAATTTCAACTTCATTTGTGGTTCATTTATTTACCTTATCCATTTTTTATTCTGGTAACTTGATTGTCTTTTTAAAAAATCAAATTTACCAATTGACAATTTTTAAAAATAAAAGCAGTTCCTTTTAAAATTTAATAGTTCAATTTTTACCTTCAATTTTATTAATCTCTCTTTTGATTTTCAGGATTTCCATTCTGGTATATAAATAGGATTTTAAATTTGCTCTTTTTTTTCTAGTTCTGTTTTGTTTTGTTTTTGCCCAATTCATTCATCTGTCTTTTTCTCTTTTACTGATATATGTGTTTTGAAAAAATAAAATTTCCCCTTGGTATTTGTAGCAGTCCACCCCTAGCTATGGGCAAGGGAAACAGTTGGTATGTACAGATTGTCTTAGAAGAGAGCATGCTCAGTCTTGAGCATGCTCAGTATTGCACGTAGCTGGGGAAGCCTCTGACCCTTGACCCCAGCTTCCCCCAGGTTAGGCGGGAACACAGGTTTCTTTGTGCTCACCTGGTTAAGAGAAACCACACCTATACCTTGTCATTAACCAATGAGAATCATCCCTATGTACTGTGTATATTTGCATATCAAAGACTATATTTAGCCCAGCAAGCTCTGCCTCTCTCTCTCTCTCTTTCAGGTTAGCTGATGGCTGTCCTGGCAGGAGCTCTGGCCAAGCTCCATCTTTAAATCTTCTCTATCACTCTTTCATCTCTCCGACCTGTGTGGTATTAAATGTGGGTCTCTGGACTGGTAAAAGCCTTTGGAAGGGTCCTTTGATCAGAGCTTAGCTGTGGCTCATGGAAAATTAATAAAGACTCATTCCTGCCACCTCATATCTCTAATTTGACTCCGTCATCCCCCTCATGGTATCTAAAACTTCTATCCTGTCTCTGTCTTCCTACCTTAAAGCTTCTCTCCCCTCTGAGGAAGCTTTAGTATTGCTTTGGTTGATCTCTCAAAATTTGGAATGTTATTTTATCATTGTTATTTTCTTTAATGAAGTTATTGATTATATGATTTGTCCTTTGACCTACTTCAGAATTAGATTGCTTGATTTCAAATTAAATTCTAATCTATGTTTTCATGGCCTTTTACTAAAAGTAATTTTTATTTCATTATGGTCTGAAGAGTGTACTCTTACTATGGCTACTTTTCTGCATTGCTTGTGAGGTTTTTAAGCCCTAAAATATGGTCAATTTTTGTGACAGTACATATATTTTCCAGGTTAGTTGTTCTTCCAATGAGACATTTTATATTTTCTTCTATTTTTTCATTCCTTTTACTTTGTTTTGTTGTTTCTTGGTGTCTTGTGAAGTTATTAGCTTCCACTTGGTCATTTCTAATTTTTTTAAGAAATTATTTTCTTCAGTGAGCTTTCATGTCTCCTTTTCCATTGCATCAATTCTACTTTTTAAGACTTTTTTTTTGGTATTTTTTGTGCCTCTTTTACCAAGTTGTTAATAGTATTTTTATAATTTCCTTTATTTGCTTTCATTTTTTATCAATTTTTCCTTTACCATTCTTATTTGATTTTGAAACACCTTTTTATCTCTTCCCAGAATTCTTGTTGGACTTTTGTCCAATTCACATTTTTTTTAGATCAGGTTCTTTTGTTTGTTTTGTTAATTTTTCCATGCTATCTCTTCCATCTCAGAATCAAGACTGTGTATTGGTTCCAAAGAAGAAGAGCAGTAAGGACTAAACAATGGGGGTTAAGTGACTTGCCCAGAATCATACATCTAAGAAGTGTCTGAGGCCAGGTTTGAACCCCAAACCTTCTGATTCTAGGTCTGTCTTTCAATCTACTAAGTCACCTACCTGCCCCCAAAATGTGGTGTCAATATCTGAATGTTGTTGTTGTTTGATCATTTCAGTCATGTTCCACCATATTTCTTGATTTTGAAAGTTAAGGTTGGATTCTGTCACCATTGGGGTGGGAGTTAGGGGGAAGGGGAGAAAGATATTGTTTCAAGCTTCAGACTTTTTCAAACTGCTGTTTTTAGAACTAATTCTGTAGATTTGAAAGTTTTTGGTGCTTCCAAGATAATATCATCTGAGAAGAGGTATGCTCACTGCTCTCTTAGTCTGTGGTCCTTACCCAGGAAGGTCTTCTAATACCTTCAGATTAAAATTAGTATTGTTGCTTAAAGTCCCTGATATTTTGATTGGGAGTGATGCTGTGACTCAGGGTCTGTAATCCCTCATGACCAAAACCAACACTGTTCCTCAGAACTTCTGCTCCCTCTTGACTGAAAGTACTCCTATCTAACCATGTCCCAGAAGTGGGATAGAGGGGATGACAGAACATAAAATATTTTTGATTACATGAAATTTAAAAAGTTTTTGCATGAAACTAATACAGCCAAAATTAGCAGATCAGGAAACTGGAAGAAAAAAGTGACAGTAAATTTCTCTAATAAAGTTTTCATTTCTCAAAAACACAGGGAACTTAGCTAAATTTATAAAAAAAAACAAGTCAATCCCCAAAAGATAAATGGTCAAAGGATATGAAAAGGCAGTTTTCAAAAGAAGAAATCAAAGCTGTCAATAGTTACATAAAAATACTCCAACTCACTACTAATTAGAGAAATGCAAATTAAAACAACTCAGAGATACCATCTCACACATATTGTATGGACTAACATGGCATGAAAAGTAAATGACAAATACTAAAGGGGATGTGGAAAAATTGCGACACTAATGGACTGGTGGTGGAGTTGCGAAGTGGTCCAACCATTCTGGGGAACAATTGGGAACTCTGACCAAAAGACTATAAAACTGTGCATACTCTTGGACTCAGCAATACCACTACTAGGTCTGTATCCCAAAGAGAGAAAAGAAAAGGGAAGAGGACTAATTTATACAAAGGTGTTTATGTAGCTCTTCTTGTGGTAGCAAAGAATTGGAAATTGAGAGGATGCCCATCAATTGGAGAATGGCTAGAAAAGTTGCACATTACATTTGTGATAGAATACTATTGTGCTTAAAGAAATGATGAGCTGGATGGTTTCAGAAAAACCTGGGGAAAATTATATGAGTTGATTCAAAATAACGTGAACAGAACCAGAAAAAACATTGTAATATATTAATAACAGTAATATCATAACAATGATCAACTGTGGAAAACTTGGCTTCTCTGGGCAAGACAATGATATAAGACAATTACAAAGGACCATGATGAAAAATGCTCTCCACTTCCTAAGAGAGAAATGATGTGAAGTGAAGATTGAAGCATATTTTTTCACTTTATTTTTCTTGTGTTTTTAAAAGTTTATTTTCTTTTGCCATATAGATAATATGAAAATGTATATAATATATATTATATTGCTTGCCTTCTCAAGGGGCAGAGAAGGAGTAAGAGAAAGAAAATTTGGAACTCTAAGATTTAAAAAATGAATATTATAGTTTTAAAAATATTTAATTGGGAAATTTTAAAAAATCGAATTCAAATTCATGAAATGTTTATGGGTCTGCTAGCTGGGAATTTTCTTTGGCATTCTCATTTTTAATAAAATACTTCATTTGTACCCCTATCTTGGACTTATCACATGCTATTTTGTAATACAGCTATTTGTGTTTAGGTTGTATTAATTCACTAAACCACAAACTTCATGAGGGAAGGAATTTTGTTCTATCTTTCTATCTTACCTAAAATCTGGAGTAGTTTTCCAATTCAGACAATGCTCTATACATAGTAGGGGTTTAAAAAAAACATCTGATAGAAGAAAAGCATACAATTGATCACATGGTTCAATGGGTATGTGATTGGGCATTTTGACTCTAAATGATCACTCTATTGCAAATATTAATAATATGAAAATAGATTTTGAACAATGATACATGTAAAACCCAGTGGAATTGCTTGTCAGCTCTGGGAGGGGGGAAGAAAGAGGGGAAGGAAAGAACACAAATCATGTAACTATGGGAAAATATTCAAAAATAAATAAATAAATAAATAAATGCATTTAAAAAATAAAAAAAAATCTGATGAACTAAATTGAATTAATGGCAGAGCTTTTATAAGACAAAAGTCAGAAAAAAGAGAATCGTGTAATTTAGAAACACTAGATGAAGATGGTTCCTATTTGTTTTATAGTTTTCCCTTACGGAACACTTTACATGCATCGTCTCATTTGTTCTGCACTGCAAACCTGTGAAGAAGGCAGCCCTTAGAGACGAGGAAATGATACTGAAAGACATTAACTGATCTGTATGGTCTACTCCGTACCTAGTAAATGACAGAGAGTCAGGACTGGAACACAAATCTTATGAGTTCATACTCATTGTCCTTTTGCCGTATCATACCGCTTATTGCCGATGAGAGAATTAATGGAGGCTTGTTGCATATGACTTAACAAATAACTATAAAAATACTTTTTGATAAACAAGCTATAGATATTTTTAGGTTCAATTATCTCTCTTCGATGGGACAACCATTTTGTAGGATAAGAAATGTGAGCAGCTGTATCTTAGAAAGGCACGTTGATGCCATAAATATTCTGAAATATTTCTATGAAATAATACAAAAGACTGACTGCAAGGGAGGAGTAGCCTCATTGAACATCCATGTAGTTTGGTGGTGACTGACAGCTCCTAAGGGCATTTTTTCTCCCATGAAATCTATGTACTCAGTTGAATAATTTTACTCGAATGGTATGACATGTGGTCCAACTACTGATGTGTAATCCATATGCTAATGTCAAATCACTTTCTGGTAAAGAGAACAAGAAAGACATGTTGACTCCGAGGTAACAGTGTCTCTTAGACTCCTAGCACTATGTTCGAGCTGCCTTACAGAAATGCTCTCACAAATATGAACAAGAATTGCTTAGAAATGAAGTGAAAATAGCTGCGCGTCTATACGTTTTAGTATTTGAGGTCATCTTTGCCCATTATGGGTAATGATGAGTCTTGGGTTACTGTCACATAAGAGTAACCTACTGTAAGGCGCTAATGCCTATGGATCCGGTGACAAAAGGAAAGAAGGCATTCCAGATAGGTGAAGAGCAGAACAAAAGGCGGGCAAATGGAAAGGAATATTGCATTTGAATCGAACTTGCGTAAATCTGACATCATTTAGTCCTAGGAAGAGTTGGGGTTCCCCTATTGGAGTCAAGGCAGTGATAATGACCTGGCTTTATGGGAGAGGAGTTTCAGCTTTTATATTGAGGATTCTGTATTTTTGCAGGTCTTGCCAACTTCATTATTAAGCCTGGGGTGGAATTCAGTTCATCACTGTAGAGAGAACGTGTTCATCTTCTCTCTACAATTCCAGTTTTAATTCAATATGCTGCTGAAGTGAGAACTATTATAATTCAATATAGCTTAAACATTTAAGGACCTACTATGTGCTGGGCTAAAATTGCCTCTGTCACATCTGCCTTCAAGGAGCTTATATTCTTTTGGGAAGAATGCGGTGTTTATACAGGTAAGTAAAAGGAAAAATGAGAGCAAAGGGGAAGGTTACTCAAAGGGCTCTAGGAATCTCTGCTGAAGAGAAGTCTTTGGGCTAGGGAATGAGGAAAGGCTAGGCAGAGCAAGTGGCATCTGAGCTGACCCAAGAAGGAAGAGAAAGATTCTGAAAGGCAGAGATTGGAAGGCAGTGCTCATGGGAGGCAAGAGATGGCCAGGTGAGTTTGGGGATCGGTTAGTCCATTCTGTAGGGAGTTTAGCCTGTGCTAAGGGATGTTAAGATTGGGAAAGATTAGAGTAAGATTTTTGAAGACTTAAGTGCCAAGCCAAGAAGATTATATTTTATAAGCTATGAAGAAGGGTGGCGAATCCAGGTAAGGAAGTGCCCTCTGGCTCTCTCATTTGACCTTTCCTATTTCCCTTTTCAACATAGATCCCACATTCCCAGGCTGAAGTTCATTTTTAAGAAAAAGTGGTATTTTAGAATTTATCTGGTAGACTGGAGGAATGGAAAAAAGGGCAAATTCTCCACATAGAGTGGCCACCCATGGGTAGGTTAGGCAAAAAGCCAGTCAGCCTACCTACAGTTTTCTCTGGCAGGTCCAAGCATAACTCAGGAACATTCACAATCATTATTTCAGTGTCTGAACTCTTAAAAATATGTGTGGTTAAGTTGAATTTGTCACAAGCTCTAAGAAAACGTGCTGAAAAGGTGGCCACACTATCAAATAAATCAGATTCATGAGAAAACAACTACTACCAAAAATGCTCTTTCTTAAGGATTATGGGTATGAGAAAGGGAAATGGGGACAAAAAGGGAAGGTTCAGATTTGTGATTTTCTTGGAATAGAGAGTTGCTAGTGAAAAACTCCCTGTTTTTTTTTTTTTAAATATATTTTATTTGATCATTTCCAAGCATTATTCGTTAAAGACATAGATCATTTTCTTTTCCTCCCCCCACCCCCCATAGCCGACGCGTAAGTCCACTGGGCATTAGATGTTTTCTTGATTTGAACCCATTGCTTTGTTGTTAGTATTTGCATTAGAGTGTTCATTTAAAGTCTATCCTCTGTCATGTCCCCTCAACCTCTGTATTCAGGCAGTTGCTTTTTCTCGGTGTTTCCACTCCCATAGTTTATCCTTTGCTTATGAATGGTGTTTTTTTTTCTCCTGGATCCCTGAAAGTTGTTCAGGGACATTACACCGCCCCTAATGTAGAAGTCCATTACGTTCGATTATACCACAGTGTATTAGTCTCTGTGTACAATGTTCTCCTGGTTCTGCTCCTCTCGCTCTGCATCACTTCCTGGAGGTTGTTCCAGTCTCCATGGAACTTCTCCACTTTATTATTCCTTTGAGCACAATAGTAGTCCATCACCAACATATACCACAGTTTGTTCAGCCATTCCCCAATTGATGGGCATCCCCTCGTTTTCCAGTTTTGGGCCACCACAAAGAGCGCAGCTATGAATATTTTTGTACAAGTCTTTGTGTCCATTATCTCTTTGGGGTACAGACCCAGCAGTGCTATGGCTGGGTCAAAGGGTAGATATTCTTTTGTCGCCCTTTGGGCATAGTTCCAAATTGCCCTCCAGAATGGTTGGATCAGTTCACAGCTCCACCAGCAATGAATTAATGTCCCTACTTTGCCACATCCCCTCCAGCATTCATTACTTTCCTTTGCTGTTATGTTAGCCAATCTGCTAGGTGTGAGGTGATACCTCAGAGTTGAAAAACTCCCTGTTTTAAGACAAACTAACCCCTGTTTTGCAATTCTTAGTTTTAGAGTGTTACCTGGAACAATTCAGAGATCACTCACAGTCCCAAAGTTGGAATTGGGACTTGAATGTATGCCTTCCTGACTTCAAGACCAACTCTATCCATTCTGCCATTCTGTCTCTCTAAAGGTTGTGGTCTAATCTGGCCTTTTTAATATAGTATAAAGGTCTTATGTTAAATACTGGGGTGAATCAATCTAGAGTCCCCAAAAGGTCAGATGGGAAAAAGAAGTTCTAGGAGTTATTAAAGGCAAATGTTCCCTGCTTCAATTAAATTAATTTAATATTTATTCAAAATCTACTATGAGGGGGCAGCTGGGTAGCTCAGTGGATTGAGAGCCAGGCCTAGAGATGGGAGGTCCTAGGTTCAAATTTGGCCTCAGACACTTCCCAGCTGTGTGACCTTGGGCAAGTCACTTGACCCCCATTGCCTAGCTCTTACCACTCTTCTGCCTTGGAGCCTATACACAGTATTGACTCCAAGATGGAAGGTAAGGGTTTAAAAAAAAAAAGAAATCTACTATGCTCAGGACACTGTCTCTGGGTGTATAAAGATTAAAGATAAACCACTGGCTTCAAGAAGTCTTTTTCCCCCATTAAAAAGTTTAATTCTCTGAATCTGTGGAAACAATAATAATGACTTTGTAATGATTTTTGTGGTTATCCCCCACCATTATCTGGATGTCAGAATGGAGAGAAAGAAAAGTACAAATAAAATATAATACTGTAAAATATAGAAAGAGGAAAGGAAAAGTCTAAAGAAAGTACTAAAAGAAAAAGATGGAAATAGAACTCACTTCCACCTGCAAAAAGGTCCATGGCTCAAGCCATGGTGGAAAATTAACCTGTGCTCTTGCTTGCAAGAGAAGGAAGGCCAAAATGACCAAGAGTTCATCCTTCATTTTGGATGGAAAATTGTGTGCAGACATAAAGGCATTCATTCGATTACATATATATGTAATTGAATAGATAGAGATAGAGATAGAGAGACAAAGAGACACGGAGAGAGAGAGAGAGAAAAGACAGAGAGAGAGAAAAAGAGAGAGAGACTGTCATATAGGAAAGTGCCATCTTTGGCACTATTTGTTTGACTTTAGACAAATCACATGATATCAAAAATATCAGTTCCCTTATCTGCAAAATGCGAGGTTTGGATTAGATGATAAATATGTTGCTGATTCTGATGTTAGGGATGAATTGCTATTTTTCTAAGCGATTGATGCCACATCAAGGGAAGTTCTCAATGTAATTGAGAGGTTTTAAAACAAAAATAATATAATGTGAAAATGCTATATTGGGCTTTGTACCACTGGAGGTCAATGAATGTCAGAATGAAACACAAATCTACAAGAACTGTTTAAAAGTCTGGCCCCTCTTGCAATCTGGATGCAAGTGCTTTACCTATGGCCACTTGAATAAAGAAATATGAATAAGAGTTGCATACAGTTCTTCAAGTTGTTGAGAATAATCAATTAAAGAAAAGTCCATTAAAAAGAAAGGCTCTTTGCAAAATTGTGTGTCATTGTGGAAGCAGAACTATATTATTCCAAGCACATTAGCTTTTTCTTTCTAAATCACTTCAAAGGACGTTTGAGCTAAAAGAAGAAATTTCTGTTTTTCTTACTAATAAGAACAAAGATGAATCAAATATATTTTTAACAAAAATTTCCTTTTAAAATATATATATTTATTGGATGTTTTAAAAAAAACTAGATATGTTAGGGGGAAATTCTAAATAAATCAATGTCAGATTCTGAAATTCATTTTCTGATCCCTATGAAAAAGTTAGAGCAATGGATGATGAATTTATAAAATAATATTTTTCATACTTTCATTAAAAATATCTGCCCTGCATTTGCAAATATAAGTATTTGAAATATAAGTATTGTCTGCTTATTAGTCACCTGAGCAACAGAAAAAGCTATTCTCGTTTTATTTTAAAGACCTGGATATTTCTAAATGTGAAGAGAAAAGGAACTCACTTGGAATGGACAAATAGAAAACATTTGGTCCAACTTCACGCAAAGTAGACTAATCTTGAGATAGTGCACAGAAAGAGGCACTTAAACCTGAAAATATTATTGCCTATTAAAATAGGTTGAATAGAGTTCTTTCTAGGAATGCAAATTTTACAACCTTTGGTAAAATCTTATCTATGTGAAACAGGATTTTCTGTTATTATCTGTTATAAAGTCAAAATATCAGACTCAAATAGTGATCAGCCATATCAGATTTTGAGAAACTTTACACCAAAAACAAACATGTAAATTACCATCATGGCCATGATTTTATTTTGGTTACTATCTTATAAGGTATAAATGTGAAAATTGCAAAGAATTTTTTATCAATATCTTTCTTTTATTTTATTATATGTTAAGATTTGCTTTGTATTGTTAAAACTATTATCAAAACTTAATTAATTAAAAAACAAGCTAAAATCATGTGTGTAGATTGATTTATGGAAAGTATGTGATCTCTTGGCACAGTGAGAAACTTGAGATAGAGAATAAGACATAAACTTCCAGGCACAACCAATGTGTGGATTTCTTTTGTGCGACTATACTTATTTGTTACAAAGGAAGGCTTTCATTTTTTTCTTTTTGGGGGGAAAGATTTCGAATAGACAGTGATGGTGGTATTATAAAAAAGAAGACAAGCAAGAAAAGAGTTTCAATGAATGAATACAAAAATAAAAAGAAGAATGCAGAGGGAAGTACCCAAAGGGACCTAGACAAACAGGGCAGTGTTAGCATGACCATGTTAAATTGGAATAAGTAAAAAAGAAAAAAGCTGTATACAAAGAGAAAGAAAACTGTACATTATAGAAGTTCGCAGGTTCATTTACAATTCTCTTTTTGCTTTTCTTTGCATAGTGAAAATTTTCTTGTTGATTGTTACATTCATAATAAAAAAGAAAAAAAGTCAGGTGTGTATGGGTTGTTACAATTATTTTTTCAACTGCTACTACATAGGAAGTCTTTCTTGATACCTCTAAGTTGTTAGTGCCTTCTCATTTCTCCAGCTAGATTGCTTTTTAAAATATGGTTAAATGTTTTATTCCTTCAATTTGAATATAAGCTCTTTGAGGGCAGAGCCCAATTTTCATTTTGTGTTTGTTTTAAGTGCTACTTAAATGAATTATAAGATAAGTCTCAGAATAGGAGTTCAAATTACAGTCCTCTGATTCCAGATTTAGTATTCATGAAGGTATGTGCAAGATTTTCTGATCATATTTTTTAAGTAAGGAAAGTTATTCAATTTTACTTTTGTAGGTTACATTAAGAAATCTAAAAGGCTGAGTGCATAAAGTTTAGTTTTATATCCAGTTCTGAATTTTCTATGGAACTACAGTTCTAAATTTTAGCTCTATCAGGAAACTTATCTTCTATCTTTCCTTTGGTTCTTGGATTTTTATATAACTGGAGGGAAGCCCCCCAATCAAATTAAATTCCAGCTAAAATAAAATCCTCAAATTCATCTGAATTCTCCCTCTACCTGGACATCCTACATGGAGAAGCCATTGGCAAAAAGAAAAAAAAATAGAATCATAGATTTAAAAATGAAAAAGGTCATCCTGTCCATCTCTTTTATTTCACAGATGAGGAAGGAAACTTAGACCCACATAGGTAAAATGACTGCCCTAAGGTCACTGGGTAAGTGGCTGAGCCTGGACTGAGACCCTACCTTCAACAACAGCATTCTTGCAAAAGTCCCATGCTGCCTCCTTTCTTCAATGATAAGATTCCTCTGACATTCTAAGCAAAGGAACAATAAAATGACAGACTGATATTACTAAATTGGGTTTTTGTTTATTTTCACTGTATTGGGTTTTTAGGTTAACCAAAGCAAATTTTCATACTTTTAAGAAGTTATTTCAATTAATTCCATTATTTGGGGGTGAGGAAGAAAGGACTTTTGTTTTCAAATAGTGTCAGTATTTCAGTCAATGACTTCTACAACATCATATAGCCCACCACTTTTGGTCAAGAGCCAACCATTTTTCACTATTTATGAGAAAAGAAATGGACTTTACATATGATATGTCTTATAATAATATGTTAACATTATGCAATGAAGCATCATGAAGCAGCGAAGGACTAAGCCATTATCGGCAAAAACAAGTCTTCGAGATAACCACAAGGGACTCACGATGAAAATGCCATCCCCAGCCAAAGAGGAACTGTTGGAATCTGATTACAGATGGAAGCGTGCCATCTTCCACTATATTTCCTTCATGGGATTTCTATTTTCTGTGAGATATGTGTCTTCTGTCATGACATAGGCAATATGGATAGAAGAATCACATGAAAGTATGGCTATAATCTGTATCCGACTATTCACTGTCTGGGGTTGGTAGAAGGCAGGTAGGGAGAAAATCTGAATTTGAAAATGTCAGAAAATAATTGTCAAAAATTGTTTCCACATGTAACTAAAACACTAAAACATAAAAAATAAAATATTATAAAAAATACATTCAATACAGAACTGAACTGAATGAAATAATGACTTTATTTTGGTTTGATCAATATATTTCTATTCTAGTTGCTTTTTTCCCTCTCTAGTCAATAATTTTAATAAAGATATCTTAGTTTATTAAATGTTATGGGAATACAGGGGACTTTAGTAGGTTTGATTTGTCTCAATGCTTATTTTTCCAGGATCTGCAAATTTATATGGTTCTTTCCATTCATGCTTTATAGTTAGATTTATTTTGAGTCTTTGGATTTGCACATAGTAGGATTTTTTTACTTTTTTGCTTTATTGCTTTGTGAGCTGAAGCCAATTGGGTTCTAAGCATACCAAGGAGAAAGAATTCTCATGGAAAGATGTGAATTATGGTTTGAGGGTCATGTGTTTAAAAATTCTACCCAAGTTACAGATCCAGGGAGAAGAGTGAGGTAAGTGGAGGCAGCTAGGAACCAAAGTCTACAGCAGAAGGTGAAACGAGGATTCGGAATCCAGCAGTTAAGCCAGGGAAGAAAAATGGTAAATGTCTCGAGGAAGATCATCAAAGAGTAAATGTAGGGTCACCATAGTAGAATAGTAGCCACACAAGGAGGAAGAGTGACTGAAGTTAGGGAGGGTGTCAACTCTCTATGTTGTATTCCCATTCTAAGCATAGCTACTTACCAGTAATACTCAAATGGCCCTAAAGAAAAATCTATTACAAATTCAGTTTGCTGAATTTGGCAGTTCTTAATTCAGGGGTCCCCAAAAGCTAGAAGTAAGATGGCAAAATTATATAAACAGAATTAGACTTGGAAAAAAACTTCTTGGTCTTTGGAAAATATAATTAATGGCTTTTTTTTTTTGATTCAGTGCAAATGGAGAGTAGCCAGGAAGTCAATCCAGAGTTCTATTTTCTAGAAAAACAAAAGGGTAAGTAAGGTGTTTTTGTGCAAAAGACTAAAAAATACCCTGAGCCAATTCTACTATTTAAGATATTGTCCTCTGTGGTCTCATATTTTTCAAATTCTGTGATGTATCAGCTTTTGATTGTCTTTTGACCTACATTAAAATTCTGGACAACAGTGGATTTTATGTTTTCCTCTCTAACTCTTCTCATCTTTACTCTCACTAAATCTCATTCTTTCATTTAAGTATTACATTATCCCACTTTTTGTACTCTACATTCACTGTATTATTTCAGCTTTTTGAATTTTTTCTTTGAACACAGCTAGGTGGCACAGTGGAAAGAGAGCCAAGCCTGGAGATGGGAGTCCTAGGTTCAAATCTGGCCCCAGATACTTGCTAGCTATGTGACCCTGGGCAAGTCACTTAATCCCAAATTGCCTAAATTAATGCCAATTTGCCTCTCTTCTTACCTTGAAATGATACGAAGACAGAAGGGGCTTTAAAACATGAACAGGGGCTAATATGACAGTAAAGTAAAGTACCAAATGTTGGAGAGGATGTGGCAAAATTGGGATATGAATACACTGCTGGTGGAGTTGTAAATTGATCCAACCATTCTGGAAGGCAATTTGGAACTATGCCCAAATGGTGCTCAAAGACTGCCTACCTACCTTTGACCCAGCCATAGCACTGCTGGGTTTATACCCCCAAAGAGATCATAAGAAAAAAGATTTGTACAAAAATATTTATAGCCACACTTTTCATGGTGGCAAAAAATTGGAAAATGAGGGGATGCCTTCAATTGGGGAATGGCTGAACAAATTGTGGTATATGTTGGTGATGGAATACTATTGTGCTCAAAGGAATAACAAACTGGAGGATTTCAATGTGAATTGGAATGACCTCCAGAACTGATGGGCGAGTGAGAGGAGCAGAACCAGGAGAACATTGTACACAGAGACTGATACACTGTAGTACAATAAAATGTAATGGACTTCTCTACTAGCAGCAATGCAATGACCCAAGACAATTCTGAGGGACTTATGGGAAAGAACATCATCCACATCCAGAGGAAGAACTGTGGGAGCAGAAACACAGAAGAAAAACAACTGCTTGATCACATGGGTTGGTGGGGATATGTTTGGGGATATGTTTGGGGATATAGACTCTAAACGATCATCCTGGTGCAAATATTAATAATATAGAATTAGGTCTTGATCAATGACACATGTAAAATCCAATGGAATTGCTTGTTGGCTATGGAAGGGAGGTTGGAGAAGGGGAGGAAAAGAACATGAATCATGGAACCATGGAAAAATACTCTAATATAAATAAACAACTAAATAAATGAATTTTTTAAAAAATCTTCAAAATAAAGAGTTGCTCTATGACAAAAAAAAAAAACAAAAAGGATCTGATATTTCATCAGAATACAGAGTTCCAATGAGATTCTACAAATATAATTAATATCTTCTCTACAACAAAATGCCATAGGGAGTTACCTGGCACAGGGAGACATTAGGTGAATTGCCCTTTTGATCCCAACCAGCATTTCTCAAAATCAGGATTTGAATCCAGGGCTATGAACCTGCCAGCTCTTTGCTACTTCAGGGCATCTTTCTGAATTATACAGGCTATTTTTCTGGCTTAGGATACCCAATCACTATTTTCTGTTAAATCCTTCCCTTCCTTCCCTTGCAGCCATGCTAAACATGCCCCTTCTTTTTTAGGCTCTCCCCTCATTAATTCTCATCTGCTTCTAGTCATTGATCCTCATTTTCTTTCATCCACTTTGCCTCTCCAAGTCTGAAGCATTAATCTATTTCTCTTTCCAGGAGTGATTTTGAACATGAATGTTCTAGCTAGAAGAAATCACAGAGAACGTCTAATCCAAACTACTCATTTTAGAAATGGGGAAACTGAGCCACAGAAGTATGAAATCTTTTCCTAATGTCATTCATATTGTGACTAAGGAGCCATTATTACCATTGTCTCCTGACTCTCAGGTCACTTCCCCCTTTCCTTGCGCATCCACCTTCATTTACTAATTATAGTGAATTTGTGTTCCCATTCCTAGGTTGATTACTACTACTTCTACTACTACCACCATTACCATTACTTCCACCACTACTCCTATTACTACAACTACCACGGCTGACCACTATTTATATGGCACTATAAGGTTTGCAAAGTGCTTTACATATGTTATCTCATTTGCTCTTCCTAAGAACTCTGTGAGGGAGTCACTATTCTTATTCCCATTTTATAGATGGAGAGACTCAGGCTGGAAAAGATAAGTGACTTGCCCAGGGCCACATAACTAGAAAGTGTCTAAGGTCATATTTGAGCTTTAGTCTTCCTGACTCCAAGTCCAGATCTCTATGCATTCACCACCTAGCTCTTCTAGACATTCAGCTCTGAGGCGACCCTTCGCTTTCCTTCCCATGGAAGCAAATCACAGAGAAAGTAGCTGCTCAGTTGGCCCGGCTACCTGTTCCTTCATTTGTCTACTTCCGCACCGCCAGTGGGGTTCGAACTCTTATTACCAACCAAAGCTTAAAACTGGATCCAAATCTTGCTTAGCTTTGAATCAGCTTCCTTCCCTCTTATCAGCTAGTAAGCAGCAGCCCTACAGCACCATCTGTTGGTCAGTTCCCATTTGGCCACTGAGATTCCAAGGTCTGACACAGGATAAGCTCCTTGATTCAACTCAATTCAAATGGCCTAAGCACCTGCTCTCAACCAACTGTAGGGTGCCAGGCACTGGGGTAAAAAGATGGAAAACGACACAATCCCTATTCTCCGGAGTCTGCAGCTGAATAAGGGGCACACCAAATATGGACAAATATGGCATGATGTGGATGGAATAATGGCAATGGCCAGATCCAGACAAAGAGAGAAGGGAGAGATGACTTAAGCTAGAAACATCAGGGAAGGCTTTATGGGGGAGATGGCCCTTGATCTGGTCCTTGAAAGAAGAAAAGACCACGTGGATCCAGGGACACAGAATTGCATGGAAGCAGGAAAACATCAGGAGGAGTTTGGGGTCTGTTACTATTCCATTCTAGCTAGAGTGTGAAAAGAAGTTTGTAGTATAATGGAAGACCTCAAAAGAGTTTGTATTTTATCACATAAAAAAGATAAGTCCTAAAGTTTTGGGGAAAAGGAGTGATAGGGTCAAATTATTCTGTCAGATATGGTTTCTGCCTTTTCCCTCTCTAATCTAAATGCTCCACTGCAAAAGCAAACAAACAACCCCCCCAAAACCAACAATCTTACTAAAAACCTCTTTTCATCAACCTTCAGTGGCTGACCATTGACTATAAGATTGAAGTTCCAAGATCTTAGTCTTCATTTTAGCTTCACCTACCTTTCCAAGATTATCTCCTATTCTCCAAATCCTTTGTATCAGGCAAACAAACCATGCCTTGAACTTTACTCTTCTCATCTTTCTTCACACTAATTTTTTCTCCCTTTCTGAAATGTCCTCCCCTTCTTTCTTCTTTGTCAATTCAATACTATCTATCCTTTAAAATCCAGCTCAGGTCCAGTTCTCCTGGGGAAGCTGTTCTCAAGCTTGGATCCCAGCCCGTAGTGATGTCTCCTTCCCCTGGACTCTGACAAGTCATGATCTATGACATTTCTTCTGTAACTTGTCATATACTATCATGAATTAGCTATCTTTTTATGTGTACGTATTTCATTTTCTTAATTAGGTATTGATTGTCTGGTATTCATATGCCCTTAGCACTTAGCAGAGTGCCTAGAATATAGTAAGCATTTAATAAATGCTTTTCATTCATTCACTCATTCATTTATTTAAATATGCAATTTCAGAACAGTCTGGCCCTTTGAATCACAGATTCAGAGTTGGAAGGGACCTTAAAAACCATCTGGTCCAACTTCTGATTTTATAAATAGAGGTCTAAGCCTTAGAAAGTTTAAGTGGTTTTTCCAAGGACACACAGGATCACAAGTTGTTGCTGGTTTTTTCTTTTACCATTTTTTAGAGACATAAAGAAAATAGCTTTTGATTATGTAAACAAAATTTAAAAAGAAAAATTTAGTTAAAATTTTGCCAGACTCTCAATAATTAGTAGATAGATTATATCACTAAGAACTTATCAACTGTTTGAATTTTTCTGCCCTTGTAAATTATTGTCATTAAGGTTTGAATAGCTGAGACTTCAAAATATACTAAAATAGCAAGAAGTTTGCTGTTGCTGTATTTTTTTTTCTGGAGAAGGGATATAAAAGGAAAATGCTACAAATTTCTAAAGTTGTGATTGTTCATTTGTTGCTTCAAACAAATTAACACTGCCATCTCCTAAGTTTTTCTAGCTTATCACATTAAAAATGACAACGGAAAACTGAACTGCTTATAAAAAATTCTTTAAGAAGTATTTAACTGTCTTTTTGGTAAGAAGTAAAAAACGTCCTGAATAATTTAACCCCTAAACAACTTTTCTTCAAAAGTGCTTCCCCAAGAATAAACTCCAGTGGTTGCCTTTTGTTCCTTTTCATAAAGAATTTTTTGAAAGGAGGTTTAAGGCTATACAGCCTGACTTTTTCTCCTTATTCTTTCCTAGTAGTAAGCATTGTTTTACTAAGAATGTGTTACAGTTCCTAAGTGTGGTTTCATATGAATGGAGAGAAAACATTTCAGAGGCCTAGATGGCAAAAAGACATAATTTTCTGTCTCCAAAACCTTAAGCGCCCTTGTTGAATGAATTTTTTATAGTTTACCTTAGTTAATATGCAGCCTGGCACATTCCAAATTGATTCACTGGGTCTATGAGCCTCATCTGACACACTGAATTCCAGCAGACTTGCTAATCTTCTGCTTGAATGGAGCTGAGTGGCCTATTAGTATAAAGAGATTTAGACCGCTGGAGGAAAAAAACCATCTTTAGGGGAGAAAATAAGAAGTCTCTGACAAAGGAGTGATTTTAGAAATGGGACTAATTTCCCACGAAATAATATCTCCCAATTGCAAAAGGCTGAAGGACATGCATCTGTTACACCTTTGTAATTAGTGACATGCTTATACTAAGCATGGAATTGTTTTGTTTGCTTTTTCCATCTGCATAATAAGAAATAACTTGTACCAAAAATTAAGGACATGACTTTGTTCTAATTAGCAGCGTGATCTGATCAAGCTAACAGATCCATAGTTGACTATTTAATAAACACTAATTTATACTATATTATATCTACATATTATAAATATCAATGTAGGCTACATTCTACCCTGATAGTATATATAATATAGAATAAATACCAATTTTCTATATTTTCTATAAATACCAATATTCTATATTCCATATGCCTTAATATATAATACAGAATAAATGCTAATTTATGCTATAACTCAATATAATGTATAATACAGAATAAATTATAACTTGTGCTAGATTATATTATACCTTAATAGAATATAGAATAAATACTAATTTATGCTGGATTGTATTATACTTTAATATAACATATAATAGAGAATAAATATTAATGTTTACTAGATTATATTATACCTTAATTGAATATGTAATATAGAATAAATACTAATTTATACTAGATTATTACTTAATATAAGACAGAATAAATACTAATTTATGCTAGATTGTATTATACTTTAATATAACATATAATAGAGAATAAATACAAATGTGTACTAGATTATATTATACCTTAATTGAATATGTAATATAGAATAAATACTAATTTATACTAGATTATGACTTAATATAAGACAGAATAAATACTAATTTATGCTAGATTGTATTATACTTTAATATAACATATAATAGAGAATAAATACAAATGTGTACTAGATTATATTATACCTTAATTGAATATGTAATATAGAATAAATACTAATTTATACTAGATTATACTATGCCTTAATAGAATATATAAATATATATAATAAATGCTAATTTATATTAGATTATGACTTAATATAAGATAGAATAAATACTAATTTATGCTAGATTATATTATACATTAATATAAAATATAATAGAGAATAAATACAAATGTGTACTAAATTATATTATACCTTAATAGAATATGTAAATAGTATTTTATACTAGATTATATTATACCTTAATAGAATGTGAAATATACAATAAATACAATTTTATACTAGATTGTATTATTCTAATAGAATATAGAATAAATACTAATCTCATTTGATCCACCTAACCCGATGAGGTAGCCAGAGAAGGTGCTATCATTTTCTTGAAAGGAAAGCTAAGGTTCAAAGGTTAAATGACAAGGTCACCGTAGAAGTCGAACTGAGCCTAAAATGCAGATTTTTGAACCTCTAGTCCAGTGCTTCTCCAGCTATACCTCAATGACACTATAGAAGAGGAGCATTCATGCAGATATGAAATTGAGCTCTGTGAACACCCAAATACAGAACTCAAAAAGGTCCAAATGTCCAGTAGCTAAGCATCCCTAAGAACACTGATCGCTTCAGCGCTAGACTTTGGAAGCCGGAATAAAAAAATAACTAGTTCAGCCAGTGAAGTTTTCTTTGTAAATCCCAGAAACCAATTTCACAATGAGTTTTAGTAGTCATGGTGGGAGGAAGGCGGTATAAGGCATAGAAGTCTGAATAGAATTCTCTACATGCCAACCCAGGGTACATTCTCCAAATACAAGTTCTCTGCCTGTGAGATTGGGACACTTCAGCCTCGACTGTAAGTAGAATTAAGAAAGTCTTGACTTGCCAGGGTGAAACAGGAAATGCAGGATAAATAAGAAAGAATTTCAGAACTGCAATCCATTTGTGACTCTTCATATTATAAGTTTTGTATCTGCTGGGAAACAGACATGTTACTTAATATTTCAAAAAAGAAACAACATTAAACACTGTCTCACTTTGGAGGAACAGTAGCAAGGCTTCTGAGTCTGGAGGTTATTTAGAAAGTCAAATAGAGAGACTAAAGGGACATCAATTTTAATAAGTCATTACAGGGCCCACTTAACCAGTCATGATCAATATTTGAAACAAAGATCCTAGAAATAAGTGCCCCTCGCCACTTTCAAATGCCTCTGAGTAGTCAAAATAGGTTTTTAAAAAATCAATGTATTAAAATTAATGCTCTTCCTTTAATCCCGGGAGATAAAATCATGAGAAGAGAAGGCTGTTAGAATCATGCCAAGTGAAATCAGGAAGAAGTCACAGCTATTGGCCTATCAAAGGCTGAAGAGGCAAACAGACACACAGAACGTATTCTGAAAAAGGAACAAGGATTTAAAAAACACAGTCCATTCAGTGCAGGGGCAGATAGCCTGGAGACCTCAGCAGGCTTTGCAGGCATCACTGGAATACCGCACGGTACAAAACCAATGAACATTCTAAGCCCTCAAGAAAAACTTCAACTTTATTCAGTATATCCAGCTTAAGAAAGCAGGGAGGTATGTGGCACGTTTTTTAAGATTTCCATCAAAAGAGGCAAAACTAAAATAGTTTAGTGCCTGAAAAGGAAATTTTAGTCTTGAGGAAAATTCATTTATGTGGCCCCCCTCAATCCCCTTTGATGCCAATTAAGTCAAGTAGTAGTGTATTTTAGCCTTGCAGATAGGTTCAGAAAACCCAGAGGTCTGCAAAAACATTGACTAATACTGTCCATGCTGACCTTACCCTTTTATGTTACTTCTTGTGTTCTTAATGATTCAATCATTCCTTGAACATCTCCAGCTCCCAAATTCACTCTCTTCCTTCAAGGGGGCAGCTAGAGGACTCAGTGGATAATCAGACTCGGTGACAGGAGGTCCTGGATTCAAATTCAGTCTCAGACACTTCCTAGCTGTGTGATCCTGGGTGAGTTACTTAACCCCCATTGGCCACTCCTTACCCCTCTTCTGCCTTGGAACCAATGCACAGTATTGATTCTAAGATGGAACATAAGGATTTTAAAAAATCAAACAGTTCAAGTACTAATATTCCAAGTCTTTTTTGAACCCCAGTTGCTACAGTGTTCCTTCCATCAGTGTCTTGTGTTTAATAACTTAGTTTTTTATTTATTTGGTTCATAGTTAGTTATTCAGCATATACTTATGTATTCAGAATATTTAAAGGAGAAGCAGCATGGTGAAGGAAAAAGAGAGCTGGTTTTAAAGCCAAGAAGACTTGGGTTCAAGTCTCACTTATGACACATTCTGACCATGTGGGCAAGTTGCTGACCCTCTCAGTGCTCCAAGGAACTTTCAAAGACTATGAGGCTCAGAGAATGCCCATTTCTTCATGGGAGTTCCCTTTGTCAGTGAAATGACAAGCTCAGTCCCCATCCTTGTGTGTGTGTACAAGTCATCTCCCCCAGGAGGACAGAGGCTCCTTGAGAGCAGTGATCGTTTCATTTTCTACATTGGCGTCTTTGGCGCTCAGCAGTGTCTGGCAATAGCGAGTGCTAAATGAATGCATGTTGACTGACTGACTAGCTGATGCTTATTTGATGTGCATTGCTACATAGGGGCATGAAAAAGGAAAGGAGCTAGCCCTTACCTTCAGGAAACTTACACTCTTGGCATTGTAAGAGAAGATAAGAAATGGTGGAGAATGATGCAAGGCAGTCAGAGTGCGTGTTCAGAGGACGAGATCACTAGAGGTGACAGTTATCGGAAAGGGTTGGTTTCTTAGAGATTGTGAAGCTGACAGGGGCTTTGAATGGCCAGAGTGGAGGAAAAACTGGGTAAACAAAGGCTCAACCCAGCGAAGTAGAATGAATGAGCAAAGCTATGGCAGGGGGAATGGACAACTTGTGGAGAGACACAGTGGATGGACCAATTTGGCTTGGGGAGAAAGTCCAGATGAGGGAGGGGTGTAAAAAACTGTTATAAAGGAAAGTTGGACCCTAACTCTGGTTAGGGAATTTAGACTTTATCCTTGGGAAGCAGGAAGCCAATTAAGGTTCTTGAGCAGGGAAATTACAAGATGAAAAGTTTTAGGAAAATTAATTGGGAGGTAAGGGTGAAGAATGCATGTTAACAGGGACAGAGCCTAGCCAAAGACCAGAAAATGGGCTGTTCCAGTAAATAGTCGGGGCATGAGGTAGAATGTTGGCAGCAACATCAGAAAGGAAGGGACACATCTGAACAACTAAAAAGGAATAGATAAATCAGACTTGGTGCTTCCTCCACTTTAAGCACTGGTGCTGCGAAATTAGGAGGCACTTGTCAAAGCACGTATAGATTCGGGGTAATGCAAGAGGGCTTCACATGATGCCATGGCCATCAGTCCAGGACACATTTCCTTTAACAGGGTCTAATTAAATCTGTTAGAAATGGAGCCAGGATGCCTGTAAGAAGGAAGTTGGTGCCAACATTCTGAGTTGTCCAATATGGACATTTTCCCCAGTTTCCAGGCACAGACTTAAGTTTTGTAAAATGAAAAACACCCCAGAAAGTATGCTCTTTGAACCACTGGTTCCACTGCCATAAGGCTTAGAATAAGTTAAACCTAAAGTTGTGGTCATAAAATTGCTTTGAAGTTCTAAAGTGAACAAACAAGATATGGTGTAATGTCTAGTGCTGGACTTGGAGTCAAGGCTCAAAGACTCTCTTTGATAGCAAATAGTTAACGTGAATCTGAGAGAGTTATTTAACCTCAAAGGATCTGTGTTCAAATCCTGACTCCACCTTTATTTTTCTGACTTCATGTAAGTCACTTTGCTACTCTGGGCTCAGTTGGGCATATATAAAATGGTAAGTGAGGGTGGGTATTGGACTCCAAGTCTCTACAACACTATAATCGAATGGTATAGACATAATTAAGATCACACACATTACCAGTATAGCCAATTCAGGAACCACTTCTTATTGGAGAATTGACTTTGAAGTAAATTCTCAAACTTTCATTTTCAAATGTGTAGACCCAACAAATAAGATCATCTGTTCTCAGATGCCCCCATCTTGTAACTTTTCTTCTTTTTCTTTTCAAAATGTGTTTTGTTGACACTTTTTGTCTTTCCATAAATCATTCTAGTTACTCTGCCTCCACCAACAAATCCAACTATCTCTTTTCACAAAAAACAATTAACCCCAAACATCAAATACAAAATCATATGGTATCGGACAATGAATTCCCAATTCATTGTTCCAACAGCCCACTGCTTCTCTGTGGGACAGGGGTGGGTGGTGTATTTCATTCCCTATTCTCTAGAGCCTTCATTTCCCCCAGTTACTTAAAGATTCATTTTATTTTAGTGATCTTTTCATTTACAGTGAAATTATGATCATTGTTGCATATTGCTTCTTTCTGTATGAGCCAATGCAAATCTTCCCATGTCCCACTGAATTCCTTTGTCCTATAATTACCCAATAATAATCCATTACATTTAAAGGTCACCTTTTTTGCTGTTTCCCAACTGATGAGCACCACTTAGTTCCCAGTTATTTGTTGCTACAAAGAAGACTGCTATTAATATGGGGGGATCTACTAGATCTTTGTTTCTGTTGTCATAGCCTTGTAATATATGCCTAATAGTGGGACTATTGAGTCAAAAAGTATGTGCAATTTAGTTACTTTATTGCATTAAGTCAAACTGATATCCAGAATGGACGGACCACATCACAATCCCATCAACAATGGCTTATTGTGCCCATCTTTGACTTGTCCCCTTTTTGGACCATCAATAAAACATCATGCAGAGCTTAGTACTTACTAAGTGCCAGACACTAGCTAGATGCTGCAGATACAAAGACTAAAGAAAGAAGTTTCCACACTTAAGGAACTAATATTCTGGGGAGATAAATATATGTTATTCAGTCATTTCAGTTGTGTCTGACTCTTTGTGACCCCTTTGGGGGGTTTGCTTGGCAAAGATACTTCAGTGGTTTTCCTTTGCTTTCTCAAGCTCATTTTACAGATGAGGAAACTGAGGCAGAGTTAAGTAAGGAAATGAGGGTCACACAGCTAGTAAGTGTCTAAGGCCAGATTTTAACTCAAAGTCTTCCTGTCTCCAGCTCCCCTGCTCTATGTACTGAACCACCTAACTGCTTCCCATACAGAGAGTATATGTAAGAAAAATATAAAGTAGCTTCTTAAGGGTAGGCACTAGCTGCTGAGGAGAACAGGAAAAAGTTTCTTGCAGAAGGCAACCCTTGAGCTCAGCTTTGAAAGAAATTAGAGATTCTATGAGATAAAAGTAAGAAAGGAGCCCATGTCAGGGATGTGCAACAGCCATAGCCAAAACAGTAAACTAGCAGAAGAACAATGAATAGTGGGAAGGCCAGGTTGGCTGGCCATGTACAAATGCTAGAAAAATTAGGTTGGGGCCAACTTGAGAAGGACTTTAGATGCCAAATAGAGGAGACAGAGAAGTCATAGGGATGGACTAGAGTTTGTTGGGTAAGGATAGATCATGGTCAGCCCCTGGCTGTAGGGAAGCCACATTGGCAGCTATGTGGAAAAAGGATCCCGGTGGGGAGAAACTTGAAGCAATTAGGAGATTGTTGCAATACTTTAAGACAAGAGGTAAAAAAAGACCAGAACTCAAATAGTATATATGTGAGGAGAGAGAAGGGGGTGGATATGGGACATGTTTAGAGATAGGTTGGGCAAGTGATTGGATATATGGCATCAGTGGCATGATATTGAATGATTTGCCTAAAGACACCTAGGTAGCACGTGGCAGGGGTGATATTTGAACCCAGATTCTGGGACTCCAAATCCATTCTAGAATTAGCTGAAAGAAGGAGGGGTATGAGATAGCAAACTGAAAAGATGGTAGGTTTATAAAGTATTTATTTTTCAGAGGTGGGGAAGATGGGCACATTTGTAGGAAGGAGAAAGACAACATTTTATGTGAGGAGTTTTAAAATTAAGAGTGAAAGAATATACACACTGCATGATGTTCTGGAGTTGACAGACAGGATACATGTAGACAGATTGGCCTTGCCAAAGAGAAGAATCACCTCTTCAATCAGAGACTAGAGTAAAGGTGGAGAGAATAGGGGAATGTGTCAAAAAGTTATATTTTGTCATATCTTACCTCAACGTGTGCAGTGTGAGGTATAACTTTAGAGCTGTTTTTTTCCCCCCTTAAACTCCTACCTTTTTAGAATCAATACTCTCATATTGGTTCCAAGGCAAAAATGGAGTAAGAGTTAGGTCAGGTAATTTTCCGAGAGTCACACAGGAAATATCTGAGGCCAGATTTAAACCCAGGACTTCCATCTCTAGACCTGGCTCTCAATCCATGGAATCACCTAGCTACCCCCATCAGAATTTATTTTAATTAATAATTTTTTTTTAAAAGGAGCTACTCACAAAAAAATAACTATTTTAATTGGCATTTAGCTAATTATTGGTCATTGGTAACACGCTTTCCTGTGGTCATTTTTAGTTTACAATTCTTCTTTCGAAAACTTTCTATTCTTTAACTACTTATTGAAAAATGACTCTTGGGGGCAGCTGGATGGCTCAGTGGATTGAGATCCAGGCCTAGAGATGAGAGGTCCTAGGTTCAAGTCTGGCCTCAGTCACTTCCCAGCTGTGTGTCCCTGGGCAAGTCACTTAACCCCCATTGCCTAGCCCTTACCACTCTTCTGCCTTGGAGCCAATACACAGGGTTTAAAGAAAAAGAAAAAGAAAAATGACTCTTGTTGACATATATATTTTGGATATTAGATTTTTATTGGTGATATTGCTTTTTATTTGGTCCATTCTACTTTTCATGGACTTCAATTCTTGAATAAGCTTCTGAACCTTCTGTTCTACGCTATGAATTCTCTTTGCCATTCTTCGCTACTAGTGATCTTTTCCTTTAACATTACCTTTTCTTAAAAATTCATTTCATGTCTTCTGCTAGGAGATTCTTTTCTCTAAGGCTTTGCTAGGACTTCCTAGATTTATCTCTTGAGCTTCTTTTAATTTGCAGTATTTCATCATTGTTTTCAGTATTTTCTTATGTTTATTTATATGTCCAATTTGAGTTTTCTGGATTGGGTCTTTGTGCTCGAGTCATGTTCTTGCATGACTTTTGGGGGTCCTTACTTGGTCCTGAATATGGTGGCTAAGGTTTCACCTTCCACAGGAATCTCTGGGCTTTCGTTCAGTCTCTTGGTTCCTCAATTTAGGTTTTGCCTTGGCTTGTTCTTTCTCTTTCTTCTTGCGTATTTGCAAACCCAGAGGTGGCTCTATCCCTTTCTATAAGCCTGAAAGGCTCCCTGCAGATGTTGGTAATTGTGCTGGCAACAGGCCTTCTACAAGACCCCAGGTGCTTTGGTTCCCTGGCCCTTTTTTCTGCTACGGCATCTACTGTGATTTGGCATTGCCCAAGCAATGAGCTGACTGGATGCTATATAGCTTGGGGAAGGGGCCTGCAATGGCTGAATTTTGTCTGGTTCAGTCTTTTACCATTGGTAGAGACACCTGGATGCTAGTGTGGCCTATGTCCTAGTGCTATGTCCTAGGTGGGGCTGCCCAGGCACTGAGCTGCCTGGCGGCTATTCTGTGGTCACAGTTCTGGCCCAGTTTCCTGATGTGCCTGGGGTAGGGTTGTCTGAGATGAATTCCTGGTATTGTGCTGCCTGGACACAAGCCTGGCCCTGTTTGCTCCTCTGGTTCTGTACACACCTTGCCTTCTACCTACCCTGGCTTGCCTCCTCCAAGAGCTTCTACAGGGTTTGAACATTCTTTCTGTGCAGCTCTGGACTAGATGAAAGAGATTATAGCTACATTTTTTGTTTATATTCATAATTATTTTTGTGGTATATTTTAATAGCATTACTGGCGTGTTTGTGAAGGATCTTCCCTCTTCTTGATCCTAATACTCTTCCACAGTCCCCTTTATTTAGGACAAATGGTATCAGACACTGATTTCTTGCAATTTACTTTCATAATTGGGAAACTCATCTTTTCTCAATTATCCAAATAATGAAATAAATGCATTTTCTATTTAACATTGGGAAATCTGGCTTTAAAAGAGTTAATTCTACAACCATTATGGCTGCAGACAACCAAATGACACAAAGGACTTTAAAATGTAGCATCTGGTTTAGAACTGGTGATGAAATAATAGTACATACACTATTCTTATGCCGCTCCAGAGAAAACCTAACATTCTGTATATTAGCTTCATCATCAAGTGTGTATTGTCAGCGGGGTAACTCAAGGGGAAATTAAGCTGATTTTGTCAGGTGGCATCAACTCCCTCCGGCGTGCTTACGCTCTTCCATCATGACAAATACAGCTGTCCTTTAGGTCATATTAAATGATGATGGTGGCACTTGGCAGAAATCAACTGTAAATTTGCTTAATGAGTTGTCAGAAATTCTGCCATGCCATTTGTCTTCTAAACAGGTTATTATGAAGAATGTCAGTGGAGGGTAAAGATGAGGTAAGCAATATATTCTCCAGGCAGCAGGGAGCTGAGAATCTGTTCACAAGAGACCAGCAGGGAGCTGTGGGAACATGTCTATTATCCAAGAATAAACCAAGAGACAACCATTCAAAAGATTGCGGTGGGTTTGTAGAAAGAGAAGTAAGTGTTCTGCCTACTTACAGAGAATACAGTGAAATAAAGCAGAGCAGCCATTCCAGTATGAGAGGTATCTGAAATATGACTTCTCACCAAAGCCCAGTTCATGGACTGAATGAACAATCAATCTGCTATTACAGCAATTCAGGTTTCCAAGGAATTAGAGTTGATGATCGCTTATCTCGTCATTTGAGTTCATTTACTGAAATATCAGAATCTCAAAATATGACTCCAGCTAATAACTATGTAATATATAGAAGTATGAATTTTTGAAGTTTCCCAAGCACGTATCAAAGAAAACAATAATAAAGTATCTAACAATACAAAGACCGAACTAATATAGTATCCAGTAAAGCAAAATGAGGGCATGCTAGTACCCACAGCACTGAAAGCACCTATTAAATTTCAAATAGGAATAATTTAATAATAAATAAAATTTAAATAGGAATAATTAAATTAAGTCTAGGGTTTTTTGGTGTAATAACTATGTAATATATAGAATTATGAATTTCTGAAGTTACCTAAGTACGTATCAAAGAAAACAATAATAAAGTATCTAACAATACAAAGACCAAACTAATATAGTATACAATAAAGCAAAATGAAGACATGCTAGTAACCACAGCAATGAAAGCACCTATTAAATTTTAAATAAGAATGGGTAAATTAAGTCTAGGGATTTTTTAGTGTGCTTTTTTGTTTTTACTTTTATTGCATTTTCCATGCTCTAGGTAAATTTTACCTCCTGTAATGTCAATAACTCAATTGTATCTGTCATAAGACAATTTTTACAAAGCAGATATAGGTTGTGATCTTCATGATATCATTTTTAGTTTATTATATTCTCAGATTTGTTATACCTTAAAGTTTCTCAAAATAGAACTGTCAATAGCAGTTTTACCTAATTTTATATAAAAAATAACATATTTAATGACACCCCAAGTATATCAAAGAATAAATGATATACTGAGTGAGTTCAAAAACAAATTAAAGAAATCATAATTATGTGAAAATAAATATAATGAGACAATATATCAAAATTTCCAGGGCACTGCTAAAGCAATGCTAAAAGGGAAAATTATATCTCTAAGAACATTTTACCAAAATAGAAAAAAAGAATTAATGAACTGAATATTCAAGTAAAAAATAAAAGAACATAAAATAAGTACAAACAATGAAATCTTAAAAATTAGATAAAAGATAACTTGAAAAGCACAAAACAATAGAAGATATAAACAAAACAAAAATAGCTCTTTGAAAAGGCTAACAAAATCAATAAGTCAAGAGGCCAACATGATCAGAAAGAAGAGGTAGGAAAATCAAATTACCAAAATAAAAAAATAAAAAGGCACAATTACAAAGTAGAAGAATAGAAAAGAATTATCATTATCTTATCTTATATATAATTATATGCCAGCAAAACTGATTCCTGAAAAATAATGGAGGATTAACTACAAAAATCTAAAATGCTTGAATTACTAAAACATGAAATAGAAATCTTAATCCATTTTCAGAAAATGAAATTTAACTAGGTGTAAAGAAACAATCAAAGGGAAGTGAGAGTATGCAAACTCTGGCCCAGATATATTTACATTTGAATTCTATTCTGTCAAATGTTATTTTTAAAATGAATAATTATATTACAAAAAAAAATATTCTTAAAAATTGAAAAAAAATTCTACCAATCTCTTTTATAAAACAAATATAATCAGGATGACTAAACCAGGGAAGGATAAGGCAAAGGAAGAAATCAATAGGTTAATTTTAACGAATTAACTTAAAAGTGTTTATTAATCACTTAATATTTGCTAATTCTTGGGAATAAAAGTAGAAAAGTAAGACAATCCTTGGCTCCACAAGTTCACATTTTAATTGGGAGGTATGACACATATAGGAAGGTTCACCTACATAATGGATGGAAAGGCCTGATAGTTCTAACTTCAGGGCAGCTGGTAAAACCCATTTGATATGGTAACTGCCCATTTCCCATCAGCATCTCTGCTTGATTTTGACTCCACTGAACATCAGGTCTCCCTCAGAATAAGCTGATCACCTGAACTATCATCATACATATTGACCCAGCTTTTGATACTCAATACCTTTTCAACTGTCTCTATCTTCTAACTGGAGAGCCATCAGAAGGTAAAACAATAAACTCTCAAAGCCTTCCTCTATGAAAGCTTGGAACTTTCAAAGCTTTCCAAGTAATTCTTCATTTTCCATTAGAAGATAAGACATACACATAAATCAAGACAATCATAAGATTACTGTTATACCCATTAGAATGGCAAAAATATTTTAAAAAGAGATAGTACAGAGTCCAGAACATAGAAGACCTTTTAATAAGCATTTATTAAATTGATTATTGAGTTTAGATATCTTTTCATAATAACTGAGTTTATATTTGTGTTTATAAAATTACTCATATACATTATATATTATTAATATAAGTATAAATATGTTACTATATGATATACTAATGTTACATAAATTACTAATGATTCTTATATTATAGAGAACCTTATTTAGCTAATACAATGTCCTTTTAAACTTTTAATATTTTCTGATTTTAATTAATTTATCTGATAGCATTAATTTCTGCATTTTTGTAACCATGCAACAGCATAATAAATTTTAGATCTGTGTTTCATTTAAACAATTTTTCCATCTTTCTAAATAAAGTGTATTTCCTATAAGCAGCATGTTATTAGAATTCGATTCAATTTTATCCATTCCATAATTCTTTTGTATTTATTTGATATGATTAGCCTAGTTGTATTTTCTTTGTATCATTAGATTTGTATCTTCTTCAAAAAATGAAAATAATGCATAATTTCTTATTTGCATTATTTCAATCATTAATCTAAAGGTAAAAGAACAAGTCTAAACAAGCTTTTTTAGACTTTAAAGATAAGAATTTCAATTTGGAAATTACCCTTTTCCCTTCTTCCACTTCTGATTTTTTTTCCTCCTGTTTTTTCTGAAACTACTTTAGTCTGAGAGTTTTCACATTTTATTAGCAATTGTTTTATTGAAGTTGCTTTAAATAATTACCATTTCCCCCAATAGGGTTGCTTATTAACTGATCAAAGATTCCCTTGAAGTGGACAGTTTCTATAAACTTACCAGAATCTGATTGTTTCTCAAATATCATCTCCTATATTCATGAAACACTCCAGGTTTTGTTAGGTAGATAGTTTGGAGGGCATGGCCCATGTTTTTTTTTTTAATTTTAATATCTATGATGTTTCTTTAAAAGTCCACTATAGACCTCATTGTTGTTCCTTGGTAAATTATTTTTCCACATTGGAAACAAGTAGTATTTTTTCCTTTTCCCTGTAGTTTTGGCATTTAACTATATTTCTAAGCAGGCAAAATCTTGGATTCTTTTTAGGTATTCCTTCAATTGTTTCTATTTGTGGTTCAGGAAATCTTGAAGAGTTTTTTGAAATAAGGCATCCAAGTTCATTTGTTTTCTGCAGTTCTCTGAAAGTCTAACATTGATAAATCATAATCTGCATTCTAGGTCAATCTATCTTGGATCAAATCCATGTTTTACACTTTATCAAACCAGACTAAATACAATTTGGCTAAGTTAAGGTACAAAATAGACATATAACCACAGTACAAAATGTAGTACAAAACAAACTATTTTCTCACACTTAATATGAATATTTTCAAGTCACCATAAACATCATTATTGTTGCAGTATGATACACGAGAACTGCTCTCAACATGCTTAGCATTCCTAAAGGCTTCATTAGTGCTACAGTACCTTCATGCCTTATAGGAATTAAAATCCTGTTTCCTAAGTGCTGAATTTTAAGAAGTAGGCTTATAATCATATATAACTTTGGTTAAGGTTTTCTAGTATGCAATGAATATAATTTATCAAACAATATTCTGCTTTGTTCAGGGAAAGAAAACTATAGCATAACCCAGCACAAGACATTAAGTAAAATATGTATTTTTTCCTAGACAATATTTTTTTGGGATGAAAATTGCAATAAATTTCTTTTTTCAGCCCATTGAAAGTTGGCATTGCTTTAAAAATATGTTTATTATGATTATAAAATTCTCAATTTTCTTAATGTCTTTTCTCAATTTATTTCCTTCTTGACCTTTCTGCAAGTAACTTTTGACCCTTTGACAATCCACTCCTCCTGGATACTTTTTCTTCTCTGAATTTATGTGACACTAATTTCTCTTGGTTCTCCTACCTTTCTGACTCTCTTCATTCTGCTTTGCTGAATCATCACTACCCATGTCGCATTCCCCTAAATTAATGAGTCTCTATCCTATGCCCTCTTATCTCTGTCTCTGTCTCCCTTCTCTCTCCACATATATTTATAAATATTCTATTTCTCATGGATTTCATCTGCTCTTATGGATTCAACTACCATTTTTATGCAGATGGTTTCCAGATGTGACTGTTCAGCTCTAGTCCTATTCACTCGAATTCTAGCCTCGCATCACCAGTTACCTCTTGGAAATTTCCACAAAGCCATTTCAAACCTGTCTAAAATGATACTCATTAGCTTTCCCTCAAAACAACCCATCACACTTCTAAAATTTACTATTTCTATCAAGGAAATTCATTTTTCTTATCAACCAGGTTTATGATCTCAGAATCATCCTTAATCTCTTATGTCACACATATTTTATCAGTTGCCAAATCTTATAAATTTTACCTTCAAATATTCTACTCCCACATCCATCCTGTTCTCTCCACTTACTTGATATTAAGTAAGATTAAGCAGATCTCAGACTTATCATCTAAAGTGTGTACAGAAAACCAAGATGGGAGGGATAACAGCTTGCTCACTCAACCAAGAATCAAAAGCTATTTGTTCTAAAAGTCAAAGCAAATAAGATTGTGTAGTTTAGAACCTTAAAGGGCATCTTTTTTTTATTTGAAATTTTTTATTTAATTAATTAATTTAGAATATTTTCCCATAGTTACATGACTCATGTTCTTTCCCCTCACCTCCTCCCACTCCCTTCCCATAACCAATGAGCAATTCCACTGGGTTTTACATGTGTCATTGATCAAAACCCATTTCCATATTATTAATATTTGCATTAGGTTGATCATTTAGAGTCTACATCCCCAATCATATCCCCATCGACCCATGTGATCAGGCAGTTGTTTTTCTTCTGTGTTTCTACTCCCACAGTTCTTTCTCTGGATGTGGATAGCATTCAAGAAAGGACATCTTATTCTATAACCATCCAAAGAAACTTTGAGATAACTTACTGTCTTCTACCAAATTCTCTTACTCAGATATTTAAGCCCCCCAAACTCCCTACAATAATTTGGTTATGTACAAGATATTGGATCTTGTCTGCCTCACAGTTCATAGGAAAGTTGAACATACTTTTACTGCAGACTATAAATAAATGAATGAATGACCAAGTATGATTTTGATAGAGCTGAGCCTTGACAAGATTCAGAGCCTTGTTTTTCTGATATCATCCAAGTTCAAGCCCCCATCACCTCTCACCTGGACCACTGCAATAGTCTCCTACCTGATCTGGCTTCTTTTAAGTCTCTCCCCCTGCCAATCTACCATTCACATAGCTTTCCAAAGTGATATTCAGGGCTCAAGCTGAATCATGTCATGTCCCTGCTAAAAAAGCTATTAGTGGTTTCCTATTATCTTTATGGTAAAATACAAGCTTTTCTTTTATTTAAAGCATATAAAGCTATTCACAATCTGACTCTAACTTACCTCTTCAGAAATAAAACATGCCCTTAAACTGTGATACCCTATGATTCAGCAACATCATTACTAGGTCTGTATCCCAAAGAGATTAAAGAGAAAGGAAAAGGACCTATATATACAAAAATATTCATCACTGCCCTTTTGGGGGTGGCAAAGAATTGGAAATTGAAGGGATGCTCATTAATTGGGGAATAGCCAAACAAATTGTGGCATATGGATATGATAGAATACTAATGTGCTATAAGAAATGACAAGGTGGAGAGGGTGTCAGAAAAACCTGGGAAAACTTATGTGAACTGATGCAAAGCAAAATGAGAAGAACTAGGAGATCATTGTACTTAGTGACAGTAATGTTGTCATAATGATCTACTGGGAAAGATTTGACTGCTCTGATCAATTCAATGATCCAAGATAAATCTGAGTCCTGATGAAAAAATGCTATCTACCACCAGAGAGAGACAGACCAGAGGGAAACAGTGCAAAGTGAAGTATACTTTCCTTATAGTTCTTGCTTTTTTTTTTTTTGCAGTATAGCTAATGGAAATGCTTTGCACTATTTCACTTGTATAATTGCTATTGTATTGCTTGCCTTCTTGGTGAGTCTAGGAGCAGGTGAGGAGGAGTTGTGGAATTTGGGATTCAAAATTATAAAAGAAAATAATATTAAAAATAAATAAATAATACATAAAAACCAACCAATTAATCATATGCCCTTTCACACCCAAGTCAGCCAAACTGGCTCTGCTCTTTCTCATTCATGGCATTTCATTTTCCAACTCCATTCCTTTATACAGGCTCCCTCCCAAGTCGGGACTCATCTGTGTCTCCAAGAATCCACAGTTTTCTTTCCAGATGCTAATTTCCCACCTTTCTCACCCTATCCTCACTTTTCTATACATGTTTTCTATTTACTCGAGTGTCTATTTGTTATCGCCTCAGCTCCTTGAGGACAGGGACTATTTCAGCTTTGTCTTTCTATCCCCAGAACCTGGCACAGTTACTGGCACATAGTAAATGATCAACAAATTCTTGTTGATTGAATGACTGTCTGGTCCTTGATTTTTGCTCTTCATTAAGAACAAAACTTCAGTTAACTATCTGAAATAATTAGGTAATAATAATGATGATAATAATAGTAATAGTAATAGCTAACACTTATATAGCAGTTATTATGTGCCAGACACTGTGCTAAGCATGCTATAGATAATATTTAATTTGATCCTAATAAAAACCTTGAGAGGTACATACAACTATTATCCTCATTTTACAGAAAGTGAGGCAAATAGATATTAAATGATTTGTCCAAGGTCATATAGCTAATATATATCTGAGACTGGATTTGAATTCAAATCTCCCTGACTCCAGATCCAGCCCTCTGTGAACTATGGGGTCCCCCCCAGCTGCTACTAATGTTTTCCCTGCAAATACTTATCTTCTCTGACTATTTCCATATGAAAAAATTTATCAACAAATATAATTTATTTGATCTCTTTTGGCAGGACATACTATGATTTATTTATAATTCCAGTTTTAGATTTTTTAGCATTGCCCTATCCTTGCCTGAATTTTGAAATTATATGTCTTAAGTTAAAATTGCATATCTACCTATTTATTTATTTGAAGACTGGATCTCCCTACTTCACCTAGGCTAAAAGTACAATGATTACTCATAGACCCAATCACAACCACAAGGTTAGCTCCCTTTTTTCCTACTTGGGTAGACTCAACTTTCCTTAGGCAGCCAGTTCACCATATTGGTGCCAGACAATGGAGACATCTTACTGGCTTTACTTGTAAATTATTTAGACCTACTGAACTCAAGAAATTCATGAGTTTCAGTCTCCCTAACAGAGACTACAGTCCTGCAGCCCTAATTTTGAACAGGAAGATTAGAAAAAAAATTGATGAAAAACCCTTAAATGGACTATTACCATTAACAAACTAAACTTGAAATCTTTCATTAAGAATCTAGAATTTGCTTTATTCTTTCATAAATGTTGCTGCCAAATAATAGTTTAATGATTTACAAAAATCTTAATCTTGTGCAAAAGCAAAGGATATTCTGACTTATTACTATTAAGTACAATAATGAGTCAGTACAAGTATCTAACTGTTTTATAAAGGCAATCACCAACTTTACGTAGACTGCTTTCATTGGCACTGGTCCATAGAGATTAAGATAAGAGGCATCTGATGCAAGATAAATGATTTTATAATTCACGAAATTCCCAGAACTCTGTCTGTTCTAGGAAGCTACTGATCTGATCACATTGCAAAGATAAGAGACCATCATCAACAAGGATTAAAAAAATGAAAAGCAAAATTAGTTGTGAATATCATCCAACTATGCCAAGTGACTTCTAAAAAAAGCTAAAGCAATCTTGGGCTACATCAACAGAAGTATAATGTTCACAGGTGCGATTCAGGAGAGAAGGGGATGAAGAAGGGGGCCAGGAGAGAAGAGGAAACGAGTCTGCTTTTCATGATGTTCCCCTACTTCTGAATGAATGTTTGTGTTTATGAATGTGCTTCTTGCCTTCCTTCATTCTTCCTTTCACCCTTTTATGCCTTCTTAATCTCCTTCTCTCTTGTTTTCCTTAAAAAATATTTTATTTTTCTCAATTACATGTAAGAACAATTTAACATTCATTTTTTATAGTTTTTGATTCCCAAATTCCCTCCCTCGCCTCTCTCCTCCCTTCTAGAGAAGGTGAGCACTTTGATATAGATTATACATGTGCAGTCATGCAAAACATATTTCCACATTAGCTACGTTTTCTTGTTTTCTTGAACCAACTTGCCAAACACACTGAAAATCATTACTCTATTCCAGGATGATAATTCTTACACTGTATCTAGGGGGCTGGTGGGACAGATGTGTCTTGTTCGTGTCAGTTAGCCTGGCAATGTCCAGTTCTAGCTTCTATTCCCCCATGCCAACTATAAAACTCAAAGTGATCACATTAAGAATAGTTAGGATAAGAATTTACTAGATGAAAAAAAGTTAAAAGGGGAAAAATCCAAAAGGAACGAGAGATGAATTTAGGGTTAGAGTCAGAGCATTGACTGATATATGTGAGCCTCTTCCACAAACAACTGGGCTTGATTGAAAAGATAACATCTATATAATGAAATGTAACAGGATCATGGAACATGCTCCAATTTGTTCTTCCTGATAGATTGTACAGAATCTACACAGATATTCCTTGTCTGGTTGTTGTACACCATGTAGAAACTGGGGCAGGAGTGGGGCTTAACTTCTGGACACACGCAGGGTCTTAAAAAATTTTTTTAAACCTTTACTTCTGTCTTAGAATCAATATTGTATATTGGTTCCAATGTAGAAGAGCGGTAAGGGGGGGTTAAATGACTTGCCCAGGGTCACATAGCTAGGAATTATCTGGGGCCACATTTGAACCTAGGACCTCCCATCTCTAGACCTGGCATTCTATCCATTGCACCACCCTACATGCAGGGTCTTACATGGATTGGCCCCTGAGCCAGAATTCAGTGGATATAGACTATGAAATCCATTCTTCTGCCTTTCTCCCTTCCTTTTGGCTTCAAAGCATAAGGACTGCTTTGAGCCACCTCCTTCGGGTCTGGTGGGGAAAGGGCAGATGGTCTTGTCCCTCTACATAGTCTACCTTAACCCTACGGCCACAAGCTCATGTCCTAACTAGACAAGCCAGAACTAAGCTTGGGCAGCCTCTTTTGTTTCCCTTCCAAGTAGGTGACTGAGAAGCAATCTTGTCACTGAAATGTCCAGTCGTTGGCCTTCTGAGCACATCCAGATGCCCGAGCTCTGCAAGACGGGTTGATGCAAGGAGAGAGGTCCCCGAGGAAGGGAGAGGGATGTTGGTGACTGACTGAAGGAAAGACTTGTAAGCTCTCACACCTGCCTCACTATTTTTGCAATTTAAGTTTGAGCTTTCCCTCTCCAGACACAGTGTATGGATCTGTGGGACACTTTACTCCTAGATTTTGGGAGGAGTGCCTTATCACAATTGTTACTGCTGTCCCTTTCAAGAAAATATCTTTGGTGTTGTTTACTTATTTTTCAGTCACGTCCAACTCTCTGTGACCCCATTTGGGGTTTTGGCAAAGATCCTGGAGTGATTTGCTGTTTTCTTCTCTAGCTCATTTTAAAGATGAGGAAATGGAAGCAAATAGGGATAAGTGACTTGTCCGGGGTCACAACGCTGATAAGTATCTGAGGATGGATTTGGACTCAAGTATTTTTGACTCTACACCCCATACTCTACCCATGGTACAACCTAGCTGCCCCTTTACTGGGAGCTAATGAACAAATCTGGGCTGACATGTCCTCACTATGCGTCCCTGGATAAGTCACTTAGTTACAATTGCCTAGCCTTAGAATTTGTTTTAGGCATAAGGGAAGGGTTAAAAAAAAGAAGGAATTAAGTCTACTGGCTTATTGCTAATAGTAAGCACACTGAGGAGGGCTGGGGAACTTAATAGTGTTAGAAGTATAACCCCACTGGTTACCCCTAGACCCCTGAGAGTGGGGAAACAAACCCAAAAAGTGTGGGTACACAAGTTCAGGGAGTAAATATCTAGCCAAGGAGAAAACTGAAATCTTACAAAATCAGATTTTCAAAGGTTCCATTTTCCCATAAAGACAAGTCTATTTCTTATTACACCAAATGTTGAATGATTTGATAGAATCCATTGTTATCACTGTTGTTCTATTGAGTATGAATTCGCTTCTCTATAAACTTTACTCATTACTCCTAGTGAGACCAAAGATAACAAATCTCTTCCCTCTTCCAAAATATCAGATTTTCAAACATTTGAAGGCAGCTATCAGATCCTTATCCCATCCCATTCCATTTAATCTTGTCTTCCCTTGGTCTAATGACTTTAGACCCTTCAACTAACTCTCATATGACACAGACTCAAGGTCCGGAACCATCCTGCTTGTGTTCCTCTGGACATTCTCCAGTCTACCAATGTCTTTCAAAATGGTGGCCCTGGGAAGCAAACACAATATCCTAGATGTGGCGGTCTTAGGGTCTAATGCAGCTAGATTACCCCCTGCTCACACCTGAAAGCTATGACTCTGAATGCACCTGACATCATTCCACTTCCACATTATATTGCTAACTCATCTTGACTCTACTGAAATCTCTGGATACATTTCAGACCAATTGTTGTCCAAGCACACCTAACCCAACCTGAACTTATGGAAATTATTTTTTGAACCTAGGGCTCTGCTATATTTCTACATCTATATCTATTTCTACATCTGGCTACCTAGCATAGAGATTTAAAGAAAGATATAAACAAGAATCAAATGCAATAAGAAGGAAAGGATGAATTGTGATCTTTACTGGAGGTGGGATGATCCATATGGATGAACTTCATGGATCCAGAAAAGTAATGAGGAAGACTAAGATGCACATTTCTATTCACAATGCATTCATCTTAAAACACGACTTTCTATTCTCTCTGAACAAATGCTTAGACTCTCTTAGACTAGAACAATGTGTATAAAAGTGGTGGGTTTTTTTTTTGTTATAACATATGCTACTAATTTCAAGCCACTTATGTTGAGTATAAACATACTGGCAAACACGATTACACAAGAAGCGAGAAAAAACTGGTAACAGTATAAAAACTCTACAATATTACACTTTAGGTCCACAGTGCTGATGTTTTCACTATTTTTTCAAGGAAGTGTGATAATTCTAACCTTTAACACAGGGGGGTTTTGTGATGTGGTGGTATAGTTTTTATAAAGAACCACTGAATAAATGGAATGCATGAAATGTATTGCATGAAAGCACTGGTGTGACCTATAACAGACCATTAACCACCTGAGAAAGGGAGAGAATTGGAATCATGAAATGTCAGAAAACAGTTGTAAAAAATAGTTTTTACACATAATTGAAAAAAAGAAAGTCAAAAAATGTAACATAAGTATAAAATTTGAGGAAACATCAACAAATGAAGGTTGGGTGTTTTCTAAAATGGAATTTAAGCACTCCTAAATGCTTTTCAAATAATGGCTACTTAATTGATGACTGATGAATTGTTTTAAAGCACTAGGAATGGGGGAAATGGTAGACTATTCTTTGTACCTGCAGAACATAGTACATTTTAGCTGTTCAGTCATTTCAGTTGGGTCTAGGTCTCTTGGAGATTTTCTTGGCAAAGATACTAGATTGGTTTGCCATTTTCTTTTCATTTTATAGAAAAGGAAACTAAGGCCAATAGGTTTAAGGAATTGGCCCTGGATCACAAAGCTAGTGAGTGTCTAAGGTGAGAGTTTAGCCCAGGAAGATGAATCTTTCTGACTCTGGACCCAGCACTCTATCTATTCCATCTAGCTGCCCAAAAACCAAAAGGCATTAATAAATCTTCTTTTTGAATCCTATTATTCAAATTATCCCTAATATCCCATATGATTGATTCTGTAGTCCTAAGTTAGACTTATATTAGAATCAGTAAGCTTTAAAAATAGTGAAAACAAAAATATTGTAGTTAGTCCTAACATAAAAATATGATTTTCTTTATTATTAGCAGTTGTTCCTTGTTTCTTGGATACATGATGGTTGCCAATATGTTTGTGTTTGAAATAAGTAGTATGAAATTAGTAGCATATGTTATAAATAACACAAAAAACCTGCACATATTATAATTATTGTTCTAGTCAAAGAAGAAAAATTAAACGTTGCAGAGGAAGAATTGAAAGCTAACATAAATGTGTTATCAATAGAAATTTGCATCTGGCTCCACTTCAACTCTAAAGGGTCTATGATCTCACCCATGTGGTTACACTCAGGCTTTTAATGGATGGAATATTATCACATACAGAGAGGCAGCATCATATAATAGACCAATAGCTAAACTTGGACTCAAGAAAACTTGGGTTGAATCTTACCCCTGACATATCCTCACTGTGGGACCTGGGGCAAGTCAGCCTTCAGATTCTCCAAGAACAGGTGCCTATCTGCAGTGAAAGAGGGATTTTGGGTTTCTTCACCAGGAATCCTTTATACTAATGAAATCATAGGCCAATCGAATATTAACACATAATTTAAGATTATACTTATATTTTATATTATATATTTATATTATTTTATATATATTATGTATATGTTGTATTATTTATATATTATTATGTATATACTTATATGGGTTGCTTCACCAGGAATTCTCCATACTAATGAAATCACAAGCCAATCTAATATATTAACACATAATTTAAGATTATACTTATTACATTTTATATATTATTATTTAGATACTTATTATATTTTCCCAATGAGAAAAATAGAACATTATCTCTACTTTCTAGTGAATTAAAAAATTCCAAGCATTAGCTTTTGAACACACATACATATGTCATGGAGGTTATGTGGAGCCTGAGTTCTCTATTGCACTAATCACATCCTAAACACTTGTTTGGGTATCTTGGACAGCATCTTCATAAATTATGAGAGAAAAGAACAAGATTTCATCTTGACATGCTGCACTAAAGTTAATAACCATAGAAGTTAATCACTTAAAATAGGACCCCTAAGGACCACTAATACCTTCCTAATTTTTACTCTAAATCCATGTTTCTGATTCTCTTAGCCTTCAGCTATTTTAGGACACCTTAGCATATACCTAAGTATCTGAGGTACCTCTTTACAACCATCAGAGTGGCTAATCTAATATGAACGAAAAGAAAAATAACAAATGTTGGAGGGGATGTGGGAAAATTGGGACACTAATGCATTGTAGGTGGAATTGAGAATTGACTCAACCATTATGGAGAGCAACTTGTAACTATATCCAAAGAGTTATAAAACTAGGCACACTCTTTGACCCAGCAATACTACTATTTGGTCTATATCCCAAAGAGATCAAAGAAAAAGAAAAAGGACTTATGTATACAAAAATATTTAAAGCAGCTCTATTTGTGATGGCAAAAAATTGGAAATTGAGAGAACAAGTGGGAAATGGCTGATTAAGTTGTGGTATATGATTGTGATGGAATACTATTGTGCTATGAGAAATGATGAGTACTTATTTTACTTTATTTTTCTTATGGAGTTTTTTGGGGTCTGTGTTTTCTTTTGAAACATGGCTAATATAGAAACATGGTTTGTGGATTGTACATGTATAATCTATACAAAATTTGTTGTCTTCTCAAGTAGGGAGGGATAGCGAGAATTTGGAACCAAAGATTTTTAAAAGAGAATACTAAAATTATTTTTACATAGCATTTGAAATATTTATACATACATATATATATATATATATTTTTAAGATATACCTAGATTTATTCTTTTTGCTCCTTTATCTTCTAGAAGGACCTAGTATATTTCTATGTTTTCTAGAAAGGATTTTGGGCTTCAGGGGGAAAAAGTTGTGATAAAATATTCTTAATAAGGAAGGCTATTCTTTATATATTTATAAATTCATTAAGTACCACTTTAATGAACTCTCAAGTCCTCTTTTCATTATTAAACTATTCATAATAGATTTTGGGAAATGTGTTAAGAGGAAAACCATTTCTAAGGGTATGTCCTATGTTTGTGTCTGAGGTAAGCCTTCTCATTCTATGAACAAAGACACTTCTAGCATCTTGTAATTCTAACTCTATTGTTGTTAATCAGTTGTTCAGTTGTGTCCAATTCTTCATGATCCCATGGACAAAGTCCTTGGTAAAGATACTGGAGTGGGTTTCCATTCCCTTTTCCATTGTGCCCTCATTTTATAGTTGAAGAACTGAGGCAAATGGGATTGAGTGCCTTGCCCAGGGTCATACCATTAGAAAACATCTGAGGTTGAATTGAACTGAGATCTTCCCAACTGTAGGTCCAGTACACTAACCACAGCACCACTTAGCTTCCCCAAATATAACCCTAGCATTGATTAAATAATCTGTCAGGTTAATATAATAATATTCTCATCAGAAGTCACGAGCAAAGAAAAACTATGTTATCATGGAAAAGGAATTACATAGTTATTATGCTGGACCACAAGAACGTTTTATATTTTAAAGAGATGCATATATGTATATAAAATGGACTTTCATCATAGCCTGATGTATTTTTCATGCTTCTGTATTAGTAAAAGGGACAAAATTCCTAATTACTAAGAGGGGAAAAGAATGCTGATGTAATATTGAAGACTTGTGTTAGAGTTCACATACCTCAATCAATCAATCAATATTTGTTTTATCTAATATGTGCCAAGCTTTGTACTAAATGCTAGAAATACAAAAAGAGACAAAAGATGGCCCCTACCCTCAAGACGCTCAGAGTCTGGCAAAGAATATGAGACCAGATCATTCCTAGTTAGAATTGAACCAACTGAATGATGGGTCCAAGATGGCGGCTTAGTAGCAGCAAAAGCTGAAACTGCTCTGATAATCCTTCCAAATCAATCTTTAAAAAGGACCTCAAAACAACAGGAGTCAAAAACCAAGAGCAAGATGGAGTAAGGGGTTCTCTCATTCAACACAACTTGAAAGGTAGGCAGAAAGAATTAATTTTCAGAGGATTTTCACAGGATAAGAGGGAACCGGAAGCAAAACTGCACAGAGGGGAATGCTGGCCAATCTCCCCCAATCCCCACCTACTGTGCCAGGTTCTGATTTTGGGCATAGGCCAACTGTGGGGTTCTAGGACCCTGCCAACACCACCACAAACAGAGCACTTCAGACTCCTGATCCACCCCTTGAAATTCCAGACCCTGGTATCAATCGAGGCCTAAAAGTCCATAGTACCTTTTCAAGCCTGTACTGTGGTCAATCCCTTAACCCCAGGGAAAACTATCTCTGAGTTTTGAGACCTTCAAGTCATCGACAGAGGAGACAGAATCAGCAGTTTTCAAAATTCCCAGTCTACAAGCAAAAAAGAAAAGAAAAGAAAAGAAAAAGAAAAAGAAAGGCTGGGAAAATGAACGAACAGCAAAAGAAACACCTAACCCTAGAAAATTTCTATGGTGATAAAAAGAATCAACAGAGTCAGTGAGATCTAAGCAACCACATGCAAAACTTCAAAAAAAAATGGGAATTGGTCTCAGGATCTGGAAGAAATTAAAGGAATTCAAAAATCAAATAAGAGAGGTCAAAGAAAAATGGGGAAAGGAAATAAAAGTAATGCAAAAAGAAAATAGCCTAAAAAAGAAAAAGAGGCACAAAAATCCAATAGACAAAAGAGTTTCTTAAAAAACAGAATTGATCTACTGGGGAAAATAATTGACCAACTGGGAAAAAAAATCCAATAAATGAATGAATTCCATGAAAAGTAGAATGAATCAAATGGAAAAAAAGAGGATCAAAAGGTCATGGAAGAAATTTATTAAAAATTAGCTGGGTAGCTCAGTGGATTGAGAGCTAGCCCTAGAGCCTGGAGGTCCTAGGTTCAAATCTGGCCTCAGACACTTCCCAGCTGTGTGACCCTGGGCAAGTCACTTGACCCCCATTGCCTAGCCCTTACCACTCTTCTGCCTTGGAGCCAATACACAGTATTGACTCCAAGACGGAAGGTAAGGGTTTAAAAAAAAAATTAGAATTGGGAAAATAGAAGCTAATGACTTCACAAGATATCAAGAAACAATAGAATTGAGCTGACTGAAAAGCTCCAGTAGTAACAGCTATGGGGGGGTCATGTAGATGTGCTAAGTTGAAGGAGTAAAATAAATGCATGTCTCAGCAAAGAGAGAGGAAGTGAGATTGGCTGATGAGGAGACCACCAACTTCATGAAGGGAGGGGATATGAATTACTTGAGCATGCTCAGATAGGTCCATGGGGTCATAGGATGATTATATATGCAACTTGTATGTAAGACTGGATGTACCCCGACAAGATATATATGTTGACATGGGTTGTCTGATCACCAATAAAACCTGATGAATCCAAATTACCTGGCCAAGAGGGTCTAAATGAACTAAGTACCTGGCTAAAGCTTTCTTATACCTAATATCCTCTTCCATCTCCCACCCATGTACTCTTTGATCCGGTGACACTGGCCTTGAAATTTCTGGAACAAGACCCTCCATTTCCTGATTGTGGGCACTTTCACTGGCTGTCTGCCATGTCTGGAATGCTTTTCCTCCTTATATCTTTCTCCTGGCTTTTCTGGCTTCCTTCAAGTCTCAGCTAAAGTTCCACTTTCTGTGAGAAGCCTTTTCCAGGTCCCCTTAATTCTAGTGGCTTCTCTCTGAACTTATCTCCAGAATATCCTGTCTTGATTATCCTTATCTTGTTTGCACATTGTTATTTGCTTGTTTGTTTCCTCCAAGAAGGCTCTGGGCTTCTTGAGAACAGAGACTTTTCTTTTCTTTTCTTTTCTTTTCTTTTTTCTTTCCTTTCCTTTCCTTTCCTTTTCTTTTCTTTTCTTTTCTTTTCTTTTCTTTTCTCTTTTCTTTTCTTTTCTTTTCTTTTCTTTTCTTTTCTTTTCCTTTCTTTTCTTTTCCTTTCTTCCTTCCTTCCTTCCTCCCTCCCTCCCTTTCTTCTTTCTTTCTTTCTTTCTTTCTTTCTTTCTTTCTTTCTTTCTTTCTTTCTTTCTTTCTTTCTTTCTTTCTTTCTTTCTTTCTTTCTTTCTTTCTTTCTCTTTTTCTTTCTCTTTTTCTTTCCTTCCTTCCTTATTTCTTTCTTTCTTCCTTTCTCCAGTGGCTAGCACAGTGTCTGGCATGTAGTAGGTGCTTAATGACTAGTTGACTACCAAAAGAACTGGGAGATGTAATTGCTACAATACTCTTAGTAGTACCTGAAAGGTTGTGTAAAACAGAAGTACTAATAGAATAGGAAAGAGGAATCTGTCCCTATTTCCCACCCAAATCTCACCAAAAAAAAAATAACAACCCAACAATGATAGTCTGGCAAACTATGAGATTCCTAGAAAATGCAAATATACTTCATGATAGACTTAGTAAACATCTATAAAAGCAAACCGTGATCATAAATCGCCACACCTACTTCATCAAGAACAGATTAACCTTATTTCCTTTTTTGGCAAGGTTATTAAACTGGCAAAGCAGAGAATACTATGTATATAGTTTACTTAATTTTTAGTAAAGCAGTTGATAAAGTATCTCATGCTGTCCTTTTAGAAAAACTGGAGAGGTTCAGACTAGATGATAGCATTAGAGTGATTCAGAAGCAGTAGGAATGGCTGAGCTAAAAAAATGCCATCATGAATGGACTGATTCCAACTTTGAAAGAGGTCTTGATCAGACTGTCACAAGGGCTTGGACTCAGCCCTGTGATGTATCACATTTTTTTTTGATGTATCACATTTTTATCAAAGATTTGGATGAAGACATAGATGACACACCTTTCAAAATTTCAGATGACCTCCAAGTAGAAGGGTATCTAAAACTCTAGATGATGCAATCGGGATCCAAAAAAGACATTGATACGCTATAAATGTAAAGTCCTATAATTGAGTTTAAAAAATTCAGCTTCATGTATAAAAAATGTTAGGGGTAGGGATTGACAGCCATTTGAATAAAGATCTGAGGGTCTTAATGGACTGAAAACTCAGTATCAGTCAGCAGTATGAAAAAAGCTGGTGTGGTATTGGTTTGCTTTGGGAGAGGCCCAGCCTCCAAAAACTGGAAAGTGTCTCTTTTTATGCTGCCTTAGACACATTTAGGAGGTGTATTCAGCTCTCGGTATCACAATTTAGGAAGTACATTGAAGAGTTGGATAATATTCAGATGAAAGCAACCAAGACAGCAAAAAAGCCTTCAGTTCACATCAGATAAGAATTAGTAAAAGGATGTTTGGCCTGGAGAAGAGAAGACAACATGAGAAGACATATACCAGCTATTCTCAAGAATGTGAAAGGCTCTCCTGTGAGAGAGGGATTAGACATCTTCTGTTTGGCCTCAGAGGGCAGAACAATGAGCAACAAGGGACATTTTGGTTCTGCTGTTAGGAAAAATTCTGTAACACTTTGAGTGGTTCACAAGTGGGATAGGCTGTCTCAGGAAATACTTGGCTTCTTCTTGGAAGTTTTCAAGCAAAGTCTAGATGAAGTACATTCCAGCTCTGAAAATCGATGACAATTTGAGCAGATTCTCCATAGAATGACCTGAAGGCACTTTGCCATTTTGATCTCCTCCCTCTAGACTTGCTCCAGCTTACCAATGTGATACCTACAACCAAACAGTTTTCCAGTTGGTTTTACCAGTTCTGCAGGCCTTTTCCCTTTTTGGGCCTAGCTGAATATAATATAATATAATATAATATAATATAATATAATATAATATAGTCCAAAGATTCCATTAGTTTCCTTCGGTGCCCTGTCACACAGCTTAGTCTCTTAAAATTCTGATATCTTTTTCAAAGGTTTACTGATACCTTTTATTTATACATGCCAGATTTGTCCCATCATTCTAGTCTATTGAGATCTTCTTGGATCCTAATTTATCATTCAGTGTGCTAGCTACCCTTCCTAGATTTGACTCAACTGAAAATTTGATAAGCAGGCTATCTATTTCTTCATTCAAGTTATTGATTAAAAAAATGCTGAACAACAAAGACCTTTAGATGTTCCCTCTTTGTTTTCAACCTATTAATGACTACTCTTTGGTCCAACCACTGAAATGGTTCTGAATCCACTGTTATATAGTACAACTGTTCTCTCTTCCCTTTCCTCTTCCTATCCCCATTGGACATGCAATTTTGAAACAAGGGTCACTGCTTCCAGCAGGGAGCAAAGATTCACACTCCACACAGATATGGATAAATAGACATAGTCATCTTGTGAGGGATGAAACAGCTTCCAAGAAAGGGACTTCTAGGCAGCAGAAAAGGGAGCCAGTTTATAGAATACATGGGATCATAGGAAAATTGATTTAGACCTAGAGAGATCTTGGAGCAAGTCCAATTGCTTCATTTTAAAAATGAGAAAATTGAGACCCAGAAAGGTTAAATGACTTGCCCAGGGTCACATGGCCAGTATCTGAAGTGAGATCTGAAATGAGGTCTTCCTGTCTTTAAGTAGATGCCCTATCGACCATGCCTTGCCTCCTGTGTGAATGCCTCCCACACCAGTTTACTCTGAGCTTATGTCCACTCTTTCCCCAGATGCTGTGATATAGATGGTAGAGGGTGTACCAAGTTATATGGGGAAGAAGCTGTTTATAACTATTGATTCTATAAAAGATGGTTATGTCTATTGTCATATTGTTGAATGGGAAATGGACTGGTGTATCTCTTTGAAGTAGCTATCTCCCTCTAAGGATCCTACCCACAAGGTCAAGTGCACATTGGGGGAGAGTCTAGAAGGGATGCTATACTAGGCTTCATAGAAGATAGAGTTGGGTGCCCTGTGTATTTGTAGAGACCCCTAGAGAGATTCTCCATCTGAGACTCTCCTTCTTGGATGCCATAGTATGGTAGGAGTCTCTGAGAAAAAGAATTCCCCAAAAAAGTAATCAAAAGGAAATAAATAGCTGCTGATTCATATTCCTACTTTATCATTATAAAATCTTTATGGAAATTATCTATATACCATTGAAGGTATTCTTGATTTAAAAAAAAGATGACAAGAAAACAGTAGGCATTTGCAAAAGATTTTCTATAGCATCTTTATAGTCACACAGTTGATTAAAAGATAAAAGGACATTTTCCCCCCACAACATACCAGAATCCAAATTTAGCCCTAGAATTCAAGGCCCTCCACAAATATTTCACCAATCTAGCTTTCCTTTTATTCTGCCGACTCTCCTTTACACCCCAGAGGCTCTAAAGAATGTTGCTCTCTATTTCCTGAATTCCCCTTATCCTTTCCTGCTTTGACACCTCTGCTCATGCTATCCCTGCCTGGCGTGCCCTTCCTCCCTTATATACACCTGGTTAAATCCTACCCATCCTTTGAGGCTCTACTTAAATGCTAACTCTTCCAAATTCTAAAAGCATTCTTATTGTATCTCTGCCAGCATTTATTACATTCTACCTCATATTTTAACTATTTGTATAGATCTTGTATCCTCTAACATATTGCAAGGACAAGACAGTGTCATGTATTTGACAAAACAGACATAACAGGCATTTAGTGAATGTTTAATCAATATTAAACTTTTAATACTTCAGCAAGTGATTAAGGGAAATACTTTAAGGAAGAGGAACATTTCTAGTATCCCTAAAAGAAAAGCTTGGGGGATTTGCTTGCAGAAAGAGAGATGATAAAGCAATAATCAAAACAAAAAAAAAAACACTAAAATAATATATCATTTACAATAGAAAGTTTAGATAACAAAAAACCCCTAAACACTGACTTAGAAAAACAATAGTTCTCCTTCTGACACTATTTTTTACAGCTTAATTTTCCCTAAGTTTTAGACATATAGTAAGGCAGAAATGAAGCAAGCTTGAATAATTTATATTTGACTTGCACCTTGGAGCTCCTTCCCTTTATTGTCTCCAATCATGATTTCTGTCACTTGGGCCCTGTTAGTTAGACCAATTCCAGTGAATTGTCCTCCATACCAAATTGCAGTCATCATGAAAAAAACTTAATAGAAATGAATCACTACCTCTACAATCAGTGTTAACGTAGTTATGATTACAGATTTTAGCAGCTGCTAAGGACTGCAGTTAGGAAGAGAAGACGTTTTGCTTTTATAATAATACATATTATTATATATTATATTGAAATATAATATATATTTATGTATATAAATATAATAAAAAAAGAATAATGCTTACAAAAGCATTATTCTTATAAGGATAGTTCCTTTTCAGAATAATTTAATAATAACAATAAACAAAACAAAGTAAAAATAAAAACAATAGCCTTCTCCCTTCATAATCTAAATTTTAGTTATATTCAAGTGTGGACCGTTATTGTGGTTCTAGAAAACTCTGAAAATGACTAAGCCCACAGAAGCATTTTGTAACTAGTAGTGATTTCAACAAGTGCTTCAGTTAATCTCTCTTTAATGGAAAAAGAATAAAACTGTCCCTCTTTGAGCGTGAGAATGAGATAAAGGCCAAAGGAAGGTAACGGGAGGGTTTTCTGGGATGTAAGATAAGGCTAGAGGCAAAAAGTCTAGAAATGCATTTCTCACCCATATCCTTACAAAGAGCCTTGTCTCAAACAAGTTTCCTATGGAAGGGAAAAAAAGAGACTGGGTCCCTCCCCACCCTACAAGATCTGTTCTCATAGACTTCAGCAGACTTCTGACACAAAGAAAGAGAAGTGAGGACTTCCTAATTTCATTTTTGGAACCAGGCCAAAATAAAAAATTCAGAAAATCTCTTCCTTGCTCATAGAACTCATTTCCCCTCTTATTTCCTGTCACTTTCCAGGAATAGGAATCCTGACAATATTCTCCATACAATTTTATGACATTACAAAATTTCTCAAGAATAGTATTGTAAGCTGGGATTCATTGGCAAAATGAGATCATGGAATAGCAGAAAGAACATTGATCTTGAAGTCAAAAAATCTCAGTTTGCATTTCAACACCAATTATATAAGCCTTACCCTTTAAGAGTCTAAGTTTTTTCCCCTCTAAAAATTGGAATAATAACATTTGTACCACCTTTAAGTACAAGACACTTGTGGTGTGTGGGAAAGAATCCTAGATTTGGAGGCAGAAGGTATGGCTTCAAATCCTGACTGCTGCCCACCTGCCAGGAGACTTTGGGTAAATTGCTTATATCTCCAAGGCTCAGTTTCCTCATCTGTGAAAAGGGAATAATAACATAGTAAGGATCAAATGAGGTAATAGAAACATAGTGATAAATACATAGACAAAGATAGTTCTTGTTGTTCAGTTGGGTCTGACTGTGAGTTTTCTTGGTAAAAAGATAGTGAAGTGGTTTGCATTTTCTTCTCCAGCTCATTTTACAGATGAGGAAACTGAGGCAAACTGGATTAAGTGACTTGCCCAGAGTCACACAGCTAGTAAGTATCTGAGGTCAGATTTGAACTCCTGAAGGGCCTGGGGACTGAAGAGTTTAGTGAAAGGTGAAGACTACCTAATATCATGACCTAATATCAAGGACTCAGTTTGTAACCCATCTTTTTCTAAATAAGGTCCTGGTCCTGCTGTCCCTGTGGAAATCTTAGATTGGCTTGGCTAAGTGTTTATATCTGGCGAAGCCACTCACAGTATCCAATTTAGTTTTTGGAGGAAGCAGCCCATCTTAGTTTTGATAGGATAAAAGCTTCTTCCCCAGAGGAAATTCTAGACTTGATGTAGTCCCATGTAGAGAGGAATACACAGTCTATCCTTTAACTTTCAGGTCTGGCCAACTAGTCCTTTGGGAATATGTTGAAGATGCTATGAAAGTGCTATTAATGAAGAATATGAGTTAAAAATTGGAATTTAATATCAAATATTGCTGTTTTATGATTTAAGTAAAAATATCTAGCATGGCCTGATTATCCACATAGGAAAGACCAAGTGGATGAGTATTATCTATGGTTCACCTTATGATATGCTTTTGGATGCCCATCAATATGTACATCTTAATTTTTGGTAAAAAAACAAAAAAAGAGGCCTTTGCTGCTTTGGATATTGTTAAATTGAATTTTTAAAACACTAGACTGATACACATGTATGTTTGTGATTAAATAACAAGCTATAAAATGCTGAAAGGAGATATGTTTAATTCCTTATTCTGAGGATAGTAAGTCTTTTTTCAGGCTAATAAAGTCATCACTGCTACTTAATACATGGTATTTGCCAAAGGAAGGCCAGAATTGTTTCTTCTGGTCCTCCTATTGGAGGGGTGGAAAGGTCTACTCTTATCTCCAACTCCTTTCGCCTCATCTCCCACAGTAGAGGTAGGAACTCATCAAAGAAATACTGAAGGGTTTTCCATATACAGGTGCTATGGATGCTAAGGTTGAGGACCCAGAGAAGCCTCTCAAAGTTTGGCTGCTTTTCATTCCCGGACATCAGCTATTTCTCCATGCTTTTATTTTATGAATTTCTCTGAGAAAACAAAGCTCTCTTGATACTCTAAAAGAACCACTGAATGAGAATTTATAACTAATCATTCATTGTAACTCAGATTCCCAAGGTGGCATATAAAAATACAAGTCATGAATGAAAGCCTTTCTCTCCTTCCTTTCAATCCAAAAGATTGGCTTGTTTTCAAATACTCTAGGATAAATACTGACTAATACCTAAATTTGGGTTACTAGTTCAACTGAAATCAGTTTATCCCCTTCAGTCCCCTGATCATACCCCACTAAATTATTCTGGAAGTTATGTTCTGGAAGACAGCAATAAATCATTCAATGGGGCATTTAGGTGAAGTTATATAATTGAGTTTCGTGGTTTTGTTCTTTTTTGACTCATTTTAGGACCATTTTAAGAACTCTGCATAAGCATGAAAATGATAGTGTCTGGTAGACACAATGTTTAAAACTGGATAGTGCCTTATAGATCACTTGTTCTAACTCTTCATTTTACAGATGAGGAACTTGAGGTTCAGAGAAAAGATTTGCTCTTGATCATACAGTGAGTAAATGGCAAAATCATCATTAACTCAGGCCCTTTGATCCCAAACTTAGCATCCTTTTCACTATATTATGTGGTCTTTCTTGTGATAATTCCTCTTTATTCAAGTAGTTTTAAATGCTTTGGAAAATATAAAGATTTTATTTTAAGAACTGGAAAAACCAAGGCACATAAAAGCAACATTTTCAGTTGCACAAATGCCATTGCTATTATGTTCCCTGACTTAACTTGAAGGCCAGTTCAATACAGAGTTATGTGAAATGGTAAGGCAGGATGGGAGGTGTAAATGACCCTAGTATTAGAAAATCTGACTTAAACCTGGGTCTCAGTCACATCACTTAGCTCCTTGGAAGCTGCTTTCTCTCTTACTCACAATCCCTACACTTACTTGAATTATGATAATTAAATGAGATAATATACGTAAAGTATTCTATAAGTAAGGTATTATATAGACATCACTTATTACTCAAACTTTAGTTTTTTTTAAAAAGAAGCACATTTATAATTTTACTAGCTTAAACAGTCATTTAGCATTTATTTTCACCTTCATCTATCTCTCAATCTTCAAAATAGAATTTATTTTCAAGATTTTTAGAAAACATTTTACATTTAAAAGCATAACATGACTTGATTATATTTGAAAGCAAAACATGGGTGGATCCAAATGTTCTCAAACTATCTATTTATGGCTTACATAATTAAGTTTATTACTGGCAGTTCCTCTTTCAGAAAACATAACTTCAATCAGGAAATTTATTTGACAGTTCAGTGGTACAAAATGTAATCTCCAAGAAATTCCTACACAGAACAGGAACCAGATATTTGTCTGACAATGTGAATGGTTTAATTTTTTTCAATTATGTTGTTAGAATGCCTTATATTAGCAATGTAACAGACATTGGGTAGCTAGGTGGCATAGTAGGCAGAGTGCTGGGCTTGGAATCTGGAAGACTCATCTTCCTAAGTTCAAATCTGGCCTCAGACATTTACTAGCTGTCTGACTCTAGACAAGTGACTTAATTGCTGTCTGCCTCAGTTTCCTCATCCATAAAATAGGCTAGAAAATGAAATGACAACCCACTCCATTATCTTTCCTAAGAAAACTTCAAATGGGGGCACAATGAGTTGAACATGACTAAGAAACAACTGAACAACAAAACAGACATTGGCTATCCTACCTTATAATCTATTCTTATATATCACAAAATGTTAGCATTTTGTGAGCCATTACCTAGGGAGAAAGGGTATGAAATCTATTCTAGGTAGACTATTGTTTGAGCATCAACAGAGACATTGTTGAGGATCAAATAATATCATATTTGTAAAGTGCTTAACCTGGTGCCTGGCACACAATAGTTTTATATTAAAGTTAGTTATCATCATCATCATCATCATCATCATCATCATCATCATCATTACTATGACTTGAGAAAGGTCCTGAAAAACACAAATTGACAGCATAATAAATACAAGCACATCCCTGATCATTTCCCATTAATTTACTCTGTTTTGGAAGATAGTAATAAATAATATTAACAGTGAAGTGGCTCAGTGGATAGAAAGCCAGGTCTACAGATGGGAGGTCCTGGGTTCAAATTTGACCTCAGATACTTCCTGTGTGACCCTGGGCAAGTCATTCTACCCTAATTGCCTAGCCCTTCCTGCTCTTCTACCTTGGAACCAATACTTAAAATTGATTCTAACAGCGGATAAGAGTTTAAAAATAAGAAAAAAAGATATGTTTTACAGTTTACAAAGTAGTTTCTCCAGAACACACACACATATAATCTATTAGATATGATGTGTTATTTTTCCATTTTGCAGAAAAGAAATTTGAGGCTAAGTGGTTAAATGATTTGCCTACCATCTTATAGATTTAGAATTGGAAGAGATGTTACAAGGTTGAGTCCAACCACATCATTTTACATATGAGGAGGCCAGGATTCAGCAAAGTTAGGTTAACTTTTCTAGAATCATAATGAGAGTAAATAACAGTTAAACTACCAAAGAAAAATTCAAACCATGCTCAGAAAATGGGTAAGCAGATAAAGGACAGAGCATTCAGGAATCTGGATGTCAGGGAAATAAAAAGATAGATCAAATCCTGGACAGGGCTCCTTTGCAGGTAAAAACTTTTCATCTTAATTAGTCTAGTTCTACATCTGAAGCTCTATCTTCTAGAATATTCTTGGACTCAGTTACTTATTTAAAGCTGATTATAGTTTTCTATAAGATCAAATACTCTTATTATATCAAAGTAGCTCTTCAGTGAGAAATAATGTATTCCTTTTTATACTATTAATTTCACATTATGATAATCAACCACAAACCAAAGACAGCTACATATATCCATAATAGTTTCTTAAGCTACTATGTATAAGTGGAATTTTGCTAGATGATGAGATTTTTATTTTGAGCTAGAAATGTCTCTCCTGATCATTCCACCCCAGCTAATTTTATTAAATCAGGCTGCTATTTTATTCACTCACTCCAACAATGAACCAAGAGCAAGCATTAGAAAAGTAGGATACAAAGAGAGAGGGAATTAAAAGAAAGTAGAAAAACCCCTTTAATAATGATCAAAAAGATACATATCACAGATCCAAAGCATATTTCAGAGATTGTTTAAATATCAGGTGTAGTCCATTTGCGTTGAGGTGTTGGGCTTTCCAACAGAATTCTTGAAACTCTTGTTTTACACATTCTCTTGAAAATTAAAAACAAAACTATAAAATTGTCCCTAATTCTGTTTTGCCCCCTTCATTTCTGCCCTAATAGTGGTGGAGTGATTACAAAAAGCAGGGCAAAAGGAAGGAGATGGTCCTAAAAATGACCGGTTTTAGACTGTAAAGACTGGCTTAACTGCTACTTTATCTGTAATGTCTTTGTTTTATGATGAATGAGTCAACATAATACTAAAGGAATTCAATCATGTCAGTATTGACATTCTTGCCATGAAATGATACCAGGAGTTAGAAGGAATGTGTGGCTAAATGGAAAGAAGGCTTACAGGTTGTCTTTTAAGGAGTAAATAAAGAGCTGGTGGTGGTGTCTTCACTATGCTTCCAAAGACAAGAAGAAACAGCAATTCATGAGATATTTGGTAATTTCGACTTGCAATGCTTCTCATGACCATAAACAAAAAAGACCACAATAAAGCTTTCTAAATCTGTTGCAGAGATTGAGATAAAGACTTTCTATAAAGAGGTCAATTAGATCCCCCAAATTAAATCACTTAATTTTGACTTTAATGGAAAGATAGGTAAAAGAGAAGAAGGTGAAAAACATTTAAGATATTAATATCTGAATACTTTCTTCATGAAGAGAGTTGGGAAACACTAAATATGGTAACATTAATCATAATTTTAAAAAATGAAAGAAATTACATCTTAATAAATAGGAAATCATTGATTAGCAAGATGGAAATCATTTCCAAATCAGCTGTCTGTATAAAGTCACTTTGTGGGTACCAAGACCAAAATTAACACTAAAGCTAAAGAGTAAAAATGCAAAGATAGAGCATTCTCAAAATATTTCTTATATTTAAATAGGAAGAAGATAAAGGAACAAATTGGAGTATAGCCATCATGTTTGAATTATTTTTTTTAAACCTTACTTTCTGTCTTAGATTCAATACAAGTATAGGTTCCAAGGTAGAAGAGTGGTAAGAGCTAGGCATTGGGGATAAGGGCCTTTCCCAGGGTCACACAACTAGGAAATGTCTGAGGTCACATTTGAACCCAGGTCCTCCTGACTCTAGGCATGGTGCTCTATCCATTGAGCCACCTAGGTGCCCCCACACTTGAATTCTAACATCACAATCCTTACCATGCTACATGGAAAAGTAGAAATTATATGAAAGAAAATTAAAAAAAATGTATAGCTCGATCAGACTCTGAGGATTATTTGTTGAGAAGACATAAAAAAGGATGAGATTTCCCCCATGCTAGTGCTATGTGGTTTTCATTGGAAATGACAATTTTAAGGGTATTGAGGGATATCTAAAAGAAAGATGCCATATCCCTGGACAGAATCATTTTTGATTACTACCAAAAACATGACTGTGAAGCTAGCAATAACTAAGGACCTTCACTAAGTGAACTAACTTTCACATCCCTTAAGCTATCATTCTGTAGCTTTCCTTCAATCATTGTTTTTTCTGGGAAAAAACTGTTTATACTAGCTGTCTCAACTTTCTCACCCACTTCTTTCCTACCACTCAATAAAAACTGCTCTCTTCAAGGTCAATGGTGATTTCTTTCTTGCTAAACCCAAGGGCCTTTTCTCTATCCTCATTTTTTTTTTGTTTACCTCTCTGCATCCTTTGATGGTCTGCTGACCACCATCACTTTTGGGATAATCTTTCTTTCTGGGTATTCATGACACTGCTCTGCCATTACTCTCTTCTTACCTGTTGGGTGAATCTTGCTTGGTCTTTTCTGGAGGTTCTTATCATTTATATCTCTTTCTATGAATATGTATAATCTAAGGCACTTTCTTAGGTTTTATATTCCTCTCTCTTGGTGATTGCATCAGTTCCAATGGATTCAACTATCATCTCTATTCAGATGGATTTTAGTTCTATAATTACTCCTGTCCTACATCGCCCATTGTGAACATTTCAAACGGAATGCCCAAAACAGAGCTCATTATTTTGCTTTTCAAAACTTAATCTTGTGTTTTCAATGAAGAAAAATCCATTTTCTCTCCCTCATACCTCTTCCTACTATTGAAAAAAGAAGGAAAAATAAAACCTTCATGACAACTATAGGCAGAGTCAAACAAAAACAAAATAAATCTCTGTATAGGTATTATCCAAAAACATATATGTCTCAGTCTGTACTCTGAGCCCATCAATTCTCTATCCGGAGGTAAGTACCACAGAACTCACTATTGCCCCCCTCCCTAGGCCCACCTGCCTTCAAAATGTTCTATTTCTATCTTTACTGAGGGCATCACCATTCTCCCAGGCACATATGTTGGCAATCTCGCTCACTCTCAAAACCTCACCTTTCCTCACCTCATCTATCTAATCAATGACCTCATCTCATCATTCCGGCTCCCCAACATAGCTCCCATCCTCCTTCTTTCCACACATATGGCCACTGCCTTAGTTCATCACCTCTCAATTGCACTATTTCATAGCCTCTTAACTGATCTCTTTGCCTAAAGCCTCTCACCAACCAATTCTATCTTCCAAAGAGTGGAAAATGGCTATTCCTAAAACAAAGATTTGACCATGTTCAAGAAGCTTCTGTGGTTCTCTATTAGCTTTAGGGGAAAATACAAACTCTTCTGTTTGTGAAAGCAGTATCTTCACAATATGACGCCAGCCTATAGTTCCAGGCTAACTACTTATTACTCCCCTTCATCTATTCTTCTTTCAATGTATCTGAAAAGAGGCGTTTGCTATCCTCATGAAAACTATATATTGTACAATATATATGTAGTACAAATAGAAAAGTAATCCCCTATAGCTACTAAGGTCCTTCAGATTTACAGAAAACATTGTGCTAATTGCAATGTCTCAGAACTTTGCAGACTCCTAAATGAGATAAATAAGAGTTCATCCCTATAAAAAAAAACAAGTCAATAAAAAAAATCTATTGTCCAAAGTAGCTTATGTAGCTAGAGAGATAATCTAATACAACTGGACAATGAACTCAGCCCTGAACTGAATAGGAGACTTTTCTGGCCTGGACTGGCTGAGACCACATTTGGGAAATTTCATAGGGTTTTCAGTGTCCAACCTTTTCTATGAAATAAAATACCATCTTTAAAAACTGACTATATATTCTATATAGTTGTGAATCATGGAACTACTGCAGAATTTATAGAATCAAAATTAGGGTCACCCAAAGAGTAATAGAAAGAAGAATAAGGAGTACGAACAGACCAAGTTTACAAATGACCAACGTTACATATGAAGTGGCAAAAAAAGATATAACCAAAGACATATATGACAAGAAAATGGAGAAAGGTATGGATATGGCAAGAGGATGGAGTTACTGATAATGAATGTGAGGAATTCAGAGGAGAATGGACAGAATTATAACTGGTAAAGAGAAATTTATATTGTATTTCCCATGAGTTGGAAGGCTCTAGTTTGTTGGGTGGATCACCTGTGGCAGATTTACAGGAAGTTATGAACAAGAGTTACACAGGATAAAAACCACTGGATGGATTGAAATCTGCAACCCTGGAAAGAAGATCCATATTGCCAAGATCACAGATTCTCTCAAATATTAATTATGAATACTAAAAATACATTAACTTACATAATATCTATCTTCTGAGTAAATAATATACATTTGACATTTATTTTCCCAAATTTCTGTAAGCTAAAAAATTGATGGGAATTTTAGAAATAAACAAAATCCTATTTATTACCAAGTCACAACTAATAAGTGAATTTTCTGCTAGGCTTAGCCCCCCATTTAAAAAATCAGTGTCTTAAAAAAACTTTATCTCCTTTCCTCTTGTCTCCAGTCCTGAATCCTCCTTTGTAAAAAAAGAAAAAGAAAAATACAGTTAAAAATAACTCATACAGCAATCAAGTCTGGCCATGTATGCTATATCCTATTCTCAAGGTTCCCCATCTCTGTACCAAAAGGAAGAATAGATGTTATATATTCTCTGTTCTCAAAAACCAAAATGGTTTACTGCAATTAATCTGAATTCAGTTGACCTTTGGTGATGTTTTCATCTACAATATTGTATTCATTATGTAGACTGTTATCTTGGCTTTACTTTCTTTGTACTCCATCACTTAATATAATTTTCCCCATGGTTCTCCAAATTCTTCCTATTCCTCCTTTCCTTAAGCATAATAATATTTCATTAACTTCCCAAGGCACAATTTATTCAGCCAATCAATGAATATTCCCTCTGTTTTCAGGTTTCCTTCTTTGATTTAACAGGAATTATTTTCTCTTTTAAGATCACCAGTTTAGAATAATTGGAATAATTGAAAGAAAACCAGTCTAAAAGCTACAGTGACACCTTGTGCCCACCAGAGAGCATTGTTTGTGTAGACAGCTCTCTTTTGGCAGAGGAACCCATTTGAAGAAACAAATCCATAAATTCATAGAATTTTAGAGCTGGAAGGGATCTTAGATAACCTTTGCTAATCTCAAAATTTTACAGGTAAGAAAACTCTTTTTTGTCTACCATGGTATCTAACAAAAATCATATGGAGACATTATTTTTATCTGCACCGAGGGTATGTGCAGTGATGAAAAATACATCTTTTCACAAGCATCTCTGGAAGACTTAGGACTTCTGATCAAGACAATGACCAACCGTAATTCCAGAGGAGTCATGAGGAAGCACACCACCACCTCCTGAAAAAGTGCATCAAGATGTAGAAAGAGGTATACATTTTTCAGACAGCCAATGCACTGCATATTTGTTATAGGAGTTTTTTTTCCCTTTTTCTTCCCAAGGATCACGAGAGAGAGGGAGAGAGAAATGGAAGTAAGGGGAAAAGGTGCTTTATTAATTGAAAAATAAAAGAATTGTTTTAAAAAATAGATTTGGGGGATACTGACATATTACAATATGACAAGTAATATTCTAATTAGTTTGTGTCAGGCTATATGTCCTGATTGTTAGCAGTATCTTCCTAGATTCCTTAAAACTTTAACTTAAATGAAGCCTTTTACTACATGACTTTCCTTATACTACATGTACAGCATACACACATTTTTCCAGCTTTTCTTCCTCTAATGGCTCAGAAGGCACACAATGATGCTGAATGGAAATGTTTGTTGATTTCGGTCTCTTAGCTGGTTTTAGTCACCTTCAGTTCAATTGAAAGTTTAAACAAATAACTCGATAAATGAGTAACCAATCCAATCTAGTTGACCATCAATTGTTGAGGCAAAAGAATAAGGTCCAGGTGGGTTTCTAGAATGGGCGGTTTTGCTGTTGCTCTTAAATTTAATGTTAAGAACAACTCATAAACACAGATAGTATGGTGAGTTTGACAGGTACCCAGAGCAGTGGAAAAGACATTTAGGATTGCAGGGGGGTTCACTTTGCTATTAAAGTTGTGGTTTTCAAAATATTGGCTAGCACTTGGGTTTGTATTTGTTTCCTGGGGCTCGATCTTCCAAATTCAATTTTCATCATTTTTGAGAAAGTGATTTATATTTCACCATTAGTATCCATTTCTTGGAAGAGAGAATTCAGATTTCAATAAATACATATTAAGCATCTTTTATGTGCAAGGCACTATACTTGGTGCTTAAGAACATAGGGGGGAAATTGGACATGCACACAATTATTGATAATAGATTAATGTATTCAATGGAAGAGGGATTTTTAAAAAAGATGTGAAGTTGGCATAGAAGAGGAAATAATGGCATAATATTCCCTTGGAATGTGGGCAGAATTTATGCAATGCTAGAATCATAGGATTTGAGAGATGTAAAGGACCTTAAAGGACATTTGGTCCAATCTCCTCTAAAATATTCCTAATGAATAATCATTTGGTCTTCACATAAAGACCTTTAATGAAGGGAAATCACTATTTCCCAAGGCAGCCATTTCTACTTAGAGTCCCTTCTCACAGCTTCTTACTCTGGGCTGTAATCTGCCTCTTTGCAGTTTCCATCCACTGCACCTGCTTCTGCCCTTGAGGCCAAGCAAAAGTCTAATCCCTCTTCCAGATGACAACACTTCAATATTCTTTTCTTTGCTACATCATCAGTTTTCTTTTCCCAAAGCATAGGAATTACCTAAGGTTCTGCATTGAGATGCCTTCTCTCCCTTCTCCACCCTTTCTCTCTTGGTAATCTCCTTAGCTCTCATGAGTTTAATTATCAAGCCTATGCTGGTGGCTCCCACATCTGTACATTCAGCTCTAATTTCTAGTCTTAGCTCAAATCCTGCATCATCAAATACCCCCTAGACCTCTCTACTGGAATGTCCCTCTGACATCTGAAGTGCAGCATTCCCAAAATGGAACTGAAAACATTGCTCCCCACAAACTTGGCTTCTACAAACGCTTCTATTTCTATGAGGGTACCACCATCCTGCTAATCCCCTAGGCTTATAAATTCGGGGTCATCCTTGATATGTTCTTCTCCTTTATGTCCAATGGTAATGGTGAAAAAGGCAGTGTTTTATCAGAGATTAAAATCTAGCTTCAGGGCCTTTGGATCAGTTCAGATATGTATTGGCTGTATGATACTGGATGAATCAATGAACCTCTCCGTTCTCTAGACAACTAAGACTATAAGTGACAAATTCACTTTGGCAAAAGGAGTTTCCTTAAGCAAGATTCCATAAACCAATGAAATCATAGGTCTAGTTCCTCTCCCTATTAAATTAATTAGTTACCAAGTTTTATGACTTCTCTCTATAACATACATTCTCTCTTCACTCACATGATCATTACTCCAGTTCAGGCCATCATCACTTCTCTATGGAACTATTGTAATAGCCTCATTCATTGGTCTTCTGGATTCTTTCCCTTCTCTACCACACTGCTGACAAAATAATCTCCCTAAGGCATGCATCAGGCCAAGAATTAATGAATGCATGAATGAATCATTGAATTAAAAATGCATTTATCATGCTTACTAATGTGCACTGTGCTAAGTACTCAGGAATTAAATTAAAAAGTAGAGATGGCCCTTACCCTTAAAAGTTTATATCCTACATGTATAATAGGAAGAGAACACATAGGGGAAAGTGGTTAGAGAAGGGTATTTTGGTCCGTGAGATCACAGAGATGGTGAATACATAGGGTAGTCAACTGACATGCAGTTTGATGACTATTACCAAACCAACAGGTAGAAAACTGGTAGACGTAGGGGTGCTACAGACATTCAACATGGCCAGGATCTGGGGTCAGGGGTCTGGGATCTGCTAGATGTAATTAAAACTATGCAGTTCCAGGCCAGAAGTCTCCAAGCTGATTGGCTTAGCTCCTCCAGGAGTCTCTAGAGGCCTCCTCAGGGGGCATAGCACTAGCAGTGCAGCAATGGCAAGAAGAAAGCTGGGGGTGGCATGGCCCAGCTAGATAGAGTGGACTCTCACTAGTTATGACAATATGACCCCAATTGGCAAACCTTTGATCTCTCTATCAAACAGATACAGCAAGGTCAATGGATAATGGATTAGAATATAAACTCATTTATAAAATATTCCTGAAGAATATTGTGAGTAATGTGGTCTCATGAAACAACTGGAAGTGTGGAAAGTTTTCAGAACTTTGTAGAACATCCAAGTAAATCGGATCATCTCCAAAGCACTAAAAGTTGAAAGACCAACAGGCATAAAAACTGAAAAAAAAAGTATATTTCTATTAAAAAAAACAAACAAACCTTTTCTCCATGGGTAACAATAGGATTATGCTATCTGTCTATAAAACATCCCACAAAGAAGTGGCAAAGGCACTAAAGAAAACAAAAAGAGGGTGAAGCTGGACCAGATCAAGTATAAGCAGAGGAGGTCCTTGCTAGAAGTAACAGAATTTTTCTAGTACTAAAGAATCATTTTTCAACTTAACCTGAAAAGAGGAAACTAAAACATGTGGAAAAACTAAGGAGAGCATTCTTTAAAAAAAGGGGAGTGCAATATGAGAGAATGAAGATAGTATTAACAGATGTCCCTACTTTTTCAAAACTCTCTGAGGTAGCATGGCTTGGCAAACATGAGTTCTCAACATGCACTTGGGAAAGTGCATTTGAAATCTATCTTGGGTACTTGCTAGTTTTGTGACTATGGGCAGGTCAATTAACCTCTAAAAGTCCTTTTTGTTCATTCATCTGTAAAATGGGGGTGATACATAAGGAAAGTTACTAAAATTTTTTCAAATTCTTTGAGATTTTTCTGAAACTATATTTCAAAATTACTATGAGCAAGAAAAGACCATATATACAACCTCCCCACATTCCTTAAGATAAATTTTATTGATCCTTATTTTACATTACAATTTCCAGATTCTCACCTACCTCCAAAGATCCCTCCTTTATGTTAAAACCAACCAACACATGGACCATATCTGAGTGTATGCAACATTTTTTACCCATAATCTGTGTGAAATTAACAAAAACAGAGCTCCGTATCCTGAACAAACACGTTAAGGTAGGATGCCATGGATTGCCAGTGTAGCAAAATCCAGTCTCTGACTCCTGGAAGAGGCTGGTGGAAGCCCCTGACACATCTGAAGGACAGGCCTCATGATCCAGAGCCCCAGGAAGAATGACATCATTGGCCTTACAAGAGAAAGCGCCAAGTGGTAGCGGGTCTCTCTTTTGACTTAGGGGTCTCCAGCCCCCTACCTTGGTTGCCTTACAAATGTGGCACAATACCCTAGATGTGTTTCAATTATGGCAGAGTACAGAAGGAATATTACTTCCATCCTTCTGGACAGGCTTTCTCTCAAATATTATCTGACTGATCCTTAGGGATAACAAACAGGTTGAATACATGCCAAGGGATTGGAATTGATACCTTTGGAGTCAGAAAACTTGGGTTTGAATCCCAGCTCTCTCACTTACTACCCTTATAACCAAGAACGCTAGAACGTCAGATCACATCACTGGACCTTGGGTTCCTTCTCTATGAAATGATGACCTCCATGCTCCCTCCAAGATCTGGAGCTATGATCCTATGTTACTAAGGTGGTGCGGTTTGGATGATGAGGATGTGCAAAGCTTAGGACCATATTCCTCCATCCCTCAAGGCTGAGCTGAGTTCCACCTCCAACAGGAGGCCTTCCTCAATTCCCCTAGTTGTTATTGTTCTCTCTCTTCCTAAGCAAAAGTCTTACACAGATAGTAAGCTTTTGTGTTTTATTTTGTCTTTTTATTCTCAACATCTAGCAGTCCCTGGCATAGAGTAAGCACTCAATGATTGCTGAAATGAATTAAATGACTATAGTGTAGTGAAAAGATTCCTGGATTTGTAGTCAGAGTAAGTACAAATCTTGGCTTTACCTGTATGAACCCAGGCAAGACAATTCCTTCCTCTCTGGGTCTCAGTTTTCACAACTATAAAATTGTTCAACAAGAATTCAAATGTTTACAGTGTGCCAAGCACTGGGGATATGAATTAAGGTTCCCTCCAGTAAAAATTCCTGTATTCAAGGGGCTTCCATTTGAATGGTGGTAGAGGAATAACAAGCATATAAAACCTACAAGTTACAGAGTAGATGGAGGATAACCTTAGAGAGGTTAGGTGGTGAAAGAGGCCACCTGAAAAAGAAAGAAGGCAGGAATTCTAAGACACGAGTTTGGGAGACAGCATTCGTGGTATAAGGGATAACATAAAATCTTGTTTTGCTTCTAAAGTTCTTACCCTGGCCCCTTATCTTTCCAACCTTTTCATACTTTATTCCCCTCTACAACTGGAAGACACTCCACTTCCCAAGGTCTCCCAAGTATTTTAACAGGCCATCCCTCCAGGCCAAGAATTCTCTTCCTCCTTATCTTCAATTCCTGGCTTCTCTGACTCCCCTTTATTTCCCAGCTATAATCCCACCCTAAAGCTAGTGCCTTTACTCAGTTGATGATCTCCCATTTACTCTGTATTATATATATACATATATATATATGCATATATATATATATGCATATATATATATGCATATCTTTGTAGAGTTGTTTTTATGTTGTCTCTCATTAGGCTAACATTTCCTTGATAATAGAAGGAACTGTTTTTTGCCTTTCTTTGTATCTCCATTTCTTAGCACAAGTGCTTTAAGCCTTGGCTTAAGAAATATCTGCTGAAGGAGTTTAGAAAATCTGGAATTACATGAACTAATGCAAAGTGAACTGAACAAAACCCTAATAGTGTACATAGGAATAGCAATATTAAAAAAAAAAAAAACCTTTACCTTCTGTCTGAGAATCAATACTGAGTGTGTGTGGGGGGAGAGGGAAGTTCCAAGGCAGGACAGCAAGGGTTAGGCAATAGAGGTTAAGTGACTTGCACTGGGTCACACAGCTAGAAGTATCTGAACCCAGGACCTCCCTCTAGGCCTGACTATCCAATGAGCCACCTATCTGAGCTATCAAGGATATTTTAACACTGTGAATGACCTAGTCAATCTTAGACAATCCTAGAGACTCATGATGAAAAATGCCATCCACCTTCAGAGAAAGAATGGATGGAATCTGAATGCAGACCAAAACATACTTTATTTCATTTTCTTTTTTTCTCCCTTTTTTTGATTTATCTTTCACAAAATGATCTAATATGAAAAACTTTCACACATGTAAAATCTACATCTGATTGATTCCATTCTCAGGGAGGAGTAGGAGGAAAGGTAGAAGAGAAAGAATTCCGAACTGAGAATTTTTAAAAATGAACGTTAAAAAGTTACATGTTACATGTAATTGGAGTAAATTTTACTTATTTTTTAAAGAGAAATTCTGACCTGATCTGTCAAGTATAATTGCAGAGTGCAGGGATAAAGAAAGTATAAGAAAGTCTGGAGCATAGGTGAGGTCGGATTACTAAAGGTTTAAAAACCTTTATACAGAATATTCCAAATTGCCTTTGTGCAGTTTTAAACTCTCCAAACCTAAACTTTAATATCGCGGTAATACCTGATGCCGGAAGAGGGAGCCTGTAGCTTTGAATTAAAGGTTACGTGGAGCCTTGGTGGGGTAATGAGCTGGGCCTAATTCGGCCTTTAATGCTTACTAGCTGTGACCCTACCCAAGCCACTTCAACTGTTTGCCTCAGTTTCCTCCTCCATAAAATGGGGAAAATAGCACCTTCCTCTCAGGGTTGTTGTGGAAATTAAAATAATTTAAAATTATACTGAGAAATTATATTTCATTATAATCGAGCCAAATGATATTTGTTGCCATGTGATCCTATGCCGTGAAAACCCGTCAGAGACGGGGAGGGTAGGGTAGGTTCAGCCCGAAATGAAGCTCCAAGTTGTGACTCGAAGGGAATTGAAACAAGCCACGCCAAGGAAGGTGGACAAAAGAAGCCCAGGGCCCTGCTGGGTTCTACCGGCCTCCCCTCTCCTTCAGAAGCTCCGGGGCGCTGCCAGAGCCCAGCCTGAAGATTCGCTTCCAGGTCAAGCGTAAAGAAAAGACCAAGTAACTTGAAGGAGAAAAGTTGTAAATATCTCCGCTCCGTCTCACAGGACCGAGAAGTGAATCACACTGAAGCACTAACGGCGAAAAGGAACTTTTACGTGTGTGGCGCACAGACCCACGCGCCTCGCGCCTGCGTGCAGACGAACCTCTCCTCGGCTCCACCCCCCTCGCATCAATCACCGCCCACCTACTTCCATCCAATCCAGGAGAACGGAGGGGGAGCGCAGTGACAAGAGAGCCGGGGTGAGAGGTGAAAGTTCATTCTCCCGGCCGGCAGCCATTTCTCCGCTTTCCGTACGATTGCCGGCGTGAGGGAGGCGGAGGCAGGAGCGGCGGCGGCTTGCTTCACGTCGGGGCTGGAGAATCGGAGGCTGAAGGCCCACGGCGCTCTTCGGTGGTCACGATGGTAAGGAGTGCGGCAGCGGTGGCGGCCATGGCCACGGCGGGAGGAGCGTCGCCACATGTTCTCGCTTCCCGCCTTGCCCATTCATTTGCTCTGGGGGGCGGGAGCGGCTTCGTTCAGCCCTTTCTCCCCGCTAACCCCCCCCCCCCCTTCCCTTAGGCTCGCGAGACGAGGGCCTGTACTTGTGTCCCGTTTTCTCCGCCCCAACCCCCCTCCGACCGCTGTTGGTCTCGCCCAAGCTCTGAGCTTCAGAGCCTCCTGGACGCGGCTATTTAGAAGAATGGGGGTGGCGGAGGCGAGGCGGGACGAGACGACTTAACCCTGGAAGAGAGGGAGCTCGGGCTTTCGTGGTGGCGAGACGAGTGGGCGACCTGGCCTTTTGGGCTTGTAACTGGAGGAGAACTCAGCTATGACCCATCTCACTTTACAGAGCGGGAAACTAAAACCCTGGGGAAAGCTGAGCAAATTTCAGAGCTCGTTTACAGACCGGGAAACAGGTCCAGGAAAGCAAGCCCTAGGCATAGATAGAGCCAGAGGAACCCCAAACTGCCCAACTTAGGCCGTGAGTTTTGAGGCTCTCAAAGATACTATTAAAAAAAGCTGTTATTTTTAATAAAAATCTCAGATTAGGGAATCTATCACTTTAGAGAACTCTCATTTGTGCTCCCTTCCAACTCCAAATAGTTTCTAAGCCTCAGTTTACTCATCTGCAAAACAAAAAGACACCATTTTCCTCGTTTCCCTTAGTTTTTTGTCCATTTTGCTCTTTATTATAGCCCTTTCCAAAAAACTATCTGTGTCTTTTAGTGATGCCATTCTACAATGCTTTATGTGTAGGTTGTCATGATGTAGGAAAAGCAGCCTGGTCTTAGAAACACTGAATTCAAATCCCTGCTTAGTTCCTATATTAGCTGTGCAAGTGAATCAGTAAACATTTGTCAGTGCCTAGTTTGGGCCAGGTGCTATGTTAGGCCCTGGGGAAACCAAAAGAAGCAAAAAAACAATTCCTGCCCTCAAGAATTGACAAGCTGGGCTTTGGTTTCTTTCACTGTAAGGTGATGTGTTGCATTTTTCTTTAAAGCTCCTTCTGTTGACTAAACCAATGTTAATTTTTCTTTATCACCCAGTTCTGTTTCAGCAAGACAAAAATTAAAGGGGCTTAATGTGGCAAGATTTGGTATAGTTTGGGTACTAGGGAATACTGGGTGTAATTTAGGAAAGAATGGGGATTGGATTAATGGACATATCCGTCAAGAATTTTGGACTGCTCTCTAATCTTCCTTCTAGCACTTGAAATCCTATGAAAGCTATCTTAGTGACTCTTTCACTCTTAGTCTATGTACTATTTTCATTACCTCATCTAGACTATTGTTTTTTTTTGTACAGAGTTTACCCCTCAACCCCAAGCCATTCCTGAATGGACTGACAGGGAAGCCAGTGATGGTGAAGCTTAAGTGGGGAATGGAGTACAAAGGTTACCTGGTATCTGTGGATGGCTACATGAACATGCAAGTAAGCTAACTCCTCTGTGTGTATATGTGTGTCACTTTGAGAACCTGGGCATTATCTGTGATTGCCTTGGAATGTAACCCTCATTTTAATTATTGTGTCCTTAGTTCCTCTCATTATAAGTTTCAAATTTCATAGTTGTAATATATGAAGAGCCAGTTTATGGTATAAAAGTAAAATTACTAACAAATTTGTCTGGCATATTGGTAGTAAATTGTAATTTATTTAGTTATCTTGTATGCTCTTTCTCTTCCCTTTGTATTACTTATTTCTTTGGATTTTCTGTGATCTAACTATTCCATGATTCACAGTTATTTGGTTTTTTCTTCTTAAACTAATTGAAAAGCAACAAATGACATTAAACGGGATGACTTCTTAAGAGGAAAATTAAAAATTACTGTTAGGAAAACAGGAATTAAAAATTTGAATGTATCATGGAGAATTGTTTTTTAAAGGCCTTACCTTCTGTCTTAGAATCAATACTATGTAGTGTTTCTAAGGTAGGAGAGTTCTAGGCAATGGGGGTCAGATGACTTGCCTAAGGTCACACAGCTAGGAAGTGTCTGAGGCCACATTTGAACCCAGGACCTCCTGTCTCTGAGTCTGGCTCTCAATCCACTGAGCTACCCAGCTTCCCCCTATCATGAAGAATTTTAACTGAGTGCTTCATGAGTTTTACAATTTGAATTAAAATGTTGGCACAACATTGAAGAAGGTAACTGGAGATAGATTTATTACAGCTATTTCTTCAGAATATTGTGTTATGAAATACAGTTGATATTTGTTAGTGCTTGAAGAAAAGGTAGGAGAAAAAATTATCTTTTTCCAGTTAAAAACATATGATTACATTTTCTTTAAGGAAAAAATTATTTTCTGCATTTAAAAATATTTTTTCTAGGCTCCATCAGACCACCAAAAAAGCCTATGACTCTCCAAAAAAAGATTAACTCATTCCTTAAATAGTTACCACCTGGCCTTGACACTTCAAAAGACAAGCATCTGAATTAGTTTAGGCTTTTTCCCCTAGCTCTTCCACCTTGGCAGGACCTGCCAGTATAAGTATTTTATTATGATAGTTTTTGTAGAACCATGAAATGAAACTTTGGAGTAGGATTTTAGTGTTGGGTATAGAAATGATTAAAAAAAAATGAGGGGGCAGCTGGGTGGCTCAAGCCAATTAACCCTATTTGGCTAGGTCTTACCACTCTCCTGCATTGGAACCAATATATAATGTTTATTCTAAAATGGGCAGGGTAAAGGTTTAAAAAAAAAACACAAAACCACATGACAGGTTCTTTTCCTCAACTATCACAAACCAGTGTGGATTATATGACAGAGAGCTCTGGGAAGCAGCTAGAGTGATCTAGCCAGAACCTAGATTTCCCACCTTCCTCTATGAAGAAAAAGAAAACGTGCCTGAAACCATGTGCCCCAGGATATTAGCTGCAAAATTTTCTCCAGCACAGTAATCTTTGTTTTAGCTAAATAATGTCAGGGGGAAAAAAGAATGTTGTCTTGGTGGGCTGCACAGATTCTGCAAGTCTTGCCTCCATTTATAAAATGCTATTAATTTGGAAAACTGACTATATGATACTTCCGCCCGCCCGCGTGTGCGCGTGTATGTACACACATACACATACATACACACTATATGAGATCAAAATAATAATTACCTCTAAAGCAAGTTATGAAAAACAGACCTATAAATATCCAGTGCTCATAGAATCTTGCTTCTCTTGCTCAGCCACCCTCATACCTCCACCCCTTTCTCCAGAGAATGGTCCAGTTGTCTTCTGTGAAGGGACTGGGAGAAATCAATCTGTACTTTTCCTGTCTTTTCACTTTGTATATTTTAGTTCTATTTCAGACAGTCTCTTTTTACACAACTAAGTGCCTACTATGCCCAGGACATTGTACTAAAGTCTGGGAATACCTGAAAGGCCAGGCCTTTATCCTCAAGAGAGTCTGCACTCTCCTGGTCCTGATTCTCTTGGGTGAAGGACTGTAACTTAGTTGTTTTTAATGTTATTAAAATTTTTGTTGTTAATCATTTGTGGATAGATTTTTGTTGTTAACACAGAATGGTCTCACTATACTAGTTAATCCTTCAGATTTAGTTGGTTGATACAATTTTTCCCTTGTTTCAGTTCTGCTGATTCATTTTCTTTTTGTTTAAAAGCTTGCAAATACAGAAGAATACATAGATGGGGCATTGTCTGGACACCTTGGCGAAGTTTTAATAAGGTAAGTCAGAGCACAAGTGTATAGATTTCCATAAACTTAGGAATGTCTATTTATACAAACTATTGATGCGTTAGTTTCCATATTCCTCCATATTTCCCCCTTTTAACATTACTATATAACAATATTTTACAAAAACAAACTTCTTACAATTGTTAGATTAATAGTCAAAGGAAGGATTTAAATCTTTTAAAATAATGTACATTTTCATGATTTTCTTTTTTATTGAAATCAAGCAGTCTGGACCTTAGCTGGATACTTATTTCAATGTTCATAAATTCTAGGAGTTTTGGTTAGCATATATAAGTTGACAAAATTAAAATATACCAAATAATTTGTTTTCAGTCCTCCAAATTCCATTTCCCTACTTTTCTCCTGAATATTTACAAAGTGTATCTATTTTTCTTACCAGCATAGTAGAATTGCTGTATTCATTATACAATGAAAATCAGTATCACATTCCCAATAGCTAATAACCTCAACATGAAGGCAGTTTGGAAATAGTAAAAAGACATTCCAAACTATTCTGCAATATATATCTAAAAATGTAGTATAAAACTCATTTACAGCCACCACAGTAAATGCTGTGACTTTCCTACTCGAAGCAACAAAATTAATGCTAATTCTATTTACAGGTGCAATAATGTCCTTTACATCAGAGGTGTTGAAGAAGAGGAAGAAGATGGGGAAATGAGAGAATAGCATCTTTTTGGGGGTGGGGAGGGCTTTTTTTTTTTTTTGTATATTTCTAGAAAATAAAGATGTGTTTGTTTTTCAGTTTGTATTGGTCTTTAGATCCATAACTTGTTCTCCATGAACTTTTGTGAGTTTAAGGTATATTCATTTTTTTCAAATTCAGAACAAAAACTCAAAACTTAGGCAACAGGTAATTTTAGAGCTAATGGTAAAAGAAAAACTGCCTTTTCTTAAAGAAGTATTTATATATTTTTCCATGTTCAAAGAGGCAAAAAGGATTGACTTAACCCCCTTTGGGGGAATTTTTTGTAAAGGTGAAATAATATTTTCAATTTCAGGAAGAGGTTGTAATTGTGCAGCTGCTTCTCTGCAAATTCTGACTTTTGGAAGTGTTTCTTTTGTTCATATTTAAAAATAGATGCTTATAAAATTGCTTAATTGTAATAACCAGTCTAACCTAAAGTATATACACATTCTAATAGTTTGTGACCCAAAGGAGTAGAGTCAGGGCATATTCAGAAAACAGGATGCTCCTGTTTAGACTTCTGTTCTCAAGGCCTTTAGTTTGCTTAGCTGAGGAAATTAAATGCATCCTGAGGCTTGTTTCCTCAGAACCAAACACTTTTATACACTTTATAATGGTTGTAATCAATATAGAAGACCTCAAGTAAGCAAACCACTAGTCTTTTAGAAAAACCCATGTAGTGGTACAAATTACTTTCTCTGGTTTTTGTTTTTGTTTTTCTAAATCCCCATCCTCTAATGCAAATGTGTTAACAATAATTAAAAGGTTTTGGAAAGATTTGGTTGTTGGAATTTGGAGATATAAATCTGAATGACATTCATTCTTGAAAACAAAAATTCTGTTCTAAAAGAAAACTTGAAAGTTAGCAAAAAATAAATAATTTCTAGGCTTTTACCTGAAAATTAAGGTATGTGTCTGACTGACTTTGTTTAACTAAAAAAATACTGGTCCTCAAATAATTTTGACTTTGTATCATCGACAAAGAGTATTTCTTGTTTGATATCCGCAAGAGGTTGTGAACGAAATACAAGTCTCCTTCCCGTCTGCAGCAAAGAAAAAAAATTTAATGTTTCTGTCCATAATTCTCTTGTTTATAGAATAACAAAATAAGTTTAGTAACACCTGCCATTCCAAAAACAGACTTTTAAAAGATATTAATTACCAGAATTATAAAGTGACCATAATCATGTAAGGTAAAAGTACTGAAGGGTTTTTTGACATTCATTTTTTAAAGTTTTGAGTTCCAAATCCTTTCCCTCCCAACAATATGAGTCCCTTCAAGGATTTGCATGTCATTTTTTCATAGGGGCCATGCTAATTGTCTCTGTATCCTTCCAGTTTTAGTATTTGTGCTGCCAGAGCAAGCACGGTTATATATTATCTCTGTTTTGTAGATATTAGATCCCTCTAAGTCTCAGTTGCCTTCCGTATTTGCTGCAGGTTACAAAGCTAGTGATAGTAAAGCTAAGACATGCATCTTCAAACCACATCTTTTTTTCCTGATTGGAAAAAACTTCATTAATGAGTGTTGAGGCTATTCTTTTTGACAACAAAGCACAAACCTTTTTCTTTGGTCCTGATACTGCTCTTTCTAAGGCAAGTCTTATTTTTTCTTCCTGGCTTCTTTGTTTTTCTTTCAGCTTCTCTTCACGCATTCTGTTGTGAGAGGGGAAAAAAAGTTCTTGTAACTAAAGTGCTGTAAGAACACTTGAGACTGCTAAGAGTAAATTTTGATTGTTATATAGGAAGATGTTATTGTTCACCATTTGGAAAAGCATCAGGTTGACCTATTCCCAAAGAATCTAAGCGAAATAGCCCCTCAATTTATAGGAGTCTGACTAAACAAGTTGTGGCATGGGATTACTGAAACTTTGTACCCTAAGAAATGAAAAAAACTCATGAACATCTTATTTCTTAGCAACTAGAAGTGGGTGTTTCAAAGAAAGGAATAGATACAAACAGCACACTTTTGCCATCTTGTTAATAGGTAGTATTTTGGAACTGGGAGAAACAAATGTCAGTTTGGTGGTTATTTTGTCAGGTACTTTTTGTACCTGGCTATGTTGGGTTTGTTGGGCCTGGGGCTACTGGGACTCCTGGGATAGCACCTCTCTAAGGTAAGGGGAGGGTGGGTAGTTTGCTGTTAAGTGGAGGTACTAAGCAATCATTGTGAGGAATAAGAAGGGAGAACAGAAAGGAAAGATGGTAAAGCTGCATGGGGCGGGGGTAGGGGGGCAGTCATGTATATTGCATTTATCAAGAATGAAGTGATATGGGGGTGGCTACCTGGCTCAGGACTGAGAGCTGGGCCCAGAGACGGGAGGTCCTGCATTCAAATGTGGTCTCAGACACATTCTAGCTGAATGACCCTGGGCAAGTCATTCAACTCCCATTGCTTAGCCCTTACCACTTACCCACGTTTGACACAGCGAATAAATTTCAGAGAAAGGATTTAGATTTTCCTGCCTTCAGGTCCAGCCTCCTATCCCCTCTTCCAATAATCTCAGAAATTCTGTCTAAAGAATATGTTGCTAACAAGTACTTTAATGTGTCAGTTATTTTAAGGATGTGTTGTTTCCCTTTACTGACATAGTTTGCAACTCTTCAATGTCTTAAAAAATTGGTTTTGGAAGCTGTCATCGTTCCCACATTCAAGTATTAGTCAACCTGGACGTGAATGTTTCCAGATTTATCTGGGCTGATCTTGGGGCAGCAGTCATAGGTCCTATTGAGGCCTGTGCTCCAAACTTTCCAGCTTGGCAGGTCAGTGCCTGGCACACAGTACGTGTTTCTTAAATGCTGCTTGACTAGGACCTGCCAGAGCTTACACTCTCCAATGAAAACATAGAGTCACCCAATTGTAAGTAATGATACGGCATAGGAACACGTCTTCATGGAAGAGTGAATTCGGAAGCAGTGGATGGATGGCTATACCTTTCCCTTCATTTGGAATTCACACCTGGTGGCTCTAGCCATCTCTGTTTTTAAAGCTATCCTCCCCAAACTGCAGAACTGAAATCACTAACAAGGCTCCTGTAGGTTGTGAATGCAAAAGACATAGACTCTACTTTTGTCGTCTTTCTCGCTGTTTCGCCTTTTCAATGACTTCGATGATATCTCTAGGAACCGTTTCAATCAGGTCACTCAGCTCCACCAGTCGAGACTCTACTTTGACCAACTTTTGAACTGGGTTGAGGTTGGCCACATCCACCTCTCCGATGCAGACCTTGTACACTTGGTTGACTTTTTTACTTAGGGAGTCTATCAGTCTTTCCTACGTTTGGAAAGAGAGGGGCAACAGAAAGCATAAAGATCCATCAGCAATGTAATGCCACGTTACTTGTTACTAAATACGCGTCAAATGGCGTGAGTATTTGGCTGCTGAAACCTTTAGTTATGTGTTGTCTTCCCCACTGAGGGCAGAGACTGGCGCTTTGTCTTTGTATACATATTACCGGTCACATAGTAGGTGCTTAATCAATTGATCCTTTAGAGGATTCAGTTGAAATACCATGAAATTTCAGCATAAAAAATTTGAGGACATCCTTAACTTTTGTAGAAATCAGTTTTGTAATTAAAAGCATGTGAGTTCTATGGTAACAAGTTTGGTTATTTTCAATCATGACTTAAAAAGTAAAAAAGATGTCAACAACTGAAGAATATTTCGAACAAAAATATTGAACCAAGATGCTCCAATTCCAGGGAATGACCTTTAAAGTTCTTTGGGTAAAGTGGAAAATGTTACTCAGATGTTGAAAAACCTCTGATTTCAAAACAAGTTCTCTTTCCAATATATTGTGAGAGCCTCCATCTCCATAAGAGAGGGGATATGAAAGGAAGGTTGGGGAGTAGAAAATTTGGGGCTTACAATCAAAATTAGAAGGATTTTTAAAGAGTAAATTTCAACTCCATCCTACCCCACATGATTGGGCAATCTGGACTCTCTTCATACTCTCTCATTTGGGGACCTCAACCTCAGGGCTCAATTCAATGATCATTTCTATACAGGTGGCTCCCAAACCTCTCTACCTAACCCCAATGTCTCCTTTGAACACCAGTCCTGCACCCTCAACTACTTGTTAGACAAATACTCGCCTGACAACACCTCAACCTAAATATGTCCAAAATTAAACTCGTCTTCTTCTCCTTATTTCTACTGATGGCACTAAGATCCTCCCAGGCATCCAGGTTTGCAGTCTTAGAACCTCTGACTTTTTCCTCTTTCCATCTTATCAGCTGCCAAATCCTGTTTCCATTCAAACTGCCCTTACCCTATTTGTTGCTTCTTGCTTGGACTAACATAATAATTAGATTATATATAAAATATATATTAAAAATAATGAGAAAATTCAGGTCCTTGTCTCTAGCCTCCTCCTTCCTCCATTCCATTATTTATACAGATGTAGAATTTACTTAATGGCTAAGTCTAACTGGGTCAAAGAAACGTTTAAGTGGTGCCCATGGCCAATTGCATAAAGTTCAGTCTTAGCTTAGCATTTAAGGTCTTCCCCAACTGGGCACCATTCTAGCTTTATTTCATGTTACTTCCTTTTATATACACTCCATTTCTAGTCAAACAACTTTCACTACCAGCACTTACCAGATAATCTCCCACCTCTATGTAGTTGCCCAAACCATCACCCATGGCAGAGTACAGCCTTTCTGATCTTCACTTTTCAGAATTCTTACCACCTTCCTTCAAGGCTTGACTCAAGAGCCATCTTTTCTGCGCCTCCTCTAAGCGCCCCCAGCAGAATGTGGGTGAATGTTGACAAGGTCAGGGAAAATGCTACTTTTGCTTTCATCTTCACATGCCCAGTGGGTAGGACAGTACTCTACACGTAGCAGGCACTTAACCTCTGTTTGTTAAAATTAGTGAAAAAGGATCAGGAGTCTCTTTCAACTCTATTTTGCTCCTTCTCCTTGAACCAGACTAACTAATGGATTAAGGAGAGCCTCATTCTCTTGTTAGTGGGCAGCCTGTCTAGCCCTCAGTAGCTCAGTGGAGTTGGGAGGACCTGGGTTCAAATTTGACCTCAGATACTTCCTAGTTGGGTGACCCTGGGCAAGTCACTTAACCCTAGTTGCCTACCCTTTGCCACTCTTCTGTCTTAGAATTGATACTAGGACAAAAGGAAAAAATGCCATCAAAAGTAGAGCAGCAGTCCACTTGAACCCTTGTCACTAGCCATAATGCCACCATACCTCTCTATGTTGTACCCCAATTGCATGTAATAATTCTAATGGTCATTTGCAGAGATTGAGGCTGCGGGGAGCTGTCCATCAATGTGAAAAATTGTGTATAATATCGGCATTTTTTCAATATATTGATAGATTTTGCTAAATGTTTTTTCTCCTTTTTTAAAAAAAAATTCTTTGTTATAAGAGAAGGATCTCTGGCAGGCAGAGGGGGGACGGATACAGAGGGCAAATCTAGAGGATGTAAGAATGAAATAGAGCAGCACTACCTTCCCATTCCTAGTCTGCACTTCCAAGAGATGCATGCATGAGCGCTGCAGTGAGAGAGAGCTTCACTCTAGTGGTCCCATGGATGGTGGGTGGTGGGGATCACGGATCTAGTGGCATCATGGATGCCAATCACTTTCCTTCTCCTCTCATCATGTAAGACTTGATGAAGATTCCCTCCTCCACCCTGAGATTTTACAAACACTTTCAATGCACATTTTCTCCTCCTCCTCTAACTATCCTCCGAAGATTGTAAGTTTTTTGTCAAAAGCCAAGCACTGTGCCCTATTTATTTTCGTAGACTCAAAACAGCCCCTGCGGCAGATCAGGGGATTTTAGAGTCCCAGGGAACCTTGGAACTCATCTAGTTCCATGTCCTCATGACAGATGGGGAAACGGAGTCACAGAAAAGTGATTTGACCAAAGTCACACAAGGCCTGAGAGGCCAAGTTAGAAAATGAGAACCCTAGGTCCTCTGTCTCCAAATTTATCCCTGCTCCATCCCTTACCACAGGTGACCCCCATTTATATATGTGTAGATTTTAAGAAAATATTTCCTTATTTGAATTGGATAAAAATAAGTCGATCCATCTGAAGCAGGCTTATTGACTTAAATATAATTAAAACTATGAGGGACAAAAATCACTTTCCTTTTGATGGCTTTATGAAGGAAAGTAACATTACCTATAATTATAGGTTTGAAAACCAGTGTCCCATTCACAGCTGCCAAATACCATCTGATTAATTGTAGAGCTTCTGAATTTCTTTTTGTGTCATGGACCCCTCAGGCAGGCTGGTGAAGCCTATAGAATCCTTTTCAGAATAATGTTTTTAAATGCATAAAATAAAAGACATTAAAGGAAACCAATTATAGTAAAATACAATTACATCAAAATAGTTTATTTTAAAAAAGAGTAAGTTCCTGGACCCCATCTTAAGAATTCTTGAAAATGAAATTTCATAGAAAAAAATCTTCAATGAAAGACATTCTCCTAATTACTGTCAGATGTTCAAGGAACATAAGTGGACCCACAAACATATTAGCACTATAGAATTATAACCAGCTCTCTTGTGATTATCTAGACTGTTCTAGAAAACTTTAAAACCCCAAATCATTTTCTTTGCCTTTTATCGAAGGTAGATTTAGTGGTTCCTTAAACTCCACATCATTATGGGATCATAGATGTATGATTTCATTCCCATTGGGAACTCTCAGATGAGATGGAAAGTGCCTCAAAGGCCACTTCGCCCAACCCTCTCATTTTACAGCTGAGTAAACTGAGGCCCAAGAAAATTAGATGATGGTTTCACGCTTAGACAGGTAATATCTGAAACCAAGTCTTTGATTCCAAGCTCTTGAACCAACTCTCTTGTGATTGTGTATATACAGGAATTAGAAGCTAAGCTATTTATTAGCTTAAGTCATTACCTGAACTTCTGAGTTAAACTCTCCAAAATTAAATAGCCGTGACCTTAATTCCAATTCTGCTGCTTTTTCTTCCTCTCGAGCACAGAAACTCTTAAGGATTTCTTTTTGTTCCATTAGAATCTCTATATTGCTATTCCTGTTACAAAAGAAGAAAAAAATAGTGTAGACAGTGACAAAGAACTTTAATAGGTCAAATTCCCAGAATGGGGGGGGGGGGCAAAACTGGAAATTGTCACCCACAACCCAAGAAGAACCAAAGAAAATGGATAGGTTTAACTAGACTGAGAAATAGCTGCACCCTAATATATAGTTTATGAATGGATTGTTGAGTTGAGTAAGGTTTCCCAACCTCAGCTATACCCAGGTGTCTCCCTTATCTCTGAAGCTGTAGTCCATGGGATCTGGTTGGATACCATCTACAGCCAGTCACTGTCTTCCTTTGGTGAGGTTCTAATCTTTCAGAGGAAGAAATAATGGCAACAGCACCACCGGGACTCTCAGGGCCTTCCCTTCCTGCCCAGGGCCTCCTCATTCTTTCCAACACAAACTAGAAGATGTTGGTAGCAATTGGTGGGCTTGCTTTAAGTATTGACAAGCTGACTGTCACCACATTCCAGGAAGAAGGCACATTTTCTGAGAGATTTCATCAGATCGTCACACAGTGTCTTTCCCTTCATCAGAGAAATCCTGACTAGTTCCTTCTTCCCAGGACCTTCACTAACTTTCTCCCCACCCCCAAAATACATTTTTATTGCTCTATTGAATTCTTACATCATCTAGATTTGCCCCCTGTATCCGTTTCCCCTCTGCCTTCCAGAGATCCTTCTCTTATAAAGAAGAATTTTTTTAAAAAGGAGAAAAAAAAACATTTACCAATATCTATCAACACATTGAAAAAAAATGCTGATATTATACACAATTTCTCACATTAATGGACAGCTCCCCCCCAGCCTCAATCTCTGCAAATGACCATTATAATTATTATATGCGACTTAAGTACAACATAGAGAGGCACTGGGGGTTATGGCTAGTGACTAGGGTTCAAGTCTTTCCTCTGACACACACTATGGTGGCCTTGGCTGAACCACTCAAGTCCTGAGGGCTCCCAGCCACTTTGGAACACTGTAAGTTGGAGATGGTGCCACCTTGCATTGGCAGAGGGAGCTTTCTCTTCTGGGAGTTCCATATAGGGATGAAATCATAGGTCCAGTTTCTATCTCTATTAGATAACAAACAAAAAATGACAACAACAAGAACAACAAAAACCCTATAGCCCCAGATAGAAAAGAACATGAGAATTTGAGACCAAACCTTCGTTGTTTTTGATGACTTACACTTTATCTTCTATAGCTTTTTCTCTTTTTGATACATCTTCCAGCGTTTCATCAACATCTTGGGAATATTGTACCAAAGTAAGATTCTGCTCTTCCAACTCAGTGAGGACGCGGAGCAGCTCCTCTGGTTCTTTGAAGTAAAGCTCTGGTTCCTAATCAATTTTTAAAAGATGTGGTGATGTGCCCAGAGAAGAAAGCTGGGGAGCTTTCAAGGCCCATCCCAGAAGGCAAATTTCAGGCTGATTTTTCTTTTTTAATTTAAAACAATGTCACAGAGTGAAAGAACATAATCCATGATGGGTGATCAGAAAACATGGAGGGAGGAAACCAAGGTGAAGGAGTGATTGATACAAGGGTGGTGAGGCAGAGGTGGAAAGTCATGGAAAAAAGAGGCTGGATTCTGAAAGAGTAGACAAGTGGTCATTTGGTGAGCCAGGAAACCTTTGCAAAGTGGGAGAGTGGGAAAAGGTGAGAGGAAACAGAGGGAGAAGGAAAAAACATGGCAGGCATAGAGAGCATCAGTCAATCAATGAGCATTGATTCTATTGTTGTCCAGCCATTTCAGTCACATCCAAATCTTTATGACCCCATTTGGGGTTTCCTTGGCAAAAAATACTAAAGTGATATGCCATTTCCTTCTCCAGCTCATTTTACAGATGAGGAAACTGAGGCCAACATGATTAAATTACTTGCCCAGGAATAAATTTCCCAACTCTCCCTAGACTGAGACATACTTCCTTCAACATGACCACTTGGAGTGAATACCACCAGATTTCATTTCTGAGTGGTACATAATGAATGAATGAATTGCTCCCTTGTTAGGAGGACACAGTGACTGTGCCTAGCTATTGTTGGGATACACAGCTATTAAATGTCTGAGTCCAAATTTGAATTCAGGTCTTTGGGACTTCAGGACAGGTACTCTATCCACTGAACCACCTAGCCACATCCAAGCATTGATTAAGCACATGCTATATGCCAGATACTGTGCTAGATCCTGAGAATACAAACCAAAAATGAAATAGATCTTGAACTAGAATAATAACAATGATAGCATTTAAGCACTTCACATATTAATAATTATCTCATTTAATACTCACAACAACCCTAAAGGAAATCCACTAATTATTATATCCATTTTGCAAATGATGAAACTGATACCAAGAGCTAGTTAGTATCTACAGCAGGATGTGACTTCAGGGGTCTTCTTTACTCTAGGTCCAAAGAGCTATCCACCGTGCCACCTAGTCACTCTACATTCTTAGCTTCTGCTGTACTGGGGGGAGATGATATGTACATATAAACATGCATACATATCAAATATAAGGGAAAGAAGAAAGGGAGGGGAAGATACCAGTGGAATGAGGGAAAGGCAAAGGTGAAAAAGGAAAGTGCTAGAGGGAAATGGGCGAAGGAAAAATCTAAGCTTTTGGAGGGCAGGGACTGATTGGGGACTCCCTCTTTATTGGGAGAGATCAGTGCCCTGCACCTGTGTTGAGGAATGGGATGTGGGCTGGTGAGAGTGGGAGAGATGAGAGTCTTCTTCCAGTCTCTCCCAGTCTTTAGCTTCTTCAAGTTTTAAGCCTTCACTCCCTCCAGGCTCCACAGTAGCTCCAAGAGAGAAAAGATGGAGGATGCCAATCACACTTCAGGTTGCTGAAGGAAAAGACTCTGGGAAGAAGTAGACATGAGAGGAGTGGGTGGCCTCCAACATGTCCCTGTCTAGCTTGTTACCCTATTAGAGCCTCTGGAGAACTTCCTTTTGGGTAAAATCTCGGACACTCTCTGGGTTGAGCCATCTGTCTACCAGGTTTCTGGCCCTTTGGGAGATACCAGCTTGAGTGAGAGACAACCTTCTTGGACTGGCTGCTGGCAGCTGGACAGAAGACCAAAGAACCACTTCTCTACTGGACTTGCTTTGGACATTTTCTTCTGAAGATCTTGGCTCATATAATGGACTCTATTTGTGAGATTGTGTTTGGGGAAACTTAATTTATTCAGCTTAGATAAATTAGTTATTAAGATAGTTTTATGGGAATTGGGTTTGGGGATTAAGATCGATAACCTTCCCTCACCCTTTTACCCTCCTTTCCTCTCAACCTTCCCAACAATAAACCTAAAATATTTATATGTTTCCCTCTTGCTCTTTACCCTAACAAATCTCACCATAACAGTTTTGGCAGAGCCAGCTAGGTTTATATTGTTAATTGTATGTTTAAAGTATATATTAGCTATAGTAAAGTGACCATAGGAAGTTCAGTTGATCCCACATTCCAACTGTTGGCTCTCTGAACTGATAGGAGCTGAGGGGGAAGGTCCAAAAGGATTCTGAGGGCTTGCATTACCTAGGGGAGCCATTTTGACTGCACCACATGCTCCCAGTGGCCTTCTTGGAGGGGCCATTTTGGAAAAAAATGTTTTTTTAATTTTTGAAAATTGTAACAGCCTGTTCAGTTTATACATATTGGACATTGTAATAACATTCATACTGTATTTAATTCTTCAGTAATAGTGGATATAAACATGTCATCAGACATGTTAAGCACAATGTTAATTTTGTTATGGGAATATATAATGTACATACTTTATGGTATATTTGTAAGTTTCTCTAACTTTTGTCACCTTGTATGTGAATTGGAATGTATGAAACCTGTGATGGATATTAAGATAACTGATGTATTTGCCTATGTTCCCCTAACCGTAATCTGTGGGTTTGTCTGGTACAAGTCTCGTGCTTCTCTGTTTATTTACCTTTATCCGATTTCCAAAAATAAACACAGAAGCACGAGACTTGTACACCTGAATTTACATGGTTTAAAAAGGATTCTGAATTGAAGATTATGGTAATACATATAAAACATCAACTTGAAAAATGGAACAATTTATGAACAACTTGACTATAAATCTGGGACATGGAAACATCGCTGATAATGATAACAGCAATATTATCAATAATGTTAGAAGACTAAATAGGTTGGAGCAGGAAGAGGCAACTGGAATAGTGAATCTATGACCCCTTCGAGACTTGCCAGTGGTAACAAAGAATGAGGTACACAAAGTGAGAATCCATAAAAGATTTTCTCCAGAGGACCTTGAATCTATTAAAAGGAGAACCCCAAATTTTAGAGATGAACCCAATAAAGTTATCAAGGAGATGCGACGGGCAATTGAATTGTATGACCCAGATTTTAATGATTTTGCTCTTCTAATGAAAGAGGTCCTTACTAAGAGAGAGAGAGAGAAATAATTTCATAGAGGAGACTAGATCAGACCCTCTTTTACAATCATGGCCAGAGAATTTAAAACTAGATACAGTAGACAACGGGGTATATGAGGAGCTTATAGAAGCAAGAGATGCAATACTGGAAGTCACGGGGAGCTATACAAAGAGGCCCAATGCTTGGTCCAAGTTTGAGGTCATTAAGCAGAAAGTGTCTGAAGCACTTGCGGTTTTCCTAGAAAGGATAACCGAGGCAGCTGAAACTCGCCTGAGAATGGATGCACTCGATGAAGGCACCATTGCCCACATCAAGCGTATATTTGTGAAAAATTCTGTACCAAGGGTCAGGCAATTCTTTAAATCTAATTACTCGGATTGGGAAGAGTTTGATCTGGAGGAATTAAGGAGAAAGGCTGCATATTTAACTAATGATCCTGAAGAAAAAACTGATGAAAGAGATTCCATTGTAGAAGATTTAAAAAGGAAACTAAGGGAAGCTGAATTAAAGGAAAAGGAAAGTAAAATTAAAGAAGCAAAGGCAGTAGCTGCTTTGATCTCTGTGTAGCCAAGACATAACAATAATAATAAGAACTTTAGGCCTAGTGAAAGAAGATCAGCTCCTAGGCACTGTTTGCTTTGTGACTGGATCAGACACCTGTACAGAGAATGCAGGTTCAGAAATCAAGTCAGAAGGCAAATGAATAGGAATGGTGGTTTTAATAGGCAATAAAACAATCACAGGAGTAACAATTATAATAATTATAAAAATAACCATTGGAATAATCATCATCATCATTAAAACAGATATGTTAATCAATGTCAAAATGCCTGCTGCCAGGGCTAACAAAAACCAGATCTAGATACTATGCAATCATGGGTAAATTCTGAAGCTAGACCAAAGTATAGCCAGGTAGTAAAAGGTGATCAGAACAAAGGTGCTTGTGACTTATGAAGGTTTACCCTAGGTACATAGGAAAGTGAATTAGGAAATGAGTGTAGTATAAATGAAAATGAGTTGAGGATAAATGGAATTGAGTTTAATGAAAATAAGGTAGATGGTGATACATATGAATTAATTGAATCAAAGGAGGATATAATTAGTTTAAATAATTATACAGAGAAAGAACATTGTAATATAATTTAATTTAATAATTAAATTTAATAGGAAATCCTAATGAATGTAGAATAAGAGAAATTAATGAAGAATATAAATTAAATAATAATAAAATTGTAAATGAGAACAATAATACTAAGATGGAGAATATAAGGACCAATGAGATAATATAAAAGCTGATGATACAAAATCCTGGGAAAGCCATGTTATTCAAGCAGACGTAAGCTTGGATGGACAGGAAATGACTGAGCTTTGCACTGATGTTACTGTGCTTGCACCAGTTCTTGAAACCTTCCAACCTCCAAATAGCACTGAACCCTATGTTTCTGTAACTATAGGGGTTCAGATATATGATCTTTTGGTGGATACTGGAGCCAGTAAATCAGTTTTGCAAAGTCTTCCTAAAGATTTTAAAGCTGTTGGTACTATGGAAGTGATTGGAGCTATTTGAAAACCAGAGAGAATAGCAAAATTACAACCTAAAATTATAACTTTAGGTACTTTATCTGTGGAACTTGCATTTCTTTGTATGCCAGAATGTCCAATGAATCTTCTTGGAAGTGATTTGCTTTATAAATTACAAGCAACAATTCAATGTACTGACACTGGAGATATATCATTACAACTTCCAGAAGAATCTTTGAAAGCTTTTCCATTGCTGTTCTTAGATTCAGTCAGTGCAGAGAATGAGTTGGATTCCATCTATCCTATTCCTGAGGATATACCAGAAGATTTATGGTCAAAGTCTTCCACAGATGTAGGTCTATTGAAATCAGCTACTCCAGTAACAGTGAGAAGAACTAAGGAAGGATCAGTTCCTTGTGTTCTTTAATATCCATTGAGTAAAGAAGCTATAAGATCTATCATTGAGTCCCTAATTCAACAAGGGATCATATTACCTTGCTTCTCAGAACACAATACGCCTATACTTCCAATAAAAAAGCCAAAGCTAGATCAATATGGCAAAATAACCTACAGATTCATCCAGGATTTGAGAGCTATAAATGATCAGGTAATAAAGACACATCCAAACCCAACTGCTATCATTTCTTCCATCCCAAGTCAAGCAAGATATTTCACCATGGTAGATTTATGTTCAGCATTTTTCTCGATTCCTATCCATGAGGATTCTCAAAAGATCATTGCTTTTACATGGGAGAAAACACAGGAGATTTGGACGCATCTTCCAAAGGGATTCTGTGATTCCCTGAGTCAGTTCTCACAAATTTTGAACAGAGACCAACAATAACATTCAAGGAGAGTAAAATAGTACATTTTGTTGACGATATCCTCCTAGCATCTCCATCTGCTAAAGTGTGTTAAAGGGATAGCAAGATTCTTTTGATTGAATTATATAAATGTGGATATAAAATCTCTAAGGCAAAAACTATTATTGTAGGATTTGTTAGGGTAAAGAACAAGAGGGAAACATAATCTCACAGAGTTCATCATATGAGCCAAGATCTTCAGAAGAAAATGCCCAAAGCAGGTCTAGTAGAGAAATGGTTCTTTGGTCTTTTGTCCAGCTGCCAGCAGCCAGTCCAAGCAGCTTGTCTCTCACTAAAGCTGGTAACTCCCAAAGGGCCAGAGACCTGGTAGACAGATGGATATGTGACTAGAAGTCAATGTACGTTTTTGGACCTCAATTTCCTCATATGTAAAATGAAAGAATTGTACCAGATGACATTTATGGTTCCTTCAAGCCCCAAATCTTTTAATCCACTGAGTTTAAGATATGAGGTGGAAAATGGAAAAGAGGGAAAAGGAGAGAGATAAAGAGGGGGAGGGGAAGAGGGAGAGTAAAAAAGAAGGGAAATAAGGGAGTAAAGGGGAAAGGGAGAGCTGGAAAGTGTATTTCCTAGTCCATAATTTATGGAAAACTCAATCTTCAGTGTAATGAGTAACCTGTGGCCTTCCTAAAAGAAAAAAAAATGCATTTCATCTATTTGTGTCCTTATAATAGTGATATAATCATATGTAAATAGAGAGTACCTAGATAACCTGAAGGAAAGTAAAAGAAGTGATTGAAATTGGCAAAAGACAAGATTCTAAAAGAAGATATGTGACCATGACTGATTTTTCCAATATACAATTATTTAAGTAAATCAAGAAAATAATGTTTGGTTACCATATCGTAGTCTATTTCATCAAGACTGAAGTCAAAACTTTCTTCTGAACTTATACTTGCAGCACTGTCCAGAAAAAGAAAAAGAAAAATTCAGCTCCTGCTCGAATCTCATGTTTTTTTTTTTAGTTTACTTGGGTTATTTTCCCCCTCTAACTTCCCATCCATCAGAGATTGGCAAAGTTGGCCAAAAAAGGGGAAATGTAATATACTTAGCATAGTACTTGGGACATAGTAGGTACTTAATACTATATTAACACAAGGAATGAGATCAGCAGAAAAAGTTCTGATAAGCAGAACTAGACTGAATTTGATATCATGGGGGAATAGGGTCACAGATCAAGAGCTGGGAAGGTACTTATTAGAGGTCATCTAATCGTACTAATATCATTTTTTAAAACTTCCAATTTCTGTCTTAGTATCAAGTCTAAGTCAGAAGAGTGGTAAGGGCTAGACAATCTGGGTTAAGTGATTTGCCCTATGTCACACAACTAGAAAGTATCTGAGGCCAGATTTAAACCCAGGCCCTTCCAACTCCAAGCCTGGTTCTCTATCTACTCTATTACCTAACTGCCCCCCAATCCTATTATTTTACAGATAAAGAAACTTAGGACCCAAGAAATTTAAGTGACTAGCCCAAGGTCACATAGGTAGTAGCAAAGAGGAGAGCTGAGATGTAAGCTGAGATTTCTGACTTCTGATGTAGGACATATTTTCCTGCATGATCTTTTCTCCTTCCATAGCATCACTGTTCCATAGTTTAGCCCCTTGGATTCAGCGTATTACCTTGCCTTCTAATGACTGAGCCCAAGGTCACATAACCTGAATTCCCCCCAATTTCATCCTGTTCCACCTCAAAGCTCTGACTTTGTCCATTCCCTCCTTCCAATATTGCTTGTGCTGAAGTCACATTTTAATGCCTGATCACGTCACAGGTAACGGTGGGCTCTCAAAGGCTTTGCCAGGATACGAAAACCCTGGTAGAAGCTGGATTTTAAGACATGACCACATGTATGTATGTCTAATAGACGTTGGGTGTGGACTTCTGATAATAGCATTAACTATTTCAAGAGAGGTAATTAATTTCATACTTTACTTTGGTGATGGGGGTTTCCTTCTGTCATATGCGTTTCTTTTCCCCCTTTTCTCATCTTCATGGAGATTGGTTTGTGAGGTTTTTTAAAGGGAAAAAATAACACAGAATAAATGATAAACACTAGATCCCTGATATGCATTCTCTGTGTGGGTATATTCAATGACATTTTGTTACTGCACAGAAGCTAAGCAGAAGCATAACTTCTTCACAAGCTAAAAGCTAATTTGTTTTTAGGATCCAAGGTTGACTTAAAGGTAGAAGGATCTTTGGAAGTCATAGAGGCCAATCCACTCATTTGACAAATGAAGAAACTGGGAAGAGACAGGTCTTAACCTAGAAAGCCATAGGTCTCCCCTAAAGTCACATAGCTAGTATCTAAGGATTTGACCCTGACCCTCCCTCTCTGTCACCCCTCCTACCCAAGAAACCCGTTTCTAATTCCTTGACCCCTCTCCTTTCTTTCAGAGAGAAAGGTATCACCTCAAAACCATAATCCAGACTTTCTTTTCCTTCCTCCCTCACTTCCTCTCTCCCTCTCTCTTTCCCTCCTTCCCTCCCTCCCTCTTCCTTCCTTTCTTTCTTTTCTCTTTCTTTTCTTTCTTGCTTTCTTTCTCTCCTTTCTCTCTTTTTCTTTCTCTTTTTCTTTCTCTCTTTTTCTTTCTCTTTTTCTTTCTCTCTTTTCCTTCCTTCCTTCCTTCCTTCCTTCCTTCCTTCCTTCCTTCCTTCCTTCCTTCCTTCCTTCCTTCCTTCCTTCCTTCCTTCCTTCCTTCCTTCCTTCCTTCCTTCCTTCCTTCCTTCCTTCCTTCCTCTTCTTCTTCTTCTTTCTTTCTTTCTTTCTTTCTTTCTTTCTTTCTTTCTTTCTTTCTTTCTTTCTTTCTTTCTTTCTTTCTTTCTTTCTTTCTTTCTTTCTTTCTTTCTTTCTTTCTTTCTTTCTTTCTTTCTTTCTTTCTTTCTTTCTTTCTTTCTTTCTTTCTTTCTTTCTTTCTTTCTTTCTTTCTTTCTTTCTTTCTTTCTTTCTTTCTTTCTTTCTTTCTTTCTTTCTTTCTTTCTTTCTTTCTTTCTTTCTTGCTTTCTTTCTCTCTTGCTTTCTCTCTCTCTTTCTTTTTCTTTCTTTTTTCCTTCCTCCCAGATTTCCTTCCTTCCTTATTCCTTCTTTCCTCCCTTCTTCCCTCCCCTCCCTTCTTCTAAGTATCAATTCTAAGACAGAAAATAAAAAGAACTAGGTAATCAGGGTTAAGTGATTTGCCCAGGGTAACACAGCCAGATTTGATTCTGACTTCAGGCCCGGCTCCCTATCTGCTGTGTTACCTAGCTCCCTCCAGATTTTCATTATTGCTTACCCGGACTATTGCAAGAATTCTTAACTTGTCTCCCTGCTTCCACATTCTCTTTTCCTAAAATGTAAGTCTGATCATGCCACTCCTCCCCTCTAATACTCCTAATCAACTGAAAACCCTTCAACAGCTCCCTATAATCTACCAAATAAACTCCAAACTGCTGGCCTTCAATATCCTTCTGGTTCCTACATATTTTTCCAGCCTTATCTCACATGGTTCCCCCTCCATGTGTACCTTTAATAAGATCATAGATTTAGATATGGAAGGGACCGTAGAGGTCGGAGGATCATAGACTTACAGCTGGGATGGGCTGACCCTTTTATTTTACGAATGGGGAAACTGAGATCCAAAGAAGTCGAGATTTGCCCTGAGTTGTACAGTTGCCAAATGGCAAAGCCAAGACTTGAAACTCAAGTCTTTTTCACTCCAAATCCAGCATTCTTTCTGCCATCCCACAGTTTTCCTATGAGCTTCTATTTTAAGTAAATTACTGTTATGTGTAACTATATTTCCAGAATGATTGTAAGCTCCTCATTTAAGGACAGACACTATTTTATTCATCTTTGTACATGCACACTTACACAAACACACATATGCACAGTAGGTGTTTAATCAACAAATACTTATTAAATGCTTACTAAGTGGCAGGCATTATGCAAACAGCTGGGGGGTACAAATACAAAAGTGAAATACTTTCTGTCCTCAAAGACCTTATATTCTTTTTTTTTTTCTTTTTTAAACCCTTACCTTCCATCTTAGAATCAATACTATGTATTGGTTCCAAGGTAAGGGGCTAGGTAATGGGGGTTAAGTGACTTCCTCAGGGTCATACAATTAGGAAGTATCTAAGCCAGATTTGAACCAAGGACCTCCTGTCTTTGGGTCTGGTTCTCAACCCACTGAGTCACCCAGTTGCCCCCAGGAATTTACATTCTTAATAAAAGATTGCTGACTTGGAGTCAGGAAGACCTGAGTTCAAAGGTGGCCTCGAGTACTTAGTAGTTGTGACCCTGGGCAAATTGCTTCACCCTATTTGCCTCAGTTTCCTCATCTGTCAAGTGAGCTAGAGAAGGAAATGGCAACCCATTCTAGAATCTTTGTCAGGAAAACCCCAAATGGGGTCACAAGACATGACTGAACCACAATAAAAGAGAGGCAGCATTATAGAGTGCATAAAGAGTTTCCCCCTCTAGTTTTATGGATTCTAAGTGCTTCCTAAATGCTTAAATACCTAATATGTGCCAGGCATTGAGCTAAGCACTTTAGGAATATTCTTTCTTTTTATTCTCACAACCACCCTGGGAGGTGGATGCTATTATTATCTTAATTTTACAGATGGGGAAATTGAGGCATACTTGCCCAGGATGATACCACCAAGAAGTATATGGGGATAACTAGATTTGAACCCAGATCTTCCTGACTCTGGACTTGGTACTCTATCCATTGTGTCACCTAGTATCAAAATGAATAAACAACAACATAGAAGACACCACTTCTCACCCATCAACTTCCTCCCTGAATCAAGGTCCAACTACTTGTCAAAGCACTTTCTCTTCCCTTCCTCTTCTCTCAGCAAAAGCAACAAAAAAATATTAGTCCTTGGGACCTGACTTACCTAGGCACATCTTTACCTACAATTAAATTTAGGTCAGAAATTGGGAAGTGACAAACCGTGCATAGTCTTCTTTTCTATGTCATGGCAGGAACCCCAGAGTCCATGGATCACCTTACTCTAAATGGCCCTTCTTTTTTCCCTTCACAGCCTTATGGTACCCCTGGAGACCTTTGGGCACAGAGTAGCCCCCTGTGATTCAAGATTTGAAAGGTTCCTTTCCTTCCCTCTTTCCCTCCTCCTCCTCCCTTTTATGTATAAGCAGAGCATTTCATCTGGCTAGTGTAGACACGATCCATATGCTTGTTGATCATTATTACTGATCTTGATCCTTTGGTGAAAATACAGGCCCCTCTCCTAGGCTTTGAGATGGCCACCTTCCAAGCTTTTCTTTCTTCGGAAGGCAAACAGCCCCTCAGATGCCCCAAAGTCCTGTTGAAGATTTATTGTAGGACCAATATCATCCATAAACGACATCTTCCTGGCCGTATGGATCTTTTCTTTGGACCCTTGACTCTTTGAGACAAATGACGCTAAAATGGGGAAGGGGAAAGGGAGGGTGGAAGAGAGAGAGAATGAATATAAGTTTTAGTTATGGGATAAAGGATGGAGGTACCAAACCTTCTCTTATCGCTCCTTGATCCTGACTGACCCCCTTATGGCAGATGTTCCCTAGAGGTGTTTCCTTAGAATTCTTCCCTTCTCTGCCTGCCTTTCTCATGGCAAGTCCATTTGCTTCCATGCCTTGAATCAGCTCTGGGATGATTAACTCCAAAATCTAGACCTCCAGGACGGACCTCTCTTCTGAGCTTTAGACCTGCAACTCCATCAGATGGTAGGACCATGGCTACTTGGGCGTTGCACAGGCAGAGAGACTGCACTCATCAAAAATCAAGCTCATCATCAGTATGTTGATCATCTCTGTCCTTCCTAACTACCTAGAATTTAATTACTTTGTGTTGATTGATTGATTAATCTATTCTCTGCCTACCTATCCTTTTTATATTTGTTCTGTAGAAAGGGGCCAGTGCAACTAGGTGGTAAGAGCCCCAAATGGGCTTGGGATCAAGAAGACTCATTTTCATGAATTCAAATCCAGCCTCAGACACTTATTAGTTTTTTTGACCCTGGGCAAGTCACTCAGCTCTTGTTAAGTCAACTTTACACTTGCCTCTGTTTCCTCCTCTGTAAAATGAGCCAGGCAAGGAAATGACAAACTACTTCAGTATCTCTGCCAAGAAAACCCCAAATGAGGTCACCAAGAGTTAGACCATCCTGAAAAAATGACTCAACAAACAATAAAAAAGATAGCATGACCGAGTGGATAAAGAGTCGGCTTCAAAATCAGGAAGACCTGGGTTCAGGTCATGCCTCAGATATGCTGTCTGTGTGAGTGACCCTGGACAAGTCACCTGACTTCTTAATGCTCTGGCCAGCTCTCGAAGACTCTAAGTTGAAGAGAAGAGATTTACTTCCATTGGTTTGTCCTATGCCAGTTAGGTGGAACCCAAATAAAAACTCATCATAGCTGGCCACATATTGACTTAAAAAGCCACAAAATAACATTATCTAGGTTGTATTATATTTTTATTTATTTTGTTAAACATTCCTCAATAATATTTTAATCTGATTTGGCCACTGTGAGTTTGATGCCTTTGACCTACATCAATGAAACTGTAGGTCCCTTGTTGCTGTATTTATTCTATATATACTTAGTATATATGTGTATATAGACATACAGACATACACTTATATACACACACACGTATAAATATATAAACTTGTATTCTTCATTAACATGTTAATGCTTTGAGAGTATAGGTTATTTAATTCTTTGTCATTTTAATCTCCATTACTTAATACAGTGGCTAGCACTTGGTTGGCACTTAAAAAAATGCTTATTGGTTTCCTCTCTCTTCTCTTTCCTCTCAACTCTACTTCTACAATATCTCTTGCATCCTTCCCTTTATCTCTATACTCAATGTCAGCACACCACCCTAGCGGTACAGGTCCTTTTTTCTACCCATCTGGACCAATATAATCACCTCCTTAGAGGAATCTTGATTCTACTTTCTCCCCACTTCAATCTGTCCTATATCCCAATGCCAAAATAATTTCCCTTATATATACAGAAATAGCCATATTATTCTTCTACTTAAAAAACAAAACAAAACATCTATGATTTGTCAGTCAAGTGAAATTCCCTTTCCTGGCATTCAGAGGACTTTATATTTTAGAACTGATACATCCTTCCAAGATTCGTACATGCTACCAACCAACCATGGACATAGGAGCAAAACTCTTCATTGCCCCAACTGTCTCTCCTCTCACAGTTCCCCCAATGCCTCCCATTGGGTGCAAATGCTGTATCCTTTTTTTTTTAACATAGTGAAGTTTATTTGTTACTTTGTATAACCAGTAGAATCTTATAAATCAGTTTCTTCATTATGTTACCTTTTTGAATACATTTATTAAATATAAAACTTTACTTAAAAGTGAAACATAATTCTAGCTGAGAATAGTCTTTAAACTCCTCCCTACTCACCAAGAATCCTGATTCATCCAGCACTTTATTTTATATCTCTTAAATATACTTACCCAGTAGGAGGTCTAGGTCAAGCCCTTCAGGTGCTCTAATCACTCAACAAGCATTTATTAAGATCCTACTATGTGTTTCACAAAAAACCAACAAAATAGACATATGTTTGATTACATTGACTAAAAGAACCAAATTACCAGTATCAAGAATAAAACGATTAATACACCATCAACAAAGATCAAATAAAAACAATTAGGAGTTATTTTGTCCAATTATATGCCAGTAAATCTGGCAATCCAAGAAAAATAGATGAATATTAAAAAAAATAAATTGCCCAGGTTAACAGAAGGACACTTAAATAACTTATCTCAGAAAAAGAAATTGAACAAGATATAAATGAGTTCCCTTCAAAAAAGTCCTAGGGGTCAGATGAACTCACAAGCAAATTCTTTCAAACATTTAAGAAACAATTAATCCCAATATAATACAAAATATTTTTTTTAAATGATGAAAGAAGGAGTCCTGCCAAATTCTTTCTAGGATACAACTATGGTTTTGATACCTAAACCAGGAAGAGCAAAAATGAAGACAACTATGGGCCAATTTCCCTAATGACTATTAATGCAAAAACTTTAAATAAAATACTAGCAAAGAGATTACAGCAATATATCACAAAAACTATATTCTATGACTGTGGGATTTATAGCAGGAATGCAGGGCTAGTTCAATATTCAGAAAACTATAAGCATAACCACATTAATAACAAAAACAACAAAAATCATATGATTCTATCAACAGATGCAGAAAAAAGTTTTTGATACAATACAAAACCTATTCCTTTAAAAATCATTCAAAGGCACAAGAAAATATAGAGTCTTTCTTAAAGTGATAAATTGTATTATCAGAGCAGTATGCAAAGGTAAGGATGGAACATTGGAAGAAGTTATGATTGACAGATGGATGAAGACCATTGGTAACAGAGGATCATGGGAGAAGAACGGGGACCTGGGAGAGTTTCCAGCAGTCTGGGTTTTTGAGATTGGATCTCATGGTGAAAGGAGGCGTTTTGCCTTGCTAGAGATTGGTCAAGAGCCAACTGAAGGGTATCCAAGTGAATAGCCCTGGGACTTCTCCAGAAGAGTGGTAGTACAGCCTAATATCTCTAATAACATCAACAAAGAGATTCAGGTCTCATCGGATCTGTGAGGGGCCTCGGACTCTCTCTCCCCTCCGTATTGCACTTGCCCCCTTTAGTATTTAATTTAGCTTGAGATAGTTGGGAGGTGAGGAGAAATTCTGATCTTGCTCTGAAGCAGACAGAACAGACTACCTCGGTGGGACACCGCCGCTACCCTCCAACCAACCCCCCACTTCCAAATAGTCCGTCTTTATTAAGCCTATTTAAACACAATCAGATTTTAAGAAGGGATTTATTCAAAGGAGTCTTGAGGGAGCTACTCTCGGAGGATTACTGATCAGCCATCGCTAAGTGCTGGTCTGGACCCCTCCCGCGGCAAGGGGGAGGCGTGTCTTCCTGGCCAATGGGTGCTCGGCTCGGGTGTTTGGGAGGTACCCCTTCCATCATCCTATAGGGGAGACTTCCCTTCAACTTTCCATCACCGACTTGCCACAGGGGAACCACATTTTCCTGAGTTACACCCTCTGTACCTTGGCTCAGGAAGAGAGTGAGGGAACACAGTAGGAGTCACTCCACCTCGACTTCATCCTTTCCTCACTCATCTGCTCACAAATGTAGACCAACTAATACCATCCCCAAATAGTCATTAGAGTATGCATCTAAAATCAGGGACGAAGCAAGGATGTCCATTTTCATCACTATTATTCAGTATTATATTCGAAATGCTACCTATAGCAAAGAAGAAGAAATTGAAGGAATAAAAACAGGTAGAGAAACAAGACTGCAGATGATATGATGGCATGCTTAGACAACCCTAAAGAATTAACTAAAAAACTAACTTTAGCAAAGCTGCACGATATAAAGAAATCCACACAAATCATCAGCATTTCAATATATTACCAATCAAATCCAGCAGGAAGAGAGTTGAAGAAATATTAATTGCTCATAAGTAGGCCAATAAAAATGACAATTCTTATGAAATTAATTTACTTTTTCATGTCATGCCAATCAAACTACCAAAGAATTCTTTTATAGAGCTAAAAAACAACAAAATTCAGCTGGAAGACCAAAAAATGAATATAAAGAGAATCAATGGAAAAATATGGAGGATGGTAGCCTAGCAGTGCCAGATTTCAAACTATAATTCAAAGCAATAATCATCCTGGTACTGGCTTAGAAATAAAGTGATGAAAACAAACAAAACAACAAAAAAAAGAAATAAGAGTGATGAACCAGTGGAACTGATTAGGTATACAATGCATAGCAGTAAATGAACACAGTAATCTATTATTTGATAAACCCAAAGATTCAAGCTTTGGGGGCAAGAACTCATCATTTGATAAAAACTACTGGGAGAACTGCAAAGCAATTTTAACAAAAATAGCACATAGACTGCTATCTCACACCATATGCCCAAAAAAGGTCAAAACAAGTAAACAATTTAAACATAAAAGATATATCGTAAGTAAATTGGGGGGGGAGTATAGACAAATTTACAGATTTGTCAAGTTTATAAATTTATTAGATTTTATGGCTGAGAAAAGAGTATAACTAAACAAGAGCTAGAGAGGATCACAGAAAACAAAATGGTTAATTATGATTCTGTGAACTTACAAAGTTTTTGCACCAACAAATCCAAAGCAGTCAAAATTGGAAGGAGAGCAGGAAAATAGAGAAAAATTTATTTATAGCAAGTTTCTTCTCAGTCAAATTTATAAAGATAAGAGTCACTCTTCAGATGATAAATGGTCAAAGATATGAACAGACAGTTTTCAGAAGAAGATGAAAAATGAGAAATGCAAATTCAGCCAATTCTGAGGTACTACTTCATATCTATCAGAGTGGCTAATATGACCGAGAAAGGAAAATGACAAATACTCGAGAGGGCATAAAGAAACAGGTACACTAATGCACTGTTGGTGGAATGGTGAGCTGTTCTAACCATTCTGGAGAACAATTTGGAACTATGCTTAGAAGACTATAAAACTGAGCATACCCTTTTACCCAGAAATACCACTACTAGTTTTGTATCTCAAAGATATCAAAGAGAAGGGAAAAGGACAAAACTATTTATAGCAACTCTTTTCATGGTAGCAAAGAATTGGAAATTGAGAGGATGCCTATCAATTGGGGAATGGCTGAACAAGTTTTCATTTATGATTATAAAGGAATTGTGCTATAAGAAACAATGAGCAGGATGGTTTCAGAAAACCTTGGGAAGACATATCAGCAAAGTAAAAGGAGCAGAACCAGGGGACATTGTATACACTAACAGTATATCATAATGATGATCAACTGTGGAAGACTTAGCTACTCTGATCAAGACAACGATCCAAAAGAATTCCAAAGGACCTATGTTGAAAATTGCTATCCATTTTCAGAGAGAGAACTAATGACGTCTGAGGGCAAACTGAAACATATTTTTCACTTTATGTTTTTTTGTTTTTAATTGTTGTTTTGCAACATTGCTTTGCACAACTTAAAAAGATACTCTGAAAATCTGTTATGCATGCCATCAATGCTTATATCTATATCACTGATAAAAATGCACCACACATCACCGAGGCCAAAGCACAAATTCTTGCGGTACTTGTTGAATCAATAATGAATTCTATTTTTTTTATTTCATTTGTTTAATCAGTTTTTTCTTCTTAAATAAAAAAAACCCACAACCTTATCTTTCAGTCTCAGAATTAATACTAAATATCAATTCCAAGGCAGAAGAACAATATGGGCTAAGCAACTGGGGTTAAGACTTGCTCAGGGTTATATAGCTGGGAAGTGAGTGAAGCCAGATTTGAAACCAGGTCCTCAAGTCCAGGCATGGTACTCTATTTACTGTGCTACCTACCTGCCCTTCATTCAATCAGTTTCAAATCTACCTAACTGTCCTGTCACCTAGGAGAAAAGCACTAAAGTGAACCATATTGGGGTATGCTGGAACCAGTTCATATTGGTTTACTTTGATTATTGAAATTTTCTGGTGAGCATTTACAACTCAGAAATTGGCAAACACTACAAGTTAGGGCTTAATTTGTTGTTTTCTTAATTGTCTAGGCTGAAGAAAGTTATGGAGAAAATGTTCATAATGCACAATAATAATACTTAAAAATACAGACCACTAATCTTCTCCCCCTGCAACAAATTTTCTGGTCAGGGAGAAATATGTCTAGATTACTCCTAGGAATTTACAAAAAGACTAGAATAAAACTTAAAGGATCTGTGCGTTTTTAGAGAACTGGTTATACAACAAACTAGTATATCATTGGCTATATCTGTAGCATTCCCTTAATCTGTTAGGTTAGTAACTATCAAATCTGGAAATAAGGTTATCCTGGATCACCTGTTCTTGATGCTGATTTTCTGTGATGACTTTTCTTTTCTAGAGCTTCACTAACCATCCTTCTAAAAATATGTCCTAGAATTTTGCCAGAACTGAAGGCAAGCTCACTGGCCTATAGTTAGCTGACTCTGCTTCTTTCCTTTTCTAAAAAATCAGTAATTTGCCCCTTTCCCAAGTCCTATGATAAATTAATGATATTCTTAAATGGAAATAGCAGATTGAGAAATATAAAGGACACTTGAGGAGTTAGAGATGAAAAGAAAGGGAAAACAGACTATCTAAAAGCATATATACATTTCCCCCCTTTCTTCTTATCTCTGACAAGTTATGCCAAGACAAATTAATACATATGATGAGTTAAATGGTCCAGTAAGAAGTGCTTAGGTACCCAGTACATTAAAGTTTACTAGACTGTCTTTAAGGTCAGTTAGAGTAGAAGAGTTACCGGAATCCAAAGGTGGGAGAGTTCCAAATCCTTTCTTTGCACTTTCTTTGTCTGTTTTTGTCTTCTTTATTGACTTTACTGACTCTTCTAGAAATGAAAAAAGTCAAGACAAAAAAACAAAGCTTAATTTATTCAACTGTCAACAATGGAAAAGCTATTGATGTGACATAATGAAGTAACCCAAATGACAGAAATAGGGTGTTAAAAACATGGCAAAAATGTTAATAACATAGATGAGAAAAATCTGAAATAGGCAAACAACTTCTCCAGATATCACCAGTTGCCTCAAAGCTTATAGGCATTTAGTTCAGTGGATAAAGTGCTAGCATTGGAATCAGAAGGGTCTGGATTAAAATCCAGTTTCAGATTCCTTCTACCTGTGGGACACTGGGCAAGTCACTTAACCTTACTCAGCCTCAGTTTTCTCATCTGTAAAATGAGGGGGCTTGGTCTTGATGGTGCTTCTAGCTCCAAATAAGCAAAATGAATACTACCATAGGCAAAAGATATGCAGTGTACAATGCCTTACTAATAAATTCTAACTATTCTTCTTTTTCAACCCTTACCATCTATCTTAGAATCAATACTGGGCATTGGTTCCAACACAGAAGCAAGGCAAGGGCTAGGCAATGAGGGTTAAGTGACTTGCCCAAGGAAGGTTACATGGCAGGAAGTGTCTGAGGGAGACAATTTGGATCTTAAAATTTCAGAAAACACATGTTGAAAATTGCTATTACATGTAATTGAGAAAATAAAATATTCCTAAAGAAAATATAAGATTGCTTAATCAGTTGAACAGGTGAGTAGTTTGCTAGTGCTCTTGGATCTTGTGGTCTGTCTGGGACTAATGGGATAACCAGTCCTGAAATGATGTGACAACTTTGAGGTTCTTAAGAACCCTGATTGCTCTCCTTTTAATACTTTTCAAATGATAACAACTTATAAAGATAGGAATAATGATAATGACTAAAGTTTATGTAGTGTTTCACTGTTTGCCAAAAACTTTATATATATGATTGTATTTGAACTTGCCAATAATCTTACAAAGTAGGTGCTATTGTTATTCATTCCATATAACATCTGAGGAAACTGAGGCACCATAGAAGTTAAGCAAATTGCCCAGGGTCACTAAGTTGGGGTTTAAACTAGTTTCTTCCTGACTTCAATCCTAGCCCTCTATTGTTTATCTTTGAGTCTTTACTGTCTCTTTTTAGAAATATTAAAAAAGCATATTTGAAAGCATCATAGATTGCCTGCCTATTTTTTTTCCTCAAAACTCAGTTACCTAGGAAGCCAAAGCTGCCAGAGCTCTGGAGTTCTGAGCAGCAGTATGACTCAGCTAATCAGGTGCCTACAGTAGTTGGGAATTAATATGGTGAGCTTCTGGGAGTGGGAGGTCAACACATTGGTGACCTAGTTCTGATGGAAAATGAGACATCCAAAGCCCCCATACTGATCAGTAATGAAATTGGGTGCATGAGTAGCCCTTGCACTCCTAGCCTGGGTGGGATGGGGGTACCAATACTTGAAAAAAAAAGGATCTTATTTTGAAGCCTCTGTACTAATCTGAAAGGAAAACTCATTAATCTTTCTTCAACAACTGTGAAACAATGTTCTCTCAGATCAAGGACTCTTTCCCTCAGGTAGCTGGTGTCAAAAAGCAAGTAACCTAAATGCCTAGAAGAGATTAAGCTTATTAGAACTCAACAAGGGGCAATATTCCTTTCCCCAATTTTTTGAAGGGATTGGGATTTTGATGAGAGGGAGGAGGTCTGATTACTACAAGTCACCTGTGACTAACTTGGAGTGAAGGTAGTGAAGGAGATAGTCCTTAAATGGACTGATTCTCTACTTCTTTTATATCATGAACCCCCATGGCAATCTGATGAAAGTTATAGATTCCTTCTCAGAATAATGTTTTTAAATACAGAAAATGAAATACATAGGATTACAAAAGAAGCCAGTTATATTAAAATGTAGTTATCAAACTATTTTTAAGAGCATGTTCAAAGACCCTTGATTAAATTCTATAGAAGACTGACCTGTAGAAGAAGTTTTAGAAAAAGAAATTTTTAAAGACTCAAGAATTATTGTTTTGTTTGATGAAACTAAAATCTTAACTTTTACCTTAGTTTGAGCTGTTTTATGTTTTATCATACTGTGAAATTTCCTTGTGCAAGACTCTGGTATCTATAACTTCACAATGTCTATGTTAGATAGCCAAAGAATAAGGAACTCTACATTTCTCTCTCTTAAGCAGAACAATGCTTGAATTTAGAATGTTAAATTAATAAAAATGGCATCTGGCAGATTTGTGCCTCCCACACAGTAGAATATTAATATTTTTACATAACAATATATGAACATTTATATATAAAGAATTTATTTCAAAAATTCTGTATACCAGGGACTATACTAGGTAATGGAGACAGAACGACAGAAAGGAAACTTGTTTTGCCTTCAACGAGATTAATAGAGAAGACAATATGTACCTATAGAATATATATGAAGTAAATAAAAGGTAGTTTGTTTGGAGTAAGAAAGCCAACTTATCGAGTAGGTAGAGTTAGTGAGTGAATAGGAATATAGTAAAGCTGGATTGTTTAAAGCATTGTTAACATTTTCTTAAGTCCAGACAATCAAAATAAATAAAGAAACTGCTATCTGTCAGTTTTGTTCATTTATATAACAATGACTCTCAGTGGTTTGAGCTGCCCCAATACACAGGGGTATACCTAGAGGACATCTATTTGAAAATGTCCAATAGACAATGAGTAATGTGGGACTAGAGCTCATGAAGGAGACCAGGTCCGCCCATACAGATCTTGGGCTTATTGGCATAGAGATAATAATTAAACCCATGATGCAGTTAATGGGAGAACAATTTCCAAACATGCTTCTATGCATAAATGAGTTAAAGTGATTGATAATTGATACTGATAAAATTATTGATGTTACTTTAAAAAATACTAAAGTGGTTCGGATACTTAAACTTAAATGAAGAATCAAGAAGACTTACTTGAGACCAGTTTTGGAAGGGTAGGGACAATTTCTTTAGCTTTTAAATTCTCTCTTTTTGCTGCTTGCTCCTCTTGCCAGGACTTAGGAGATAATTTCAATAAAAAGTATCCATATTTCAAGTACTCCCTGAGGAGGAATTCACTTTTTATAATTTCACTAATCAAAAGAAACACAGAAAAGGTTAACAATTAACCACGAGATAGCAGATGAATATAATAAAAAGAATTCACTTTGAAAAATTACATTTTCAGGGGCAGGTGGGTAGCTCAGTGGATTGAGAGCCAGTCCTGGGTTGAAATCTAGCCTCAGATACTTCCTAAGTGTGTGACCCTGGGCAAGTCACTTAATCCCCATTGCCTAGCCCTTCCCACTCTTCTGCTTTGGAATTGATACCCAGTATTAATTCCAAGACATAAGGTAAAGGTTTTAAAAAAGAAAAATTACATTTTCTTAGTCATCCACATGTGGCTATGTGAGTTATATAAGTCTGCTTAAGAAAGAAAAATTACCCATTCATTTAAATACAACTCAATAGGCAGATATTATTTGCCCGCTATGTGTGAGGTGAGAAGCTATTGGTATAGAAGAGAAAGAGCTGACCTTCAAAGAAAGACCTGAGTTCAAGTCCTACCTCTGACATACTCTTTACTTGGGAAAGCTGATTAATTTGTCAATATCCAAAGTAACTCTCAAAGACCTAAATTAAAGAGAAAGGGCCAACTGGCATTGGTAGGGGAAGTTCCTTGTGGGGTGGGAAGAGGGTCCCTATATTGTGTGAGAGAGGAAGAGCTGAAGGGAATGGAATGTTGAGAGAACCGGGTGAGTGGCAGGAGCAGACCATTGGAGCTGAATTGAGGCAGCAAGATAGTAAAAAAAAAAATTACAAAACATCTTAAAACAAACATAATGAATGTGTTAGTAAACAGTGCCATAGAAACCAGAGGATGCAAAGGGCTAGCAGTTACAGACACAATCTTGCAAAAATTCCCAGAACAAAGTCAAAATGATTTTACAGAAGAGCAAAACCATAACCTGAAAAACATCCTGAAAAAAGTATTCAAAAGGAATAACTGGGAAATGGGGAACATAGGAAATACAACAGAGAAACATACAGAGTTCAATACTACAGAATCTCTGGTGCCTATAAATAAAGCAAACAGCATGTTTACCCAAGAACCACAAATTCCCTTAAATCCTTCACCCATATCATTTGTCATGTTACCACCTCATCGGAATGGAGTGTATAATCACCAACATATTTCCAACATCTCTCATTACAATACAGACACACACATGCAAGTTCCTCAAATATACACATCCTCTGTATCTACCTTTGAAATAGTCAACAAAGCATGTACAAGGAAGCAGAAAACTCATTAGCTTTCCAAGGGTCAACAAGAAAACCAAAAGAAGATACTAGGACTCCTCCTGAAATAACATCTCTCAGGAACAATGAAACAAACTGTGGCAGCGTAGGGATACTAGAAGAAGAAAGCAATCAAAGTAACATCAATGCAACATCAAACAACATCTCAGGGTGTGCAAACCCAATACAAAAGGAAACACAAATACAAACAGAAGACCAAGATTCAGAACAAACTGTGGCTAATTTACAACATGAATAGGACATAGGGAAGATAGAGATAGAATCACCAAGTGCTTCAAAAGCAATGACAATATAGAGTCCCAAGTCAGGATTAAAGTGCGGAATGAAATTTACCGTGCATTCATTGACATGGGGGCTACGAGGTCAGTTCTCAAAACATTCTACTAATGTAGGGATTTTAAAATCAGTAACTCCTGTTAAGATAGAAGTCAAAGAGGGATCTCCACCAAGAATACCACAATACAAGCTAAGCAAAGAAGCCAGAGAGAATAACCCCAATTATCCAGAACTTATTAGAACAAAAGATACTTATACCAACAATTTCAGATTACACTACCTCAATAATACCTATAAAGAAATCAAAATTAGATATACAAAGGAAAGTATAGTGGAGATTCATCCAAGATCTAAGGGCAGTAAACAACTTTGTAAAAGAAAGTCACATACCATAATACCAAGCCCAAGTAGCATTATTGCCAAAATCCCAAGCATAGCTAATTGGTTCACCATCTTTGATCTGTGTAAAATGTATTTTACAATACCCACAGCAAAAGAAAGCCAAAAAATCTTTGATTTCACCTGGGAAGGAGCCCAGATAACATGGAAGTGATTATTACTGGGATATTGTGACTCAGGTTCCCTATTTTGTCAAACGCTAAAAAGAGACCTAGAAACAAAATTCAAGTGCAGTAAATTGATTCATTACATGGATGACATACTTCTTGCATCCCCAACATCAAAAGTTTGCCTGAAAGAAAGTAAAATTCTTCTCTAAGAACTGCATAAGAAAGGGCACAAGGTGTACAAATCTAAGTTATAATGGGTCAAGCCAAGGGTGGAATACCTAGGGTTCATCTTAGAAAAAGGCACAAGAAAAATTCCCAGGGAAGGGGTAGCAGATATACAGAACTTGAGTATGCCAAAATCAAAGAAACAACTAATATCATTCCTAGTAGTGACAGGGTTCTGTAGACAATGGATCCCAGGTTACATAGTGCCTGCCTGTGCGCCATTGCAGTTGTAGTGTTAATGGTTCAGAAATCAACTAATTTAGTATTAGGATGCAAACTGAATGCTTACTCATCACACCAAATTGAAAGCATATTGAAGAAAAGCAATAAGCATTTATGTTACTTAGACTTTCTCAATTTGAAATTGTGTTACTCAGCAATGAAAATATCATCTTGAAACATTGCAATGCCTTAAACCCAGCTACCTTAGTTCCAAATCTGCCAATGGAGGGAGAACCATTACACAACTGTCAGGACACAATAGATCTAGTGCAAAAGACAAGAGAAGATTTGAAAGATACCCCCTTTAACACAGAAATGGAAGTTTTTACTGATGGTTCTTACATGCAGAATGGGGAAAGATTCACAGGGGCATCTGTTGTAACACAAACAGAAACATTATGGTATGCATCCTTATCAAACCAAATTAGAACTCAAGGTGCAGAATTATTAGCCTTCACAAAGGCACTCCAAATTGGCAAAGACAAAAGAATCAATATTTTCACAGACAAAGTATGGGTTTACAATTGTGCGTGCAACAGGTCAAATTTGGAAGCATAGAGGATTTGTAACATCTGCCAGTAAAGAGATCGCTTATGGCAATATCATTATGCAACTTCTTGAAGCTGCACAACTACCCAAAGAAGTGAAAGTGATTATTGCCATAGTCACATGTTTGGGAAAGATAATATCCCTAGGGAACCACAGACGAGACATAACAGTCAAATATGGAGCAAAATTTGGACCAAACCATGTTCTGAATTTCTCACTAGTTGAAGAGGACAATCTAATTCAAGCCTACAATAAACGGGAAATTCAGTCATGGAAGGAAAATCTAGGATCAAAACAGATAAGAGGCATATGGTTTTCAGAACTAGGCAAACCCATCTTGCCTAGATCTTTATTCCATCATGTGTGTAATGCCATACATGCAAAGGGACATTATGGCACCCAAGTGGTGATTGATTTGGTCTGATGTTTTTGGACCTCACCCAGAATTTCCTCTTATGCTATAAGAGTGTGCACAAAATGCAAAGTTTGTATGCAGTTCAATCAGGGAGCTTTTAGAAGCAAAGGACTAGGAGGTCATCCTTTGGCTTATATTCCATTTGAATGCTTGAAAATTGACTATATCAGTATGCCAAAAGATAAAGGGTTTAGATATGGCCTTGTGATAATAGACCAATTAGCAAGATGCCCAGAAGTTTTCCTTGCCACAAAGAACAATGCAGCATTTGTGATAAAGATCCTGTTAAAAGAAATCATTCCCAGATTTGGAACACCAAGCAAAATTTACTGAGACAGGGGAACTCACTTCACACATAATACCTTTCAGGAACTGTATAAAAATTTGGGAATAGAAGAAAACTGTCACACAGTATACCATCCAGCTAGTGCAGGGTAAGTAGAATGGTTAAACAAAGAAGTTAAGATACTGGTAGGCAAACTCTGTACAGAAACACACTTAAAATGGACAGATGTTTTGCCATTGGTGCTGTTTCACTTAAGAACTAAACCAAGTGGAGATTTACATATCTCTCCATATGAAATGCTATATGGCCATGCAATTTGGCAAGGGAGAGCTTGCAAGCCGGAATATATATCAATGATAGGAGGGGACTGTCAATTGCACAAATATATGCAAATAATACAGAATAGATTATTAGATCTGCACAAGATGGGGTTCATGCAAAAGAGAGTACCCTTAGATTTCTCATTACACAACATACTACCAGGAGACACAGTATACATTGAGAACTTTAATAGAAAATGTGTAACAGATGAAAAATGGACTGGACCACATGAGGTTCTCTGTACTACTCCAAGTGCAGTAAGTAATAGGGAAGGATCCTTGGTTTCACGTTTCCAACATAGAGCCACAGAAATCCATGACTAGTACAGAACACCCAGAAGAAAGCCAAGATAGGGGAGAAACAGAAAGTGCTGAGAACTGAAAATAACTGCTACACATTGAAACACTTTACACACACAAGATTAAAAACACACAAAAGATTCCAGAGCAGGAGGGGAGAGAGGAGAGAAATCCCAACCAACAAAATGTAAGACGACAGACAAGATGTAAGACAACCACAGAGGAAGTAAAGAAGAAGAAAATCAAAAAGAAAAAGGAAGAAGAGAAACGACTACAATTCAAAAGAGAACTGTGCAAGCTATATGGACAGCTTATGAAGACACAGAAGGAGAACAATATGTAAAATGGCATGCTGAGAACACAAAAACACAATGAACTTCACACTTTAGGGAAATGCATCCAACACAGTACATAATGAACAAGAAAGAAGCTGACCTCTTCAGTCAAAATGTAGACAAAGGACTACGCGCAACACTGGCAAGCATATGCATCCATCACAACATAAAAAGAACACAAACAACACAAAACTGATGTAGAGCAAGGGCTTCGTGTAAATAAATGAGTGCCCAAATTTGCAAATGTGCAAATATGTATACATGTAAATATTAAAATATGTAAATAGTAAGTCCCATAAGGTCTTAGGCAAATAAAAAGATGAACAGAGTTTTCTATTTGACTAAGGCCAAATGCAAGGGCTATGTATATAAAATTGTATATATGTATGTACCTGTTGTAAAATGATGAATAGATGAACAGTTAAAAGGAACTGTGGAGCTAGATATGAGACACTACAGAGATGTACAGAATGCAGCATATTCAAACCGTAGTATACATAATACTAGACTAGAACATAAAACAGGGAGAGCACAGAAGAGGGATTTAGGGAAGTTACAGTAACAAGCTAGTTAGCTTAGGAAAAGCTTAAGTATCGATAGATTGCTATATTTAAGTAAAGAATTAAGTTGCATTAACAAGATAGGTAATGAGCATAGAGTAAGTCTAGTAATAAGATACTATGGTGATAGGAAAATAGGTGTTTGGAAAACCTAGGAGTAGGAAAATGGTAGTATTAGTTTAAATTGAAACGTAGGCGTTGTTACTACCCAAGCATTGTGTTGAAGACTTGCATTGCAATTGCAACATGGTTATGAACTGGAAAACTCTTCCCCTACCCAAATTTTCCTCAACCTCTCTAGAATGAGTTATTTAGCTAGAAATAGAGTAGAAGGGAAAGTTAAGAAATTGTATTATTTTTTTGGGGGGGTGAAACATTAGTTAGGTTAGCTGTTGTTGGGTTTGTTTTTGGTTTGTTTTTTAAGGTGACTTTTGGAAAGTCACACAATAAGAAAACTGGAAATTGTGAGAGTGGAAGAGCTGAAGGGGTGAGTGACTGGAGCAGTCCTTTGGAGCTGAAGCGAGGCAGCCTGGGAAAGGACCCAGAAAGTGGAGGGGCTTTTGGTTGGGGACAGCAGGGGAGAGAGGTGGACTCTCTGGACTGCTGGAGACCAACCGAAAGCCATCCCAAAGGATTAATTACCCTGGAAGACTACATCTTGAGCCCTGGTGTTGCCTGTCAGTCCTTGTCAGTCATATAGGAGGGGAAAATAATGTGATCCCTTTGGACATGAGGGGTCAAGGACTCAGATGGCCTCAGTCCAATCCCGGCCATACCCTGCTACCATAGTTAGTTTAAGAATTGGGAGAATCTCTGGTTTGGTAATTTGGACCTCGGAGGTAGGAATTTAGGGGCACCTCTCACTCCTCTACCTGGCCCCTACCTCCTGATACCTTGTTATCATGAAATCCTCATTTCAATTCACAGTCAGATATTGGAAAGATCTTATTCCGGGGGGACATAGAGGCAGCAGGAATCTAGAGGCAGCTGATTGGCCATACTCTGGTCTGCCCACCTGCTGTGGCAGTGAATCAGAGGGGAGGTTTTTGTCCTGGGGAGATCCGTGCTCATTTACTTCCGGATATCCTTACCATCTATCAATAGGGGAGACCCCTCCCCCTTGGCCACCATCGCTGGCCGGTTCCCTTCAGAGAACTACCCTCTTGTCCCAAGCCTGGTGGCGCTGAGGGAGAGACCCTGGCAGACATTGTCCACCCAGTCATCTCTCCTGCATTCACTCACTAGGGCAGAGATAATCACTTATTACCTAACTATCACAAGTAAGGGAGTAACTACCACAGCTCCACTAAGTAAGGATTACAATTGACGAAAACCAAAGATGGGTCCAAAAAAAAACCCCAAACCAAAAAACAACCACTGGTGTGACGGGTCCTATTAGGTATTGCCTTTACCTAGACAGAAATAAACAAACCAAAATCATCATTGCCTTCAAGCAGTTTTGAGCAGCTAGATGGCCATCTGGGATAGAGGGCTGGGCCTGGAGTAAGGAAACCCCTGTTCAAGTTTGGCTAGTGACCTACTAGGTGTGTAATCCTGGGCAAGTAACTTGGTCTGTTTGCCTCCATTTCCTCATTTGTAAAAAAAAAAAAAAAAGAGGATAATAATAGCATTTGTCTTCTCTTTATGGGAGTCTGAAGCTCTTTCCTCTGAGTATGGTACAGATGGGAAAAGAAAGTTTATTAACCTTTCTTTGTTTTTAATATTCTTTTGTATATTAAAAGGATGCTAAGTATCAGCCTTCACTTGTGGAGATTTATATTTACTAAAAATACAATTGGAGGCCATAGCACTGCTGGGTTTGTACCCCAAAGAGATAATAAGGAAAAAGACTTGTACAAGAATATTCATAGCTGCACTCTTTGTGGTGGCCAAAAATTGGAAAATGAGGGGATGCCCTTCAATTGGGGAATGGCTGAACAAATTGTGGTATATGGTGGTGATGGAATACTATTGTGCTAAAAGGAACAATAAAGTGGAGGAATTCCATGGAGACTGGAACAACCTCCAGGAAGTGATGCAGAGTGAGAGGAGCAGAACCAGGAGAACATTGTACACAGAGACTGATACACTGTGGCACAATTGAATGTAATGGACTTCTCTACTAGCAGCAATGCAATGATCCAGGACAATTCTGAGGGACTTATGAGAAAGAACACTATGCACATCTAGAGAAAGAATTGTGGGAACAGAAACACAGAAGAAAAACAACTGCTTGATCACATGGGTTCATGAGGATATGATTGGTGATATAGACTCTAAATGATCACGCAAGTGTGAATATTAATGGTATAGAAATGGATCTGGATCAATGACACATGTAAAACCCAGAGAAACTGTATGTCGGCTATGGGAGGGGGTGGGAGAATGGCAGAGAAAGAACATGAATCATGTAACCATGGAAAATATTCTAAATTAATTAAATAAAGTTTTCAAAAATACAGTTGGAGGCAGCTCCTAGGAAGGAAACATTAGATTGTTAGGTAGGAAGGTAGGAGACATTACCAGGGATGAGAAAGAAATAGATCTAACACTGAGATATTTTGCCAGAAGTGCTATCTCTGACTAGGGGCTCTGAATTAGCAAAAAGATAAAGAGAATTACACATCCTTGGATGCTATTTCCATGATAAAAATACCTGGGCAATAACTTAGTAGTAGGATGAGGAATAAAATAAGAGTTATTGAACAATCCTGATCACCACATCACCCCTTTAAAATTACTACAAGTGACAGATCTTCTGAGTAGTGCATTTTTTCCTTATTTTTTTAAAATATATTTTAATTTCTTTTGTTAAATATTTCCCAATTATGTTTAATTTTTTTAAAAATTCATTTTTTAAAAATTTGAGTTCCAATTCTCTCCTCTCTTACTCCTTGAGAAAGCAAGCAATATGTTGATTATACATCTGAAGACAAATGCATAGTTTTTAAAAGAGTTTTCCTTAGGAGATTGAAACCATTAAAAAAAAATCTATGTTCCTATCTATGTCTTTTAGATTACATCCACTTTTAGAGTCTTCACTTCTTAAAAGCAAAGCTCAGATGCCCTTCATTCTTTCTTGGTACTCTCTCTCCATACCCCAGTTATTAGTGTTTCTCTCTCTCTCTCTCTCTCTCTCTCTCTCTCTCCTCTCTTTCCCCCCTCTCTTCTCTCTCTCCCTCCAAATTTCCTTGGATAATTTTGTATATGTTATGTATTTACTTATTTCTGCATTCATATGGTATTGCCCAGGAGAACATACTCTTTGAGTGTCAATACTGTCTTGCTTTACCATGGCAAACCCAGAAGATCTTGGAGAGACTGAACCTCAGTTCTATGGTGTCTGCTTGCATTGTGGCAAACCAATGTGTTTTGAAGGGAGAGGGGATACAGGTTTTTAATCAGGAATTAGCTGAAGTTAAAGGGTAATTTCTTTTTTTAAGTCAAAAAGAGGCCTGGGACAAACACCTGATTTTACTAGTGAGAGGAAATGGAATTCAAAAGACATGTATATTCGAAACATACTACATTCATGTAGTATGAATGATATAGAAATTTTTTTTCTTCTGCAATAAAATGATGCCTCTTGCAAAAAAAAATGTAAGAGGAAGCAAATAGGAGGGTAACACTAAGTTGTAGGTAGGTGGGTAGGAAACATTACTAGTGATAAGAAAGAAATAGATCTAATATTGAGATATTTTGCCAGAAGTGCTATCTCTGGCTGGGGGCTTAGGCTTGATGAAATATCCAGGGAAAAGCATCTCAATTAAGACAGAAATGAGAATGGACTGTGACCCTAATGACTAAGCCCAACTGTTCTTATCACAATTTTGTCACAGGGAAACCTAGTTGTATTTTCAGACATTACTAAATGTTGAATCACTTAAAATTTTTTTTAAACCCTCACCTTCCACTTTAGAATCTATACCGTGTACTGGTTCTGAGGCAGAAGAGTGGTAAGGGCTAGGCAATGGGGGTTAAGTGACTTGCCCAGGGTCACACAGCTAGGAAGTGTCTGAGGCCAGATTTGAATTCTCTAGGTCTGGCTCTCAATTCACTGAGCTACCCAGCTGCCCCCTTGATTTACTTTTAGATGGCTGCATGTGACATTAAAGTCACAGAAAACATCCTAGATTCATAACCATGTCTACTACAATCATAGTGACAACAAACATTCTACTCTGTACAGATGCAAGGCGATGCTTTGGGTGTTAGGAGAGATGACACATTTGGAGAAGACAAAGTTCCTACCTTCCTAGCAAGGGAACCTATTCAATTCAACCAAAACTATTAAGATGCTCCTCTTTGCAAGATGGATTAAGACTAAGCATTGGGGATACAAAGACAAAGTGGAAAACCACCTCTGACCCCAAGGATCTTCCATCTTAACTGGAACTAGGAAATGAACAGACAGGCTTCATGGCACCCTCACCTTTTTACCAAATGGATTTCCACGTTGGCCTTCTTTAACTCTGCAGCCATTTGGAGTTTGCTTATGGTTTCCTGTGCTGCTCTAAAAGACAATTAAAAAAGTTGTTTTGCATTGGTGTTTAAGCAAACAAAATAGGAAGCCATTCTTTGCAAGAGAACTTGTTTTAAAGTGACAATTTAACAATAGAAAAGATGCTAACATTTTCAAAGCATCTACTGATTTCTGGTCATTTTCTCGGAGAAATTCTTCAAAAGCGTAGGCATCTTCTTGAAGCTTTTTTTCTGCATTAAGGAGTTGCTGTTCCTTCATCTCCATACTTCTCTGAAGCTGCATTATTGTCTTCCTTTTGGTGGCTAATGTGTACTACAAAGACAAAAATACAGAAGATACTGATGGCATCATTCCAGGTAAATGCTGAACAAATTTATTTCATGAATACATTTCATCCTTCCACTGTTAGACACTAAAATGGAAAACCAGCCAACCAACCAAAAAAGAGCTTCCAGAAACTCAGAACACTGGGAAATGGGATCTTAGGGCAAATCCCTTAATTTCGTGGAGCCTCGGTATCTTCATCTGTAAAGCACAAGAGTAAGATCTGAGGATCTTAGAGTCCTAATGCTCATGTCATTATAAAGACACTTCTATACAGCCCTTCAAGGTTTACCTTCGTCAAGACAACCACGTGGTTTTAGGATTCTGTGAAATAGATGAATTTCAATGGTTTCAGTTTTGCTTGGCTCTCTCATAAGAATGTATCAACAGCTTTACAAATGTGCAGAAAAGTAGAATACTTAAGTGACCTATGTATGAACAGAAGCTAATAAGTCTTTTTTTATGCCATTTCCACAGGGCAGAAAGCAGAGGGTCATCATCCAAGGCAGAGGCAGGACAATTTTTCTCTCGCCCACAGAATTTGTGGTCAATCATAAAGTACTATGTTGTTGCTGTTGAATCATTTCAGTCCTGCCCAACTCTTTGTGACCCTATTTGGGGTTATCTTGGCAAAGATTCTAAGGCAAACAGGGTTAAGTGACTTGCCCAGGGTCATCCTGCTAGTATCTGAGGTCACATTTGAACTCAGACCTTCCTGATTCCCATCCAGTGCTCTATGTTTTGTGCCAGCTAGCTGCCCTGTTCAGCGCCAAGTTATATGTTAATGCCAGCTCTACATTTCCTAAAGTTCATACTCCGGAGTATTCTCTCTCTTATTACAGTTACTACCAGGGACTTTGGCACCAACATTTCCATTTTCTGATATGAAAGGCAACATAAGTAAACTACCTTGCTTGTAGCCATAAAAGCTACCAGCGTCAGAGGAATCTATTTCTCTTCTGAATAGGCTTCAATCCTATAATAATTATAATAATAACCATTCTTTTAAGTTTGAAAAAACCTTTACATACATTAGCTCATTTGATCCTCACAATAACCCTGTTAGCTAGCTGCTATTATCATCTCCATTTTCCAGATGAGGAAACTGAAGCTAAGAGTGGGCAAATGACAGGAGTGTCAAACAGCTAAGAAGTAACTGAGAGGCAGCATTTGAACTCAGGCTTTCGTGACTCCTAGTGCAGCAGTCTATAGACTGTACCACCTAGTTGCCTCAAGGATAGGAGTGGAGAAGGGTGGAGAGAGGTAGCATTGCTTCAATCCAATTTTGGCTGGGAGGTTTTCAGCAGAATTAGAGTGGGCTACTTGGAGGAAAAATGCAGCTTGTGGTTGGGACGTCTTTTTTCTTCATTGCTACAGCCCACCTGTATTTCTAGGAGCTCTGGATAGGAATTCTATGGCATTAAAAAATTATAATTACAAAATATAAAAATTAAAATGAAATAATCTCGATTTATATATACATATACATTTTAAATTTTAAATTATATTATATACTTTAATATTATGTAATGATAAATGATCTATATTTATATATACATATATTTTTAAATTTAAAATTGTATTATATAATATAAAAGCATATATAAAATGACATTAATTTATGAAAATAGATATTCTATAAAATAAATTAAAATTTAATATATAATATTAAAGTTTAATTAACATTATATATTTATTTTGAAATATATTTATATATATTTATAATAAAAATATAAAAAATAAATATATATAAAATTTTAATAAAAGTATAATTTAAAAAATATGTTATAATGGGGGCAACTAGGTGTTTCAGTGGATGGAGAGCCAAACCCAGAGATAGGAAGTCCTAGGTTCAAATATGGCCTCAGATATTTCTTAGTTGTGTGACCCTGAGGAAGTTACTTAATCCCAGTTGCCCAGCCCTTACCACTTTTCTGCCTTGGAACCAATTCACAGTATTGACTCTAAGATGGAAGGTGAGGGTTTAAAAAAAAAGTATGCACTGAATTTGCAACCATAATTTCACAAATTAAATGACTATATATTGTATAATCCCATTGTATTGTGATTTTTTTAATTAGAATTTTAAAAAATTTGAACCCAGGACCTTCCATCTTCAGGTCTGGCTTTCTAGTCACTGAGCCACCTCACTGCCCCTTCAGAGGGTTTAAAAATAATATTGTACTTGAGCATGTTAATATCTATCTGCATTCAAAAAGCGTTGGGGAACTCTCTATGTATTATTATTCAGTCAACAGAAGTTGTATCTGCTTATCTATTCTATGGAGTCATTGAATAAAATGACTGGGGTTGTTTTGTTGCTAAGTTTGCTTAGCCTCTTTGCAATTACTCCATGGCTCAGTTATCCAGCTGCCACATTTGATATGAAAGAACTAACATGTGAGTTGCAGAGCAGGGCGCCTGCCACATGGGAAACATTCTATAAATGTTAGCTATTGAGCAAAGTCACTACAATTCATTCAAAGCAAAATGCTTTGAAAATACCCATTAGTAATGCTGTTAAAGAGCTCTACTCTAAGCTTACAGAAAAAATACATTTCATTTATTACCTCCAGCATAAACCTTTCTCTCTGATCACGAATAAATTCTTGTATGGACTTTTTGGAGTCTGCACCTCCTTTTAAGAGAAGTGAAATATATTTAGCTTGAGGTCAGTAGCAATCCAAGTTAAATTAATCAGCACTATTTTTAGATTAAGTGGTAATATGAGTTGTAGTTATATATATACAGTATACCTGTATTCATCCAAGTGTTTAATAAACTTATTACCTTTAAAAAAAACCACTCTTATCTTTCATCTTAGAATCAAGTGTCTGAAGCCAAACTTGAACCCAGGACCTCCCATCTCTGGGCTTGGCTCTCTATCCACTGAGCCACTTAGCTGCCCCTAAACTTATTACCTTCTTTAAATAAACTTACATGTCATTTCTCCCCTTTCAATTCTCAAAAACTTAATAATGAGGAGGATCCTGATAAATTTATACAACAACGAGATGGACTTTAAGGTTGGACTGGTTTGTCGAAGAAATATTAATTATAGATTTATTTTTATTTTATTATTTTAATTTTTATTTAGTTAATTAATTTAGAATATTCTTCCACGGTTACATGATCGTGTTCTTTCCCTCCCCTCTTCCCACCGTGTAATTAAAATCTGTTACCCTAAAAACTATGATCCCCAGCAAAACTATGATTCCCAGCATTCCACTCACTTCTTGTCACTATGTGCTGATGTAGATAGGACATAAATTTGGTGGAGTTCTGTGTCTCCAGCTTTCCTTCCTGTCTTGGCTTTGGTAAAGCGGGGATTTTTGAGCAGGTAGAAAACTTAGTCATATGGTTCTATTTTGTCAGATAATACACTTTATAAAAATAATACTTGAAGTATTGGAAATTAATTTAAATCCTATACCACCTCCCTCCCATAGCCAATAAGCAATCCCACTGGGTTTTACATGTATCATTTATCAAGTTCTATTTCCATATTATTGATATTTGCACCAGGGTGATCGTTTAGAGTCTACATCCCAATCATATCCCCATTGACCCATGTGATCAAGCAGTTGTTTTTCTTCTGCATTTCTATTTCCACAGTTCTTCCTCTGGCTGTGGATAGCATTCTTTCTCATAAATCCCTCAGAATTGTCCTGGATCATTGCATTGCTGCTAGTAGAAAAGTCCATTACATTTGATTGTGCCACAGTGTATCAGTCTCTGTGTATAACATTCTCCTGGTTCTGCTCCTTTCACTCTGCATCACTTCCTGGAGGTTGTTCCAGTTCACATGGAATTCCTCCAGTTCATTAATTAATCATAGATTTAGAGCGAAGAGGAATTTCAGATGCCATTGGATTCATTTTATTTAACCCTTACATTCTGTCTCAGAATTGATACTCAGTACTTCGTACTGAGTATCAATTCCAAGTAGTATGGGCTTGACAATGAGGGTTAAGTGACTTGCCCAGGGTTGCACAGCTAGGAAGTATCTGAATTCAGATTTGATCCCAGGACCTCCCATCTCCAGGCTCTGTGCTCTGTCTACTGAGCCATCAAGCTGCCCCATGTGAAAGAGGAATAATCCAGGGACTTTGAATGACAGAGACTGGAAGAAATGCAAAGGTTTCCATCCACAGTGGGGGATGATTGAGAAGGCTTGGAATCTTGAGGGAAGAGGAGATTCCAGGGGAGAGGCAGTTGGTCTCTCTCTCTATCTTGAGACTGGATCCTGAGCACTAGACTAAATCCCTCCTTGAACTTGAACCACCATCCCCCCTCAATATCCAAAGATACCAAGAAGTGTGGCAGAAATCTGAAAAGAATAAGAAACAGCCTAACAAGATATCACACAGCTCCTGTGACACCCTGGGTCTGGGCATTGGCTCTGCTGTGACAAAGACCAGGGGTCACAAACCTGAACCTCTCAGAGGCCAGACTTAGGTCAAGCCTAAGTCTCTCAACTTTGGAGGGAGGGAAAGGGGGATTTAGACAGACAGGGACTTCCTTTCCCCTCTTTCCTCTAGATCCCTACCCTTCAGACATCTTCCTGTTTTACCCCTGATCATTATTGTTAGAATAAAGAGTTGTCATTTATCCTAAATTGATTTTCCTTGTGAGTGAAGGGAATAATTACTGTGGAAGAAGGAGAGAGCCGATTTCTCTCTCTTTCCCCAAGGGAAGAGGTTCATCTCTAAGATCAGTTATTAGAGGGAAGTAAAGGTAGGGTTAGTGAGGAGACATATTTGAAGAAGACTGAAGGGGGGAATAATCCATCTCACCCTGCTTCTGCCTTCTGGCATAAAACATCAGCTCTTTCTCCATAACACCCAAACCAACCCTCTAATACACCCATCTGGTTCATTCCACCCCTCACCCCAAACTGGTCCATTTTTAAGATGAGGAAATGAAAATCCAAGTCCACAAAGGTAGTAAATATCAGCATCTGGAATGAAACCCAGCTCCTCTGACTTTGCATCTAGGGCTCTTTCCATACTAACATGCTGATGCCTGTCTTGACAATTCAGTGATGGATTAGAAACAACAAAAAAGGTCCATTTCCTAGTCATCAGTGTAATGAAAAAACAAATCACTGGCAGATTTTTCAATGTTGGGTCCTTCCTGAGTTAACCATGAAATGGTAGTTCCCTCCCCGCCCCCCCAAAGTCAGGGAACCTCCAAGAAAGTCCCTGTCTGTCTAAATCCCCCTTTCCCTCCCTCCAAAGTTGAGAGACTCAGGCTTGACAGCCTGGCCTCTGAGAGGTTCAGGTTTGTGACCCCTGGCTATTCTCATCACTTGCCACCACTCTAATAGGGAGATGCTATTATTTTCCTCATTTTACAGGAAAAGAAATTGGCCCTTCAAAAAAGTGAAGCAATGTTGTCTCAGGTCACAACCCTTCTAAAATTCTAAGGCAGGATTTGAACCCAGTCCATCATCCACGCTATCACACAGTCTCTCTTGACAAAGGGCTGAATTTGTTCTGCTTGTCTCCAGAGGGTGAACCTAGAATCAGTAGATTAGGTTGTAGAGGGAAGATTTAGCTTCTATAAAAGGAAAAACTTCCTTCCTGACAATTAAGGCAATGGAAAGAGGAAATTGAGTTTCGTAGTTGTAGGGGGAGCCCCAATCCAACACTGGCAGGCCTCCAGCATGTACTGGAGGAAGGATTCAAATGACCAACACTAAACTCAACTCTCCAATTTTAGAGGATGGTCTTGGAGAGCAGCTTAGAGGGACCTCTTAGTCTATCTTGGGGTATTTTCTCATTATCTCTATCTATCTATCTGTGTCTGGGATTCTGTCTGTCTCTGTGTTTTTGTTTCTCTCTGCTTTCTCCTTCCTCCATGTGCCTCTGTCTTTGTATTTCTTTGTGTCTCTGGCTCTGTCTCTCTCCTCTGTCTCCCAGCTACCCATGTGTGTCTTTCTCTTTGTATTTTTTTGTCTGTGTCTGTGCCTCTCTGTCTGTGATTCTCTCTCTTCTTTCTCCCCCAACCCAATGTGTGTCTCTCCAACCCACCTTTCCCATTTTATTATAGAGGACTTCCTAGTATCCAGACAAACCTGCTCTTTTGTTCTTCTCCCATAATTTTCTACCTCCTCTTGTCTCCTGACTTAGCTAGTCTGGAACATTCTTCTTCCTCCTCTCTACCTCTTAAAATTCTTAGTGTCCTTAAAGATTCAGCTCTAGTCCCATGAAGCTTGTTCCTCCTCCAGCAGCTGGTCTCCCCCTTGGAAATGACCTTGGATTTATTTTGTCCATATTAGTGTGTATACATATACATACAAAGATATACACATGTATACAGAAAAATAGATTTAAAACATGGTGCTATTGTATTCAGTGTATTTTACATGTATACTCTAAGAAGCAGTATGATCTAGTGCAGTGATGGTGAACCTTTTAGAGACTGAGTGCCCAAACTACACTCTCACGTGAGTCACCCCCTTACTTCGGACAGGGGAGGGAAGAAGCGCTCCCATTGGGCTGCTGGGCAGAGGGGTGGGAGATATAAAAAAATATCATCAGGGATGGTGGAGAGGGAGAGAGGAGCAGCTCTGCTCAAGTCCCTCTGCCTTTCTAGTAATGTACTCTGGGGGATGGAGGTGGCTGAGTGCACACAGAGAGCACTCTATGTGCCAAATCTGGCACCAGTGCCATAGGTTCACTATCACTGGTCTAGGGGATGGGGGTTGGCCTTGGGCTCAGGAAAACCTTTGTCCAGGTCTCACTTGTGATACCTTTCAAGCTCCATGTCTGATTCTGGAAGTCAGTAGTCTGTTAAATAAAGAGATCAATGCTATCTATTTCATGGGATTATTATGAGACTGAACTGAGACTGTTGATAGATATGATATATAGATAGACAATACGGCTGTCATTTAGATCATGTTTTAAGGTTTATACAGATTATATATATGCATATGTTTGTATATATGTGTATATGTATGTATTATGCATGTGTATATATGCATATAATATCTATAAATATGTGTGTATATGTTTGTACTACTATTCTTCTAATGCTGGTTTCTACCTTTTCTAAAATGTAGAATCTTAGAGAAGTGTCTAAAATGATGGTGTCAAACAGAAACTTGGAGAACCACAAATTGACATTATCCATAATTTATATGAATATTGTTACAAGGGAATCACTTTAAAAGACTGATATATATTAATTTAAGGTCGCCAAGGAATCAGCTATGTAATTCCTAAATGAAAAACTCAAGTCAGCCGTCAGCCTTTTTTGGAGTTTAATTACAATAGGAGCAAGAAAGGAATTAGAGATATATATAGAGAGAGAAAAGGGGAGAGAAGGGAATAGGGCTTAAATACCCCTTCTGTTTAGGCTGGGCCAAAAGGCCCAAGCCCTTAGATAGCTGGGGCAAAGAAAAGAGATCAGTCCCTTTCACTCACGTGTCCAAAATGGAGAAACAGTCTCAGAGGCCCCCACCTTCAGCTTCCTTCAGAGCAAGCTTCCTCAGAGCCCAGGAACCACCGACCAAAAAACTCAATCCTCCTCCTCGAGTCTCCAGACCCTCCTATCTTTAAGGAAACCATCCAAGTTGCCTCCCCTCAGTCCTCACATCTACCAATCACTCTTCATCAATTTCCCTGTCAATGGAGGCTCTCGCTTAACCCAGGACCGCCCATCGGTTTCTGGCTTTTGCACATGTCTGTTGAAGGTCATATTTTTCAAATGATTAAATCTTTACTCTTTTGTTACAGCCCTTTCTAAATCCTGTTAACTTGAGTATGGTAGAGATTGGAATAATTAAATTTTGATCTAGGCTGCAGCCCTTACTCAATCCTATTAGGACTGAATAGGGTGGAGATTTATTCCAAGTATCTCCATTGTATCAATTCTAAAATCAATCAAGACTCAAAGAAATTCCTGTTCTATGCTTAAGCATAGGTCAAAGTCCTTTCCATTGTTCAGCAAAAGGTTTTCTGTCCTAAAGTAATCTTAAGAAGGGAAGAGAAGGAACCTCCCATGCCAATGGAGTTCCCATTCCAATAGACTATCAGTAAGAAATTTTCCAAGTATGAAATATCCAATGGTGAAATTTCCAACATTTATAAGTCTAAGGAAATTTGAGGTTTACAATCCCCCCTGATGATCATTGGGAGACTAGTCTCCCCATTGATCATTTAACATAATCATTTTGTAGTTCTAAATTCACTTCTAACTAAAGATATACACAATATTCAATTTTCTAGGAGAAATTAGAATAGTGAGAGAGGAAATAGAAAAGAAAAGAAAGCAAAACCAATGTTTGCTAGGCGCATTGACAGAAAGCCAAATTAGGGGCAGTCCCTTTTGGCATAAATGTTACAATAAATGTTCAATCAAAAGTTCAGTCCAATCAATCACATCCAAAGTTCATTCTTGATCTTCTTGATGAAGTGTAGGTTTTTGGCATCTTTCTGCAACAGTTCATTCTCTGGATATAAAAGTTTCAAGCTTCTTTCTTGAAGATCTTTTCTTGAACAAAATCAAAATCTTTGAATTTTTTATAAAAGTAAAATCTTAAACAAAAGTCTTGGATTTTTATAAAAATAAAATCTCAAACAAAAAAAATTCAAAAATTCTTAGATTTTAAATTAAAATACAATCCCCCCTGAAGTAAGTATTAAAAAAAAATATCAAGTTAAGCTCAGAATGCAATGTTCAGGTATGGGGTTGTATGTGTCAATTATCAAAAAAATAGAAAAAAATAATCAAAAACATAAGAAAAACTCAAAATAGACCTTGTATAGGTCCAGTTTAAAGTAATTTCTATCCCACAAGTATGTAGGACAGAATGCAGTAATATTTCACTTAGCCATTTGTAGCCAAGACTACAGGAAGTTGCCATAATATAAGAAGAAAAGAATTAGAATTCTATTTTGATGGGGAAATGTCATTCCCTTGTCTGATTTTTTCCTTCAGAGATATAGGGAGCCAGCATGATAGTCAAGCTTTGTACTTGTTTGAGTACTTCAAAAGGAGTGTAGATACAAGGAAGTCCTACGACTTAAACATAAGTTAAGCGTCGCAACCTTGAGTCTCACTTTAATATTTCATGTGTGCTCTATTGGCACTATTCAGGTTTAGTCTGTGCTCCTTGTTTTTATCCCTTTTCCTGGAATCAGACACAAATATTAATCACAGTCCTATAATATTTTATCAATAAATGGCAGGTTCCCATAGTTTAAAGCTTTTAGGCATATATTGATATTATAGCAAGAGTATATATATTAACTTGTATTACTGCAGGGAAAAAATATTAATATTAATTATGTGTACCTTCAGTACAAAAAATGAGAAAAAAAAATCAAATATTCTGATCAAAAAATAAAAGAAAAGAAATAAGAAAAAATAAGAAAAAAAATCAGTAATTCAATATATTCTTGAAAGAAAAAAACCAGCATCCATTTGTCTATGGATTATTATCTCCAATTCTTATGATAAGATAGAGTCACAATTCATATGATAAGATAGAGTTAATCAGTCTCAGCAGAAGATGCTTTCTTCACATGTGAGCAGTGAATCCAAGAGTCTCTTTCTCCAATCTTTATAGATGTTGGAGTAGTTAATAATATTTGGAATGGTCCTTCCCATGAAGGTTGAGTTGCTCCAGTTCGCTTGAAATTCTTGATATAAACTTTATCTCCTGGGTTCAGGTCATGCAGAGAAAAGTCTAATGGTCCAGCTTGTACTGCAGCTCCGGATTCATGAAGTTCACGTAGTTTGTGCTGTAACTCCTGTATATAGGAAGCAATAGTAATATCTCCCCCTAATAGCGATGTATAAGCCGGGGAGAAAGGCTTAGCCTGTATAGGCGGATGTCCAAAAAGCATCTCAAATGGTGAAATATGTAAGTCTCCTCTAGGCCTGCTTCTAAGATAAAATAGGGCCAGAGGGAGAATTTCAGGCCATTTTAAATGGGTCTCAGTGCATAATTTGCCAATCATAGTCTTAAGTTCTTTATTCATCCTCTCCACTTGGCCTGAGCTCTGGGGGTGATATGGAACATGGAATTTTGGAGTTATCCCCAAGCAAGAATATATTTGATTTAAGACAGAATCGGTAAAATGACTCCCTCTATCGGAGTCAATACGTGCTGGTAGGCCAAAACGAGGAATAATTTCTTTTAAAAGTATCTTTGCAACAAAATCTGCTGTGGCTCGGGTCGTAGGAAATGCTTCCGGCCATCTGGTTAGTTGATCTACAATTACTAGACAAAATTTATAACGTCCAGCTTTTGGCATTGTAATGAAATCTATCTGTAGATGTTCAAAAGGTGTGTAAGCCAGAGGACGTTCCCCCAAAGGCTTTTCCACGATATGCATGTTGGTTATATGCCTGGCAAATAGGGCAGGCTGAACATACTTTAGAGGCTACAGTAGTTATACCAGGGGCTATCCATACTCTCTTGACAGAGTCCACGATGCCCTGGGTGCCAAAATGACCATTTTTATGAATAGATTGGCAAATTTGGTTATAGAAACTTCTAGGGAGCAGGGGTTTTCCTTCAGATGACACCCATACTCCATTAATTTGTTTTGCTTTAAATTTTTGTTTCCATTTTTCCACTTCCTTTTCATTATAGGAGAGTGATAAATTTAAATTATCAGTGGTTGTTAATGTTAAAATTAATCCAGGTCCTTCTATGGCTGCTAGTTTTGCAGCGGCATCTGCTCGGTCATTTCCTCTAGAGACAGGGTCAGAGCCACCTGTATGGGCAGAGCAATGAACTACAGCTAGGGCTTTAGGCAGTTTGAGAGCAGAAAGAACTTCATTAATAATTTCTGCATTAGCTATGGATTTTCCAGCTGAGGTTAAAAATCCTCTTTGGAGCCATAGCATCCCGACTGAGTGACAAATGCCGAAAGCATATCTAGAATCTGTATAAATTGTTGCCTTTTTATCCTTGGCAATTATACAAGCTTGTTTTAGAGCTATGAGTTCTGCTCCTTGAGCGCTAATGTTAGAAGGTAGTGAAGCTGACCATTCAGTGGCAAATTCTGAGACTACGGCAGCTCCAGTGTAACTTATGCCATCCCTCATAAAAGAGGAACCATCGGTAAATAAAATCAGATCTGCATTGTCTAAGGGAGTGTCCAAGAGATTATCTCGAGGCTTTTCTGCCATGGACACTAATGTTTCACAGTTATGTAGTGGTTCTCCTGAAGTAGGTAAATCTGGAAGCAAGGTGGCAAGGTTAAGAGTTGAACAGCGTTTCAAGGTAATATTTTCACTATTTAATAAGGTTATTTCATACCTTGTAATTCTCTGATCCGAGAATGCCTGTGTTCTATGTTTTACCAATAATGCTTCAATCTCATGTGGGCACATTATTGTTAATGGACATCCCAATACTAAATCAACGGTTTTTGTTACTAGTAAGGCTGTAGCAGCTACTCCTCTAAGGCATGGTGGTGCTCCTGCTGCTACTGGGTCTAGTTGGGCAGAATAATAAGCAATTGGGCGCTGAGAAGGTCCCAAAGTCTGAGTTAACACACCAGAGGCTACTCCTCTTCGCTCATGCACATATAAAGTAAATGGCTTGTTGTAATCTGGGATGCCTAGAGCAGGGGCAGACATGATAGCCTTTTTCAGATCTGTTAGAGCTGACAAGTGTTCAGGCTCTAATTTGAGGGGTTCAGGAACTGAATCCTTTGTTAATGCTATAAGGGGTTTAGTGATTTCCCCATAGCAAGGAATCCATTGTCTACAAAACCCTGTTGCTCCTAAAATTGCTCTCAGCTGTTTCTTAGTGGTAGGAGCACTCAATTTTTGAATGTTCTCAATTCGTTTTGGAGAAATATAACGAGCACCCGCAGTCAAGATGAATCCCAAATATTCTACTTTTTGGAGACACCATTGAACTTTATCCTTAGAGATTTTATGTCCTCTTTTGTGCAATTCCAAAAGAAGGTGTTTGCTATCTTCTTGACATGTTTCTGCATCTGTTGAAGCCAAGAGTAGATCATCTACATATTTGATTAATTTGCTATTTTTAAATGTTATATTGTCTGTGTCTTGGCTCAAAATTTGCTCAAATAAGCTCGGACTTTCGACATAACCCTGTGGCAGCCGACACCAGGTATATTGTGAGCCCTTCCAGGTGAAAGCAAAAATATGCCTGGAGTTTTCATGTATTGGTATGGAAAAGAAAGCTGAACACAAGTCTACTACTGTAAAGTATGTAGCTGTGCTAGGAATAGATGAAATAATAGTATGTATGTTAGAAACTACGGAGTGTCTCTTTATAACATGATTATTCACTGCCCTTAGATCCTGTACGAATCTATAGATGTGCTTGCCATCGGGTCCTTTTTTTGGTTTTTTAATTGGCAGGATGGGCGTGTTGTATTCAGATTTGCAAGGGATTATTATTCCCTGTTCTATTAATGAGTTAATAACTGGTGTAATACCCTCAATTGCCTCCTTTGAGAGGGGATACTGAGGGATAGAAGGAGGTGGGCTAGATTTAGTTTTTATCTGCACAGGAACAGCAGATTTAAGTAAGCCTACATCAGAAGAAGATGTGGCCCAAAGGGACTCCGGTATATCTTTAGGTATTTCAAAAATGGAAGGTTCTTTTGCCTCCTGGTTTTCCGAGAGAAGTACAGGGAGTAATTTTAAAGATTCCTCTGGTACTTCTAATGATAATGAGCCATCTGGGGAGCAGGTTATTGTGGCTCTGAGTTTGCATAGAAGGTCCCTCCCCAGCAAATTTAAAGGGGAGTCAGGCATCAAAAGGAAGGAGTGTTGTACCTCTAGGGGTCCTACAGACACCATTCTAGGAGGAAGTCTTTTAACTCTTTGGGTTATTCCTGATACTCCCATTACATTCTCTGAGCCAATAGAATAACATTGTAAATCAGGTGTTCTCTTTAATACAGACCAGGAAGCTCCGGTGTCTAATAGACAATCATAATAAGTGTTACCCACTTTTAAGGTAACATGGGGTTCATTAGTATGGGGAGGGCAGTGGATAGGGACAACGGGTAGTAGGACATCAGGGTCTGGGAAATCAAAGGTTGTATCCTCTGATTCCTGTGCCCCAGCCCCCCCCGGGCACCATCATTGTGTTTGGGATATTCCTTGGGCACCCCCCTGAAGGGCACCTCTCTGAGGGTCATTAGTACCTCGAGTAATTTTTGGACGAGCGCCATTTCTCATATATTGTTGAGTATTATCATTAAAATTTTCTTCAATTTGAGCATTGTCATTAAATTCCCAATTCCTATTTCTATAATTCTGGTTTCTAAAGTTCTTATTTCTATATTCATTATAGTTATTTCCATAGTCATTATTATAATTTCTAGAATTCTGGTTTCTATAACCATTATCATAATTTCTATAGTTATTATTTCTAAAACCATTATTAAACTGTGTATTCCTTCCAAACATCTTAAGAAAGGTTCTACATTCCATCATTTTGTGGCCCTTCTTCTCACAGAAGTGGCAAGTAATGGATTGATAATTGGATTTCTGGAGAGGGGCAATTGTCGTTGGTTCATTATCATGCCCACTTTCTAATTTAGTTATCCTATCTATTACACATCTCATTTTTTTCTTCATTTCCTCCATGTCATCATTATTCTCTTTCTCCTTTTCTTCGTTTCCCTTAAAAACATATATAGCTGTTTTTCGCAATTCTTCAAGGTCCATATCTGACCATCTTGGGCATTGTGTTTTAAAATAATTTTTAATTACTTTGCATGAATTATTTACAAAGATTCTTCTAACTTGTCTTAAACTATTCTCTTTATTTAAGTCCCAATCTAAGTATCTGTCCCCAAACTCGATAATTCTGTCCATAAATCTGGAGGGTGTTTCGTTTTCCTTTTGCTTAATTTTTTCCAGTTCCATCCACTTATCTGTACTGTCCGCACATTCCTTCATGGCTGTGAGGATGGCCTCTCTACAACGGTATAGTTGTAGATAGTCCTCAGGATTATTATAGTCCCATTCGGGATCCTGAGATGGCCAATGTGCTGCATTACGCCCCCGGGTTTTGTTGACATGAGCAATTATTTTATTTTTTTCACGTTCACTTAAAAAAGCCTGTAGTAAGCTCTCAACGTCCTTGTAAGACGGATTATATTGAAAAAATATGTCTCCCATCTTTTTTGTTACTAGAAAAGGATCTTGTTCATATGTGGGGATATTTCGTGTAAATTCATTTATTTCTTGGGGAGTAAACGGTATCCTATGTCTTAAAGTCACCACATCCCCATTTCGTCCTATTTCAGGTACTTCTCTTAGAGGAAACAGGCCTCTAGTTGAATTTTGCACCTGTGGGTCAGTTTGACAAGGACAGGTTTCTCTAGGAGGACAAGATCTCCCTTGCATTGGAATTTGGTTTTCTGTAGGAGAAGGAACATGAGAAGCTGGGATTGCAGGGGAAGGGTTTTGGGGATTAAATTCAGACAAGATTTGCACTGCACGAGAGAAGCAGTCTGTTAACTGGGCTATAGGGAAGGTGTTTTCCATCTCTATTTCAGGGAAGGAAATTTCCTCATTCAAAGGTTCAGAAACAGGTCTGTTTCTGGTAGAGTGGGTGTTTGCCCATTGATCCTGTAAGAAACATTTTAGATCTTCTAATTGGGCTTGCATTTTTTCCTCAATTTTTCCTATTTTATCTTCCATATCTCCCATTTTATCCTCAATATTTCCTATTTTATTCTCAATATTTCCTATTTTATCCTCAAGTTTTTCTATTTTATTCTCAATATTTCCTATTTTATCCTCAATTTTTTCTATTGTATCCTCAATTTTTTCTATTGTATCCTCAATATTTTCTATTTTATCCTCAATATTTTCTATTTTATCCTCATTTTTTTCTATTTTATCCTCAATTTTTTCTATTGTATCCTCAATTTTTTCTATTTTATCCTCAATATTTTCTATTTTATCCTCAATATTTTCTATTTTATCCTCATTTTTTTCTATTTTATCCTCAACATTTTCTATTTTATCCTAATATAAATTAAATAGGGTAACTTAGCTAGGTGATAGTGGACAGAGTGCCAAGTCTGAATTCAGGAACACTCATCTTCCTAAATTCAAATGTGGTCTCAGACACTTACTAGCTGTGTGACCCTGTGAAAGTCACTTAATTGCTGTTTGCCTCAGTTTCCTCATCTGTGCAATGAGCTGGAGTAGGAAATGGCAAACCACTCCAATAACTTTGCCAAGAAAACTCCAAATGAGGTCATGAAGAGTCATGAAGACATCATGAAATGACTCAACAATGCACATATATTATATAATATATATTATAAACATATGCATATAATGTAAGGGAATAATTAAAGGGAACTTAAACTCCCTTTATTCTTTGTCCTTTCTTTTTTGCAAACCCTTACCTTCCATCTTGGAGTCAATACTGTGTAGAATAGTGGTAAGGGCTAGGCAATGGGGATTAAGTGACTTGCCCAGGGTCACACAGCTGGGAAGTGTCTAAAACCAGATTTGAACCTAGGACCTCCTGTCTCTAGGCTTGGCTCTCAATCCACTGAGCCACCCAGCTGCCCCCCACCTTCTTTTTAATTTAATCAATCAAGGACTTGGACTTCCCTCCCTCTGTTTTAATTTAATTAATCAGAGATCTGGAGGTATTTTTACCATTAAGATGTTCAGAGAAAGACCAGCCCACAGTGAAAGGAAGTAGAAACCAGAGAGACAGGAAGTGACAGGAGAAAAGGGCTTATAAAAAAAGGTGAGACCAAAGAGCTGAGCATTTATTCTGTATTGGTGGCTCTGGCTGAGAGATTCTGCATTGGTGGGTCTTTCTGAAAGAGGAGTTTGACTTTGGTAACTTACTTGGGTTGAAGAGACTCTCTCGGACTTCCACTTGGAGATTGGAACCTGGAGTCTGAGATTCTCCTGCTCTTCTGGTCAGAGGTTGGAACTTTGTTGGGGGAGCCAGCTAGATTTCTTCAGAGCAAACTTAGAGTGGTAGGCTAGACAATTTCCTATCTCCTTCCTACATTTCCCTCTCTTTACTATCTTTACTTTGCTGTAATAAAGCTATTAAAGCTACTAACCGACTCATAGTTTAATTTTCAATTATTGTAAATTGCAACCACAACTTTTTAAACTCTTACAATTTGACAAAACCTTTTTAACTATTACATATACATGTAAATATATAGCTTACACATAAAACATATATCATATGCAGTATATGATATGATAGAAACATTATGTTATTATGATATTGCATATAACATATTATACATGTTATATATAATACCTTACAAATATCATAATACACTATGTAAATAATTCTCTATAAACCTTAAGGCATTATCTAGTTGATAAGATGAGGACTTGACTTGTGATTCCATTTATTTAGGGAACTCCAGGGAGAGGAAAATCCCTCTACTAATGCAGGTTTCTACCTTTTTAAAAATTTATAATCTTTAAGAAATCCCTAGAATGATGGTATTAAACAGAAACTTGGAAAATCACATATTAACATTATCCATGTTGTATTGTATTTTTGTTTGTTCTCTATAATATTTCTCAATAACATTAAAGATTTCTCATTGACTTTTTAAAAACCCTTACCTTCCATCTTAAAATCAATACTAAGTCAGTTCTAAGGCAGAATAATGGTAAGGGCTAGGCAATGGGGGTTAAGTGACATGCCCTGGATCACATAGCTAGGAAGTGTCTGAGGTCAGATTTGAACCCAGGACCTCCTGGCTCTCAATCCGCTGAGTCACCCAGTTGCCCTCTCATGATGTTTCAATCTTGTTCATGGTGGGTCATGAGTTTGTTACCTTTGGTCTAAGAGTGGATTGGGGACTTGCCTAGGGTCACATAGCCAATATGTGTCTTTCCTGTAGGTCTCCTCCCTCTAAGATGAGTTCTCTAACTACTCTGACATCCAGCCCCTCCTATCATATAAATAGCAGCTATTATTATTAGTATTTATACACATGACAGTCCAAATCCTTCCCCACATCTGGCACACAGAATTCTCTTTGGCACTGATAGCACAGCCAGTGTTTAAATCTATTTCTCACTTGGAAAGAGAGGACAGAAATATTTTGAAGTATTTCTGCATCCCACACATCCCTACAAGAGGAGTCATCTTTGCTCATTGGTCCCAGGTCATGATTAGGAGAGCTTCTTCTATTGGGCTGGACAGGCGGATGCGAATTGGGACTTAGACTCAGCCCCAGTCTAGATCTTGGAACTTGTTCTCTTGTCTCAGTCCAGAGAGAAGCTTCCCTTCTTGGCTTTGCCTAACAGAAAGTTGGGGCACAAGATGGATTTCAGCTAAATTGCCTTCTGAGAGGCTACCACTTGGCCATTTTAGCTATGAAATCAAAAGTGGAAGCAGCCTTTCTAAGGAGATGCCTCCATTCTCACCTCCACTCATCCATTGTGTTGGCAAGTCGTTTTCAGTTGTAGCTAATTCTCCATGACCCCTTCTAGGACATTCTTTATTACCAAAATACAGTATGTTCATATTTTTATTATTTGACAGAGCCCAACACTGTTGTGCTAGCATTAACTATCATAGGATCACAGAAAAAGGAGTCGAAAGAACATTAGAGGTCATTGAGTCCAATCTCCTCCTTTTCCGTAGGTCTTGGTCAATGACACATGTAAAACCCAATGGAATTGCGCATCAGCTACAGAGTGGGGTTGGGGAGAGGGGAGGGAAAGAACAGGAATCTTGTAACCATGGGGAAATAGTCTACATTAACTAATTAAATAAAATTTAGTAAAAACTATCTCATCCTATCTTTTGACCATTTATCAGTTTGGGGATAGCTCTTATGCTTATAAATTTGACATCGTTCTCTATACATTTTAGATATGAGACCTCTATCCAAGAAACTGTCTACAAAAACTTTCCCCTCATTTTCTGCTTTCCTTCTCATCTTGTCTACATTAGCTTTATTTGTACAACATATTTTAATTTACTGTAATGAAAATAATGAAAATAAATTTTATATCCCAATCTCCTCCTTTTCCGGATGAAGAAATTGGAGTCTAGAGAGGGGAACTGAGTCCTCCAAGGTAGATTAGGCAATGCTAAGGCATGAACCAGTTGTCAGGGGAAGCCTGGTGTATTGGGCAGAGGTCTAGACCTGGGCTCAGGGAGACGTGGGTTCAAAAATGCTTCAGTCAGTTGTGATTATATCACCTCTGAGATCAGATTTGTCCCCTCAGAGAAGAGGGGGTTGGACTTGATGGCTTCTAACTTCTTTTCTAACTCTAAATCTAGGAATGCTGACCCAGTGTTGGGGTTCACAACCCCACATATGCTTTTTCACTGACTTCAGTTGCCTCACTTGTACTAACTTTTTTTCTCTGAAAAGTGGGAGAAAATGTCCATTGTATTTTGATTGCTTCATGTGCCACTAAAGCTTAGTTTCCTCATCTATAAAATGGAATAATGTAGTTGATGACCTCTATGGTACCTAGCTAGGGGAAGTTAGGTGGAGCAATGGATAGAGCACTGAGTGTGGAATCAGAAAGATTTATCTTCCTGAATTCAAATCTGGTCCCAGACACTTCTAGCTGTGTGACCCTGGGCAAGTCATTTCACCCCGTTTCCTTATCTATAAGATGAGTTGGAGAAGGAAATGGGAAACCATTCCAGTATCTTTACCAAGAAAATCCCCAAATGGGATCACAGAGTCAGACGTGACTGAAATGACTCAACAACAAACAATGCTACATCTATAATCCTTAGTTCATTGTTTTTGCAACCACTGGCATGTCAGTAGTAAGGAGGAGAGCCAAAATATAATTTAAACTTTTCTAGATGGCTCATAGCCAGTCACTAGGATAATTTACTATACTGGGTTGAAGATAATAGCTGCTTAGCTGAATCTTTACTGGAATTCAACATATCTAGTCCAGAAGAGATTTATTAAGTACCTCCTATATTCTAGGTAGCATATCCTAGGAGAGGGGTGTCAAACTCAAATGGAAACATACATAAAGATCCCTGCAAACCTCATCTTGACTTAGTTTACAATGTAATATTACCTATCTTTTAATGTATTTTTATTTCATTAATATTTCCCAATTAAGTTTCTAAAAAATCTTTACTTCTGTCTTAGAAGCAATACTAAGTATCGATTCTAAGACAGAAGAGTGATAAAGGCTACGTAGTTGGGGTTAAGTGACCTGCCCAGGGTCTTACAGCTAGGAAGTATCTGAGGCCAGATTTGAATCCAGGGCTTCCTGTCTCTAGGCCTGGCTCTCAATCCAGTGAGCCACCCAGCAACCTCCCAATTACATTTTAATCAGGTTCTAGCAGCAATCCAGAGTGTTTTACAGACACATGGATAGAGAACCAGGAAGACTTGGATTCCAAGCTTGCCTTTGACACTTACTGGCCATCCAATTCTCAAAGACTCTAAAATACAGAGAAAGTCATTCCATTAATTGATAGAGGGTGTTTCTTCTAGGAAATGGCAAAGCACTCCAGTATCTTTGCTGAGAAAATTCCAAATGGGATCACTATGAATCAGGCACGTTTTAACAACAAAAAAGGGCAGAGCTAGGAATTAGACCCAGGTTCTGACTCCTGATCTGCTGCACCAAACTTCAACCTCTTGATTCTTCCTGGTAATATGGACCCTTTTAGAATGAGTTACTGCTTTCCTAGGGAAGCCAACATTCCAAGTAATTCACAAGAAAGGCTTTGCTATATCGAGAACCTTTTCAAATTGACCAAATAATTTTTAAACCATGGCACCATTTCAAGTGTATATCCCTCTACATGAACAGAGTGGGAATTTATACTCTCTACTTTCCTTACTTAAAACAAACGGTCTCCCATTTTCACCCATTTCATCTTCATTGATCTCTACTACATGGCGCAGGGGAAAGACAACTGGCTTTGGAGTCAGGAAGACCTGGGTTCCAGTAGTGCTTCAGACACATCCCTGATATGGAACCACAAGCAAGTCTAGCAGCTAATGCCAGAGGCAACTTTCTACGGTTTTAAGTTATAGATAAAGTGAAATAATGTTTGTAAAGCACCTTAGAAACATTAAAGTGCTCTGAAATACTATTATCACCATCACCATCACCATCACCATCACCATGATTACTAGCAGTATCATCATCATTCTTAGACAAAGGATGCATGTGCATGTATGTCTCTACATCAAGTCCCCTATATGAATGGAGTAACAAGTCTGGACAAAGACATCCTGCCTTCCATTACAAAATATTACATGCCATCTCTTAATAGTATGTCTTTTTCTATGAGCTAATGTAATAGCTATCATTTATTTAGTATGTAATCCATTAGATGGTAAACTCCTTGAGGGCAGGGACTGTCTTTTGCCTCTTTTTATGTCTGCAGAGCTTAGCATAGTAACTGGAACATAGTAGATGTTTTAATAAAATAAATGTTTGGAGGCAGCCGGGTGGCTCAGTGGATTGAGAGCCAGGCCTAGAGATGGAAGGTCCTGGATTCAAATCTGGCCTCAGACACTTCTTAGCTGTGTGACCCTGAGCAAGTCACTTGACCCCCATTGCCTAGCCCTTATCGCTCTTCTGCCTTGGAACCAATCCATAGTATTGATTCTAAGGTAGAAGGTGAGGGTTTTAGGAAAAAAAAGTTTGTTAAATTGAATTGAATTGAAAATGTTTGCAGAGCACTTTACAAATATTATTTCATTCAATCCTCATACTTGCCTTGGGAAGTACGTGCTGTTATCCTCATTTCACACCCGAGGATTAGAGAAATTAAATGACTTGTCCGGAGTAACATAGCTAGTATGTGAGGCTGGATTTGAATATGGCTCTTCCTAACTTCTAGACCAGAGCTCTATACACAGCATCACCTAGCTGCCATTATTAGAACGAGAAGATGCTCCAGAGCCTTATTTAAGACATCCTGAGCCATAACAGGAGGTATACTGGAGCCAGCTATAAATGGCTCATGTCAGCGATGGTTAAATTTTCAGCAATCATCAGGGCTCAACTTATTGTTTTGATGATTATCTAGACCAGGGGGGGAGGTCAGCAAACTATTAACCTCAGTCAGAGGCAATTAATGGTTGATCACTGGTGTAGACTTGAAAAAGGGATGGTGAAAATGTTAAAAATGCAGATTAAACTTTTAAAATGAGACATGCATCCATCTCCCCCTCCCCAAAAGCTGGTTATTAAATATTCAGCAGCCTACAGATGGCTATTACTAAGTGGATGATTTAATAAAAGGAATATCATGCAAATCCAGTGTGATTTGTACTCACTGTCTACAAAGCTGAGGATGAGAGTGGAATCTAGCCCCATTTCACGAGCAGCTGATTCAATGGGGATATTTATTTCTGCCAGATGTGATCGATTCTTCATTCTGGATGAAAAAGTAGTTTTTTCACATACTTTCCTTTTTCGGTTCAAACATTTTACCTGCACATATAGAAAATTAAATAAGATTTTCTAAAGAAATGCATTACTATTTGTCAGCAATGGGCACACATGGCTGAAATGTATTCTTTGCTCCTTTATCATTATTTATTGTTCAGTTATTTTCAGACATCTGACTCTTCGTGATTCTTGGGGGTTTTCTTATTGGAGTGGTTTGCCATTTTCTTTTCCAGCTCATTTTACAGATGAGGAAACGGAGGCAAACAGGATGAGATGACTTGCCTAGGATCATACAGTTATGAAGTGTCTGAGGTCAGATTTGAACTTTGGAAGATGATTCTTCCCGACTCCAGGTTGGGTACTTTAAGCCATCTTGCTGCCCTACCCTTTATCATTAAGGCTTCTGCTAGTTCATGAAGTATATAACCTGAATTTTTTTGCAAATGATATAAATTATGCATCATGATGTTGGCCTGGTTTTCAATCTACTGAGCCATGCAGATGCCCCTACTGTTACAATTTGCCCAACAATGTGTATTGGGAACCTCTGGATTTTCAAGGGAGATGAAAAAAGAAAAGGAAACAAAACTTTGAGTAATAGGATTTAGAGAAGAAGGGAACTTTAGAATTCAACTCCCTCATTTTACAAATTTTACCCATCATTTTATTTGTATCTAATTCTAAATTATGATTACAATAGTGGAGGGAATTTCCTCTTTGGGTACCTAGTGCCAGTGAAATTACAGTTCTGATGCCCCAAAAGACAACCATTTATATACAATTAAAAAAGCCAACCCCCCCCACAATTTTTCATAGTATTTCAATGAATCAAGGGAAAATTGTTTATCAGGTGCCTATGATGTGCCAGGAACCAGATTAAGCACTGTGGATATGAAGACATAAAATGAAAACTATCTCTGACCTAGAGGAGCTTACATTGGATTGGGAAATTCCTTTATATTTTTTGTTATTATTCATTCCTTTTAGTAGTTTCTGACTTTTTGTGACCTCCTTTAGTGTTTTACTGGCAAAGATCCTGGGGTGGTTTGCCATTTCCTTTTCCAGTTCATTTTAACAGATGAGGAACTCAGATAAACAGGGTTAAATGACTTGTCCAGGGTCACACAACTAGGAAGTGTCTGAGACCAGGTTTGAATTCAGGACTCCCATTTTCCTATCTCCTCTTAAAGAGAATGATAATAATAGACAACATACCAAAATCTATGGGATACAGCAAAAAAGGGAATTATAGGAAGATTTATATCTCTTTATATCAATAAAATAAAAAACACATCAAATCAATTGGGAATGAAATTAAACTAGAAAAAGAACAAAATAAAAATCCCCAACTAAGCCTCAACTTGCAAATCCTAAAAATTAAAAAGTGAAGTCCCAAGGGCTCACTGGCCATCCCACCACCTCTTCTGATCATCCATACCAAAATTCAGAAAATACCTTGCTGGGTTGCTCAGTGGATTGAGAGCCAGGCCTAGAGATGGGAGGTCCTAGGTTCAAATCTGGTCTCAGATACTTCCCAGCTGTGTGACCCTGAGTAAGTCACTTGACCCCCATTGCCTAGCCCTTACCACTCTTCTGCCTTGGAACCAATACACAGTATTGACTCCAACACAGAAGGTAAGGGAAGAAAGAAAGAAAGAAAGAAAGAAAGAAAGAAAGAAAGAAAGAAAGAAAGAAAGAAAGAAAGAAAGAAAGAAAGAAAGAAAGAAAGAAAGAAAGAAAGAAAGAAAGAAAGAAAGAAAGAAAGAAAGAAAGAAAGAAAGAAAGAAAGAAAGAAAGAAAGAAAGAAAGAAAGAAAGAAAGAAAGAAAGAAAGAAAGAAAGAAAGAAAGAAAGAAAGAAAGAAAGAAAGAAAGAAAGAAAGAAAGAAAGAAAGAAAGAAAGAAAGAAAGAGGAAGGAAGGAAAGAAAGAAAGAAGAAAAGAAGGAAAGAAAGAAGGAAGGAAAGAAAGAAGGAAAGAAAGGAAGAAAGAAAGAAAATACCCTGCTATATGCAAACCATAGGAGCTTTAGTATTGGATGCCACTCCCCCATTAGAACAAAAGCTCCCCAAGGGAAGTATTTCCAGGCCTTACTACCATGTAAGATCCATAATAAACACTCAGTTCTCTTTGTCATCTTCATTCATAATACAGTGCCTCATCATAAATCCGTAAAAGTCTTGCTGTCAGATAATCTTTAGGTATTTATTGGATTAACCGTTGTCCATTGTCCTAGTTAGAAATACTGACCTTTTCTTTTTCTTTGGCTTCTTTTTGTTTGAAGAGAAATATATCTTCTAAGTAGTATGTATAAGGCATGGTGCTTTCTCTTCTGACTTTCTTTGACTTTTCTGTTGGGGAAAGGAAAATCTCTTTTTCAGGGTCATTTTTATATCTAAAATGCAGCCTAACGTGTAATAATCCTTCCCAGATTGCTCGCCATCTCAGGGAGGGGAGCTGGAGATAGGAAGGAGAGAATTTGGAACTCAAGATTTTAAAGAAAAGAAATATGGAAATATGGAAATAGGTATCAAGTGATAATGTTTGTACAACCCAGTGGAATTGCTTGTTGCCTTTGGGAGAGAGGAGGGAAAGAAAATGAATCATATAAGCATGGAAAAGTATTTTGAAATAAAATAAAAATCTAAAAATAAAAAAAAATAAAAAATTTAAAAACTACTTTATATGTACCTGGGGGAAAATAAAATATTATTTTAAAACAAACAAAAGAGCTCCCCTAGCCCCATATGTGCACCCACTTTAGTCATTATTCAATCTAGAGGCCATAGACAGGGTAACTCTAGTCAAAATGCAAAGACTGTGAAATTCCAAGCCTGGTCCCCTCTCTACTGCCTCTGGCTCTCTAGTGTCACAAAACAGAATAAATTTAATAATTTACTACTATGTGCCAGGCACTGTGTTAAATGCTATACAAATGTTATCTCATTTAATTCTCACAGCAGCCCTGGGAGATAGGTGCTGTTATTATCCCCATTTTTCAGCTGAGGAAACTGAGGTGAACAGAGGTTAAGTTACTTGTCCAGGGTCACACCGCTAGGAAGTGTCTCTGGCTAGATTTGAACTCAGGTCTTTCTGACTCCAGGCTCCTATCCACTCTAAACCTATCTGCTTTTAGGCTGACTGTGATCAATTTTCTTTTCTTCTCCCTTGGTATCTGAGCAATACTGAAACTCTAACCCTTTCCTGTCTTCTCTTCTCCCAGTCCAGACTTCAAAGTCCAGCCATTATCCAGAGGGCAAGACGACCTGGCAGAAAGAGCCAGAGGTCAGGAGACTGGTGGGGCAGTTTTCATGCATTTCCACCAGGGGTCGCTGCTTTCCTGAGAAATAAAATAAGGGGGATTTACAGTTTAAATGGGAGCTTCAATTTTAGCCCAAGATAAAAGGCTATGATCATAATAGAATGATAAGACTATAGCTTTAAAGCTGGAGAATCATAGTCTAACTTCTTTTTCAGATAAGTAAATTGAGGTCCAGACAAACTAAGTGACTCACCTGTGGCTGGACACATTTTCTTTTTAACTTAAACACGCAGAGAAGACAAATATTCTTAAAATGCCAGTGTTTTAGCTACTGAGCCAGAATCCCAAGAAACACTTCCAGGGCATTAATGATCACAAGATTGTAGACTTGGGCCTGGAAGGGAATCCAGAGTCCACAGAGTCCAGCCCCATTATTTTACAGATAAGGAAACTGAGGCTGAGGGAGATGAAATGCCTTGGCTCAAGCTCATACCACTAGGAAGTGATTCCAAGTCCAGTGCTTTTCCCATTTTACCATGCTGCCTCTTAAAAACATAGAAATGGTTTATTTTCTAGGATTTGTCTAAGGTAACAAGTCAAAGAGATATTGTAAATATCTAGGGTTCATAATCAAATTTTCATCTTTTTTTTTAAACCCTGACTTTGTCTTAGTAACAACTCTAAGACAGAAGGGCAAGGGCTAGGCAGATAGGGTTAAGTGACTTGCACAGGGTCATACAACTAGGAAGTATTTGAGACCAGGTTTGAATTTAGGATCTCCTAATCCCAAGCCTGACACTATCCACTGTGCTAGCACTTTAAAACACTGAATTATTCCCCTATTGTACCCTTCTCCCTTGTGCTTATGAGAGGCAAGCACTGTGGCAACCCCCCTTTCCTGAGAACACCTATACCACATACCTGAGGGTCTCTTCTACCAGACTAGAAACAGTACTTTTTGGAAAATAAGTCTGTCAGGGGCAGCTAGGTTACATAGTGCATAATGCCAGACCTGAAATCAGGAGGAGCTGGGTTCAAATCTGACCTCAGATGCTTCCTAGCTAAGTGGGCAAGTTACTTAACCTAACACTTACCTCTCTTCTGCCTTGGAACCAATATACAGAATTGATTTTAAATAGGAAGGTATGGTTTATTTTTAAAAAATCTTCTCCTTATCCCTCGATTTGGTAGTTTTCTGCTCAAATTGTCTTCTTTCCATCTATCCATCATCTATCTATCTATCTATCTATCTATCTATCTATCTATCTATCTATCTATCTATATATCTATATATCTATCTATATATCTGCCTGTCTGTCTATCTGTCTGTGTCCATCTATCTGTCTGTCTATCCATCTATCCATCAAACTATCCATCCATCCATCATCTATCTACCTACTATCTATCTTTCTATCTATCTATCTATCTATCTATCTGCCTGTCTATCTATCTGTCTGTATCTATCTATCCATCCATCTATCTGTCTGTCTATCCATCCATCCATCCATCATCTATCTATCTATCTACTATCTATCTATCTATCTGTCTGTCTGTCTATCTGTCTGTGTCTATCTATCCATCCATCTATATGTCTATCCATCCAACTATCCATCCATCTATCCATCTATCCATCCCTCCATCCATCATCTATCTATCTACTATCTTCTATCTATCTATCTATCTATCTATCTATCTATCTATCTATCTATCTATCTATCTATCTTTCTATCTATCTGTCTGTCTTTCTGTCTGCCTGTCTGTCTATCCATCTATTCATCCATCTATCTGTCTATCCATCTATCTATTTCTCTCCCTATCCATCCATCCATCTATCTATCCATCCATCCATTCATCCATCCATTCATCCTTCTGTTGAATAGTGGTGGTAGGACAGGATTTCAGGTTTCATAAATCTAGGGAACTCTCAGATGAGGAAACTCCCTCTGTCAGAGCAGTTTGGCACCTTCTCTGGATTTTAAAGCTTTAGAGAGTTGCCCAGAACAATGAGAGCTATGGCAGCTGCTCAAAGTTGTAAAGGCAGGATGTATCACAAGCAAGATTCTTCTTTAGGTAGAGGCAGCTAGGTGGAGCCACAGTTCACAGAGCATTGGTCCTGGAGTCAGAAAGTCTCAAGTTCTAATTTAGCTTCAGACTAGCTATGTGGCTCTGGGAAAGTCAATTCCCTTCCCTCTGACTCAGCTGTAAAATGGGGATGATAACTCCTATCTCCCAGGGCTGCTATGAGAATCAAATGAGACAACATTGTAAAGCACTTAGTACAGTGCCTGGCACACAGTAGGTGCTTAATGAATCCTTAGTTCCTTCTTTACTCCCAAGCAAATCCTAAACCAAGCTGAGTCTACATTTCCTCATTACATTACCGTGAATAATTAAGTGACTTGGGTTTCAAAAGGGAAAGAGTATGGAATTCACTTTTTTTTGCCCCTTGGCTTTCAAGTTGGTTTTCTTGTTTTTAAAGGAGGTGAGAGTGCTTCTGCCCAATGACCTAAATCTAAATTAAATGTCAGTAAAAAGTCATGTTTTAAATGAGCACAGTGCTAGGCACATCACATTAATGCAATAGAAGTGTAAGCTCTTTGAGGCCAGGCTCTGTTTCATTTTTGTCTTTCTAAGCTGATCACCTCAGCAGTGTCTGGTATAGTCAACTAATTCATTAATTCATCACTCCCTTGTGGCTTTATCTCCGTGACACCTGGCATTAGGACTGGTCCAGAGTAGGCAGGCAGTCACTCCAGCCATTCCATGTGGAATGAATAAAATACCTCTTAGTTTTTCTTCTTCTTCTTTCGAAGCGGTCAGTTTTACTGGTAATAAGCTTGATGCCATGGTGACGTCTTCTCACTCTGTCAAGAAAATAATAATAATAATAATAGCAAACGTTTCTATTTATGTATTTATATGTTATATATTTGTAGTGTGTGCCAGGTCTTGCGCTAAGTGCTTTGCAATTATTATTTCATTGGATCTTCACACCCCTTGGAGGTTGGTACTATTATTATTCCTATTTTACAGATGAGCAAACTGAGGCAAACAGAGGTGAAGTGACTTGCCCAGAGTCACACAGAGAAAAGGAGACAGATATTTATCACCAAAACATAAAGAAACCCAAGAGACAGCCTGGGATAATAGAGAATCAGCCTCAGAGTAAAAAAATCTCAGTTCAAGTCTCACCCCTGCTATCTTGGCTGCGTGACCTTTACTTTCCCTAGGCTCTAGCCACGCTCTGAGACTGTAAGTTGTTGAGAGGGTGTCAGCTTCCACTGGTAGAGAAAGTTATCTCATTTGGGAGCTCCCTATTGGTGAAATACTCCATTTCAAGCATTAGCCAATCATGGCCCTAAAGGACATGAATGTTCCACAGAAGAGTCCCACAGGTGGCTGCTCTACCATCCAGCTGTTATTTGAACACCAGATGCTCCCAACCTGACTGGCTCTATTCCCAGGATGCCTGTTCTAGTTGATAATTCCCTCTGCCTGGACAGAATGCAAATCCTGTCAACTTCTTATGGTTTAATGAATTGTTGAGGCATAAGAAATCCATTTGCTGGTCTGCCACTAACCCTTAGATGATTAATGTGAACATTTTTAGGAGATCTGTACCTGGGATTTCATAAATATGAGTTCCTAGAAAGGAAATTTCCTTCAACAGAGGAACAGCCCCGTTAGAGTGTGAGTTTCTCAAGAGCAGAAGTTGGCTTTTGTCTCTGTATCCCCAGCACTTAATATAGAGTCCACCACATAGTAGGTGAACAAAGAAGGGACATAGTTAGACCAATGCATTAGGAAGACCATTTTGGCATTTGTGTGATATGCTTCAAAAATGAGAGAAGGAAGACAGAATGGCTCATTAGGAAGCTATTGTGATACTCCATGTGAGAGGTGATGGGGGCTCTGAACTAAGGTGATAGAGAGCAACATGACTCCTGTGTAATCTGATCCAGCTAGCATTTGTTAATCACATTCCATGTGTATGTTTCACTAAGCCAACTAATATACAGTGCAAAAATAGAAAGAGCCCCTACCCTCAAGGACCTTAACCTCCTCCTGGAGACACAACACATTTACTTACCTATGAAGGTGAGTAAATACAAGAATTCAGGAGCACATTGGGAATACTACCTACACCTCCTTTGGGAGGTAGCACCTAAGCTAAGCCTTGAAGGGAGCTAGAGATGCTAGAGGAGAGAGCAAGGTGAGGAGGGAGTTCATTCCAGGCAAAGGACAGAGGTGCATGGAATGTTGTATAAAGGGAACCTTAAGATAACCAGTTTTCTTGAAATGCCACAGAATGAGTAAGACAGAATAAAATCAAATAAATATGGAAAGGTAGGCAAAAGCAAGATTAGGGAGCATGTTATTTATTTTTTAAACCTTTACCTTCTGTCTTAGCATCAGTTCTAAGATAGAAGAGAAGCAAGGGCCAGGCAATCAGGGTTAAGTGACTTGCCCAGGATCATGAAGCTAAGAAGTGTCTGAGGCCAGATTTGAACCCAGGTTCTCCCTATTCTAAGGCTAGTGCTCTACTACAACCGCTCACTCTACTACCTGGTTGCTCCATAGGAATGCTTTAAAGACCAAGAAAATAACTATTTTTCTCTATTACAAAGAAAGACTCATGGACTGTTGGGGTAGAGCTGAAAAAGCATTTTGGAGGCCATTTGATCCAACCCATTAATTAAAAAAAATATTTTATTATCATGCAAAACAAACAAAACATGTTTTGGTCATTGTTTGTAAGAGCACATTCATATAAAACCAAAACCCTGAAACAAAACCACAAATACACCAATGTAAAAGATAGTATGCTCTGATCTGTATCCATCCAACTCTAACAGCTCTTTCTCTGGAGATAGATAGCATTCTCTACTATAAGTCTTTCAGGATTGTCCCAGATCATTGCATTGCTGAGAGTACAAGTTTTCACAGTTGACCATTATACATTATTGCTGTTACTGTATACAATGTTCTTTTGGTTCTGCCTATCTCACTCTGCATCAATTTCTGCATAACTTTCCAGCTTTTTCTGAAATAATTTTGCTTATCATTTCTTATATACAATAGTATTCCATCATCAACATATACCATAATTTGTTTAGCCATTCCCCAATTTCTAATTCTTTGCCACCACAAAAAGAGCTGCTACACATATTTTTGTACAAGTGGGTCCTTTCTCTTTTTTTTTAAAATTATCTCTTTGGAAGACAGACCCAGTAGTGGTATTCCAGAATCAAAGGGCAGACAGTCTTTTAGCACCTTTTGGGCATAGTTCCAAATTGCCCTCCAGAATGGTTGGATCAGTTCACAACTCCACCAACAATGCATTAGTGTGCCAATTTTGGCACATCCTCTCCAACATTCATTACTTTCCTTTACTGTCATATTCCAATCTGATAAGTGTTAGGTGGTATCTCAGCATTGTTTTAATTTACATTTCTCTAATCAAAAGAGATTTAGAACATCTTTTCTTATGATTATTGACAGCTTTGATTTCTTCATATCCTTTGACCATTTGTCAATTGTAACCCCTTAAATTAATTTTAATAGGGGAAGAAACTGAGGCTCAAGAATGCTTATTTGTCCAAGGTCACACAGGCTGCTAGAGTCTGAAGTAGGATTTGAATCAAGGGTCCTCTGAATTAAAATGAGTTGCTATCAGGAACATCTTAAACATGATTCTGCTAGAAATGGAGCAGAATGGTTAGTGAGCATTTGCCAGGCCACGAAACTCTTTGGAATTTGTATTGCTTTGTTGTTTAATCAAGTCTGACTCTGAGACCCCATTTGGAGTTTTCTGGGCAAAGATACTGGAGTGGTTTGCCATTTCCTTCTCCAGCTCATTTTCCAGATGAGGAAACTGAGGCAAACAGGGTTAAGTGACTTTCTCAGGGTCACACATACAAATCTGAGTTTACCTTTGAACTCAAGTCTTCCTGACTCCAGGCCAAGTGCTTTAACTACTGTGCTACCTAGCTGCCTTATGTCATTTTGACTGAGGGTTTAAAGAGCTTTTTCAAAATTTTACACTTTTTTCTTCCCTTACCAATCTTACTTTTCTCCCTTCCTCTCTTATCAAGTCTTATGATTTCCTCCTTTCTGAGAGCTCCCTCTCTTTCTTAAAGAATCCTCTAGCCTTTAGTATCTGTATAATTTCTACCTTTTCCCCTCTTCCTCCAAAGACTCTAAAATTGAAGTCTTAACTCAGCTGCAATCCAAAGCAGAGACTTATTTTCCTGCTGACTCTCCTATATTGTCTGTCTTTCTTCCCTCCCTTCCTTCCTTCCTTCCTCCCTCCCTCCCTCCCTCCCTCCCTCCCTCCCTCCCTCCCTTCCTTCCTTCCTTCCTTCCTTCCTTCCTTCCTTCCTTCCTTCCTTCCTTCCTTCCTTCCTTCCTTCCTTCCTTCCTTCCTTCCTTCCTTCCTTCCTTCCTTCCTTCCTTCCTTCCTTCCTTCCTTCCTTCCTTCCTTCCTTCCTTCCTTCCTTCCTTCCTTCCTTTCCCTTTACTTCAATCTTAGAATCAATACTGTGTATTGAGTCCAAGGCAGAAGGGCAGTGAAGGTTAGGCAATGGAAGTTAAGTGACTTGTCCAGGGTCACCCTGGGAATGTCTCCAATATTTTCTAAGAGTTGCCAATTGAATTCGTGTGACAAATGCCCTCAAGAACTAACACTTGGCTGACAAGAACAGGGAAGAAGGTGAAGAGAAGAACAAACAGAGGTCTTAGCAAGGACTACCTGGGCAGGGCCAATTCAATGTACCACACATGAGAAAGGTAAATCCAGTTAGTGTTTTTGGTGAGTGGAATAACAAAAGTGCCCCGTAATAATCATGAAAGGAAAATATATCGCCATCAGGTGGGCATTTCTACCATTCACAGCTAACTATACCATTTGGTTGACTTCACAGGATTTTAGGAGCATAGACTTCAAGTTGGAAGGAATCTTGGAGCCACCGAGGCCAAATTATTCATTTTACAGACAAGTAAACTGAGGTATGGAGCTGTTCAGTGGCTTGACCAAGGTCACACAGGTACTTAATACAGAACTGGGATTTGATCATGGGAATGAAAGCATCCCCCTCCTTCCCCTTCAAATTCCTTTTTAAGAATTGGAACAACTTTTTAGGCCTTTATAAGTCATACATTTGAGGAGATTTCCAGTGGCTTGTGTCATTTCCTCAGACAGGGATGAAAATGATGAGGAATATATTGTGGAGGAGAAGGGAGCTTTGAAATAATGTTCCCCTGGGAGTCGGGAGAAGCCTGGGGCTCCACTCCTGCTTCCAATAAATCAGAACTTCCTCGCTCAGCCTCGCTTACTTCTCCGTAAAAAGGGGGTGGGGACATAGCTGTCGCCGCCAGGAGAGAATATGGGTAGAGTGCTCTGTGAACTGCAGAGCATCCCATCCACCGCAGGTCTTCTAGGGCATTACCAAACCAGGCCCTGTGAAGGTTCTTAGGGGGCTGGATTTGGAGATGTGGGTGGGCTGGTCTCAAACAGGAAAGAAACAACCCAGGTCAGGAGGAATACAAGGGCAAGGGAAGGGGCATTGACTAGCCTCGATGTCCCCACGGGAGGGAATGGTGGGCTCCAGAAGGGAAGAGGGGAGCCCGAACGAGGTCAGGGTGGACGACTCTTTTCTGAACAGGCTGTTCTCCAGTCTCCCCCTCCAGCTGGGTCTGCGCCGCAGGGGAGCCCAGCTGGTGGATGGGCGCCAAGGCGGGGCTCCAGAAGGAAAGCCTTGGGCCAACGGTTTCCCAGCGGCAGGGAGACGTGGGGAGCAGCCAGGTAGGGGCATTCCTGGGGGAGTCCATGAGATCCGGGCAGTTTCAGTCCAAAGCACCCGGGAGGAGCACTCCCATCCCCTCCGCACCTGCCCCTGTCCTAGGAGTTCTGGATGAGAGTCAGTCGGACGCTGGGTCGCTCAACAGCTGGATGCGTTGTGCCGCACCTCCCTTCCCTTCCTCGTGAGTCCTCGAGCCCCGCCCCCACGCGCACCCTCCCTCCCAACGCAGGACTGAGAGCCCTAAGCAGCTTTAGGGCTCATCTACTGAGGGTGGAATCGCCTGGGTTGGGAGGTGAGAAACCGGAAGCGGGAAAAGTTGGTATTTATGTGGCAAAGGGCAGAATCCGAACCCAGGTTCTTTAATTTCAAAGCCCGGGCTTGTTGCATTTTAGCAAGCTGCCCCTATCTTCTAGCCTGGCTTATACAGTCCTACATGCCTTCCCTTACACCGATCCTCATTCTTTCTATATAGGGAGAGTCTGAGATTGGCCCATCAGTGTGGGAACTCGAGGACCTCGGTTCAAATCCTGACTCCTATATGCATTACCTGTATGACCCCGGACAAATAACTTCCCTTTCCCTGGGCTTCGACTCTTTCACCTTTAAAAAAAGGGGATGGAACTAAAATGGCTTCTGAGGTCCCTTTCAGCTTGAAATCTATGATCTAAGCATCTTAGAGGCAGTTAAGTGTCTCAGTGACAAGAGGGTTGGGCCTGAAATCAGGAAAACTAGAGTTCAAGTCTAGCCTCAAACCCCAGCAAGTTTCATGACTCCCTGCCTCAGTTTCCTCATCTGTAAAATGGAGATAAGCAGCTACTGCCCAGGCTTATTATGAGGATAAAATGAGATTGGGCTTACAAAGTGCTTTCTAAAACTTAAGTTTAAACTCTGTAATGTATAAATAGGTAATAGTTTTAATATATATATATGTATCTATAAATTATATAAATGTTAGCTCTTATTACTATCCTCTGAAAGTGCTCTCCAGGTATAAGGGGAGTTGCTCAAGATGGCCTCTTCTGGTCCATCTATGATTCTGTGACTTCAGATCCAAGGGATGGACCTCTCTCTACTGGCCACAAGGCTTTTTCTCTTCAGTTCCTACAGCCTCCTTTACTCAGATTCCTACCCAGCTGCTCCACCCCCAAACTCCTACCTTCTAGGAGCTAGGAAGTGTCTGAGGCCATAGATTTGGGCTCTTCCTCTAGGCTCGGATTTCTTTAACTCCCTCAGAAATTAAACATATGCTCTGCACATCTGGGTGGTATGATGGATAGAACAGATCTGAGTTCAAACCCTAGCTGTGTGATCCTGGGCAAGTTGCTTAATAACCCTATTTGCCTCAGTTTCCTCATCTGTAAAATGAGCTGGAGAAGGAAATGGCAAACCAGTTCAGTATCTCTGCTAAGAAAATCCCAAATGGGGTCCGGAAGAGTTTGGATGTGACTGAAAACAACCGAACGACAACAAACTCTGCAAAGTGAATCAGACTTTGAGTGCCTTATACTAGTTGTTGTTTTTTTAAGGTAAATTGAAACCTCTTTTTCATACCACACACAGTAAAAACTGACCCCTTGGACTCTGGAACAGAAATTCTTCCCCTGCCCTCCCCGGGAGCTGCGAGGTCTGGTCAAGCTCTGCGCCTGCTCCTCCCTAGCTCCGGGCCTGTGGCCGCTACTGCCCTCCCTTCTAGCTGTCTTCGGCTCCCACTTTTCCCAAGTCCGAGCCTCTGCAGCCGCCAGCTAGGGAAAATGAGCTGTGGGCAGCGGCTTCTGCTGGAGAACGCCCAGCAAATGGTGCTGGTCTGCTCCCGGGGCGAACCCTACCTGGTAGGGGAGGCGATGCGGAGCCTGGCCGTGCTGGAGAACGCCAGCCTGGTAGTGGGCAGGTAAGTCCGCCCTTCCCGGAAGCCCCTCCGTTCCGAGTGGGCGAGACTGGCCTTGAGTGGGCTAGGGGGGAAAGCCCCGCACAGGGGTCTAGACTGGAAGGAAGCCAGGGGACCTCGGTTCAAATTCTGCCTCTGAAGTTTGCTCCGAGTCACTTGTGAGGGAGGGAGGGTCCAAACCAATTGACTACTTCAGTGGGTGTTGCTTTCTTCAGCTCCACACAGGAGCTGGGATCAAGTTTTGCCTCTGAGGCTTTGCCTGTAATATTGGCCAGACCCTTCACTTCTAGGACGATAAGCTTATCCAATGAGGGGGTGGTTTTAGAGGAATGATTCTTAAATGCCGGCTCCAGCCAGACCGGGGGGAGGGGGGGGGCAGGCTGTGTGGCCGCCCCTCTCCCCATTCCCTTTGTCCAGTATTTGCCACTAAGTCCTTTTTCTCACTACATCTGTCCAGGGGGTTGGGGAGGGAGGGAAGAGTTCCCCGTCTTCTTCATCAGGAAGGGGCCAAAGGAACTAGCCCTTTAAACTTCATCAATACTCAGTATTGATTCCGAGACTGAAGGTGAAAAAGTTTGTTTGTTCTTTTGAAACCCTTACTGTGTATTGGCTCCTAGGCAGAAGAATGATAAGAACTAGGCAATGGGGTTAAGTGACCTGTCCAGGGTCACACAGCTAGGCAGTGTCTGAGGCCACATTGGAACTCAGGTCCTTCCAAATATACAGCAGAGCTTCTTAATCCTTTTTTGTGCCCCAGAGCCCTTGGGTAATCTGGCGAGTCCCATAGAGCCCATCTCAGAATGATATTTTCAAATGCATAAAATAAAATACAAAGGATCGCAGGGGAAGCTAATTATATTGAAGTATAGTTATCAAAATATTATCTAAGTTCCCAGACCTCCTTGCCATTCTGAACTTGAAATGTTCAACACATCCAGAGGAAGAACTGTGGGAGCAGAAACACTGAAGAAAAACAACTGCTTGATCACAGGGGTCAATAGGGATATGACTGGGGATGTAGACTCTAAATGATCACTCTAATGCACATATTAATAATTCGGAAATAGGTCTTGATCAATGACACATGTAAAACCCAGTGGAATTGCTCTTTGACTATGGGAGGGGGGTGGGGGGAAGGGAGGGAAAGAACATGAATCTTGTGACCATGGAAACATATTCTAAACTAATTAATCAAATACAATTTTTTAAATAAAAAAAGGAGTCAGCATGGAATGCGGAGAGGCAATTTCCACACTGAGAACTTCCCACGCTGAAGAATAGATTTGGAGGGGGGAAAAGAATGATTTTTTTATCTGATGATGTTAAGTGCAGAAGCTAGGTTGACCTAAACTTGCTTTCCATTATTTCTGGGTCTATACACAAGCTCAGGAAGTGAATTGAGATAATTGCCTAAATAATTTGAGTTTAAAAACATTCAAAATATTTTCCTTCCATTTGCTAGAAATTTCGAGGCAGAAGTGAGTGTGGTTCTATTTGGTTGATTGGTTCTTGCTTAATTATTTGGGTAATTGACTTCATTATTCACTTCACTTTTTTTTAACCCTTACCTTCTGTCTTAGAATCATTACTGTGTATTGGTTCCAAGGCAGAAGAGTGGTAAGGGTTAGGCAGTGGTGGTTAGTGACTTGTCCAAGGTCACACAGCTGGGAAGTATCTGAGGTCAAATTTGAACCTAGGACCTCCTGTCTCTAGACCTGGGTCTCAATCCACTGAGCCACCCAGCTACCCCGCTTCACTTCACTTTCAATATGCATGAAGGTGGAGGGCAAATTGTGCCAGATTTTATCTGGCTCAAAGACTTGGGCCCATTTAATGGATGGTCACCTGCCATCTTTGAAAAGTCTTTGGAAGTGAGAAAATCCTTATCACTCTAAGGTGAACCATCAAGGGATGGAGGTTTTGGGTCATGACAACTCATAAAATTATCCATCAAGGCACAGATGAGTTGCCAGCCACAGTGGTGATAAGTGTGCCCTCTCAGATGGAGCCACAGACCTTTTGATATATGGAAGTAATTACATTATCCTACCCCATTTTTTCCCCCAGAGATGGTTACATAAAGGCCATAGGCCCTGCTGCTGCCATCCGAAGAGAATTTTCAGGAGTATCATTTGAGGAAAGGATTGATTGCTCTGGAAAATGCATTCTCCCAGGTATTTTCTTCTCCTTCGGTTTAGCCATTAAAACTGGTTTTAGTACTTTGCTGGAGTAGTAAGGATGGGCTAAAGGTGACAGGCTGCCCTTCCTGTATCTAGTGAGGAACTGTCTGAGGTCAGATTTGCACCCAGCACTGGGCAACTCCAGATTTGGCACTCTATCCACTGGGCCTCCTCGCTGCCCATTAATAATGTTCAATAATTCCTTAGTGCCACCAGGAAGAAATACAGACTCCCTCATTTGGCCCTTTGCCATCCGGCTCCAGACTACTATTCCAGGCTGGTTACCCATGGCCCTCACACACTCCACATTCCAGCAAATCTTGCTGCTCTGCTTCATTCTCTTGACACTGTGCATTTGAACCAGGTGGCCGCCATTTCTGGAACTCTCTCCTCTGCTGTGATGCTCCTTGGGGTCCCTGCCTTCCTTGAAGGCTCAGCCTCTGCCATCTCCCTTGGGGAGCCTTTGGTGAAACCCCTCCTTGTGGTGCTCCCCTCCTCCCTAATTCCTGTGTTTCATTTCTTGTATGCACCAATAGAATGGAAGCTTCCTGAGCAGAGAGAGGAGGGAGCCAGCGAGCCAGCCAGAACCAGATGAAAATGTAACTGGGAAATATTTAAAAACAAATAAGAATACAGTGCAACATAGATAATGCTAACATATGGTTTTCTAAGTCAGTATGCTGCTTGGTGGCAATCTTTAGGTATGGTTTAATGGCCCCTGTTTCTTTGACACTGCTGTTCTTGAAGGCAGGCACTGTTTTATTTCTGAATCCTTAGTGCCTTCCACAGTGCCTGACACAGAATACGTCTTTAATATCATTTTATTTTTATTGATGAGGGAATTGAGGCTTCATTTAAAGGAGACCAATGACTTGCCCAAGGTCTCACATTCCATATTCTTCTCAATTCTAAGTTGAGCTCTCACTCACATGTAGTTATAGTAACTTGTCACCAAGGAGCTTACAAACAAACAGCATGGGGCAGCTAGGTAGCACAGTGATAGATAGAGGGCCAGGTCTGGAGTCAGGAGAACCAGGATTCAAATCTGGCCTGAGTCTTTCTACCTGGGTGAACCTGGGCAAGTCACTTAACTCCAAGTTGCTGCTCTTTTGTCTTAGAATTGATCTGAAGACAGAAGGTCAGAGTTATTAAAAAAGAAAGAAAGAAATGACATGATAAAGTATTCCTGTTGAATTAAGGGAGTATTATGTGTATGTTTAATCAAGGGCAAAACAGGTTGGCATCTGATTTAGATCCAAATATTTTAATCACTTAAGTAAGAGAATAAAAAAAAGAAAACAAACATGCACTTAAACATAGTTGCATGAAAAAAATGATGCATTCAAAATGTCCACATTGCATCAGGAGTTAACTGTGTCACTGATTTCATTTAGGTTTGGTGGATGCTCACACTCATCCAGTGTGGGCTGGGGACCGAGTCCATGAGTTTGCAATGAAGGTAATGTTTGTGGATGGTGACAGTAAGACAAAGAAGGACAGCAGATGGAAGGAACTACATTATCCTATCCCCTTTCTTTAGAGATGGCCATAGGTTCCGCTGATGCCATCAGAAGAGGATTTTCAGGAATATCATTTGAGCAAAGGATCTTTCTGGAATGTTTATTTCCTGTGTTTGCCTCAAATGTTTATATGATTCATATTCCACACAGCTCCAAAATGCATATTTTTATTTCTATATCACTTTGCTTGCTTTTTGTTTTTTTTTTGGGTCCAATTCTATTTAGGGTTTTCTCAGCAAAGACACCAGAGTGGTTTGTCATTTCCTTCTCCAGCTCATTTTACAGACAAAGAAACTGAGGCTGACAAGGTTAAGTGACTTTCTTAGGGTCACACAGCTAGTAAGTGTCTAAGGCTGGATTTGAACTCAGGAAGGTGAGTTGAATAACATCAGACCACTATACCACTCAGCTGCTTTTGCTCGTCTGGACATTAGCAAAATTAGAAAATGGGGGAATCTGAGCTCTTGAACGGACAAGTCACATGAATAAGCAGGCTCTCCGAACCAAACCTGACAAATAGCTTTAGCCTCTGCTGGAAGGTTTCCAGAGAGGGAGCTCTCTCCACTCCCCAAAGTGAATTTCCCTTTTACAGATGCCTTTAATTGTGAAGACATTTCCCCTCACATCTAGCCACCCTTCACCACTCCAACTTGCATCCATTGCTGCTAGTCCTGCCCTGGAGGGTAAAGCAGGTCCCAGCTAAACCCTCTTTGGGCGACAGCCCTTCTTCCAACTCTTTGGAACCAACTGTCATGGCTCTTCTAAGCCTCCTTTCCCAAATATTTTTATGTCTTTACACACCACTGGGGAGACACCTGGGACCCCAGCAGATTTAGTCATGGAAGTCACAAGTTTTCTTCAGAGGAGGGCGCCCCTGTCTACCAAGCCATTTCAGATGCGCGGGTGTGGGTGTGTTGCCTAATCCATATATGTATCTATCTATACCTGTCTGACATCAACAGGTAGAGCGATATGAACGTGGACATGAATATAGATGGATAAGGGGAAGCCAGGTGGTACAATGGATAAAGTGCTGGGTCTGGAGTCCTGAAGACTCCTTTCTCCAAGTTCAAACCTGGTCTTATACCCTAGTATTTATAACATATAGCTATTAGCTGTGTGACCCTGGACAAGTCACTTAACCTTATATGCCTCAGTTTCCTCATCTATAAAATGAGCTGGAAAAAGAAATGGCAAACCACTCCAGGATCTCTGTCAAGAAAACCCCAAATGGGGTCATGAAGAGTCAGGCACAACTGAAACAATTAAACAACAACAAAATATACACACACATGCATATATAAATTACTCACTAGCTGTGTGACCCTGACTAAGTCCCTTAACCCCACTGGCCTGTTTCCTCAGTTGTAAAATGAACTGGAGAAAGAAATGGCAAATTGTTTCAGTATATTAACTGAATATTCCTGTATCAGAGATTCCATCCAGTCTACTGTTTACATTTTCTTGTTCTTAGAAATCCCAAATGATGCCTTTCCTTTGAACAAAATTTGGTTAATAAATGAATGGGGCAAGTATTCTTTTCCAGTATATGTGCAAACCTTCACCTGTCCACTATTGCTGTGGGTTTGGCTGAAGGTTTGATGGACCACTACTCTAATTGGGGATCCACCAATTAGAAATGTCTTGGGATGTTCAAGGGAGGGACTGAATCATGAGCTCCTAAAATTCTGTTTGTTGAGTTGCTTGATCAAGATTCGAGGTCTTTGATCATTCCAGAGGGCCAGTGATGATATGGCCTAAACAATAAACAGAAATAATCAATGAATTGATATTCTTACTCCAAAATCCGTCTCTTGAGATAATTTTAGTCATAACAGTACCCTGGCACTAAATATAATCTTCGGCGTGCAGTAGATGCTTACTGATTGTTTGGTTGATTTATCAACCACAATGGTAGTTTGACCTAAGAAGACCTGATTTAAAATACTGTCTCAGACACTTATTATCTGTGTGGCTCAAGGCAAATGACTTGATCTCTCCCTTCAGGTTCAATTGCACCTAAAGAGTATTGGGAGGATCATATGAGATTACATATTTCTTTATCTTCCCCATATGCCATAGGAATAAAAATTTGATAACCTCAAAGCATTATATCTATCTATCATTCATTTATTCATCTCTCCATCTCTCCATCCATCCATCCATCTCTCTCATCTATCTATTGATCTCTCATCTATCTATCATCCATCCATACATCCATCTGTCTTCATCCCTCTATCCATCCATCCATCCATCTCTCTCTATTATCTATCTTTCTATCTATCCATACATCTATCTCTCTATCATCTATAAATCTATCATCTATCTACTATCCATCTATTCATCCATCCCTGTCTGTCATCGATTGATCTATTTTCTATCTATCTATCTATCTATCTATCTATCTATCTATCTATCTATCTATCTATCTATCTGTCTGTCTGTCTGTCTGTCTGTCTGTCTGTCTGTCTGTCTATTTGTCTATCCATCTGTCTATCTATCTATCTATCTATCTATCTATCTATCTATCTATCTATCTATCTACCCATCCTTCCATCCCTTTATCTATCTATCTATCTATCTATCTATCTATCTATCTATCTATCTATCTATCTATCTATCTATCTACCTATCTATCTATCTATCTATCTACCTACCTACCTACATAAAAGCTCTCATGTTATCATCATTATTGTTAGTAAGAGAAAACTGTGTTCAGCTTGCAGGTGCTACCTATATGGATATACACCAGGCTGGAGGAGGGATAAACTTCACGGTCGAGTGCACCCGGAATGCTTCTGAAGAGGAGCTTTTCAGTACTTTCAAATATCGACTGCTTTGTATGATGAGGGCAGGGAGCACCTTGGTAGAATGTAAGAGTGGCTATGGCTTGAACTTGGAGACAGAGCTGAAGATGCTGAGAGTAATTGAAAGGGCTCGGAGGGAACTGGACATCAGCATCTCCTCGACCTACTGTGGAGCTCACTCAGTGCCCAAGTAATCTAAATGCCTTTCTTGGAGTTCATGGTGCTACCTCTGAGTTTCTGTAATCCTCCAATATTCCTCCATGGATTTAAAGGAAAATGAATGCAGAGGGGTGGACTGGGGTGGGGGAAATCCCTGCTTTGATGGATTCTATTACCTATAGGATCATTAACATCTTCCCAAAGAAGAGGTTGGGTAGATTATTCTTTGAAAGATGCTCCTCCCCTCACCCCCCCCACCCCCCGTGGGATGAAGCATCAAAGGATTATGAGAGGGACCTTAGAGGTCATCTAACCAATTTCCTTTTTTTTATAGATAAGAAAACTGAGGCCTGGGGAGAGCAGATGCTTTATTTATAATGATTTTGTTGTTTTCAGTTGTTATAGCCTTATCTGATTCTGTGACCCCTTTTTGGGTTTTCTAGGCAAAGATTATTAGAGTGCTTGGTCATTTCCTTCTCCAACTCATTTTATAGATGAGGAACTGCGACAAACAAGGTTAAGTGACTTGAATGTCTGAGGCTGAATTTGAACTCAAGAAGATGAGTCTTCCTTCCTGGCACACTATTCACTGTGCCACTTAGCTTCCCTACCACTTCATCATGCTGCATGTCAAATGATGGGGTTCTTTCCCTTTCCTCAAAGAAAGGGGGTCCTACCATATGACTTCTGGAATCCAATCAACCTGATCAAGTTCAATACAACCCAACAAAAATATATGTTTTAAACTCTTACTTTCTGTCTTAGTAATAACTCTAAGACAGAAGGGTAAGGGCCAGGTAAGAGGTGTTAAGTGGCTTGCTAAGGGTCACATAGTAAGTGTTTGAGGTCAGATTTGAACCCAGGTCCTCCAGATTCCAGACCTGGTGCTCTATTTATTATGTGCCAGGCACTGTGCTAAGCACTGGGGATACAATTAATAAAAAGAAAGATAATCTTTGCTCTTAAGGAACTTACAATCTAATGGGGGCAGAGACAGCATCCAAAAAAGAGTCAGGAGCGTAGGGGCCATATTGGGTTCTAATAAGAGGGCAGAGCATAAAGGAGAGGGTAGCTGTGAGGGCACTTGGATTTGTGACTGACAGCTATCTTTTGAAGTGGATGGATAAGATACTAATAGTAGAACTCTCAAGATGATGGACCTATTGGTGTCACTCCTTTCATTCAAAAACTATTCATTTGGCACCTAGTAGGTGATGCTGTATATTGAGGCAGAGGTCCTGAGTTCTAATCCCAGCACCATGGTGGTTACTCGAGTAAGTCACTAAATTTCTTTTGGCCTCAGTTTCCTCATTTGTAAAGTGAAGGAGTTGATCATGAGCCATAATCATCTTGAAGACCCCTTTCTGTTCCAGATCTGTGCTCTTATTGTCCATGTGAATTTGCCCTAAAGATTCTGGTCCTAGTTCTCTCGAGGGGCCCCACCTATCAAATACTAACATCTTTCAAGAATCTTTTCACATAAGTTTCCATATTTTTTTTCCATCAGAGGGAAAACTCCAGCTGAAGCTGCTGATGACATTGTCCACAACCACCTCCCTAAGCTACAGGAACTTTGCCAACGGGGAGAAATTCACGTTGACAATATAGATGTGTTCTGTGAGAAAGGAGTCTTTGACCTCCATTCTACCAGGAGGATTCTTCAGAAAGGAAAAGAAATAGGGCTACAAATGAACTTCCATGGAGATGAGCTCCACCCGATGAAGGCTGCTGAGGTATACACTTTTCAACTGTGTTTCTAATGATTTTCTGGCTTAATCCATGTGTTTGATTCAAAAAATGTATATTGGGGGTCAACTGTGTACAAGGGATAGAATAATAATAAAATCTGAAAGCACTTTGAGTTTGGCAAAGCACTTTAGAGATAAAATAAATAATGTAGCAAGTCCTCACAACTACCCTTCAATCTTGGTACTATTATTATCATCCCCATTTTATGGTTGAGGAAACTGAGTCAAATGGATTAAGTGACTTGCCCAAGGTCACACAGCTTTGAATTCAGGGCTTGCTGACTCCATGGTCAGTGCTCTGTCCATTGCTCCATCCAGCTGTCATTTAGATGGAATCTAGAGCAGGTTAAGGAAAACAAGGGCAGAAGGTATATTGGAGCCAGAAGAGGGCTTGGAGTGCTAGGCAGCAACAGATAGCAGACAAAGTCTATTAGACCAGCTGGGTGGTGACATTGCCTGACAGTGCTATTCTCTCCCTTCTAGGGCAACTTATTGGATTAATACATGAAAGCCCAAGAAATACTTTTGGAAAGGGGAGTAAACTCAGCAAAGCAGACAAAGGGCAACACAGATTTAGAGTTAGAAGGGACCTTCAAGATCATCTAGTCCAACTCTGTTTTACAGAGGAGAAAACTGAGGTGAAGAGAAGTAAAATGACTGGCCCAAAGTCACACAGCTAGAAAGAAGCAAGATTTGAACACTAAGTCCAAAACCAGGGCCTTTTTCCCATGGAGCCATGCCAATTCGTGTGATAGGATTTCCAGTCCTTTTGACATTTGCTATTATCTTGTCTTAGCCCAAAAGGAAGCTGAGGGAAAGTGGGTCAGGCTATCAGTTACTGATAACTGATGAAGTTTTATTGTTTGGATCATACAAAGCTCTTAAAAAAAATCCTTACCTTACATCTTGGAACTGGTTACAAGGCAGAAGAATGGTAAGGGCTAGGCAATGGGGGTTAAGTGACTTGCCCAGGGTTACACAGCTAGGAAGTGTCTGAGGCTAGATTTAAATCTAGAACCTCTCTCCTCCAAGCCTGGTGTCCTAACCCTAACCCTCACCCTAACCATTGGGCAACTTAGCTACCCCATATATAAAACTCTTTTGCCAGCATCTTCCAGGTTAACAAATGACATGCAAAGGTGACACCCCAAGGTGAGGAATTTATCTCTTGAATCTGGGAACAACTGACCTTTATTTATTATTTGACTGTTGTTGTTATTAGTGATTTGGGCTTGTTAAACATTGACTTTTCTTATCTTTCCCTGGTAATGTCCCTGGAAAGAGACATCTCTGTGAAGTTATTCATTAGCATCACAGCATTCTGACTGTTTATTCGATATACATTTTTTGCCAGGAGTATCTAGAATGTTTCTGACACTTTTGCTTTTTGGATACCATATTTAGTAGATTACAGGAATGCTGGAAAAATAGCACACCTGGATTTCAGCAAAGGCTTTGTTAACATCTGTTATAATTAAAATAGTTGTTTGTCATAAACTGTAGTGATTATAATAGTGGAAGACATAAATTGTAGTAGATAAAAGAGTGGATGAGTAAATTTGACTGCAGAAAATATGTTTCAAGACAGTGTCTTGTTTTAAAATCAAATATATAAGGTGGTCACCAGGGAAAATTCCCAATTATTCAATATACCCAAGTCAGCTGGGTTTTATAGAGATTTAATTAATACAAATGAGGAATTTAAGAAGAGAGAGAGAGAGAGAGAGAGAGAGAGAGAGAGAGAGAGAGAGAGAGAGAGAGAGAGAGAGAGAGAGAGAGAGGAAATAATGAGAAAAGGGCTATACCAGCCTAGGCCGGCATGAGCCAGCCTAGGAAGAGAGGAATCAGTCAGTCTTTTATCACTCACCACAAGATCTCTCCAAGCAAGGATTCAGAGGGACAGAGTCTCCTCAGAGGGAGTTCCAGCCAGAGTCAGCCTCCCTCAGACTGTCTTCAAGAGACTGTCTCAAGAGACTGTTCCAAGAGCCTTCTTTAGGAGACTGTCTTCATTCTCAGTTTCTCTTCTCCTTTTAAAGGGAATTTTCTCCTATGTCACCCCCCCTAAGTTCTCCCATCTACCAATCACAGTAGATGTTTTTCAAAGGACAGACCATTCTTAGTTCACACCTAAGAAGACTAATTTTTTTGAGTAATTCACACCTGAGTAGACTAGAATCTCTGAGTAAGTTTTCACCTCTTTGCTCCTTGTAAGTTCACAAGTTGCCTGACCTTTATAGGTACTTAGCACCCTTTTGTATTATATCCAAAAATAGGCATAGCTTAAGAACTTTTTGTCTTACTATAAGCATGGGTTTAAGTACTTTTCATTGTTCAGCAAAGAGTTTACAACTTTATCTTCCCCTAAGGCATGCTTAAGTATGGTGAAGTAGAGTTCTCACATTCCTGATCAAGTACTTTCACTGACCAAATGGGGATGGTCCCAATGGGGAATGGTCTTAACCCAACCCCATGAAGTAGGGTCTGGGAATTTCTTCAAGGTTTACAATCCAACCTTATGAAGTAGGGTCTGAGAATTTTTAAGGTTCACAATCCCTGATGATCATTGGGAGACTAGTCTCCCCATTGATCATTTAACATAATCCTCTTGTAATCCTAAATACACTTCTAACTATAGATATACACAATATTCAATTTTCTAAGAGGAATTAGAATAGTGAGGGAGGAATAGAAAGAAAGAAAGCAAAACCAATGTTTTGCTAGGCGCATTGACAGAAAGCCAAATTAGGGGCAGTCCCTTTTTGGCATAAATGCATACATTTACAATAAATGTTCAATCAATGTTCAGTTCAATCAACCATATCCAAAGTTCATTCTTGATCTTCTTGATGAAGTGTAGGTTTTCTCGCATCTTTCTGCAACAATTCATTCTCTGGATTTAGGAGTTATCAATCTTCTTCCTTGAAGATCTTTTCTCGAACAAAATCAAAATCCTGAATTTTTATAAAAATACAATCTCAAACAAAAAATAAAAAATTCTTAGATTTTAAATTAAAATACACATCTCTCCCACACCCTTTGGGAACAGGATGGAGAGAGGTGGCCTAGGTGACAATGGCATTCATTGGATTCAGAATCCATTGGATGATTGGACCCAAAGGCTAGTTATGAATGAATAGATGTCAGCATGGAGGGATGGCTATGGTGGAATGTCACTGGAATTTTCTCTTGGTCTTATTATGTTCAGCATTTTAATCAATTACTTAGAAGAAGCTATAAATGCCTTGATTATCAAATTTTCTATTGGCACAATGCTGATGTGGGTATTTAACAAGTTGGAGGAAAAGAGTAAGGATCCAAAAAGATTATAATATGCTAGAATTTGAAGCTGAATCTAATAAGGTAAAATATAATAGGTATAAATGTAAGGCCTATCCCTGGGTTCAAAAAATCATCTACAATAGTATGCGTTAGGGGGAGATATGACTAAACTATAGCTTCTGAATCAATATGTTTATTCTATTCCCAAAAGCAGAACTGTAACTAAGATGGGAAAACCAGAGTTTTGTCTCAGGAAACCAATTTTACAAGGTGTCTACATGAACTATCTTTCAGCAGTATAGAAGCAAGACAGCTTAGAGGACACAGAATATGAGTTGGAAAGGCCCATGAATGCCAACTATTTCAACCTATAATTGAAGAAGAATCCCCTATAAAATATCAATAAATTATTATTCAGTAAATAAGAATTTATCAAGACTTTATGAATTATACCTACTATGTGCCCAATATTTTGCTAGATACAGGGAATACAAAGGCAAACATAGGAAGAGCCCCAACCTATCCTCAAGAAGCTTCTACCTGAGAAGTAGTCATGAAACCTTGACCTAGAGACCCACAAAAACCCTGTTACTTCCCAAGGTATATCATCCTATTTTTGATAGCTCTAATTTTTAGGGAAAATTTCCTGACATCAAGCCCAAATGCAAGAGTAATTAGTTAAAGCAATTAATCTCAAAAAATACATTAACTATTTGGAAAAATAAGCAATGAAAGAGTCCTACCAAATTCCATTTATAATCCAAATATGGTGCCGATATCAAAACTAGGGAGTGCAAAAACATAGAAAGAAAACTATAGACTGATCTCCCCAAAGAATATTGATACAAAAAATTTAAACAAAATACCAACAAGGAGATTATAGCAATATATAACATGGTTATATAACATAAGGATTATTCACTATGACCAGGCAAATTTAATATTAGAAAAACTGTCAATAAAATTGACCGTATCAATAATAAAACCAATAGAAATCATGTAATTATCTCAATAGATGCAAATGGAACTTTTGATAAAATGCAATTCCCATTCCTATTAAGAATAATTAGTTGGACTTTCCAATACCCTTTCCCCATCAACTGCACTGTGAGCCTCTGTAAGAATCCTGCTGACTCAGATCCCAGGGCAAAGGTGTAACCATGACAGAGTACCTTGATAACAGGGTGGGAAGCACAACTCCCTTCAGCCTCCACACCTTCACTGACACCTTCAGCTTCTGCTGCCAGCTGGGAAAGATCTGACCTCAGGGCTCATTAATACTCCATCTGTCTAATCTAGTCAATCAGCAGAGCAGAGAAGAAGTCCCTTCAGGAAAGAATAGCCCAAACCAACAGATCCAACAAATAATCAGAGGAGCAAGATTACAGCCAATGAAAGAGGGCAAAGAAGTTAAAACTATGAGTAAATAACAGAAAAAGAAAAAATAAATTACAATCGACAGCTTCTATCAAGGTAATGAACAAAGAGCAAATCGAATGTAGGAGGACCAAGGAACACCAAGCAAAAACATGGAAACTCCAGTGAATTGGACACAGGCTTTGGAAGATCTCAAAAAACAATTCAAAAAACAATTAAGAGAGGCTGAATACAATTGGAAAAAGTACTTAAAAAGCAAAATAAGTCATCTGGAAACAGAGGCACATGAAATAAAACAAGAAAATAGTGTCTTGAAAGCCAGAATGGGCCAGCTTAAAAACAAGGCAAAGAAAGTGAAAGATGGCCTACAAAGAAAAACAGAGCAGAAGGAGAAGGATGACCAAAAAATCCAAGGATGAAATTCAGTCTTTAAAAATTAGAATCCAACAACTAGAAGCAAATGACTTTACAAGGCAGCAAGAGAATATAAAACCAAAATCAAAGAAATGAAAAAATTGAGGAAAATATGAAACACCTCATTGATAAAACTACAGACTTGGAAAATAGATCCAGAAGAGACAATTTAAGAGTTATTGGACTACCAGAAAATCATGACAAAAGAAAAAGCCTGGACATCATTTTATAGGAAATTATCCAAGAAAACTACCCCAATATTCTTGAACAAGAGGGAAAGGTGGAGATTGCAAGAATCCACAGATCATCTTCTGCATTTAATCCCCAGTTGACAACACCCAGGAATGTTATGGCCAAATTCAAGAACTACAAGTCCAAGGAAAAGATACTACAAACTTCTAAGAAGATAGCATGGAACCACAGTTAGGATAACATAGGACCTGGCTGCATCCACACTGAAAGACCAGAAGGCATGGAATATGATATTATGGAAAACCAGGGAACTGGGTTTATGACCAAGAATCAGCTACCCAGAAAAATTGACTGTAATCTTGTGGGGGAAAGTATGGTCATTTAATAAAATAGAAGACTTCCAAGCATTCCTAAAGAGAAGACCTGCCTTAAACAGAAAATTTGATGCCCAAATACAGAACTCAAAAGAATCACCAAAAGGTAATTAAGAAATGGAAAAAAAAATTTTAAGGGACCCAGTAAGTTCAAATGATTTGTATTCCTATAAGAAAAGATGATATTGCTATCTTAATCTTAAAAATTGTTATTATCATCAGGGTAGCTAGAAGAAGTATACCTAAAGGGGACAGTGACAAATTGTCTAGGATGCTATGTCAAAAATATATAAAATCTAGGGGTAAAAAAGAAGATAATACTAAGAAAAATGGGAAAAGAGATAAAATGGGATAAATATATATTGCATAAAGAAGTGCATGGGGGGAGGTGGGGAGGAGACCAATACAATGAAAGAATGAAAGATGTTGGAGACAGTCTCTAAGAAAATTTTCATCATTACAGTAGAAAGGATAAAAAAGGTTCAAATGGAAGGAAAACCTCCAACTCCAAATTCAATCACCATCATAAACATCAACATCATCACCATCATCACCATCAACAACATCATCATCAATGTTATCAATATCATCATCAACAACATCATGAACAACATCAACATTATCAACATTATCATCAACATCACATTATCATCATCAACATCATCATCAACAACAAAATCAACAACATCATCTATATCATCAACAGCAACGTCATCAATGTCAACATTAGCATCCAACTATCCATCTTTTCCTGGCCCAGGAAAGATTTTTGCTGGGTGGTCTAACCTAAGAGCATACTATGCAGAGTACTGAATGAGAACCAAAAGACCTAAGCTCTAGGCTTGAGTGCTACTATGTGTCCTTTGGGGGTAAAAAGGAAGCCTTATTTTTTCCTGGACTCAATTTCCTCATTTATGTATGAGTGAAACTTACCTGAACTTTGCATTAAGTTAATCAATCAAATAAAAAAATAAACCACTTGTAAACAAGAAAAATTAAAATAAATGTAAAAAAGAATAATTAGGTAAGGGGACAGCTGGGTAGTTCAGTGTATAGAAAACCCCACCTGGAGATAAGAGGTACTGGGTTCACAGCTGATTTCAGACACTTCCTAGCTGTGTGACCCTGGGTAAGTCACTTAATCCCCATTGCCTAGCCCTTACTATTCTTCTGCCTTGGAACCAATACAAGTATTGATTTCAAGGTAGAAGGTAATTTTTAATTTTTTAAAATTAAAAAGAAATAAATTAAATTTTAAAATTTAAAAGAATAATTAGTTTAAAAAGACACTATCCAAAGATGATCTGGGGTGAGCTTTTCCCTTGCCCTGTTCTACCCATTATACCCCATTTGACTGCTTCCTAGCCAGAGTTTCTGCATATTCCCTCCATGTGCTGGTAGCTTGACCCATGTATAATATGTTCTTTTGTTTTTCTCATGTGTAATCTGTGGTACTTGCCCCAGGACCAACAATCCTTGGTGATAACTCCACCCAAAAGCATTCGTATTTTTTTCAGACTGGTTTTTGAAACAGTAAATTAGCTAAATGTCATTTTCAAATGAATGACCTATTACAAGCCACTCACCGAGCCTAAAAAGGCAAAAGAGAGAGTAACAATTAACTTCTGAGGGCAGGGGTACAGAACACATTTTTAAAAAACATCTCATTACTAAGGTGTCATTAATGTCTGTCCATCTTTCCTTCTCCGCACATTTTGTGTAGCTTGGAGCTGAGCTAGGAGCCCAGGCAATTAGCCACTTGGAAGAAGTCAGTGATGCAGGTATCACTGCTATGGCAACTGGGAAATGTTCAGCAGTCCTTCTCCCCACCACCGCCTACATGCTGAGGTAATGCTATTTAACACATTGCTTAGAATAAAGGCACATTCATAAGCCATTGATGACTCCACCTTCCTTGGGTCTTTCTAGTCCTTTAAGAGACCATCCCCAGCCAGGCCAGTTACTAGAGATCTTTGCCATGGCCCCCCTGAGGCTAACCAATAGAGAAGGCTGGTGCATGGAACAGGATCCTGGGAACTCTGGGTTCGAGACATAATCAGGGATTCAGTCCAGGATGAACTACAAAGGAAACTCAGGTGGAAAGTCCTAAGGAAGAAACCAGAGATGTTTCCCAAGAGCAATCAAGAAGTTTTCCAGCAGGGGGTCATGCCATATTTCTTACTGCATTGAAAGATGCGAGAGGATGTGTTCCAGATCATCAGGTGTAACAATGAAGGAAAGGAAGAGGTAGGAGAGGGCTACCAAGACAGGTACAAACCAAGGATGATGCAATGAGACTAGTTAGTGGCCCAGCAAAACGAGACTTTGACAGGCTATTGGATGATGAATCTAGAGATGAAAGGGACCTCGAGGCAATGGCATCCAATACTGTCATTCTAAAGCTGAAGAAACAGAGACCCACAGAAATGAAATGATCTGTCTAAAGCTATGTAGGTAGAAGCACCAGAGGCAGGATTTGAAATTAGGTGCACTGATTAATTCTGCAAAACTGGCACCCCCCCCCCCCATCAACCAGTATTTATTAAGTATCATCTATATGCTGGGCACTGTGCTGGGTACTAAGAATATGAATTCAAAGAATGACTGACCTGTAGCCAGGAGGACCTGGATTCAGAAGTGGCTTCAAACACTTCCTAGCTAGTGTGACCCTGAGCAAGTCACTTAACCCCAAATGTCTAGTCTTCTGTCTTAGAATTGATACTGAGACAGAAGGCAAGGGTTTTGAAGGAAGCAAGCCTTCCCCTCAAAGAGTTTACATTTCTGAAAGGATGGAAACCAGGGAGTACCCCTTCCTCACTAATATCTTAACCTAGAGCAAAGGCTCTTAATTTGGGATCCATGAACTTATTCTGTATTCTATATTATTTTAATTACTTTATCATTAGTTTAATTATTATATAATTATTTTAATTATAATATTTTAATTCATTAAGTTACTTACTATTAATTTAATTTTAAACCCTTAACTTCTGTCTTTGAATTAACACTGTGTATTGGCTTCAAGGCAGAAAAGTGAGTGGTAAGAGCTAGGCAATGGGGGTTAAGTGACTTGCTCAGGATTACATAGCTAGGAAGTGTCTGAAGACAGATTTGAACCCAGGACCTCCCTTCTCTGGGCCTGGCTCTTAATCCACTGAGCCACCAAGCTGCACCCCCATGAACTTAGTTTATTTTATTATTTTATTTATTATTTTTATTTTTTAGAGTATTGGGGCAATTTATTAGCTGTTATATTTTTAATAAAAAATTTTAAACTTTAATTAATTAGTTTTCCATGGTTATGTGATTCATGTTCTTTCCCTCTCCTCCCCTAGCCTATAAACAATTCCCCTGCGTTTTACATTTATCATTGATCAAGACCTATTTCCATATTATTAATTTTAAAAACTATTTTAGAAGGGACAGCTAACCCTTACCACATGAATTGATACTAAAACAGAAGGTAAGAGTTTTTAAAAATAAAAATTAACTGGCCTCAGATACTTCCTAACTGTGTGACCGTGGGCAAGTCACTTCACCCCCACTGCCTAGCCCTTACCACTCTTCTGCCTTGGAACCAATATACAGTATTGATTCTAAGACAGAAGATAAGGGTTTTTTTTTTTTAAATAAAAATAAATAAAAATTAAGAAACATTTTGGATAACATTTAATATGATTTGGTATCCTTTATAATACTGTGTGTTTATCAATTTAAAAATATTATCCCAAGAAGGGTCCATAGTCTTCACCAGACTGCCAAAGGGGTCCCTGATACAAAACAAGTTAAAAACCCCTGACCTAGAGTAACAACCTTGCAAGGCTATATAGAACTTCAAGGCAACTAGGCATCAAAAGCCCTTGTAGATAACATTTCCTGCCTGCCAACAGTTTCCTTATGACATTGCCTTTTTTGGACGGTCAAGCCAATTTAAGGAACAGTCTTACCATTCCTTCTGTTCTACCTATTCCTATCGCATCCTGCCCCCACCCTCCAGCCCCTTTCCTTCTACATTCACAGCAAAAGTCAAACAAAATTAGAAAAAGAAAAGCCACTGTCATGCCTATCGTGTGAGTCTTTGCTATTTGCCTGAATACCTAATGATCTGTTTTCTATCCAGAAGATCGTCCTTTGTATACCTCCTTCCAAGCCACTTCCCAGCAGAGGGTTCCTTGAGTTTTACAAGAAATACTTAATTAAGTGTACTTACTACTGACTCTATCGGGCAGGGACCTAGCTCTCTGGACGTTGGCAGGCTGACATTTTCCAAGGGCCACGTCCCACTTATTTATTGATTAACTGCTCGGCTCAAATACTCTGTTAGGAGACAAAACATGCAATTTCAGAACTTTCATCCTAATGTCAGCAGTGATACAATTATAAAGATCACACAAAATGTAATTATTCGGTATGGGAGAATGGGTAGATTTCCATTTTCTTTCCATAAACATTCCCAAATGGTGTCTTGTGGTTTACAGCTCAAAGTTGTGGATCCTGTCCTCTGCAGACCTTCAGTGGGAGTTAATAAGCCAACAAACTTTTATTAAGCTCTTTCTATGTGCCAGACTTGGTGCTAAGCCCTGGGAGGAAACAAGGAAAGTCCAAAAGCAGGCTCTGCCCCGGAGGAGCTCATAGTCTAATGGGAAGGGGATGGAAGGAACCAGCAGTTATCGATCACCTTCACTGTACTTGACAAAAATATTATCTTGTGATCTGTGATTGATTTAATGAGGGAACCACCACGCAAGCCACTGTGTACAAACAAGCTATAGATGATAAATGGGGCATAATCAGCAGAGAGAAGGTGCTAGAATGAATTGAGTTTGCAAAAGGCTTTTTGTGGAAGGTGGGGTTTTAGCTGGAACATGAAGGAAGCCAGAAGCTGGAGATGAGAAGGGAGAGAACTCCAGGCATGGCATCAACCAGTGAAAATGCACAAAATGATTGGGGTGGGTAGTGGCTTCTAGGTGGAACAGTGGATTGAGAGCCAGGTCCAGAGTCAGGAGGACCTGGGTTCAAATCTGCACTTAAAACACTTCCTTGTTGGGTGACCCTGGGCAAGTCACTTACCCCCCATTTGCCTAGCTCTTGCCTTTCTTGCTTAGAGTTATTAGGGCAGGAAGTAAGGGTTTAAGAAAAAAGGATCTGGCCTCAGCTACTTCCTAGCTGTGTGACCCTGGGCAAGTCACTTGACCCCCATTGCCTAGCCCTTACCACTCTTCTGCTTTGGAACCACTATACAGTATTGACTCCAAGACGGAAGGTAAGGGTTTTAGGGGAAAAAAAAGAAAGAAAAAAGGATTTGGAGATATGACACATATAGTACATATGGGGAAATTCCTATATAATCAATAAATGACAAATGTGAACAATAAAGTGGTTAGGAAGAAAAGGAAAAACTTGCTTCTTTCTGGAAGTGATCAGGAAAGAATCAGGGAAGAGAGATCATTTAAGCTAGGCTTTGAAGAATAAAAATCTAAAAGACAAATGCTGACTTTCTTTTTCTCCTAGATTGAAGCAACCCCAAGCAAGGAAGATGTTAGATGAAGGAGTAATCGTTGCTCTTGGCAGTGATTTCAATCCTAATGCGTATTGTTTTTCCATGGTAAATTATGTGTGTGTGTGTGTGTGTGTGTGTGTGTGTGTGTGTGTTTTGCTGAGTATATTGAGTATCAAAAGCTCTTCTTTATTCTTTTGTATAATTCTTTCTCTATCAAGACAGTGTAACCGAGTAGCTAGAAAGCTGGCCACAATCCCTGGGCTCAAATCCTACCTCTGACTTATATTGATAGTGTGACTCAGGGTAAGTCACTAAACTTCCTCTTTACCTTCTGTCTTAGAACTGATCCCAAGGATCCATTCCAAGGTAGGAGAGTGGTAAAGACTAGGCAATTGGGGTTAAGGGATTTGCCCAGGGTCACCCTGTCAGGAAGGGTCTGATGCCAGATTTGGACCCAGATCCAAATCATCAAGTCATCAACTTCTCAGTAACCCCAGGCAACAATCTTAGGCCAGGAGACACATAGCAAGTGCTGATGACCGCTGGTAGAGAACGTTGTGTGTTAGGAGCTCTTTACACCAGTAAAACTACAGGTCTGGTTACATTATTTCTCTAAATATTAAAAAAAAACAGATTACATTGTGAAAGGTTCTGAAAAATGTCTAGAGACCGATTAAGAAAATATGGATATAATGTAGCCATTACAATGCTTTTTGGTTCTAAGGCACAACCCTGATTGCCTAGCGCTTGCTGCTTTTTTGTTTTAGACTTGGTACTAAGACAGAATGTAAAAGTTTGGGGGGGGGGGGAAGACCAATGTTCTTTGGACCGTCTCAAGCAAAGAAAGGGCAGGAGCTTCCTTCCTGACAGAGGTATCCAAAAAAAATAATGGAACGAGCTGAAACAAAGAATCCCAGAATCCCAAAGCTAGAAAGAGCTCCAAGGTTGTCCAGTCTAATTCATTGCTAAATATAAATTCCTTCTGACCTCCCTGGGAAGAGAAGAGTCTCCACTTGAGGACCTCCAAGAATGTGGAACCAACCACTCCTGACTGGTAATATTTATTCAGTTGTTTCAGTCTTATCCAAATCTTCATGACCCCATTTGGGGTTTTCTTGGCAGAAATATTGCAGAGATTTGCAATTTCCTTCTCCAGCTCATTTTACAGATGAGGAAACTGAGGCAAACAGGTTTAATGACTTGTTCTGGGCCACTCAGCCAGCTAGTCACTCAGTGTCTGAGGTCAAATTTGAACTCAGATCTTCCTTACTCCAAGCCTGGCTCTCTATCCACTGCATCACCTAGCTACCCAAACTGGTTATATTTTGGGATAATCATAGTAGGAAGTTGGTTCTTAGAATCTTCCTCGATACCTCTGAGATACAAAGTGTTACCAGTGAGAAAGACTGCTGGGTTTGGAGTCAGAGAACCTGGACTCTGCTACATCTCTGTGGTTTTATGAACATCTCTCCATGACAACTGGTTGTGCCCTATGGAGCCAAGCAGCATCCGTCTTGTTCTCAGTCACATAGCTTGTAAGTACCTGAGGCCAGATTTGAACTTGAGAAGACAAGTCTTTTGGATTCCATGCCCAGTGCTCTAACCATTATGCTGCCCCCCTCCCCATGAGGCAGCCTTTCAAATACAGCCATCCCTTCCACATCACAGGGGTGTGAGGGTTAGGGGCACGATCTGGAAAATCCATGGGAAATATTTTGGCTCTCCTTTCATACCAGAGAAGGAGGCTGAGTATTTTTTCTTTTAGGGGGTGTTAACAGTACCTCGTTATAAAATTTGGGTCAAGTAGTTATCCCTTCTACATCGCAGGGGGCAAACTTTAACGTTTGACTTATTTTAACTTTAAAAAAGAAGTTCTGTCTATTTGTGGTGTTAAAAATAAGGAATGAAAGAAGATCCTGTATGTTGATATTATACAATACTATGCATACAGTTTATGCATTTCTGAGTTTCTAAAATGTTTTCTGGGTGTTGTCTGCTGACCTTTATGTGTTGTTGCATCTTCTGTAAAACTCTTCTGAAATCCCTGCCTGATTTCTTATGCCAACCCACGATATGTCAAAACTGAGATGGGGAAAATGGCTTTGTAGCAGAGACCTACTATTTGAAGGTCCTCACCAATTCAGGCTAAATATCCCTAGTTCCCTTAAACAAGCTTCCCATGGCCCAAGCTCAAGGTATTTACTTGGGACTCTTCTTTGGATCCTCTCCAGTTTATCAGTATCCTTCTGAAGATGAGGTACCCAGAAACTCAAGTCAATATGACAGATGTAGTCCTTGCCAGATAAGTGGCAAAGTAGACAGAGCACTAGCAGGCCTAGAAGACATGAGTTCAAATCCAGCCTCAGTAACTTACTAGCTGTGTGAGCCTAATAAATTACTTAAACTCTCTGGACCTCTTTTTTTTTCTTCATTTATAAAAAGGGGTCAATAATAGCACCTACTTCTGAGAGTTGTGAAATTCAAAGGAGATAATTATAAAGTGCTTAGCACAGTACCTGGCATATAGTAAGGGCCATACAAAGGTTAGCCATTGATATTAGGATTATTTTGGGGGTGGCTGGGTGGCTCAGTGGATTGAGAGTCAGGCCTAGAGATGGGAGGTCCTGGGTTCAAATCTGGCCTCAGATACTTCCCAGCTGTGTGACCCTGGGCAAGTCACTTAACCCCCATTGCCTAGCCCTTACCACTCTTCTGCCTTGGATCCAATACCCAGTATTGATTCTAAGACAGAAGGTAAGGGTGTAAAAAATACATATTAGGATGATTTCCTTTCTCTATCATCAATTACCTTTCTCCAGCTCTATCATCTCCTGTGTTCTGGACACTTTTCTAATGCAGCCTATTCTGACAATGGTTTCTTAGGCTGCCATGTCCCATTCTTGATGGAATAGTCTATCTAGAGGGCATAGGAACACAAGTCTAGTCCATCTAGTCTAATCCTCCCATTGTATAGATGAGATAAATGAGATTCAAAGAGATTAAATTCTACCATTTGTCTTATTCCCTGATTTATCAAAAGGTCCCCTGGGTCAGTAAAAATTCCCTTTTCCATCCCCATAACAAGAATTAGTCACAATAAAGTAAATGAGTTTTTAATGATATAATTATTTAATGTAAAATGTGCACATTGGATATGGCCCCCAAATTAGTTTCTGGAAATCAAATCACAATTTAAATGATTCTAGGTGAGCCTTTATACTTGAGCTGATTTGATCCTCAGAACAACCCTGTGAGGTAGGTGCTCCAGCTATTATTCATTCCGTTTTATAGTGGAGTATACTAAAGCTCAGAAAAGGGTCAAATAGCTAGTAAGTATCAGAGGTGTAATTTGAAGCCAGGACTTTATAAACTCCAAGTTAAAACTCACACTGCCAAAAGCACACTCTCAAATTTAATGCTTCATAATCATTTTATTTGACAAGAAGAATATTGATTTGGGGACTTTAAGTGGTCATTGTCAGCAATTCTTTGGTGACTTTTCTCTGACCTGATATTTCTGTCCTAGCCCACTGTCATGCACTTGGCCTGCGTGAACATGAGAATGTCGATGCCTGAAGCTTTAGCTGCTGCCACCATAAATGCTGCTTATGCCCTGGGACGATCGAATACTCATGGATCCCTCGAGGTCGGCAAATGTGGAGATCTCATTGTCATCAACTCACCAAGGTGGAGATTCTCCTCATGTTACTATTATTTTCTATGCCTAGTTTCAGGCCAAGTTGTGTTTTAAATCTTGTTGCTAGCTATTAGATATTTCAGGATCTACTTGGCCTGAATTTGCTTGTTAATTGTGGCCTTTCGTCCTTCCTTCTTCCTCCTCTCCTCCCCTCTTCCACTTCCGTCCACCATTTGTCCCTAAGCAAGTTATGCTTTGGGATTGGCTCAGGTCAGAACACAAGGAATATAAAAACTGCCAACTCGAAGATGCCTCCATTCTGGCTTATATTTGTATCCTCAACTCTTTGCTCAGAGACTGGTGCCCATGTCTTCTTAATAAATTTCTGTTCTCTCTCTCTCTCTCTCTCTCTCTCTCTCTCTCTCTCTCTCTCTCTCTCTCTCTCTCTCTCTCTCTCTCTCTCTCTCTCTCTCTCTCTCTCTCTCTCTCTCTCTCTCTCCCCCCCTCCCTCTCCTCTCTCTCCCCCTCCCTCTCCTCTCTCTCTCTCTCCCTCTCCTCTCTCTCTCTCTCCCTCTCCTCTCTCTCTCTCTCTCTCTCTCTCTCTCTGTCTCTCTCTCTCTGTCTCTCTCTTTCTCCTCTTTCTCTTTCTTTCATATTTACCTATCTCCTCTATATCACATATCATCAGTCTATATATTTATTATCTCTATCATCTATCCATCTATAATCTGCCTATACCTCTAGCTTTCTATCAGCCAACTATACCTTTATCATCTACATTCTCTATATCTAACTATATCATAATTCTACATATTATCTATACGCTTCTATCTACCCATCTTCTCTGTCATCTAATATCTATCATCTGTCTGTCATTGTTCTATATATTTATTGTTTCTATTATCTCCCATTTATAACCTGTCTATATTTCTATCTCTCAGAACTACCTATACCTCTTTCATCTTTCTCCCTCCCTCCCTATCTCCTTTCTATCTATCCATCTATGAATCCATCTATCCATCCATCCATCTATCTTATCTATTTTCTTCCTTCCTTCTTTCCTTCCTTCCTTCCTTCCTTCCTTCCTTCCTTCCTTCCTTCCTTCCTTCCTTCCTTCCTTCCTTCCTTCCTTCCTTCCTTCCTTCCTCTCTTTCTTTCTTCCTTCCTCCCTCTCTCTCTCTTCCTCTCTCTCTTCCTTTCTTTTTCTTCCTCTCTCTCTTCTTTTCTTTTTCTTTCTTTCTTTCTTCCTTCCTTCCTTCCTCCCTCTCTCCCTTCCTCTCTCTTCCTCTCTCTTCCTCTCTCTTCCTCTCTCTTCCTCTCTCTTCCTCTCTCTTCCTTCCTCTTCTTTCTTTCTTTCTTTCTTTCTTTCTTTCTTTCTTTCTTTCTTTCTTTCTTTCTTTCTTTCTTTCTTTCTTTCTTTCTTTCTTTCTTTCTTTCTTTCTTTCTTTCTTTCTTTCTTTCTTTCTTTCTTTCTTTCTTTCTTTCTTTCTTTCTTTCTTTCTTTCTTTCTTTCTCTTTCTTTCTTCCTTTCTTTCTTCTTTCTTTCTTTCTTTCTTTCTTTCTTTCTTTCTTTCTTTCTTTCTTTCTTTCTTTTTCTTTGTTTGTTTCTTTCTTTCCATCTATCCATCTGTCCATCCATCCATCCATCTATCTATTCATCCATTCACTCATCCACCCACCCATCCATCTGTCCTGCCACCTATCCATCTGTCTGTCTGTCTATCTACCTGATGTAACTGAAGTCAGAGTTGTCCATGGTTCAAAGGGCCTTTCTCAGTTATTTTTATCAAGTGAGATAACATATGTAAAAGTATGTTGCAAACCTAATAGTGTTATATAAAATGTCAGTCATTATTTGTAGGGGTTGTCAATCAATCAATCAATATTCGTCAGATGCCTACTCTGTGCTAGATATGTTGTATTTCTCTTGGAGTACCATAAAAATATTGAAAAATGTCCCTTGGATAATCTTCTAGACTGAAGGGTAAAGCACTTTAAGGCTTACAAAGCATTTTACTCACACTAGCTAATTTCTCTCTGAGGAGTAGGATAGGAGGGAAGAGAGATGAGGAGAGTGAGGGAGGGCAAAGAAGGGAGAGAAAGAGAGAGCCAGAGAAAGAGAGTCAGAGAAAAGGAGAGGGGGATGAAAGGGGAGAGAGAAAGAGAGGCAGAGAGAGAGAGAGACAGAAAAAGAGGGAGGGAAGGAGGGAGAGAGGGAGGGAAGGAGAGAGGAAGAGAGAGAGAAGGATCTTACCAGATCAGGGTTATGTGTTGTCTTCCATTCGTAACGTATCCTGGATGAAGAAATTCCCTCTGCAGATTTGAGTTGACACTCTCCAAAACTCATAGTCTTTAGAAAGTTGCCTAGAACCTGCAAGTTAAGTGTATTGCCCAGATTCACACCTCTAGTATGCATCAGGGGGCTTCCTGGATCCAAGTCTGGGTATTTTGCACTGCTGTTGCTAATGGCTCTTAATAATTGCACATTGATTGAATATATATTTCTATATGCACATGTGAGGAGTGAGAAGCATGATGTAATATGTACTAAATTTGGAGTCAGGAAGTCCTGGGTTCAAATTCTGATTCCTATACTTACCAGTTCTGTGACATTGGGCAAGTCACTTACTTCTATCAGACTCGTTTCTTTGTCTATAAAATGAGAATGACAATAGCACTTCACTCGTCGAATTGTAGTGAGGTTCAAATGACATGAAATGAGCTAGTGTGAGTAAAATACCTTGTAAGCCTTACCAGTTTTACATTTATGCTTCTGTATGTAGTGGTAGCTAGGAAGCACAGCAGATAGGGCACTGGAAGTTCCAAAAAAAGAGCATATGGGGGAGAGACAGCTCTTCAAAGGATACTGAGGACCTTAGTCCAACCCTCCCATTTTATAGACGAGGAAACTGAGGAACATAAAAGTTAAGTGTCCTGCCCAGAGTCACGCAGCTCATATGTATCTGATGTGGGATTTGAACCCAGATCTTCCTGCCTCTGTCTGCAGTCCTACCTAGCTGGTGGGGATATAATACACACCGATAAAGGAGAAAATCTTTTAAAATGTTGGACTAAGGCTTATTGAAGAGAAAAATGTGCCTTGTAGACACTGAAACATTTTCATTTCTTCCTAGATGGGAGCACTTAATTTACCAGTTTGGAGGCTACCAAGAATTAATTGAGTGTGTTGTAGCTAAAGGAAAAGTCCTCTACAGAAAGGACAGCCGCAACCTCAAAGGGCATGGAGAAGAAAGATAAGAAGAGCAAGACTGAAGATACGAATGGAGTTCAGCTCTAGCCAGTGTGGAGATTTGTGGTTTTTTCAAAGCAGATAAATTACATTGAAACAAGTCCAGTTTGAGTTTTAGATAACTGTATAAGTTTGTAATCATTAGCATAGAGAACTGAAATGAATATTGACTTTATTTTCCTCTGAACCCTTACTTTCTGACTTAGTAACAACTCTAAGACAGAAAGACAAGGTCTAGGCAGTGTGTTAAGTGACTTGCCCAGGATCACCCCGCTAGGAAATGTTTGAGTTCAAATTTGAACCCAGGACCCTCCAAATCCAAGCTTAGTACACTATCCACTGTGGCACCTAGCTGCCCCAGCTGAATACATTTGTAATCATTAACATGGGGCACTGCAATGAGTATTGGCTTTAGAGTCAGGGAAACTAGGTTCAAATTCTGACTCTACCAATTAGAGAACGTGTGACCTTGGCCAAAACAATTCACCTCTGTGAGCCTTAGTTTCCTTATTGGTAAAATGGGAGATTCTAAGGTCCTTTATGCTTCTAAATCTATAACCTGAATCTGATTTTTTACTTTGCCACCACCAGATCTCAGTGCCTTAGTTTTCCCATCTGTAAAGTGAAAAGGATTGACCCCTTCCTGTTCTAAATCTATGATTTTATGAATCTGGAGCCAGAAGGCTTGGGTCCAACTCCCTACTCTTCTGTTTATTACCTCTGTGACCTTGGACAAGGGCCTTACCCTCTCTGGGACTCAGTTTCCATATCTGTAAAAAAAGGTCCTATTGCATGACTCTCTGAGGTCCCTTCTAGCTCTAAACTTATCATCCTATGATGTTTTTGTTATCTGTATTCAGTGGATAAAATGGATAACCCTACTTTGATGAGAAACACAATTCGAACATTGAGTTTGTTTGGATCTATAAGACAGAGTCTGAACTTGTTAATAAAATGTTAAGTTACAGACCACAATCAACATTTGTAGGAAGAAAATGAGGTGGTTTGAGGTAGACATAGCTTGGAACTTCCCATCTGTTCTAGACAAATAGCCCTGTACTGAGACAACTTTTGCTCTTTGGATATCAGGCTCAGAATCATGTTTAGCAAATATATGAAGTCCTGAATTCAAGTTTCACCCATGACATATCCTGATTGTGTGACCCTGAGTAAGTCCCCTGCCCTCTCAGTGCCCTAGTAATTTTTCCAAGAAAAAATTTTTCTTTTAAATTAGAGAGGCGGTACCAACCAAATTGGTAGAAGGAGGTTGCCCAATGGGAGTTCCCTATTCCTTTAAAATCACAAGTCTAGTAAAAAAAAATGGATGGTGTTGGGCCAGTTTTTACCTACAGGTGAAACTGAAATACAAGATGGTACCAGACCTCTTGGAAGAAGGAAGAGGTATTTCCCTTTCCTTAGCAGTACTACTCTCTGTATGTTTTAAGGTTGTCTTGAGCAAATGCTCAAAGGTTTGAATCTCAAAAGAAAAGAGAGTGGAATGGGGGCAGTGAGGTGACTCAATGGACTGAGAGTCAGACCTGGAGATGGGAGGTCCTGGGTTTAAATCTATCCTCATATACTTCCTAATTGTGTGACCCTGGGCAAGTCACTTAACCCCCATAGCCTAGCCCTTTCTCTGCCTTGGGACCAAATACAGTATTGATTCTAAGACAGATGGCAAAGGTTTAAAAGAGAGAGAAAGACAGACAGACAGACAGACAGACAGACAGAGAGAGAGAGAGAGAGAGAGAGAGAGAGAGAGAGAGAGAGAGAGAGAGGAAGAAGGAAAGGGAGAAAGAGAGGGGGGAATGTGATTTTTGATCATCGTTCTTTTTTGAGCTTGTTCCTCTCTCCATGTTTGATAAACTCCGAGTAAAATTCAAGGCTTGGGTCAAAATTCAAGTCAGGGGTCATATTCTAACACCCATTATCAGAGCTATAACTAGGGAGGGGTAACTAAGATTTTCCCCCCACGGAAGCAATTACAGGGTATTGAAAGTGCTTTAGAATCCTAGGAACAGAAGAGTTTTGTACCTAGTCAGCAAGAATAATTAGTAGAAATAAGAAGTTACAAGAGGGCAGGCAGTGTGAGAGCTTACCCCCCACCCTATTTCCCCTCCCACCTTCCCTAGAAGTGGTCAGTGCTGATGACTTTGGTCTTCTTCACTCCCAACACTCCCTTGCTTCCTACCCCAAAACTGAGCTGATGAGTGTGACTACTCTATTTTCTTGACATGATTTGCAGTCCTTTCCCCAAGAGGCCTGCCTCTGACCTTTAATGATTCCCACTAATGATCCCCTTTAATGATTTCCATTTAATTTTTATTACCTTTGATTATTATACTTATATGTTTGTACATATCTATATCTATATACATATACATACATAAGTGTGTGTAGATAGATATAGACAGACAGGCAGACAGATAGAGAGAGATGGATAAATGGATAAATAGATAGATAGACAAGACAGATAGATAGATAGATAGATAGATAGATAGATAGATAGATAGATAGATAGATGGAGAGATAGATAGATAGATGAATGGATGGAGAGATGGATGAATGGATGGACAGACAGATGAATAGATGAATGGACAGATGGATAGATAGATGGACAGACAGATGGACAGACAGAGGGCTAGATAGATATAGCAATAGAAAGATAGATATAGCAATAGATAGATAAATGGATGGAGAGATAGAGAGACACAGAGATAGACAGACAGATGATAGATAGATAGATAGATAGATAGATAGATAGATAGATAGATAGATAGACAGACAGACAGACGGACGGGCGGGCGGGCGGACAGACAGACAGACAGACAGACAGACAGACAGACAGATAGATAGATAGATAGATAGATAGATAGATAGATAGATAGATAGATAGATAGATAAGCAGGTGGATGGATGGGTGGATGGATGGATAGGTAGGTAGATGGATAGACAGACAGAAAAAGAGATACCAATAGACAAATATACCTACCTAGAGAGATATCAAACTTTCTCTTTTTTCTCTGCTTGTTTAATGTAATGTTGCACATTTCAATGACAAGCAATTTTGAAAGACAAGATCTGTGGCCAATGGAATGCCCAATCACAACTTCAGAAGATACCAGCGTATCACTCAGCTCCAGACCAAGAGGTAATCAATTCAAGATACAGAAGGAGAAAGACATCTTTGGACTTGACTAGCATGGAAATTTGCTTTGCTTGACTATGCATATTTGTTATAAGTTTTTTTTAATTGGAGGTAGGAGGTAGAAAAAATAAGTTCCTGTTAATTGAAGAATAAAATTAAAAAATTTAAAATAATATAATGTTGCATGAGGATATCACGACCTTCATATTATGGATATATTTTTAAAACAAACCTAATATACTGATTTGCGTGAAATTATTTTAAAGTTTTAGTCCATGAGATTATGAACGAATAATATTTTGCCTAAACCCCTCTGAGGCCATAGATGATTTCTTAAGATTATCTGTTGTGAACAGGTTGCTAATGTGCATCTATAGAAAGAGTTTGGGGGACAGCTAGTTGGCTCAGTGGATGGAGGGCCAGTCCTGGAGACTGGACATCCCGGGTTCAAATCTGACCTTTATTTAATTAAAAACTAAAAATAATGTTTAAAAAAATAATAAAAAAAAAGAAAGAGTTTGGGAGGAAGCTGGATGGTATGATGTATAGAAAGTTAGGCTTAGAAACAGAAAGTCCTGAGTTCAAATTAGGCTTCAGATACTTCCTAGCTGTGTGACCCTGGGCCAGGCACTTAATTCCCATTGCCTAGCTAGCTCTCAACACCCTTCTGCCTTGGAATTAATATAGAGTGTTGATTCCAAGCTGGAAGGTAAGGGTTTTTCACAACTACAGAAAAAAAAATGTACACTGGGAATTCTCTCCCTTGATAAAATCACTATCCTGGACCAAAAGTTGTCCTAATAGTAATGATAAAAATCCACCTTGAGGTAAAGGCTACAATGGAAGTCATACTCATCTTTTGAGTTCCACTGAATGACTAAATGAGATTAATGGAGGCAATGTCCAGCTTATAGTCCTAAAAACTCAGAGGTAATATGGAAACAACTGGCTCTGGGATCACAGGACCTGGGTTTAAAGCCTACTTTTGGTGCCTTTATCATTTTACTTAATGCCACTGGTCCTCAGATTTAGAGCTCCTCAGATCTGTAAAATGAAGGAGTTGGGAACAGCTAGGTTCCATAGTGGATCAACTGGAGTTGGGAGGACTTGGGTTCAAATATGACTTTAGATACTTCCTGGTTGTGTGACTCTAGGCAAGTCACTTAACCCTGATTGCCAAGACCTTGCTGCTCTTCTGCCTTAGAATAGATACAAAGGCAGAAGGTAAAGGTTGAAAAAAAAATGCAGGGGTTGGACTAGATCACTCAATACATCTATGATCCTGTGAATATTTTCAAATTAAAAATATTCAAAGAAATGCAGTTTAACTTTCAATTACACGCAGAAAGAAAAACTTAACAAAGCATTGAGATCACATGGGGAATTGATTTAATAAAAAGAAGGAACTTTTGGCAATTAGTCTATTAATTTGCATATAAGTGAATATTTCAAAAACTATATTGTATTTCTTTAATGCATTTGTAATAAGGATATGTACGATAGTTCTTCAGGCTTCCATTTTGTCCTTCTCAGTTGTAAACTGTGATATCAGGAACCATATCTTAGCAGAAATTTGTAGGAGGCAACTAGGTGGCACTGTAGGAGGAATGAAGAATCTGGAGTCTGGAAGACAGTACAAATCCAATTTCAGCCACTTACTCATTGTGTGACCCTGGGCAAGTCACTTAACCTCTGTCTGCCTCAGCTTCTTCATCAGTAAAATGGGGACAATAGTAGCACCTATTTCTTGGGGCTTTAAAAAGGATAAAAATGAGATAAGGAGCAGCTAGGTGACTCTGTGGACAGAGAGCCAGACTTGGAGAAGGGAAGTCCTAGGTTCAAATTTGTTCTCAAATATTTCCTAGCTGTGTGACCCTAGGCAAGTCACTTAACTCCAATTGCTCAGCCTTTAACACTCTTCTGCCTTGGAACCAATACTTAGTATTGCTTCTAAGACAGAAGATAAGTGTTTAAAAAATGTATATAGGACCTTATCTCAACCAACCCTGATGACAAGCTTGCTATCATTTAGTAAATCGTTTCAGCAATCATCATGGGGTACAAAAAATCTGGTCCTGGTGATCAGAACCTGGTGATGAGTTTCTGGGCTGTTCCGAGACAACAGACACAAAATGTGAATCACCGTGTCCATACTCCAACCCTCCCTGGCTTGTCAGGTCCTGCCAGAACTGGTATTCAGTTGGCATACATAGCCATTGAGACACCAGGCTCACCTTCATGAGATGATCCATGTTAGCCGCCAGAGCACTTGAAGAGAGAATATAATGAAGAGCTCACTTGCATGTTAATCACTCCCCTCTGTTATGGGTCTCCTTAAAAGACATCAGATTGAGACCTAGAAGGGCCCTTAGAGGTCAGCTAGTATCACCCCTCATTTTCCAGGGAAGAAACTGAGGTCCATGGGGATTTTGTATGCAAGTCGTCTTGGGAGGGAAATCATTAAATCAATTAACCAACAAACATTTATTAAGCACCTACTGTGTGCCAGACCCTGGGAACAGAAAGACAAAGAATGAAACATTTCCTGCCCTTGGAGAAATTACATTCTATGAGAGGAAAGAACACACATCTAATAAATTTGCTTATATCTAAGTACAGTGACTTTCCATGTCTCAACTTTTCTCATCATGGTTTTGATTTATTGTGGATCAGCATAAGAAATTTAATGGGAATTTTGCAGAAGCCATAGAGCGCATACAAATGTAAATGCCAGCAGATGATGCAGAAAAAGCTTAGAAACTCAGAAATGCATAAAATATGTGTATAGTATAATAGAATATAAACATATTTACTTTTATTAATGTTAATACACAATATAATTAATATTACTATGCATATTTGCTTTTAATACACATGTTTATCATACTAATATACAATTGCTATTACTATTAATTCATTATTAATTAATATGCCCAATTACTTTTTAAAGTTAAAAGCGTTAATTTGTGAAAAGAAGACAGAAGCCAAACAATTTTACATGGATTTTCCAGATCATGGGGGTGCCGTGTCCCTAACCCCCTTGATGTGGAAGGGATTCCTGTGTGTATTTGGAAAAAATAATTTGATGATATTAAAGTTATCAGCCACTTCATATCAGTGATTTTTAGTGGCACTTTCCCCCAACATGAGAACCTTGGTATCTGGTGGAGTAGGGGTTAAAAGAGCAGAGGGGAGGCTTGCGAGTTCCTAAGATAAAATTCTCCTATTTCACAATTTTTATCCAGAACAGCCCTGCAAACATGATTATTCTGAAGGGCAATGAGTTTTTTTAAGTCAACACATTTCCCAAAAGTTGTTTAGCTGAAGAAATGATTGTAATTGTCTGACGTGGATGCATGGCGTGTACCCTGGGGATAAAATCACACCCTGACTGTCAGTTGGCATCCTGATCTTGCCAGCTACCATAAGCAAGCATTGCACCGGCCAACCCTCCTTCCCTGACCCCAATCAGTTGCCAAATACTGTCAATAATAACTCATTCTGCCTTCATAACCTCTCTCGTATATTCCCCTTTCTCTACTCTGAAACTGCCACCACTCACATCTGGATGACTGCAGTAGTCACCCTGCCTTGCTTGGGTAAACCTCCTTCAGGTCTCTCTTCATTCCAGTCCATCTTCCACTCAGCTATTGAACTGATTTTCCTAAAGCATAAGACTGATCACATTCTTCCCTTCTCCCGCCATTCAATGAACTCTAATGGCTTCCTTTTGCTTCCAGGATCAAATATAAAATCATTGTTTTGACTTTTAAAGCCCTTCCTAATTGGATCCCCATCTACCTTTCTGGCTTTCTCATACCTCTCTCTCCTCTAGTAAGATCCAGTGACTGAGCACCTTACTGCTCCTTGCATATGAGACCTCATGTCCAGAGTCTGGACATTGCCATTGTCTGTTCTCCTTGCTTAAAATTCACTCCCTCCTCGAGTCTACCTCCTGGCTTCCCTGGTTTCCTTCTAATCCCAGATAAAATTCCATCTTCTCCAATAAACCTTTTCCAATCACCCTTAATGCTAGTTCTTTTCCTCTGAGATGATATACAATAAAATCTTCTCTCTCCCTCCCTCTCTCCCCCCTTTGTCCATCCATACATCCATTTATCCACCCATCCACCCTTCTATCCATCTATCCACCCATCTATTTAATTATCTATCCATCCATCTCTCCATCTATCTGTCCATACATCTCTCCATCTATTCATCCACTCATCCATCTCTCTTTCTGCATGTATGCATCTATGTATGAATCTATGCTATGTATCTATTTATTGTGACCCTGAGAAAATCCCTGCCTCAGTTTCTTCATCAATAAAATGAGGAAAATGATAGCACTTAACTCAAAAAGGCTGATGTATGGACCAAATGAGATCACATATTTGCAAAATTTTAAGTGCTAGATGAATACAATGCTTTTCATGACTTCTAAAGTTCCTTCTTACTCTAAATATTATGGTAGTGTTAGGCTTAAGGTTTATGAAGCAGAATAGTGGGAACTGGAGTGCAATTAGTCAGCCCAGTAGACAAGGCATTGGGCCTCAAGCCAGGAAGAACTGAATTCAAATGTGGCCTCAGACACATACTAACTGTGTGACCCTGGACAAGGCACTTAACTCTGTATCTCAGTTTCCTCATCTGTAAAATGAGCTGGATAAAGAAATGACAAACCACTCCAATATCTTTGCCAGGGAACTCCAAATAGGGTTATGGAGAGTTGGACACCACTGAAATGATTGAATAGCAAAGAGTGGGAACCAAGACTTAAAAATGTGGGTTGGGGCCATATTGTGAACAATTCCAAATATACCTAAGTTTCAGCTATATTTGGCAGTCTGTAGGAAGTCACTGAAAGATTTCTGGATCATGGAGTAGCATTTGTTGGTACACCTTGGGAAGATTACCAGTTAGTAAAATGGGGCATTGGGTAGAGACTGAGAAGTTATTGGCTGTTGACTTTCATACTTGAAGAGAACCAAAATGACATTACTATGTCAGGGTGAATGTTCAGTAGCGTGCCCGACTGTGGCATATCAGACCAATACGAGCACTTTGAAAATTAGGGAAATAATCGAGTTGAGAGGTAATGAGATCCTTCAGCAGAGTAGTGGCAGTGAAAGTGGGGACAAGGGGACATGAAGGAGACATCCTTTGTCAGACTAGGGAAAGTGGGATAAGAGATGAAGAAAGCAAGATCATTGGTTACAGAATCATCTTGGGTCCTCTGCTTTAGAATTTTACTATAAACTTTGACATCCCCACAAGAAGAGAATATTTTGAATAAAAAGAGGTTTCATCCCTTTGCTAGGTTTTGTGAAGAGAGACACCATTTGTAATTGTGAATAAAGTTCAGATCTACTCTGTGTTCGTTTATCTTGGCAAATAAATAGATGAAAAGAGTAATACTTCCAGAGAACTGTGTCTCCTCTGTGCAAACAATCCTTCTCCCAGCACATTTTTTGTTGACTGAATTGTTTTAATCTCTTTGGACAGTGTTTCCCCTCATCTGACTCTACCTTCCCCGTTAGTCTTTTCTGACCTGAAGGGTGAAAATTTGCCTTGATTATGAAATATCCCCACAGACGTACATTTGGCTGCTAACAAATGTTGTGTAATCTGGAGTTGTTTTTGCCTTCAAATCAAAGAATCAATAAGTTGAGTTGGAAAAGATTCTATAGATTACTTGGTAAAACTTCTTCATTTTGTAGATAAGGACAATGTTGCCAGAGAGGTTAAGTGATTGCCCAAAGTTGCCCAGATAGCTTCAGAGATAGTAGGGGCATCTCTGATGCTTCGAATCCAGGCATCTTTACTTGACCACTTATCATTTTCTATGGTAGAAAACCATTCAATTCATCCATCAATGAAAGAAGGGACATTTATCTATTTGGATTAGACAATTTCAAAGATTCCTCCCAAGCCAGAGATTTTGTGATTGTAGAATTTAATTCCATGTCCTTTCACTCTTTCCCTTCTGGCCAAGCAGAGCCACCTTTATCATTTTTTTTCAGGGAGTCTTTGATCTGGAATCCTTGATCCTTTTCTTGACCTCCCCAATTCCTCTAGGGAAAGATAAAACAGCCTTCTTGACTAACACATTCCCTTGCCTATAGGGATCTCCAATCTTTTGTTACTAGAAAAATGACCTATGATTTTTCTGATTTAGCCTGGAGATGGGAATGGAGTGGAGGAAGAGGTCAGTCAGGAGTAGTAGCAGTGTGGACTAGAGATTAATGAGCAGAAAGTGCCACATTGACAGTGCAAGTCTTGACAGTGACGACTCAGCTGTGCTCCCCTCCCCATGGAGAATCCCAGTGAGCCACAGGGAGGAGAAACGACAGCAGCAGATAGCTTGGAAACCAAGCTGCTCATCTTTCCTGATAGACTGGTAGAAGCCAAACAACTTGTTTGGGACTCTGCTTCCATCCTAAAGGCCTTCCCAAGTTCTACTTCTTTATCCTTTCAATTTAAAAATCTTTTCTCTTGTTCTGATCATTGGCACTGGTTGTGGTGGGGAGGGAGGGTGGTTTTATGTATTTATTTATTTACATTTGGATATAGATATAGCTGAGTCACTGTCAACGATTCATAAATTGCTCTGCCATCTTTAAGTGCCGTATACATACACAGTATAGATGTGTACCAAGTACATGTTTGCTCAAAGAGATGGGATTTGGAAGGGTTGTAGTGTGTGAGTTATTATGAAGGGCCCATGTGTCTGTGTGTAGTCACTTCTGCTTTATTCAACCTTGATTTACACATTTCTAAAAATCATTGCACTGGCAAAAGTGAGTAATAAAAACCATAGGACTTATGGCAGATATGGGGTTAGGGCACAAGACTCAAAAGCTTCAATATTCTCTCTCTCTCTCTCTCTCTCTCACACACACACACACACACACACAGAGGAACCTATGAAAATAGCAGCACTCTTCTATACATGTTAAATGGTTAAGAAATACATAAATCCCACACTAAATAGTGGCTTTTCAGTGCTCATCCTGCATCCAGGGCTACAAGAGTTAAGTAGGTCTGGGTGGGCCATAACTCTAGGCCATGGAGGAAGGAAACTGGGAAGTGGGTGTAGGGAAGAAGAAGGCGATTTGGCCAGTCCCTCCTCTTCCTCCTCTTCCTCTTCTTTCTCCTCCTCCTCTTCTGCTCACTCCTTCTCCCTCCTTCTTCTCCCTCAGCTCCCACAGCACTAGCGGACACAATAAATATGGCGCTTACATTGGCTAAGCCCTGAAGTTTGCTTAGGGAAACAGGTGTCAGAATTAGGGCTTGATCTTGAGAGTTATTGGGAAGGGGTGGCAAGCTTGCTGACTTCTCTGGATGCTTCTCTACAAGTACACGATGTTCCTTGCTGAGAATTCCTTGGATGGATGAAATTACAAGTCTTAGCAAATCAATATATATATACTTACATGCCTGTCTATTCATTTATACACATATTTGTATATATTTATTCACGGTCATGTTTGTACTTATTTACACACAGATATATGCATATACGTAAATCCACATTTTGATGGGCTTTCTTGCCACATTAGAATGCAAGCTAGTAGAGATTGTCTTTCTTTTTCTCTATATTTATATCCCTTAATGCCTGGTGTATAGTAAGCACTTAAATGCTTGTTGACTTGTTCACACACCTATGATATATTTATGTGTCTATATAAATGCATGGGGCAGCTAGGTGACTCAGTGGGTAGAATGCTGAACTTGGAGTCAGAAAGTCTTAAATTCAAATTCAGTTTCAGACATTTCCTAGCTGTGTATCCTTGGGCAAGTCACTCAACATGTTTTCTTTGGTTTCCTCATCTGTAAAATGGGAGCAATAAGAGCATCTACCCAGATGTTGCTGTGAGGATCAACTAAGATAATATTGTAAAGTATATCACAAACCATAGGGATGTTCAATACTTTAGAAATCTCATTGACCCTATTTTTGTATTAATTTTTTTCAGATCTATGATTACATAATTTGCAGATGGAATATTTGCCACACCCCAGCATCCTTTTAAGTCACACCCTCATTTTACATAAGGATGCTTGGGAAATCAATTTGGCTGATTCGGAGCTTGTGCTTTTGGTAAAGTGCTGCAGGTGTGAATGTCTGGCTCTTTTGCTCTGCTCACTTGACTGAAAGAATCTTTTTTTTCTTTTCTCTTTCTTTTAATTTATTATTAAAATTCCTATATATTTTTCAATGCTAGGAATAGATAGGTAGAGAGTGGAACTTGGAATGAGAAAACTTCCTCTACTAAATGCAAACCAGCATTTCTCCCTGCAATTCATAGTCATAAAGAGTGGCTAACAGCACTTGGAGATTTAAGAGACTTACTCTGGGGCACAAAGACAGACCCACAACTCATGGGTAAGCAGTGAATGGGACTCGGGACCTGGAATCAGGAAGACGTGAATTCAAATCCAAAATTAGACACTCACTAGTTCTCTGACCCTGGTCAAGTCATTTAACTTTTGACTGCATCAGCTTCCTCATTTGTAAAATGAGGTTAATACTGCCCAAGGTTGTTTTAGGGCTCAAACTAGATAATATCTGTAAAACATATTGCAGATCATGGAAATCTTATCCTATCTCTTTTCTAGGCTCTCCTCCTTGATCTCCTTCATTGAAGTTATGCCCATTAACCTTGGTGTCCCCCAGTGCTCTGATCTGGGTCTTCTTTTCTTTCTCTAGTATTTTATTTGATGATCTCATCAGTTCTTATGAATTTATTTATCTTCTCTATGCAGATCATTCTCAGATGTATTTGTCCAGCCCTAACTTCCCTCCAGACTTCCAGCCTCACATTGCTAATTGTTTATTGGACATCTATGTCTGGATACCCCATAGACATCTTTTTTTTTAGGTAATAATAGTTTTTTTCCAATTACACATAAAGCTAACTTTAACATTTAAAAAAAATGTTGAGTTACAAATTCTCTCCTCCCCTCTCCTCTCTCCTCCCCACTCCCTGAGATGACAAGCAATTTGATACAGGTTTTATGTCCTATAGACATCTTAGACTCTATGTCCCAAACTGAACTCATCATCTTTCCTCCACCCCCTGCCCCAAACCCTCCTCTCTTCCTTATCTCTCTAGTATCATAGAGGGTAGCCTGGCTCAAAACCTGGTGCTATCTTTGACTCCTCATTCTCACTCACATCTGATAGGAAATTCATTGCCAAATCCTTTGGTTTCTATCTTGGTAACATCTCCTGAAGACATGGCCTTATCTCCTCTGACACTGACACCATCCTGGTACAGGCCTTCATCACTTCACATCTGTGCTGTTGCAATAGCCTGACAGTTGGTCTCCCTTTCCTCCCGATCAATTCTAGTAACTCCCTACTACCTCCAAGATCAAATATAAAAGCCTTGGTTTGGCTTCTTCTAAGATCCTCCATAATTTGGCTCCTTCCTACTTTGATAGTCTACACCTTAGGTTAGCCACGTACTCTATTTAATCCTGTGGCAAAGGTCTCTTTCTTTTGCCCAACATGAAATACTCCATCTCCTAACTCTGTGATTTTTCCTTTGTTGTCCGCATTTCCTGTAACTCCCTCTTCATCTCTCCTCCTGGCTTCTCTGGTTTCCTTCAAGTCTCAGTTAAAGTCTCACCTTTTGTAAGAAGTCACTCCTGATTCCTCATAATGTTATCCTTTTTATATATCGTTCTTTACATGTTGTCTTTCCCACTAGATTATGAGCTCCTTGTCTTTTGCCTTTCTCTGAATCCCCAGCACTTAAACAGAGTCTGGTTTCATAAATTCTAGGGAACTGACTATCATCACCCTCATCATCATCATCATCATTGTTGTCATCATTGTCGTTGTTGTTATTGTCATCATCATTTAATATTCTCTAAAAGCTAAGTTCTGAATAATGGGGAAAAAACCAATGAAGGTCTTAGAAAAGAGTTAACGAAACCTGTTTCTTTACTTCATTCCTTCATCCTCCATTTATTCCATTAATTTCCTTCATTTCTTTCATGAGTGATAACTGAGGAGGAATTTTTTATGCGCTGTCAAAATGATTTCTGTTTCAGATTTCTTGCTTCATTGTTTCTCTTGGGCCTAAAAAGGGGTGATGAGATGGGTAATTATTGTGATGTAAAGATAAAAGCCATTGATAAAACATAAATCTGAAAGGTCCTATGCTCTCCTCAATTGGGGTTAGTCTCAGAGTCAGAAGACCTGACTTTGAATCTGGATTCTGACACTATTTGTATAGACCATTTGAGCTACTTAAACCTCAGATTTTTTTAATCTGTAAAATGAGGGTTCTTGTGACATTGGCAATAATCACATAATAGAACTGGTTGAAAATTTATGTTACGGGGAGGCAGAGTCAAGATGACGATGTAGAAGCAGCAAAAGTTCAGACCTTTGAATACCCTTCCTTACCAATTACAAATGAAATGCTCCAAAGGGACTGAAAATTGGTCCTAACAACAAGACAGAGCCAAAGAACCCTCCTGCTAGACTCAATTAAAAAATATGCCCCCCAAAAGCTGGAATTTGAGAACACTCTGGTTTAAGGGGAGGGCAGAAGGAAGCTCCCAGGACCCCTCCCCCCAGAAGAGCGCTAAGCCTCCCGTGGCAGCGGGAACCTCTGGGAGGGCAAAGGTGTTGGTCTGGAGGGTGTACCTTGTGGGCAGGGCTGTGCCAGGCTCAGAGTGTCAAACATAGGTGGTGGGGAAGGAGCTGGAGAGGGAGCCTGAGCTCTCTGAAGATGGCAGCCTGGTCACAGAGGTGGAGATCCTCCATATTGCTCCAGCCTTACAGGAGGTTTTGGCCTCAGAGCAAATCCAGCCCAACCCAGCTGAACTTAATCCCATCAAAAGTCTTCAGAGGTCAGGGAATCCCAAGATCCAACACCCCTCCTTCACAGACTGCTGGACTTAAATCCAATCAAAAACCTCCAAAGGACAGGGAAGCTCAAACTCCAACACCCCTCCCCCACAGACTGCATGGAGAGATCTCCTAAAAAAGCTCCAAGAGGGGAGACTGCCAGAAAACCTCAAAACCAAAAAAATGAGAGGAGCAAGAGTACAGACAAATATGGGGAGTAAAGAAGGGGTAAGTATGAGCAAACAACAAAAAAGAAAAAGGAAATTACAATTGGCAGCTTCTATACAGGCAACAAACAAAGAGAAAACAGAACAGAGGAGGTGGGATCACCAAACCATAAAGCAGAAATCCCAGTGAATTGGATACAGGCTTTGGAAGAACTCAAAATGCAATTCAAAACACAATTAAGAGAGGCCGAAGATAATAGGGAAAAGAATTTAAAAACTAAAATAAGTCATCTGGAAACAGAAAATAGTCTCTTGAAAGCCAAAATCAACCAGCTTGAAAATGAGGCAAAGGAGATGAAAGATGAGGCAAAGGAGATGAGAGATGAGGTAAAGAGAATGAAAGATGACCTCCAAAAAAAAAATCAGACCAGAAGGAGAAGGATGACCAAAAAGCCAGGGATGAAATTCAGTCTTTAAGAACCAGAATACAACAACTAGAATTAAGTGACCTCACAAGGCAGCAGGACACTATAAAACAAAACCAAAAGAATGAAAAAATTGAGGAAAATATGAAGCATCTCATTCACAAAACAGAATATTTAGAAAATCATTTGAGGAGAGATAATTTAAGAATCATTGGTCTACCAGAAGACCATGACAAAAGAAAAAGCCTGGACATAATACTACAGGAAATTATCTAAGAAAACTGCTCCGATATTCTAGAACAAGAGGGAAAAATGAAGATTGAAAGAATCCACAGATCACCTCCTGTACTTAATCCCCAACTGGAATGGAATATGATATTCTGGAAAGCAAGGGAACTAGGTCTACAACCAAGAATCAACTACCCAGCAAAATGGACTATATTCTTACAGGGGAAAGTATAGTCATTCAACAAAATAGAAGAATTCCAAGAATTTGTAAAGAAAAGACCAGACCTGAACAGAAAATTTGATGCCCAGGCACAGAACTCAAGAGAATCATCAAAAGGTAATTTTAAAAGAGGGAATAAAGAAAAACAAAACAAAAAACCAACTTTTTTAAAAGAGACTCAATAAGTTAAAATGATATGTATCCCTCTAAGAAAAGAGGTCATTGGTAACTCTTAAAAATTATTATCACTTGGGCAGCTAGAAGAATTACATTTAGAGGGAACAGTGACAAGTTGTATAGGATGAGATGACAAGACATAAATAGATATATAGATACATGTATGTGTAAATACATATGCATGTATATACACACACACATATATACACAACTAGAGCTAAAAAAAGAGGTTAATACTAAACAAAATGGGAAAAGAAACAAAAGAAGCTAAATTTATATGTCCCAAAGAAGCTCATGGAGGGAGGGGGAGAACATCAATACACTGGAAGGTTAAAGAGGTTGGAGATAGGGAATACTCAACTCTTACATGCTTTGAAATTGACCCAAAGGGGGAAGAACAATCCAATCCATTGGGGCAGAGAATAGATTTGTGCCCCATAGGGGAGTGGAAGGGTAACAAATGGACTGGTGGGGAGGGAAGCAGTACAAGGGAGAGAGAGGGTGGGGGTAGTTTTAAAAAGACTGCAAAGAAAATAAGGGGGAGAATAAGAAGGGAGGGGGTAGAAAGGGAAGTAAAATAAGGGTGGGAACTAGGAGGACTGATTAAAAACAAACATTGGTGTAGAAGGAAATAGTGAAAGAAGAAAAGGCAGGACTAGGAATAGAAATCAAAATGCTGGGAAATACACAGCTTGTAATCATAAGTCTGAATGTGAATGGAATGAACTCACCCATAAAATGCAAGCAAATAGCAGAGTGGATTAGAATCCAAAACCCTACCATATGCTACCTACAAGAAACACACATGAGGAAGGTAGATATACATAGGGTGAAAGTAAGAGGACAGAACCAAACCTATTGGGCATCAACTGATAAAAAGAAGGCAGGAGTCACAATCATGATATCTGACAAAGCCAAAGTAAAAATAAATCTAGTTAAAAGAGATAGGGAAGGTAATTACATCCTGATAAAAGGCAGTATAGACAATGAGGAAATATCTGTACTCAATATGCATGCACCAAATGGCATAGCATCCAAATTTCTAAAGGAGAAACTAGTGGAGCTTAAGGATGAGATAGATAGAAAAAGTATACTAGTGGGAGACCTGAACCTTCCTCAATTTGAACCAGATAAATCAAACCAAAAAATAAATAAGAAAGAGGTAAGAGAAGTGAATGAAATCTTAGAAAAATTAGAGTTAGTAGATATGTGGAGAAAAATAAATAGGGACAAAAAGGAATACACCTTCTTTTCAGCAACACATGGTACATTCACAAAAATTGACCATGTATTAGGGTATAAACACATTGCAAACAAGTGCTAAAGGGCAGAAATAATAAGTGCAACCTTCTCAGATCACAATGCAATGAAAATAATAATTAGTAAGGGTACATGTAGAAGCAAATAAAAAATTAACTGGAAATTAAACAATATGATTCTCCAAAATCAATTAGTTAAAGAACAAATCATAAAAACAATTAATATTTTCATTGAAGAAAATGACAATGATGAGACATCCTTTCAAAACCTATGAGATGCAGCCAAAGCAGTACTCAGGGGGAAATTTATATCCTTGAGTTCATATATTAATAAATTAGGGAGGGCAGAGGTGTTACAATTAAAAGAGTGGTTGCCTTAAACGGTGACCATGGAAATATGGTTTCAAATCAAAAATATAGTGGTCGCCATGGGAAAATTCCCACATATTAAATATACCCAAGTCAGCTGGGTTTTATGGAGATTTTAATTATACAAATTAAGGAATTAATGAAAGGGAGAACGTAAGAGGAAATAATGAGAAAAGGGCTAGGCCAGCCTTGGCCAGCCTAGGCTTAAGCCTTAAGAGAGAGATCAGTCAGTCTTTAATCCACTCTCCACAAGATTTGTCCCAAGCAAGATCCTAGTGTTCAGAGAGACCCAGCAGTTCAGCTCCTTAGCTCAACCAAGTTCAGTCACCAAGCCCTTTAATTCAGCTTTGGCAAGCTGACTACTCCAGAGATCTCTTCTGACCTCCTTTTAAAGGGAATTTTCTCCTATGTCACCTGCCTTAAGTTTTCACATCTACCAATCACAGTAGATGTTTTCCAAAGGACTTACCATTCTTAATTCACATCTTCTTTAGTTCTCAACTTCTCTGGGTAGACCAAAACTTCTGAGTAAGTTCACACCTCCTTGCCCCTTGCAAGTTTGCAAGTTGCCTGATCTTTATAGGTACTTAGCACCTTTTTGTATTAGATCTAAAAATAGACTTAGCTTAAGGCTTTTGCCTCACTATAAGTATCAGTTAAGTACTTTTTAATTGTTCAGTAAGGAGTTTTACAACTTTATCTTCCCCTAAAGTATGCTTAAGTATGGGTGGAGTAATGTTAGAGTTCTCACATTCCTGATCAAGTACCTTCATTGTTAAAAATGGGGAATGGTCTTAACCAAATGTTCTAAGGTAGAGTCTGAGAATTTTTAACATTCACAAGTCTGAGAAATTTTAAGATTCACAGAAGTCAATGAATTGGGCATGCAAATTAAAAAACTAGAAAGTGAACAATTTAAAAATCCTCAGATGAAGACTAAATTAGAGATCCCAAAAATCAAAGAAGAAATTAATAAAATTGAAAGTCAAAGAACTATTGATTTAATAAATAAGACTAGAAGCTGGTACTTTGAAAAAACAAATAAAATAGACAAAGTACTGGTCAGTCTAATTAAAAAAAAGGAAAGAAAAAACCAAATTGACAGTATCCAAGATTAAAAGGGAGACCTCACCTTGAATGAAGAGGAAATTAAGGCAATCATTAAAAACTATTATGCCCAATTATATGGCAACAAATATGGCAATCTAGGTAATATGGACAAATACTTACAAAAATATAAATTGCCTAGACTAACAGAGCAAGAAATAGATTACCTAAACAACCCCATATCAGAAAAAGAAATTGAACAAGCCATCAAAGAACTCCATAAGAAAAAGGTCCAGATGGATTCACAAATAAATTCTATCAAATACTGAAATCAAATACTGAAATCAAATACTATCAAATATAAAAAAATTCTATCAAACACTGAAAGAACAACTAATCCCAATATTATACAACTATTTGACAGAATAAGCAAAGAAGGAGTTCTACCAAATTCATTTTATGACACAAATATGGTGCTGATCCAAAAGCCAGGCAGGTCCAAAACAAAGAAAACTATAGATCAATCTCCTTAATGAATATAAATGCAAAAATCTTAAATAGTATACTAGCAAAAAGACTCCAGCAACACAAGGGTTATTCACTATGACCAGGTAGGATTCATACCAGGAATGCAAGGATGGTTCAATATTAGGAAAACCATCCACATAATTGACCATATTAAGAAGCAGACTGACAAAAATCACATGTTTATCTCAATAGATGCAGAAAAAGCCTTTGATAAAATACAACACCCATTCCTGTTGAAAATACTAGAAAGTATAGGAATAGAAGGGTCTTTCCTAAAAAATAATAAACAGTATATATCTAAAACCATCAACAAACATCATCTGCAATGGGAATAAACTAGAACCCTTCCCAATAAGATCAGGAGTGAAACAAGGATGCCCATTATCACCTCTATTATTTAACATTGCACTAGAAACACTAGCAGTAGCAATTAGAGAAGAAAAAGAAATTGAAGGTATTAAAATTGGCAACGAGGAGACCAAGTTATCACTCTTTGCAGATGACATGATAGTCTACTTAAAGAATCCTAGAAAATCAACCAAAAAGCTAGTCGAAATAATCAACAACTTTAGCAAAGTTGCAGGATACAAAATAAACCCGCATAATCATCAGCATTTCTATATATCTCCAACCCATTTCAGCAGCAAGAATTAGAAAGAGAAATTCCATTTAAAATCACCCTAGACAATATAAAATGCTTAGAAATCTATTTGCCGAGACAAACACAGAAACTATATGAACACAACTACAAAACACTCTCCACACAATTAAAACTAGATCTAAACATTTGGAAAAACATTGATTGCTCATGGATAGGATGAGCTAATATAATAAAAATGACAATCCTACCCAAATTAATTTACTTATTTAGTGCCATACCCATTGAACTACCAAAAACCTTACTGAATTAGAAAAAACCATAACAAAGTTCATTTGGCAGAACAAAAGATAAAGGATATCCAGGGAAATCATGAAAAAAAAATGCAAAGGAAGGAGGACTTGTAGTCCCAGATCTCAAACTATACTATAAAGCAGTGGTCATCAAAACAATTTGGTACTGTCTAAGAGACAGAAAGAAGTATCAGTGGAATAGACTTGGGGTAAATGACCTCAGCAAAACAGTCTATGATAAGCCCAAAGATCCCAGTTTGGGGGACCAAAACCCATTATTTGATAAAAACTGCTGGGAAAATTGGAAGACAATATGGGAGAGATTAGGTTTGGATCAACATTTCACCCCCTAAACTAAGATAAATTCAGAATGGGTGAATATAAAGAAGGAAACTATAAGCAAATTAGGTGAACACAGAATAGTATACTTGTCAGATCGTTGGGAAAGGAAAGACTTTAAAACCAAGCAAGAGCTAGAAAAAAACTCACAAAATGTAAAATCAATAATTTTGATTACATCAAATTAAAAAAGGTTTTGTATAAACAAAACAAATGTTTCCAAAATTAGAAGGGAAGCAACAAATTGGGAAACAATCTTCATTACAAAAACTTCTGACAAAAGTCTAAATACTCAAATTTATAGAGCTAAACCAATTGTACAAAAAAATCAAGCCATTCTCCAATTGATAATTGGGCAAGGGACATGAATAGGTAATTTTCAGTTAAAGAAATGAAAACTATTAATAAGCACATGAAAAGTGTTCTAAATCTCTTATGATCAGAGAAATGAAAATCAAAACAACTCTGAGGTATTACCTCACACCTAGCATATTGGCTAACATGACAGCAAAGGAAAGTAATGAATGTTGGAAGGGGTGTGGCAAAGTCAGGACATTAATTCATTGCTGGTGGAATTGTGAATTGATCCAACCATTCTGGAGGGCAATTTGGAACTATGCCCAAAGGGTGCTAAAAGACTGTCTGCCCTTTGATCCAGCCATAGCACTGCTGGGTTTGTACCCCAAATAAATAATAAGGGAAAAGGCATGTACAAAAATATTCATAGCTGCACTCTTTGTGGTGGCAAAAAATTGGAAAATGAGGGGATGCCCTTCAATTGGGGAATGGCTGAACAAATTGTGGTATATGTTGATGATGGAATACTATTGTGCTCAAAGGAAAAATAAAGTGGAGGAATTCCATGTGAACTGGAAGAACCTCCAGGAATTGATGTGGAGTGAGAGGAGCAGAACCAGGAGAACAATGTACACAGAGACTGATACACTGTGGTACAATTGAATGTAACAGACTTCTCCATTAATGACAATGCAGTGATCCTGAACAAGTTGGAGGGATCTACAAGAAAAACTACTATCCACATCTAGAGGAAACACTATGGGAATAAAAACACTGAAGAAAAACAACTGCTTGAATACATGGGTCGAGGGGGATGTGGCTGGGGATGTAGACTCTAAACGAACATCCTAGTACAAACATCAACAACATGGAAATGGATTCTGGTCAAGGACGCATGTGATACCCAATGAAATTACATGTCAGCTGCCGGAAGGGTGGGTGGAGGGGAGGGAGGGAAATAATGTGATTATTGTAACGAAGGAGTAATGTTCTAAATTGACTAAATAAACTAATTCAAATGGAAAAAAATAAAATTCATGTTACTCTTTAAATGTGAATATGACTATAAAACAATTAATCACAACAGTATGAGGCCAAGGTGAGTTTTCATAAATAGCTTTTTTTATTCTCATAAAGTAACATTTTTATCAGTCCTTTATTTCAAGAATAGACTCCCTATCCCTGTTATCTCTGACCATTGACATGTTGAGACAGATCTCCCTCCTCCGTGATCTTTCCTATTCTGAGTCAGATGAGATACTTCATTCCTTGCACTGTTTGATTTCTCCTAGGTATGCAATCTGTTCCTAACTTTCAATGTACTCTTTATGTATAAGTCTCATTCCTATTTTCCCCTTCACCCTCATATTAAAGATTTCTAGAAGCAGTGAGGAGTAATTCCAGAGTCAGATTGTACTTGTGTGACCTTGGGAAACTCCCCAAGCCTCAACATATTCATCTGTAAGTCAAGTCAATAAGTATGTCATTAAGCATTAATCATTATGTACTAGGCACTCTCTTAGGCATTAAGGATACAAATAGAAACAAAGGAGGACAGTCCCTGCCCTCAAGGAGCTTACATTCTAATGGGCAAAGGCAATACAGAAGAGAGAACTAAGAAGGGGGAGTGGTAAGAAAAGGATGCCCTACTCAGAAGTTCTTTCCACCTCCACATCTTGGGTCTATACCATTTTTTTATTTCTGTCTTCCATGGTACCTCAATTACAGTGGCTGATTAGTAAACAGAAAACCTATAATGAGAATTCCAAACTCTACACATAAGTTGATTTCACTGTTGGCATCTCTGTCCTTTTGGGGGAAAGATGATGCTGTTGATTTTGTGTGTTTCTTCTACTCATTTATTGATACATATATTGTATGCCTGCAGTAGAATGTAAGCTTCTTGAGGGCAGGGACTGTTTTTATTTATCTATCAACAGTGCCTAACACTGACTGAAATATAGCTGGTGCTTATTAAATGTTAATTGATTGATAAAACTTAGTTATTTTGGACTTGAACACACTATATATTTGCTAAGAATTCTTATAAACTATAATACTTGGAGTTATTGGATATTAATTTTAATATTACAAATAGAAGAAAGATTTGCTTTCTAACTTTTGTTGTTATTTAAGTTTTAAGTAGTAAACTCTCTCCCAAGATTAATACTTAGCTACTGAATATTTTTCATGAGACCAGAATTTCTTTGTGAAATTCACATCAGATTGATAGGATACAAAGGGAAAATTTTGAAAAATTTGAAAAAAAAACAGAAAAATTTGAAAAATTACCAAATATCCTAATAGCTTGAGCAATGTAAAAAGGCCAGTCAAGTTTTACCAATTTTTCTCCAGCACAAGAAAAAAAAATCCCTTCTCAAGATTGATTCTTTTCTAGGATTAATTTTTGGTCTGGTCTCTAGGATCATATTTCAAGTTGTAGGGGAATTATGATTTTTAGGCAGGTAGGTGGTGTAGTGACTAAAATGCTGGACTTGAAGTCAGGAAAATTTGCCTCAGACACTAGTTGGGAGACCCTGGGCAAGTCTCTTAACTTCTTCATGCCTCAGTTTCCTCAACTATGAAATAAGAGGTTTGGACTCAAGGGCCTCTAATGTGCCTTCCATTTTAAAATCTATGAACCTAAGAGATCTACATTAGTACATGGTGTATCTTATAAGGAATGAAATCTAAAATCCTTGAGGGACAATGTCCATCTACAGTAATCAATCTAATTAAAAATTTCCCTAACTTCCATTTTTCTCTGAACCACATAGTCAGCCTGGCAGTAAGTTATGAGAGAGAGAGAGAGAGAGAGAGAGAGAGAGAGAGAGAGAGAGAGAGAGAGAGAGACAGACAGACAGACAGACAGACAGACAGACAGACAGACAGAGAGAGACAGACAGACAGACAGACAGACAGACAGACAGACAGACAGACAGAGAGACAGAGAGAGACAGAGAGACAGAGACAGAGACAGAGACAGAGACAGAGACAGAGACAGAGACAGAGACAGAGACAGAGACAGAGAGAGAATGAGAACAGAATGAATCTGTAATCTGCTTGATCCACTATGAGAACCAGGGACCCCTTACAGATCTTCTGATTCAAGGGGATCATGCTTGGCATTTGCTCTGCTGTGTAGTGAGCCCAGCGAAAATGCTGTGGGAGAGATGGGTCTGGATTCAGGGAAGAGTTCTTGATTCTGCTCCATTCTGTATTTTTCAATGTAAGGCACAGCTACTTCCCAAACCTAGCAGGGACAAGAAAGACAAAAACAAAATTGTGACATTGAAAGGGCACTTCATTTTTTAAAATCTGTTGAAAGTCAACTACCCTTAGAGTCAGAAACTATAATTGACTGGAAATTTAGCAGCTAGTAGCTTATGGTTATCTCAAATTTTTGTGTCTCCCATTTCACTAAACCTTGGATTATGTCAGTATTTCTTAAAAATGCAAATTTAAAAAATTTTAATTGAAAAATTATAAACTTGAAAAGGTCTAAATGTCCATAAGACTTCATTCATTCATTCAATGAGCATTTATTAAGTATCTGCCATGTATAACATGTTGGGAAAGAAAAGACAAAAGGAAGAAAATTGTACCTTCCTTCAAAGAAGATACATTTTACTGTGAAGAATCAAAAATCACACAGATAAGCAAATGTAAGGGAGAGAACACTGGTGGGGTTCAGAAAAAGGTTTCTTGATGAGAAGGTACCTGATTTGAGTCTTGAAGGAAGGTAATATTCCTAAGAGGTGTAGGTAACAAAGAACGCAAGTTTGGGAAACAGCCAGCAGCCCATTTTGGCTGGAGTATAGGGGAGTAACATGTAAAAAAGATTGGCGAAGTAGATTGAAACCAGATAGTGAAGTGCCCAGTTGATGAAACGATTGTTGGCCCCATATTGATTAGAGCATTGGGACTGGAGTTAGGAAAAACTGAGTTCAAATTTGGCCTCAGACACTTACTAGTTATGCCACTCTGTGCAAGTCATTTAACCCTATTTACCTCAGTTTCCTCATTTGTAAAATAAACTGGAGAAGGAAAGAAGGAAATGACAAACCACTACAATATCTTGACCCAGAAAAGGCTAAATGGGGTCACAAAGAATCAGACCCAACTGAAAAAATGACAGAACAAAAATAACTGTGCTAGGTGCTGTGGACACATTAAAAAATCCAGACAGTCCTAGGGAAGGCTCTATCCACTGGGTTCTCACTCGACTAAGGAAGGAAAGTTCTGAGTACTTCTTTTTTAGTCAATCACTTATAATGTGGACTTTATAAATATCAATATATAATGATAGTATGAGTAGACATATACATATTATCAGTGTATAGGGATACTACATACATATACATATGTATATGAGAGAGAGAGAGAGAGAGAAAGGGGAGAGAGAGAGAGACAGAGACAGAGACAGAGACAGAGACAGAGAGAAAGACAGAGACAGAGAGAGACAGAGAGAGAGAAAGGAGAGAGAGAGAATGGGAGAGGGAGAGAGAAAGGGGGGAGAAATTGGGAGAGAGAGAGAAAGGAGAGAGAGAGAGAGAGAATGGGAGATGGATAAAGAAAGGGGGGAGAAATTGGGAGAGAGGGAGAGAGACACACACAGAGAGAGAGAGAGAGAGAGAGAGAGAGAGAGAGAGAGAGAGAGAGAGAGAGAGAGAGAGAGAGAGAGAGAGAGAATGGGAGATGGATAAAGAAAGGGGGGGAGAAATTGGGAGAGAGGGAGAGAGAGACACACACACACACACAGAGAGAGAGAGAGAGAGAGAGAGAGAGAGAGAGAGAGAGAGAGAGAGAGAGAGAGAGAGAGAGAGACAAAGAGAGGTATGTGTTTAATCAAAACTTTCCAGTTAGCATAAGGTGGCTCAGAGCTCTAATGGATGTTAGGGGAAACTGGTTTTCTCTTAACTTGCATGCTTGGTCCTCCTCGCTTTGCTCATCTGCCTTGTTCCTTTTCTTTCCTACCCACTTTCTCTACCCTCCTTCCAAAGATTCCAGCACTAATTATTGGTAGTAAACACTGGTGGAAGTACTCTTTCCACCCAACAGAATGATAAACAGAGTTCCTGGCACATGGTAGGCACTTAATAATTGTTTATTGTTTACTGGTAGGTTATTTCTCTATAACATAATAAACTGCCTTTGAGAATTGCTGTGGCCAAAAAAAACCTCAGGTAAAAACCCTCTCCAAAGACTTTGGTGAAAGACTTGTAAATACTCTCAGATTCAGTGGATAATTTAAAGTTAGTTTTATGGAAATGCTTTTTTTCTTTTTCATTTTCTTTTGTGACAAAGGATGACTCACTGGGTTGGAGAGGAGAAAAATACATTAGGCAAAAAAGCCAAATAAAAACAAAAAACTATTTAGAAAAAAAAGACTCATCCATCAGTTTCAAAGAACTTTTAGGGTTTGGGGGTCTGAAGCAGTAATTTCAATCATTTTAGTCATGTCTGAGGTTGGATTTGAACTCAATATGAGCTCAATAGAGTTCCATGGCCTGAAGTCAGGAAGACTCATTTGGCTGAATTTGAATCTAGCCTCAGACATTTACCTTGTTTGCCCCAGTTTCCTCATCTGTAAAATAAGTTGGACAAGGAAATGGCAAACTGTTCTAATATCTTTGCCAAGAAAACTCCAAAATGCGGTTATGAAGAAGTGGACATGACTAAAATGGTTGAACAACAACTGGTTCAGAGTTTGATACCTCTGCCTAACACCAGTGAAATTTATGATCCAGATCAAAAACACCTAAAAGTTCTTTGAGACAAATGGGCAAGTCTAGGCAACACTCTTATTGGTTTGTTGATTTACTTAAAAGAAAAACTACTTGACTAGGGAAGCCCTGGACCCTCTCTCCTCATCTCCCCATGAAGACTTGATCTTCCTTCCTTCCTTCCTTCCTTCCTTCCTTCCTTCCTTCCTTCCTTCCTTCCTTCCTTCCTTCCTTCCTTCCTTCCTTCCTTCCTTCCTTCCTTCCTTCCTTCCTTCCTTCCTTCCTTCCTTCCTCCCTCCCTCCCTTCCTTCCTTCCTTCCTTCCTTCCTTCCTTCCTTCCTTCCTTCCTTCCTTCCTTCCTTCCTCCCTCCCTCCCTCCCTTCCTTCCTTCCTTCCTTCCTTCCTTCCTTCCTTCCTTCCTTCCTTCCTTCCTTCCTTCCTTCCTTCCTTCCTTCCTTCCTTCCTTCCTTCCTCCCTCCCTGCCTCCCTCCATCCCTCCATCCCTCCATCCCTTCCTTCCTTCCTTTGAAATTTTTATTTAATTGATTAAGATAATTTTCTCATGGTTACATGATTTATGTTCTTTCTTCCCCCCCCCCCCCCGCCCCACTCCAGTAGCCAATGTGCAATTCCACTGGGTTTCACATGTAAGACTTGCTCTTTCTTGACTGAAAAAATATAGACTATGAGGCACTTTCCTCACGGTAGCCCCTGAACATTGTTAGTGCAAGTGCTATTACCATCCATTACTTTTCCCCATTTTAAAAATGAGGCAACTGAACTTGAGGGACTTGCCCAAGGTCATGCAACTAAGTTCTTACTTAGTTCTCTTGAACTGGAGCTCATGCCTAGATCTCCCAGCTTCAAATCCAGGGTAATTCCCACTACACAACAGTGCTTCTCATTATCAATGAGAATCAATGTTTAATGCACCCTAGCAGTGACTTGCCAAATAACTCCTTAGTGGTGAAGAAACATTCAGTTAATCTCATCTCTTCCAGTGAGGAGTCTGCTCCAGAAGGATGTCTCAATGCCATCAGCAATGGTGCCATTTTACTTTCTCATAATGACTGAGACCAATGTGGTACAGCAGAAAACATGCTGGATTTGAAGCCAGAGGTACTGACTTATTCTCTGTGTGTTCTTGGGCAGTCCCTTTACATCCCTGAGCCTCAGTCTCCCCATCTACAAAACAAGGGGACTAGAGTAATATGCCCTTCAAAGTCCCTTCTAGTTCTAAAACTATGACGCTAAGTTGCTTCTTCACCAATCTGGACCTCCATCTCTTCCCTTATCCGTAAAATGAAGGAGTGTTGACTCTGATGGGCTTGAAGATCCTGTCCAGTTCTAAACCATGAGTCTATGGCCAATTGATAAGGCCCAATGGAAGACCTTGCCTTTTGATCAACAAGCAGCCGGTGAGTTGCTTCAATATCTGGAGCCATGACACGATCTTTTATCCAAGGCCTAGAGAGAAGAAAGACCATGGTTCATTCATGATCATCATCATGGTAACAATAATAATGGAATTTTGATAGCACTTGAAGGTTTGCCCATCCAAGTACACAAGTTATGGCATTTGCTACTCACAACAACCTTGGTGGGAAGGTCAAACATTAGCAAAACATTAACCACCTGCCTTGGGTGACAGTTTTTAACCTCTTGGAAAGTGTTTGTTTGATTTTACCTTACAACAGAGCGCACAAGGTCGTAGACCTTCTCCAATGGAGTGGTTGTTCTCAGGGGGCGTAGAAACTCAATGCCCTGACAGGCGGCGAGAAGCTCAATGGCCAGCACTAGAAGATAGAATTGTGGAAAGGTGGGATTGGGTTTTTTACAAAGTTTAACTCAAGGATAGACTAAGCTACATTTTCACCAAGCCAAATGGATACCCCAAGAGGTGGAGTTTCATCCTTAGTCCTGACAGGTCTACAAGTATTTATTAAGTAAGTACTATGGGGGGCAGCTGGGTAGCTCAGTGGATTGAGAGCCAGGCCTAGAGATGGGAGGTCCTAGGTTCAAATCTGGCCTCAGCCACTTCCTAGCTGTGTGACCCTGGGCAAGTCACTTGACCCCCATTGCCTACCCTTACCACTCTTCTGCCTTGGAGCCAATACACAGTATTGACTCCAAGACGGAAGGTAAGGGTTTAAAAAAAAAAGTAAGTACTATGCCATTAAATCTTGTTTGCCTCAGTTTCCTCATATATAAAATGAGCTGGAGGAAGAAATAGAAAGTTACTCCAATATCTTTGCCAAGAAGACATCAAATCTGGCTTCAGACACTTCCTAGCTGTGTGACCCTGGGCAAGTCACTTAACCTTGTTTGTCTCAGTTTCTCATCTATAACATGAGCTGGAGAAGAAAATGGCAAATCACTCCATTCTCTTTGCCAAGAAGACCCCAAATGGGGGTCACATAAGAGTTGGACATAACTGAAATGATTGAACAACAACAAATACAGATGCCAGGCCCCATGCTAAGTGCTAAGGATTCCAAGAAAAACAAATGCAGGCTCTGCTCTCAAAAAATATACATGCTAATGAGAGAAAGAACATGCCAGTGATTATATACGAACAAGATATTTGCAGAATCAGTTGGAGATATTCCCAGAGGGAAGGCACTAGCTTTAGTGGGGATCATGAGAGGCTTCTTGTAGAAGGTGGACTTTTAGTTGAAACTCAGGGAAGCCGGGCATTTACATTCCATACATTCCATATGTCATCTCTAGCTGGGCAAACTTGACAAGTTATACCTCTCTGGACTCCATTTGTCAAATGAAGCAGCCTGGTTCTTTAATGTGTGCTGTCTTCTGTCATTTGATTGTGAGTTCCTTGAGGGCAGGGAATGTCTTTTTTAAAAATTATTCATTGAGGGGGCAGCTGTGTAGCTCAGTGGATTGAGAGCCAGGCCTAGAGACGGGAGGTCCTAGGTTCAAATCTTGCCTGGGACACTTCCCAGCTGTGTGACCCTGGGCAAGTCACTTGACCCCCATTGCCTGACCCTTACCACTCTTCTGCCTTGGAGCCAATACACAGTATTAACTCCAAGACAGAAGGTAAGGGTTAAAAAAAAAATTATTCATTATACCTCTGGTGCTCAGCAGAGTGCTTGGCAGACAGTAGGTGCTTAATAATTGCTTACTGGACTGGATTTATTAGAATAGATGATGTCCATAGAATCATAGGAATCCAAGCTGAAGGGGACCTTAAAGATCATAATTCTAATAAAGTGGAGGAATTCCATGTGAACTGGAAGAACCTCCAGGAATTGATGTGGAGTGAGAGGAACAGAACCAGGAGAACATTGTACACAGAGCGGATACACTGTGGTATAATCGAACGTAATGGACTTCTCCATTAGTGGCGGTGTAATGTCCCTGAACATTCTGCAGGGATCTAGGAGAAAAAACACTATTCATAAGCAGAGGACAAACTGTGGGAGTGGAAACACCGAGGAAAAGCAACTGCCTGACTACAGCGGTTGAGGGGACATGACAGAGGAGAGACTCTAAATGAACACTCTAATGCAAATATTGACAACATGGAAATGGGTTCGAATCAAGAACACATGTGACACCCAGTGGAATCATGCGTCGGCTATGGGGGGTGGGGGGAGGAAAAGAAAATGATCTTTGTCTTTAATGAATAATGCTTGGAAATGATCAAATAAAATATTATTAAAAAAAAAGATCACAATTCTGGTTTGACCTTTTAATTGTACAGATGAGAAAAGTGACTGGGGATGAAGGGATGGAGATGGGATTCCAGAAACCAGCTAGTTCAATCCCTTCATTTCACAGCTGATTTGCTCATAGCCACACAGTTAGTAAAGTGGCAGAAGGTAGAAGGATATCCACATAGGTCAGAACACAGTAGACCATACTTGCTTATTGTTTTGACCTCCGTTTTCCCAAGGGTGATTGTTGGGTTGTATCAGTCATATCTGACTCTTTGTGACCCCATTTGAACTTTTTAAAAATTTTTATTTAATTGATTAATTTAGAGCATTTTTTCAAGATTACAAAAATCATGTTCTTTCCCTCCCCTCTCCCCAACCCCCTCCTATAGCCGACGCACAATTCCACTGGATTTTACATGTATCTTTGGTCAAGACCCATTTCTATATTATCAATATTTGCACCAGGGTGATCCTTTAGAGTCTACATCCTCAATCACATCCCCATCGACCCATGTGATCAAGCAGTTGTTTTTCTTCTGTATTTCTGCTCCCACAGATTTTCCTCTGAATGTGGATAATGTTCTTTCCATTTGAGCTTTTCTTGGCCAAGATCCTGGAATAGTTTGCCATTGCCTTCTCTGATTCATTTAATAGATGAGGAAACTGAGGCAAATAGGGTTAAGTGACTTTTCCAAGGCCACATAGCTAGTTAATATCTGAGGCCAGATTTGAACTCAGTTATTCCTAACTCTAGGCTTTGTACTCTATCCACTAAACCACCCAGCTGCCACATCCTTACTGTATAGCCAAGTAAAGAGAATTGGGATAGTTACCTAGAAAGATCATGCAGTCCTCCAATCCCATCCCCAGAGCCCACAGCTTTGTTTACCTATATTTATTTATCCATTTGGAATTTGGAGTCAAGTCCAACCATGAATCACTTGGTTCTCTCTTTCACTGCTGGTTTAGATGGAAAGAACACTGGATTAGGCAGCAAGTCCTCTGCCTCTAACTCGGTCTATGACCTTCATTCAACAAGACCCATAGAATCTCTAAGCCTCGTCTCTTTGTGAAACAAGGGCATGGGGCTAGCTGATTTCCAGGGTCATTACATCCTGACATTTTCGATCCTGGGTTCGAGTTTCTTCATCTTGGCTATTCCTTTTTATTTGGGAGGGGAGGTGAAGGTGAAAACCAATCTGATTTGTATAGCTCAGACTTACTAGGCTATACAGTTAGGTGCTCTGTGAATGTGAGGACAGGCAAAGATGGCATCATCTCAGAAATCAGTGTGTGTTGGGATGCAGGGAGGTGGTTCAGTGAATAGAGTGCCAAGTCTATTGAGTTGGGAAGATCTGGGTTCAAATCTGACACCAGACATTTTCTAGCTATATGACCCCATTTGCCTAGCCCTTGCTCCTCTGTCTTAGAACTGTTACTAAGACAGAAAGTAAGGGTTTAAAAGAAAGAGAGAAATAAAGAGAGAGAGAGGAACAAAGGAAGAAAGGAAGAACGAAAGGAAGGAAGAGGCTTTGAGAGGTGATGGATCACACCATCAGAACTTTAGATCTGGAAGGACTTTAGAGATCACTGAATCTAATCCTCTCATTTTCTAAAGCAATTTGAGTTTGCAAAGGAGTTTACAAATATTATCTAATACTCATGACAGCCTTGGTGTTGGGGTGGGTGGGGTAAGTGCTATTATTATCCCCATTTTTTAGATGAGGGAACTAAGGTTTAGAAAGGGAAGTAATTAATTCAAAGTCACACAATTAGTAAGAAGCAGGCATGAGAATTTGAACCCAGATTTTCTGACTCTAAACCCAAAATTATTTTAACTGGCAATAACATTTTGATGAATGAGTCCTATGAAATCAGCAGTCTAGCTAGCATTACCTTGCTCCACATGTTCAATAACTCTGAGGGCTTTTCTCGCAGCCCATCCTCCCATGGACACGTGATCTTCTGTAGCGGCACTGGTTGAGAGAGAATCCACAGAGGAGGGATGGCACAGGGCTTTATTCTCTGAAACTGCGAAAGTCCAAGGTGAATCAATTAGATACTACTCACTCCAAGCAGGGGACCTGGAGTCAGGAAGATCTGAATTTAAGTCCATTCTTAGACTTTTATTAGCCATATAAATGTGGGCAAGTTACTTACCTGCCGTTTGCCTCAAATTTCTCATAATAGCAGTTAGGGCAGCTGGGTTGAAAGAGTGTGAGGAAGACTTCTTTTCCTGAGTTCAAATTCAGCCTCAGAAACTAATACTTGAGTGACCCTGGGCAAATCATTTAGAAATGTTTGCCTCAGTTTCCTCATTTGAAAAATGATCTGGAGGAGGAAATGGCAAACACTCCAGTATCTTTGCCAAGATAATCCCCCAAAATGGGGTCATGAAGAGTTGGACATGACTGAAATGAATCAACAACAAAACTTTGCTTTTGCTAGATAGGAAGGAAACAGTCAGGTCTATATAAGATAATGAGTTCCCAGGATGGAGTCGAAGCATTGAATGCCTCTGTACATTAATGCCTAGAGACAGTTAACCTAGAGGAGAGAAGGCAGGAAGGAGACTCTGAGGCTCTATCCAACCAAAGAGGTAATATACCTTTGGGTTCCTCTGTAGGAAGAACTGGCTAGACTGTAAGCTCCTTGAAGGCAGGGATAGTTTCACTTTTCACTTTCTTTCCTTAGTCTGGCAAACATAGGGAAATGATGAAGACAGCATTTAGCCCTTCATTCCAAACTCCTTGCTTGTCTCTGGGGCTTCACCATTCACCTTATCTTCCAGGTTCACAACCTTTGGGCCACCTTTGACTCATCCCCTTCATCTTAACCTCTTCTGTCTAATCAGTCGCTCATTCCTGTCTACTTGGTAACCTTGCTCATTTCCATCTTTCCTCCCCATTCCTGTCACTGGCCACCTGGCTTGATGGAGTGGATCCAGAGGGCCTTGAAACCAGGCAGGACTCATACCAAGGTCTGCTTATCATACAATGATTTTGGTCCTCTTTGAGGATAAAGGGCAATGGCCAACCAACCAACCATCAACCAACCAGCCAGCCCGCCAACCAACCAACAACCAACCAGCCAACCAACCAACCATCCAATCAGTCATGCAACCAGACTCTGGTACAGACATACTGTCTTTGGCACCCTCGGTGCATCACTTCATTTCTCTTCCTCTAAGGTTAGCCCTCTAGGTCAATAATTTGTGGAGGGGGTGCCCCTCTGAACTGGTGAAGGAGATTTCTTCATCTGGGAGTTTCCAATATCAATGGCTTCAATCTACCCTCTATTGCTATACTACCTCAATTGTGCTGTCATAACTCAGTCATTTCAGTCATGTCTGACTCTTCATGATCCCATTTGGAGTTCTCTCAGCAAAGATCCTGGAGTGGTTTGCCAGTTCCTTCTCCAGCTCTTTTTACAGATGAGAAAACCGGGGCCAACAGGGTAGAGTGGTTTGCCCAGGGTCACACAGCTAGTAAGTGTCTGAGGCTGGATTTGAACTCAGTTCTTCCTGATCCAGGCCCAGAGCTCTATCCAACATACCATCTAGTGGTTCATACTACCTCCATATCAAACCATTTTACCCCCTTCCTAGATGCTTGTGTTAGCCATTCTACTCTCTCCTTTGTCTTTGCTCCAATTCATCTTGCCAATTGATGTCAGAATAATCTCTCTTTGGAAGAGATCTTATCATGTCACTCCTCCTCTCTAAAATCATCAATGGTTCCCTATTGTCTCCCAATTAAAGTTCAGACTTACTGGCCTGACACCCCAGGTCCTCTTTAATCTGCTACTGCCCTGCTTTTCCAGCCATATGCCATATTATTATTCTCTTTAAAGATTTCACAGAAAAGGGGATTTGGTTCCCTAATATGCTGAGTTTGCTTCATATATTGTCACATCTTTATGTATGTTTTTCCCTATTTGTAAAATGACCTTTACACTCCATCTCCCCCCTTTACCTACAGTATTTCATCTTGTCTTCTAAAGCCCAACTCATTGGCTAGCACAGTGTCTGGCATCTTGAAGATCCTTAATAAATGCTTTTTGAATGAAAGGCTACCACCTCCAAGAAGCCTTCTCTGATACCCCTGATTGGTAAAGATCTTTGCATTTCTCCAATTCATTTATTGCAGCAACTAGGTAGCTCAGAATAGAATGTTGGAGTCAGGAAGACCTGAGTTTAAATCCAGCCTTGAACACTTACTAGCTCTGTGTCCCTAGCCAAGTCACTTAATCTCTGTTTACCTTAATCCACTAGACAAAGAAATGGCAAACCTCTCCAGTACCTTTGCCAAGAAAACACCATGGACAGCACCAGTGTGCTATGGTCCACCGAGTCATGAAGAGGCATGAACAGCAATGCATTTACTATTTACTATTGTATATTCTAGTTGTCCTGATGAGAATCTAAGCTCCATGAGGGCAGGTGCTGGGTCTTTACTTAAACTCTGCATCTCCCCTAATACCCAGTGCTTTGGCTTACTGCTCTGTACCTAGTAAGAGCTTAATGAAGAGCAGCAGTTAGATGACTCTAAATTGAGAGCCAGGCCTAGAGATAGGTTCAAATAGTCATAGGTTCGAATCTGGCCTCAGATACTCTACAGCTGGGTGACCCTGGACCAGTCACTTAACTCCCATTACCCAGCCTTTACTGTTCTTCTGCCTTGGAACCAATACACAGTATTGATTTTAAGATGGAGGGTAAGGGTTAAAAAAATGAGCTTAATAGAGGCTTAACTCTTTTACAGCATTTCTGATAGGTGATCATTGCTAGCCTCTTTTTAAACATTCAAATAGCAATGAGAATGTTAACTTGAAGAGGCCACTTTGCTCAAAACTGTCTCCTCCATTCTCTTTTGGAGAGTAAAATTCAACCCTGAGAGATTCACTCTTTAAGGTTTTTCCACATCTGAGAGGTCAATAAAAATGGAGATATAAAATTATAATAGTTGTAAAGCTAAAAGGGACCCCAGAAACCATCTCATCCAACTCCCTTGACTTATAGAGTGTGGTAGGTCTCCATTTTTTTTTTTGCATCTTGGTTTACAAGTTCTCTCTCTCCAGCCTCTACCACAAGAGGAAAGAACTAAGGCCATGCCTTTCTGGGCAGCGTCATGAATGGGATTTGAACCCAGGTTTAATGATTGCAGAGCCAGTGCTCTCTCTCTGCCGTGCGGTGCTCCCTTATAAAGGTGAAACTGGGGCATGGCATCAGGGAATCAGTAAGCGTCTGAGGGAGGCATGTAGGATTGTCAATTCTTTCGGAGCCTTTACAAGTCTTATATAGCCTCACACCAAGGAATACTTCACCCGCTGGATGCATGCAGCATGGGAAGGGCCCTGAGGGTTGGAACAGAAGGGAACTAATGGCTTTGTCACCCCTGAGATCTGACGGGAGGGATTCTCATTAACAACCTCCCAGGAGAATGATTTGCTTGTTGAGAATTCTAGGATTTTGTCTTTTCGCCCAATGGATACTCTGTCTGTCCATCCCACTCAAATGGATCTTCAGCTATTTGGAGCATCTTTGCATAGGGGATAGGATACTAGACTTGGGAGTGACAAAGACCTGGATTCAAATACTGCCTCATCAGATGCTTACTAGCTATGTGACCCACCTAACACCTTAAGTCCTCCCAGCTCGTATTCCAAGAGTTTCTAGACCAAGATGGTAAATAAAAGAATTGGGATTTGAACCCAAGTCCTCTGCCTTCAGTCTCATTGCTCTTTCCACTGTTCCTTATGTCTTATTTCTGCCAACATAAACAAGACAGTAGTTATTAGTTGTTCTTTAGTCATGTCTAACTTCTTTGACTCGTTTGGGATTTTCTTGGTAGAGATACCAAAGTGGTTTATCATTTTCTTCTCCAGATGTTTTTACAGATGGGGAAACTGAGGCAAATCAGATTAAGTGATTTGTCCAGGGTCACAAAGCTAGTAAGTGTCTGAGGTTGTACTTGAACTCAGGAAGATGACTCTTCATCAGACCCTAATATATCTCATATGCTGTTCAATCATTTCAGTTGGGTCTGACTCTTCATTACCAATTTGGGGTTTTTTCTTTGCAAAGATACAGGAGTAGTTTGCCATTTCCTCCTCTAGCTCATTATACAGATAAGGAAACTAAGTCAAACAGAAATAAACTTGACCAAGGTCAGTAGCTAGATAGATAGGACATCCAATCAACAGGACCACAGGATATCTATCACCCAATCACCAAGCACAGTTTATGGAACTTTGTGCCTAGAACAGTAAGACCTGAGTTCAAATCCAACAATTACTAGCTGAGTTGTATAACCCCTGCCTCAGTTTCTCCAACTATAAAACTAGGAATTATAATTGTCCCTATTTCACAAGGATTGTTGTAAGGACCAAATGAAATATTTGTAAAATGCTTAACACATCCTCTGGCACATAGGAGGCACTTAATTAATGCTCATCCTCCTCCCTTTCTTTCTCTTCAGCTGATTCTCATGAGACATGGCTTCACCTTCCTGAGCTTCCTTCCATCCCTAGGCACATCTGGGCTTGTCAGGGTCTCTCTTCCCCAAATGCAGTCTGGCCAGAACCCTGGGGAAACAACTCCTGCCCACATGCTGGTTCCTGAGGCAATAGACGGAGTTCTTACCCAGAGCCGCCGCTGTGCAGTGGGCAATCATGAACCCCGAATTCAGGCCCCCTTCAGCCACCAGGAATGCAGGCAATTCACTGAGTGCTGGGTTGCACAGTCTTTCAATTCTCCGCTCACTGATGGACGCCAGTTCATGGACGGCTATCGCCAAGTAGTCCAGAGCCTAAGGAAATAACTCTGGGAAGTTATGTTGTCTACTCTTAATGATATTTCCAGAGGAAGAAAAGAAGGTTCAAGACTTACTTTTGCTGGGTATTCACCATGGAAATTCCCCCCAGAAATGGTCTCTCCTCTATTGGCAAAAACCATCTTTTTCAGAAATGTCAAGGCTTCAATGGAACAATGGAGCATAAATCTAAAAAAGTGGGCTTCCAGGCTCATTTTGGACAGGGGGAGAAGAGGGAGGAGGAATCCCTTTGGCTGGGCTCACATGAGGGCGAGCAAGCACATACATCATCTTTCCTCAAGTTACCAAGGGGGCTGTTAGGTGGTACCCTGGAGAGATCATTGGGCCAGGAGCCAAGAAGACCCGAGTTTAAATATGGCCTTAGACTAGCTGTGTGACCCTGAGCAAGTGACTTCACCTCTGTTTGCCTTCTCTGTAAAATGGGGATAATAATAGACCCTACCTCCCGGGGTTGGTGTGAGAATGCACTTTGGAAACTAGACATGCTAGTTTTACACACGCACACACACAAAGTTATACATATATAAATATATGTAAATTCCCTTTCTCTGTCTATATATATCTCCTATTAGGCATATATCCATATAAATAGTAAATCATATATCTAGGATACATTTATAATCATATAATAGAATTTGTATAGATGTAAAATTAATATTTATTTTTTAATTAATAAAATATGCAAACATATTTTTGAAGTATGCCTAATTAAATATTTATAAATGTTATGCTATATTGTTATAGGTGTATAATTAATATTTATAAATATATAGCCATAGACTATATGCAAATTACATGTTTATATTATATGTAATTATTATAGAGATGTGATTATTCTAATTGTATATTTATAGTTATATTTAATTATATATAAATTATATATGTATATATATGCACACACACATATATATGCTATTTATTATTTATTAGAACAAAGAAAGGCATGGTATGAATTTTGACCTGGTGCTAAGATTTAATCAGTTTGGCAAGCTCCCACTGAAGACTATACCAATATAAGCCAACTCCTATTCCACACATTAGAATATTAGGGAGCTGTCTGGGGCACCAAGAAAATAAAGGACTTGCAAAGGGTCCCAGCCAGGGGATGTTGGAGGCCATAACTGAATGAAGGTCTTTAGACTCTGCAGGCAGCTCTCTCTCCATTACATCATGGTAGCCTCTCTGCAGTCAATAATAAGAGATGCCAGTCATCTAACAAAAAATGGAACAGTAGAAAGAACACTGAGGTTGTTATCAGATGATCTGTGTTCAAATCATGCTTCTCATTTATTAGGTGTGTGACCTTGGGCAAGTCACTTCACCTTGGTCCTCAGTTTCCTCTGCCATAAAATGATGAAATTGGATTAAATGGCCAAAGTCCTTTCCAGCTCTAGATGTGTGATTCAGAGTACTATACATGCATTCTCATGTTAGGCATTATTATGATGAGGAATTCAAAGATCAGAGAATTGCCCGTATTCACGTAGTTGGTAAATATCAGAGATGGGATTTGAAGCCAAGTCTTCATGACTGCAAATCCAACCTTTTACTCACTAGGCTACATTGCTTCTCAAAAACTTGGGTGCTACAAACTTTGTCTGCCAATACCAAGAATTTATTAGTGGAATGGCTGGATTGCAATGCCATTTCCTCCCTTTATGTTAGCAGCATGTAGCTCAACTAGGTATATGCCTGTAATGAAGAAACAGACTTGGAGACTTACAATGGCTTTTCTGGAAAAGCCATTGTAAGTCTCCAAGTCTGTTTCTTCATCTGTATAGTGAGTATCACAGCATATAGGTCTAGAATTAGTAGTATATAGCCTCCGTCCCTTCATTTTATAAGAGAAGAAATTGAATATGAAGAGGAAAGGGGCTTTCTGATAATCTCATTGCATTGTTAGGGAAGTCCAATGACATCATGTCTCTGAAAGTTCCTTCCTTCCTTCCTTTCCTTCCTTCCTTTCCTTCCTTTCCTTCCTTCCTTCCTTCCTTCCTTCCCTCCTTCCCTCCTTCCCTCCTTCCCTCCCTCCTTCCTTCCTTCCTTCCTTCCTTCCTTCCTTCCTTCCTTCCTTCCTTCGTTTTTTCATTTCTTTCTTTGTTCGTTTGTTCGTTTCTTTCTTTCTTACTTTCTTTCTTTCTTTCTTTCTTTCTTTCTTTCTTTCTTTCTTTCTTTCTTTCTTTCTTTCTTTCTTTCTTTCTTTCTTTCTTTCTTTCTTTCTTTCTTTCTTTCTTTCTTTCTTTCTTTCTTTCCATCTATCTTAGAATTGACACTAAGTTGCAAACATCAACAACATAGAAATAGGTCCTGATCAAGGACACATGTAAAACCCAGTGGAATTGCACATTGGCTACAGGAAGGATGGGGGAGGGGAGGGAGGAAAAGAATATGATTCTTGTAACCAAGGAATAATGTTATAAATTGACTAAATAAAATTTTCAAAAAAAAAAAAAAGAATTGATACTAAGTATTGGTTCCAAGGAAGAAGAGAGGTAAAGGCTAGGCAACTGGAATGAAGTGACTTGTCCCAGGTCATATGTCTAGGAAGTATCTGAGGTCAAATTTGAACCCAGGTCATTCCAATTCCAAGTTGACATTCTATCCACTGAGTTACCTAGCTGCCCCATGGAGGTTTTTGTAACCTGAAAGTGCTGGATACCTAAAAGCTACTATTATTGTTAGTGCCTTTGAAGACTAAGTTGCATGAGAATGTGACAGCCATGATCATAAGGGCTATCTTTCTTTGCATCTTGAAATCAAAGACAATTAATCAATAAACATATGTCAAGTGTTTTTAGACCAGTTGGAGGTACTGTGGATAAAGCACCAGACCTGACATCAGAAAAACTCCTCTTGCAGAGTTCAAATCTGACCTCAGACCCTTCCTAGCTGTGTGACCCTGGACAAGTCACTTCACCCCCATTGCCTAGCCCTTACCTCTCTTTGGTCTTGGAATCAATACTTAGTCTCAATTCTACGACAAAGATTAAAAAAATAAATCCAACCAAATATTACCTTATTTAGTGAAAAAAGAAAGAAATCAAACGTTTAATTATTATCGCTATCAGCCATTCGTTGTTACTGTTTGTAAAACTCTCCATGCCTAATTTCATAACAAGCCCAAGAATGGTGATTCTGTTTCATGTTATTTCTCCAGTGGGCACTGTGGAGAGAGAGCTACGGAGTTAAACCCCAGGCAAGACCACTTGGAACAATGGCGAAGCCGCCCCACTCTCAAGGCTGCCCCACTTGGCCAGACTCTCTCCATTTCCTCAGCAGATGTAAGAAGCGAGGTCTCACACATCTACTTTCCCTCATTCCTGAGAAAGAATTTCCCTCTGCCCGGTCGAGATGGCTGCTTTCATGATCAGATTGCCAGACCACCCACTTTTCTCTTCAGTCTAAAAATTCCAAGTCCAAGAGAGCAGCAGACTTTGTTTTCATCCCTGATCTCCCATGCAAAGCTTCCATCGTGTGAAAGAATGTCCCTTGAATATTGAACAAGCACTAAAAAGCCAGACTGGGTAAATGGTGCTTCCTGGGATTTAGCATCAAGTCTTTGGCATTGTCAGATGGTTCAACAACAGAAAGGGCTATGGTTTCCTCAATGTAAAATAACAGGAGAGATGAGGCATCACCACCCATTCTGCCATTGTACCCTCTGGATCAACTGATTTGCAGCTGAAACCTCCCCCTCTCTGTGTGGTCTCCCCAATCAAATGAGAAAGACTCTTCTTCCTTTTCCAAATGGGGAAGCCCAGTACCAACCATGGTGCTTTATACGTACTGAAGACTTCATCAAGAAATGCTTTTTCACTTATCCATTCATCCATCCATTCGTGCATCCAGGCAGACGTTTGCCCAGGTTGTCCCCCAGCCTAGACTCCATGTCAGTTCCATCCTGGCTTTTCTCTATGTGGCTTCCAGGGCTCAGCTCAGGATTTACCTCCTCTTTGAAGACTGTCCTCATTGGGCTTCCAGTCATGAGAACTTACTCCCTCTTCAAACCACATTTGTCTCTGTATGGACTCTCCGTGGATGTACAGTACATACAATCCCCCTAGGTTACCCAGAGTAAGCTCCTCTGGGAGGGAGAAACAAGCCAAAGAAACGCAGATCTTTTGGGTCAGCATAAAAGATGGGACCTCGTCCATATGGACCTAGAGCTCCCCTCCTACAGACTGAGGAAGGAGAGAATATCAACCACTGGGGGAATCAGAAAAGGTGGTCCCTGAGCTAAGCTTGAAGCTTCCTTCTGAAACAAGGGTTTTAGAGGCAAAGATCAGAAGGAGCCTTGCCCCTATTTTGTCTTTCTTTACCCATGCTTACATGTTGTTCCCCCCTGACAGAATGGAAGCTCCTTGAGGGCAGGGTCTGTTTTATTCTGGACTTCATGGCCAAAACAACCAGTATGGTTCTTGGCACTTAGAAACAGGATCAATGATCTAAAGCCAGTCACCTCATCTGATCCTTTCAGTTATTCAATCAACATTTATTAAGTTCCTACTATGTGAGGCAGCTAGGGTGGCAAAATGGTTAGAGACCCAGCTACAGACTCAGCAAGATCAAATTCTGGTCTCTGATGATAGCTGTGTGAGCCTAGGCAAGCCGTTTTAACCTCTGTCTGCCTTGGTTTCCTCAACTGTCAAATGGGAGTCAGAATAGCACCTACCCCCCAGGATTGCTGTGAGGGTCAAATGAGGTGATAATTATAAAGCATTTGGCACAGTGCCTGGTACCCAGTAAGTGCTGCTTAAATGCTTATTCCCTTCCCCCATCCTCTGCTCCATGCTGGACACCAGAGACCCAGAGACCAAAGCTAAATCGTCCCTGGGCCCAAGAAGACTAAAGGGGCAAACAATCTGCCCCCCTACAGATGCAAGGCAAGGCTGGGGTGACTGTGAGGGGAGGAGCTGAGCACTGAAGGGAATCAGAGATCCCCAAAGGTAGGGGCTGAGGAGGGAGGAGGTGTCCCCTGCAAAGGAGGTGAAGGGCAGTGTGGGAGGAACCTCCAGAAGGCCATTTAGGCTTGGTGGGAGAATGGCTGGAGAGAAGCCATCGGTGAGGAGTCTGGAAAGGTAGATGGGGCTGGGGGGGACTGGAGTGGAAGCGCCTTACAGGGCAAGACCCTGCTCAGGTCCCCTCAGTACCTGGCACATAGTAGGTGCTTAATGATGGTTATTGAATATGCCTCAGATACTTCCTAGCCCAGTGATACTAGTCCTTACTGCTCTCCTGCCTGGGGACCCATACTTGGTGCCAGCCCTAAAAGAGAAAGTAAGGGGGTGTTAAAATGATTGTCCACTGGCTGATGGGTATTAGGCCATAAGAAGCCAATTGGAGGCTCTCCACTATGAAGAATTCGTGACAATCCTCCTTGGTATAAGCTGGCGATTCCAGCTGTACAACCAAACAGGACATTAAACATTCACCTCCCTCTTCCTTCCAGAAGAGGCCCCTGGAGCCCCAGGGGAAGAGCATTATGGCGGGGCCTTTCAGGAGAACCAGACAGTGGCTGTCTGGCCCTTCGCTAACCTGGGCTGGGAGATTAAAGCGAGCATTTCAGCCCCTGGGGTGGTCCAATGGGCACTTCTTCATGAATACTAAATCGAGAATAAGAATCAAAGTAAGAGGCAGTGAGAGGCAGGGAGGGAGGGAGGGAGAAAGAAGAGAGGGAGAGAGAGAAAGAGAGAGGGAGAGAGAGAAGGGAAGGGGGGGGGAGAGAGAGAGAGAGAGAGAGAGAGAGAGAGAGAGAGAGAGAGAGAGAGAGAGAGAAGGGGAGAGAGAGGGAGGGAGGGAAAAAGGGGGGAGAAGGAGGGGAGGGAGAGGGAGACAAGAGATGGAGACAGAGACAGAGAGAGAATGAGGGAGAGACAGAGGGAGAGAGACAGAGGAGGGACAGACAGACAAAGAGAGAGAGACAGAGGAGGGAGAGACAGAGACAGAGTAAGAGGCAAAAAGAGAGGGGGGAGAGGGAGAGAGAGAGAGGGGGAGGGAGACACAGAGAGAGAGAAGTAGAGAGAGACAGAGAGATAAGAGACAGAGAGACAGACAGAGAGGGAGGGAGATGGAGAGAGAGATAAGAGAGAAAAGGAGGGAGAGAGAATAGGGAAAAGGGGGAGATGGTGGGAAAGACAGAGATACAGAGAGAAAAAGAGAAAGAGAAGGGAAGGAAAGGGAGACAGAGAAAGAAAGGGAGAAGGAAATGGAGGGAGGAGAGAAAGAGACAGGTAGAGAGGGGGAAGGAGAGAAAAGGAAAGAGTATGCAGACAGAGATAGAGATGCAGATAGAGAAAGAGACAGAGAAACAGAGAGAGCGACAGACAGACAGACAGACAGACAGACAGTGGAGATTGGGATGCTCTAGAGCCTGGCACTTTCACAAAGCCTGTATTGTTTCCAAAGAAAGATTTAGGCCAGTCTGCCTCCTGACTGACAGTGTTAACTCCTGGGAATGTAGGCCCGCCAGGACGTTTTGCAGGATTTCTCTTGCAGTCCCCTTGTGTGTCCAACATGACAAATGGTCTCTGGAGCAGAGATCCTCTGCCTGGCGGCGAGAAGAGGCCCTTTTTGTGTGAGGCTGGAAGCTTCCTTGCCACTTGCCACACAAGCTGAAAGCCCCTTTCTCTCGGAATCAGCTGACGTCTCCTTCCTAAATCAAACCTCAGGAGGACACATGAAGCTACAGATTCCAGCCAGGAAAATCCTAGTCAAAATCGGTACTAAGAGAAGTGCCTTTTGTGAAGTGCGTCGGAACATCCCTGAAGAACCCAAAAGGCATTAAATGAATTTGGTCGGAGCCCAGCCAGCTGCAGACAGCCATTCAGGCTGTCTTGCTCCAGTCTGTGACGTGCACATTTCCCATCAGGGAGTGTAGTTAGGGCTATTGACCAAGAAGCTTGGGACATAAGGAGGGGCAGCTGAAGACAACGGCCCTGTATGATTAGCTCTCCCAGCTGGTCCTGCCATGGTGCTCTTTGGCCAACAATGGGCAGAAATTGGACAGATGCAGATTTGGGTTTGCTTCCTCACATCTTGCCTTGGGAGGTAGTAGGTTTCCTGTCATCAGAGGTCTTCCAGAGGACGGTGGATGACCACTTCTCAAGGGATATTGTTGGAAGGAAGTGGGGTGCTATATACTAGATGGTCTCTGAGGGGTCATGGTGGATAGAGAGCTAGTCTCAGAGGCCCAAAGACCTGAGTTCAAGTTCTGCCTCTGACACAAGCTGTGTGTCAATGCCACCACACTATTCTCTAAGATGAGGTTTCAAAGAAGGTGTCAACCTGTTTGAGTAGGGGGAGTTTCCTCATCTGAGACTTTACAGATTCAGTCTTATATTCTTTACAGAGGTACCATGTTATAGGAGGCAATGTAGCATAATGGCCTCAGAACCAGGGAAATCTGAGATTGAATATTACTTTTGACATAACAGTAATAACCAACAAATAATAGCTAACATTTCTATAGCACCTGCTACATACATGTGTGTGCTAAGCATGTTACAAATAGTAGCTCATTTGATCCTCACAACAACTCTGTAAAGTAGGTGCTATTGCAATCCCCATTTAACAGTTGGGGAAACTGAGGCAGACAGAGATGGGTTATGTCTGCCCCATTTAACAGTTGGGGAAACTGAAGCAGAGGCAGATGAAGTAGCTTGCCAGGGTCGCATAGCCAGCAGGCTTCAGATTTGAAAGCCAGGTTCTCAGGACCCCTCTGTGCTGGGATGCCTCCTTTATTTTAAGATACACATCTAAAATATTCATTTTCCCCAGAGCCCAATCTCCTTGGAGCCCGTGGGCTGAAAAAGGATACGGGATTGTCCGTGGCACTGTTAATTTCTGTCAGGATGATGTCCTTCACAAAGGCTATTGTGTCATTCACCACACCATGGACCTTAAAGAGAGAAAACAACAACAACATGGAATTAGGATCAACCAGCTCCAATTCTTTTCCCCTCTGGCAATCAGGGATTCCATTTCACTACTCCTCCCTCCAGAAACAATTCAGCCATTAGGCTGGGCTCTGGACTAGGCACTGGAAAGAGAGAGAGAGAAATGGCAGGGTCCCTAATCTCAAGAGGCTTCCAGTCTAAGAAGGAGACTGGTGTATCGGAATAGAGCTGAAATGAGAAAGAAGGTAGAGTCAGAAAAGTATTCGAGGAAAATGTGAGGGAAGAGAGGAAAATCTGAGCCTTTGCCAAAAAGGATAGCCAGTGGAAATCATGACGTAATAGCAGTTTGAAACGAATCCAGTTTAATTTATAAATTCACAAGGACCTCGCCTTGATGCCACAGTGAAGACTCGAGTTTAATGAAGCATCTTCTTTGACCCCATGTCTAATACAAAAGGTCTCTCATTATAAATGTGATCTCACCTTCTAGAAAGTCCTCACAGATTCCCCTCTTAGGGCCATGGCATTCTCATGCTCAGAATAGTAGAGCCTCCAGAATAAATAGAAATTCCTCCAGGTGCTGGTTGAAATCCCTCATGATCTGCTTCCAGCCTAAATTTCCAGGTTTGTCACATGGTCTTCCTCTCCATGCACTCTATGATTCCACCAAACTGGCTATGGGATGTACCTAAACTTAGTATTCCATTTTCTTCCATCTGTACTTTTGCCCATACTTTTTCCTGTGTCTGAAAAACACTTCCTCTCCACCTTAAGAAATCTTGACTTTCTACAAGACTCAAATGATGTGCTCACTCCAGGAGGAAACCCATGCAGATTCCCTCTACCTCTCTCCCTTAGTGTGCCTTCCCTCCTCTGATAATCATATAGACACTGATCTGTTTACATGGGTTAAGTGCTCCATGTTTGTGCACTGACTCTCCCAGTGGAAAATAAGATCCTTGAGAGCAAGAATTCTTTTTCTCTTTTCTTTTCTTCCTTCTCTTCTTCCTCTTCTCCCTCTTCCTTCTTCCTTTTCTCCCCCTTTGTTCATTCCTCTTTCTTTCTTCCTCCCTTGATTTCTTATCCTTCCTTCCTTCCTTCCTTCCTTCCTTCCTTCCTTCCTTCCTTCCTTCCTTCCTTCCTTCCTTCCTTCCTTCCTCTCTCTTATTTCTCTTTTTCTTCTTTCTCTCCTCCCCTTTCATTAACTAAAATTGATTAATTTGTTCCTTTTTTCTTTCTTCCTCTATTTCTCTTTCTCTCTCCACTCTCCCTCCCTTTCCTCCCTCTCCTTCCTTCTTTCCTCTCTTCCTTCCTTCCTTCTATCCTTCCATCCATCCTTCCTTCCTCTCTTCCATCCTTCCTTCCTCCTTCCCTTCCTTGTTCTTTCTTTCTTTCTTTCTTTCTTTCTTTCTTTCTTTCTTTCTTTCTTTCTTTCTTTCTTTCTTTCTTTCTTTCTTTCTTTCTTTCTTTCTTTCTTTCTTTCTTTCTTTCTTTCTTTCTTTCTTTCTTTCTTTCTTTCTTTCTTTCTTTCTTTCTTTCTTTCTTTCTTTCCCCAAAGAAGATGCTATCCCTATTTCCTCTTTGTGTGTGTGTGTGTGTTGAAGAATCACAATACCAAACACATGGCATGGAAATATATGGAAATGACATATTCGAATTTTAAAATGGAAAAGAATAGTCACTCTTGCATAGCCATTCCATTCTCTTATAGGGAGGATCAATCACATTCCCAATGAGATGGGCAAGATAGTCTTTTAATGAGCCCTAGTGGAAATGTGAGAAACGAGGGCAAGAAACATTAAAGCAAGCCGATTTTTTGCCTGGGGCTCAGATTGAGGAAAGGGTTGGAAGTAAAGGTTTTTGCCAACTATCTGAAGAGTTGTCATCTGTAGTGGGTATTTCACTTGTTTTGCTATGCCCCAGAGAATAGAACCAGTGGCAATTGGCATAAGGAAGAGAATATTAGATTTGACTTCATAGGATTTGGGTTCAAATCTTCCCTCTGATAAAATTCCTATACAGTTTTGGCAAGTCACTCCCCCTTTATGGGACTCAGTTTCTTCATCTATAAAATTAAAAAGTTGGATTAAACAGACTTTGAAGTCCCTTCCAAGTCTAAATCTGTGTTGTTATGACTTGAAGGCATCAAAAATCCCTTCTGGATATAAATATATGATTCCATGATTCTTGGACCTCTAAGGTCTTGATAGCTACAGTCTCTGACCCTATGAAGTTACAAGAGTTTCAACTGATCCCAAGTAAAATCTTGCTTATAATTAAAGTTGGCCACACAGAACATGCTACAACAAAATCAGGGTAAGGATGAAACCACTTGTTAAGTCATTTTCAGTCATGTCCTGCACTCTGGAACTCCACTGGAGGTTTTCTTGGCAAAGATACTGAAGTGGTTTGCCATTTCCTTCTCCAACTGATTTAACAGATGAGGAAATGGAGGCAAAAAGGGTGAAGTGACTTGCCCAGAGTCACATAGCTAGTGCTTGAGGCTGAACTCAGAATAAAGGGGTCTTCCTGACTTCAATGGCAGCACTCTATTCACTGCACTACCTAGCTGATCCACTATGTGGTATTTTTCTTGCTCCCCACCAAGTATTCTCTTATTTAAACCACTAAACAATATGTTCGCTTCACCTGTGGACAGCAGCGCATTGTGTAGGCATCCTGCACTCGATCACAAAATCTGTGACTTTCTGCAAGAAGGAAAGAGAAAGTGAGACAAGGGGAAGTGTATCCTGATGTGCTGACATTCTTCTCTGACTCCAGCACCCAAGCAGGCAGAGACATTTCCTCCAGAGATCTCCCACCTGCTATTTCTGATGGGTGGTGGTCAGAATCCAAGAGGGACCGAAACCTGAAGGCAACCTCGATTTGTCCCCGGTGAGGACGCAGAGCATGGATGTCTGGAATGAAGAAGATGAAATACCCTGAGATCTCTGTCTTCCACAGAGTAGAACAATGGCTGGTCTGGGTCAGATTCAATGGCTCTCCCATTCTATAAAGAGCTCAGGACAAGTAGACAGAAATCCCAGGGTGAGTCCAAGACCTGACGCTCAATGGCCCAATGACTTGTGCCCAGGGTGTTTGATCTCTTAGCCTCAGCTGCAAAATGGGGATAATATAGCAACACATAGAGACAGTACTTTAGTAACTACAAAGTGCTATATACATGTGAGATGCTATTATGAATTATTATGTGTCCTTGAGACTAACAAATTGCCATTTTTACTATCTGCTTCATAAAGTGATGATTCCTTTCATCTCTCCTAAATTCATCAAGCAGAATGATCAAAGGGTTATAGACTTAGAACTTGAAGGCACCTATGGGTCATCTAGTCCAACCCCTTCATTTTACAGATGAGGAAACTGAGATCTAAGAAGGATAAGTGACTTAACCGTGGTCACACAGTTTGTAAGGACACAGTACCAGATTCCCTGATTCCAGTTTGGAGATTTGATGGAGGAAAAAAAATCCATATTCACTCAAAAGATCCCCTTTGTTATTTGAGAGGCTTTGGTTTTCAGTGCTTTCTGCATCACCAATTCCTGAATCTTCAAGTTCTTATTGGCTGACCTAAGCACAAGAGAGGCAAGTACCAATACCAACCTGTATCAAAGGCTTTGGTGGTGCCCTTCAGCACCTCCAGTGTCAAAGCAGCCACAATATCAGCTTGTCTTGCGATGGCACTTGCTCTTTCAACTGCTTCACAGCCCAGGGATGTGATCATTTGGGTCCCATTGATGAGAGCCAGACCCTTGGGAGAAAGACACATAGACATGATTGTTAGAAAAAGTGTAATATAGTGGAAAGTATTTAAATTTGGAATTGGAGGGTTAAGGTTCAAATTGTGTATCTTTCATTTGCTGCCTATGCCCTTTGGGCAACTTAAATGATCTTCTCCGATCTTAGTTTTCTCATCTGAAAAATGAAGGGTCAGTTCAGTAGATTGAGAGCAGACTAAGAGCTATTCTGGCCTCCAATACTTCCTAGCTATGTGCCTCCGGACAAGTCACCTAACTTCCATAGCCTAGCCCTTGTCCTTCTGTCTTATAGCTGTTAATAGTGCAGAAAGTTAGATGGTCTTGTTTCTAAGATGGAAGGTAAGGGGTTTAAAAAAAATAAAGTGATTGGACTAAATTAATTCTATGATCCTTTCCAATTCTGAGTCAAGTCTGACTTTGTTTGACTTATTTTTTCTAGCAGACTTTTTACCTTGTACTCAGCATAGAACCATCAACCACAGTTTGAATGTTATTCAGTTGTGAAATAAAGAGAACGTAAACTGGAATAGAGAAGGTTAACTGAAGGGAAACTGTTTCTTTTGCAATGACATCTCCATGCCTCTACCACAGTTGTTGGCATTCGTGTTCAATTTTTCATGTCCCATTTGGGGTTTTCTTGGCCAAAATGCTTTAAGTAGTTTGCCTTTCCTTCTCCAGCTCATTTTACAGATGAGGAAACTGAGACAAACAGGGTTAAGTGACTTGCCCAGAGTCACACAGTTAGTTAGTGTCTGAGACTGAATCAAACTCAGGAAGATGGGTCTTCCTGACTCCAGGTTTGACACACTCTCTCCATTGAAACCTCAACTCTAACCCTTCCTAAGTGACCTTGGGCACTTTATTTACCTAGATCTTTAGTCTCACTTAACTTATCTGTGAAGTGAGGGAGTTGGATTAGATTTTCTCTGAGGTTCTTCCCAATTTGAGATCAATAACTCATAAGACCTTGGTTTGCTGATCACTCTATTGCAAATATCAATAATATGGAACTAGGTCTTGGTCAGTGACACATATAAAACCCAGTGGAACTGCTCATTGGCTATGGGAGGGGGTGGAAAGAGGGAGGGGAGGGAAAGAACATGAATCTTGTAACCAGGGGGAAATAGTCTAAATTAATTAATTAAGTAACAATTTTCAAAACTAAAAAGAGATTAGACTTGGTTTGACTCCTGACTGATCCATAAGAGGCTGGTGACTATGCAAACTGGCCTCTATAGAGTGTGCTACGGTTTGTAAAGCACTTTACAAACATCATCTTGTTTTATTCTCACAACCACTCTGGGACGTAGGTGCTACTATTACTCCCGTTTTATAAATGAGTATGACAGGTTATAGATTGACGATTTTATCAAAATGGCACCTTTAAGAGACATTACCTCTTTTGGCTTCAGAATGACTGGTTTCAATCCGTGGGCTTCCAGGACCTGTAGAGTGATTGACAAGACATGGGAAGATTTCAGAAATAATTAATGACCTGATTCTATATCCCTGTGTATGCCAGTAAAGGGGTCTTTAAGATCAGGATGTATTTGACGGGGAAACTGTATAGGTTCGTGTCTCCAGCTCTAGCCTTAGCCCTTCTCCAACCTATCCCATCTTCGGTTTAGTTTTCTTTATTTTTGTTTTAACACATCATTTCTCTGCCTCTAAATGACCAATGGTCTCCGTGTTGGTGGCTGCACTGCATCTCAACTGCTCTTCCTTGCTTTCAATGTTCTTAATCATTGGACTCCATTTTGCCCGTGCTTCCCACATCTCTACCACCAACCTTCCACTCTCATGTGAATCTGCCACGTTCTATAGCCTTGCTCGTGATCTTCCCATCTACAGAAAATGCTGAGTAGGTAGTAAGTACAATGGACAGTAGGAAGGATCTGGGTTCAAATTTGTCCCCTAATATTTTCTAGTTCTGTGACCCGAAGCAAGTCACTTAACCATGTTTGCCTAGCCCTTGCCCCTTCTGTCTTAGAGTTCCGACAAAGACAGATGGTAAGAGTTTGGGTTTTTTTTTTTAAAGGAAAAGCTCCCGCTCCCTCTCCTTTCCAACTATCTGTTTCAGTAATATTTTATTTTTCCCAATTACATGTAAAAATAAGTTTTCACATTCTTTTCTAACAATGTGAGTTCCATTCCTCCTCCTCCCTCTCCTCCCCCTTCCCAGAGAAAGTAAACAATTTTCAACCACCTGTTTCTCAAGGTCCTTCCTTCTCTGATGGTGCCTCGTCTGATCACTCCAGCATCCTGTAATCTCACTTTTCTCATAACTCCTCTATCACTTATCCTCTGCAATCCATTTATGTATCCTCAGCATGGGTTTCTCTGCCTCAGGTTGCTCTTCTCTCCGATCCATCCTCCAGAAAGCTGCCATGGTGATGTTCCTCAAATGGAGATCTTTCTATGTCGCTATTGTCCTCAGTAGACTCCAATGGCTGCCTCTTACCTCCACGATTAAATTTAAGTCCTCGTTTGGCATTCCAGGCTCTTCATAGCTTGGCCCACTTCCCAACTTCTCAGTTTTCTTACATTCTACGCTGCCTCTTGAGGTAGCTATGCTGGCCAATTGGTGTCCCTCAAACATGACACTTCATCTTCCATTTTGCCCATTTGACACTTGTCATCCACCATGCCTGGAATGCTCTCTCTCCTTGACTCTGCCTCTTAGCATTCTTGGCTTCCTTCAAGAATGCTCAAGCACCATTGGCTCATAGAAATTAGTTCCATGTTCCCTCTGAGATCACCTTCTAATTACTCTGTATGTATCTTACACACACACATATATATTACATGCATACATGTGTATGTAGATATAGATAGACCTATACGTATATAATCCTTGCCTTCTGTCCTAGTAGAATTGATACTGAGAATCAGTTCTAAAACAAAAGAGTGGTAAGGGCTAGGCAATGGGTGTTAAGTGACTTGCCCAAGGTCACGCAGTTACTAAATGTCGGAGGCCAGATTTGAACTCAGGACCTCCCATCTCTAGGTCTGGATCTCTTTCCACCAAGACACTTAGCTGTCCCTATTGTGGAATACACATATGTGTACATACATACACACATATTATTATATATATTTTTAACATGACATCTCTCCTATCAGACTGGAAATTCCATGAGAGGAGAGGGTTGTCTTTGCCTTTCTTTGCAGCCTTAAAGCTTAGCACTGTACCAGGTATACAGCAATTGCTTAATAAATGTTTGTTGACTCCTTGCTAATGCTCCACTTCATAGCATAACATACCAGCACCATAGCAAACATGTTTTTTGCCTTGGGACAAACATTCAAAAAATACTCCTGTAGGTTCATTTTTTTAACCCTTACCTTCCATCTTGGAATCAATACTATGCATTGGTTCCAAGACAGAAGAGTGGTAAGGGCTAGGCAATGAGGGTCAAGTGACTTGCCCAGGGTCACACAGCTGAGAAGTGTCTGAGTTAAGATTTGAACCCAATCCACTGAGTCACCCAGGTGGCTACAGGTTCACTTTTAAAAATAAATCAAGTTGAAGAAAGAGAGACAAAGACTCTGGAATATAAAGAAGATGATTTGCTGAAGGGCAGATGCTAGCCTGTGGAAGACCACAAGGAAACTGTCACTTAGCAGTTTCCTTTTTTCCCCTAATTATTGCTTCACTTTAAATGAGAAGCTCAGTTGTTTCTGTTATGCTGAAGGTACTATTGACCCCCTCTAATTTTCAGCACCTTGGACCAAAGGTCTCATCACCTTACCCTATTTATGGTTCTGTCCAGCACAATGCCTAGTATTTAGCAGAGGTTCAAAGAATACTTGCTGATTGTTGAACATAGAAATGTGGATGTCATATCAAAAGAAAATCCAGGCAAAGAAGATGTCCCCAACCCTTCCTCTCAAGAAAGGAGCACGAATAGGAATTGCATAAGGCTACAAACTAAGTTAGAAGGTACCATAATGCACAGAGTGCTGGGGCTGGAGTCAGGAAGACTCATTCTTCCTGATTTCAAATCCAGTCTCAGACATCTCTTAGCTATGTGACTGTGGACAAGTCACCTAACCTTGTTGACTTCAGTTTCCTCATGTAAAAGGAGCTGGAGAAGGAAATGGCAGCCATTTCAGTGCCTTTGCTTAGACAAATGGTTTGCCATTTCTTTCTCCAGTCTGTTTGACAGATGAGGAAATTGAGACAAAAGAGATAAATTGACTTCCCCAGGATCACATCTTCTGAGTAAATGTCTGAGACCAGATTTAACCTTATGAACATGAATCTTCCTGATTCCAAGCTCACGGTGCCATCTGGCTGCCCCAAGGTCTTCAAACCAAATGTAAATACCTCTTGTTGATTTTGAAGAGGGAATTTCCATCAGGTGTAGTTGGACTAGAAGGGAGGCCCCTTCCTGCTTTAAAAATATGAGCTTTCCTAATTGCTCAGGGAAAACTATCCACTGTGGTGATAGCTCAAGCTCTTATTCCTTCTTTTTTTCTAAACTAAATTCAAGAAACAATTATTAAGTACCTACCCTGTTCAGGGAAGTCAGGCACTCTCTGAGTCCCTTCCTGATTGAAAATTCTGGCTTTTGTGATTGCTCAGGGTCCCATTCTCTATGTTGTTGACTGATTATACCCTTAGTTTCTCCTCTCTTTAAGCTAAAATTTTAGCCAACAACTTAATTATTGTTAATAATACCTACTCAGTTTAGTGATTATGAGTTTACTTTTGCATTTTTCAGATTGTGAAATGTCCCTCTCCCTACTTTCCCTTTTTCTTCCCCTCTCATTCTCTCCCTCTCCCTCTCTCTCTTTCCCTCTCTCCCTCTGTCTCTCTCTGTCTTTTCCTCCCTCTGTCTCCTTCCCCCTTTCCCTCTGTCTCTCTCCCCCTTCCCTCTCTCTCTCCCTCTTTCTGACTCTCTCCTTCCCTCTCTCTATCTCTATCTCTCCCTCTTTCTGTCTCCCTCCCTCCTTCTCTCTCTCTCTCTTTCTCTCCTCCTCCTCCAACTCCTCCTCCTCCTCCTCTTCTTCTTCTTCTTCTTCTTCTTCTTCTTCTTCTTCTTCTTCTTCTTCTTCTTCTTCTTCTTCTTCTTCTTCTTCTTCTTCTTCTTCTTCTTCTTCTTCTTCTTCTTCTTCTTCTTCTTCTTCTTCTTCTTCTTCTTCTTCTTCTTCTTCTTCTTCTTCTTCTTCTTCTTCTTCTTCTTCTTCTTCTTCTTCTTCTTCTTCTTCTTCTTCGTCTTCTTCTTCTTCTTCTTCGTCTTCGTCTTCGTCTTCGTCTTCTTCTTTCTTCTCTCTCCCTCCTTTCCTCCCTCGTCCCTCTCTCTCTCCCTTTCTCTCTCTCCCCCACTTTGCATGCATTCACACACATACACGCTTGAGGTCAGGGCAAAGGGGTTGATGCACATTGCATCTTGGTAACATCAAACATGAAGGTCCTAAGATCATAGATCAAAAGTTAGAAGAACTTTAGAAGCCATCTCCTTTGACTTTGTCGTTTTATAGGTGCAGAAACTGAGTCCCAAAGTGATTTGCTAAGGATCTGGATTAGGATTAGCACTCAAGACCTCTTTACTCTCATCTAGTGCCTGAGCCTATGCTGTTTCCCTCACAGACCATTATAGCTCTTCAGGAGGTGAAATTTCTGTGGGAAACTTCCCTGTGGATTCTAGAATAAAGTATTTTATCTCTAGGACCAAAGACGGGACCTCCTAAATCAAATCAAACCCAGCTTCCCAGATACAGATTGGCAATCACAGAGATGCACATGGGCGTCCCTGAGATTCCTTACATATTTGGCATCAGCCCAGCCACTCTTTGGAGACCACATCTTCCCTTCTCCTATAAGGCCAAGGGCAAGGTGAGAAAGTGGAGCCAGGTCTCCGCTAGCTCCAACAGTTCCTTTCTCTGGAATGTAGGGCAGGCAGGATGCTAAGAAAGAGAAAGAGAGAGGGAAAAATCAGGCTGCCATTACCCTCCCTTTCTCCCCTCTCCACCTCACCCTACCCCAAAGCTGGCATTATTTATTATTACAGATAGCCACTATGTTCCAGCAAAATCTGGTGTATGAAATCACAGATTTAGACCTTGAAGACAATACAGAGGAAACTTAGTTTCACTCCTTGATTTTGTACTCATGGAAATTAAGCGACTTGTTTAAAGTCATCCTTTTGTTGTTCTGTTGTTCAGTCATTTCAATTGTTTCTTGGCAAAGACTCTAGAGAGGTATCTCATCTCCTTCTCCAGCTCATTTTACAGATGAGGAAACTGAGGCCCCAGAGAAATGACTTTCTGGGCCCCTGGCTCCAAATCTAGTGGATTTCCCACTACACCATTGCCTTTCTTGGAGTTCTCTCCTGGTTCTGGGATTTCATGATTCCATGATCTGTCTAAGTAGTCAGAACAGAAGTGGTATGGCTGAACTCCCCCAAACTAGACACTCTAGTACCCTCGTTATATCATTATTATGTATGAATGTCCAATGATGCTTCACAGTGGAACTTCCCTAATCTAAGTACAAAGTATTTCCCACCCAAAAGAGTTGGGCAGCATTCCAATCATCTCCCTAACTGGCTCCGTCATTTTCTGCCACTCAGTCATTCTCTCTCTTACCCTCAGTTTCCCACCTGTCAAATGAGGGGGTTGGTCTAAATAGCCTCTAAAGTACCTTTCAGCTTTAGAAGTGTGATGCTCTGACTATGGGGGTTAAAGTTCTAATATTTTAAGCGTATGTAACTTTGTTCTTTGTAAAAATCAATAATAATAATATTTTCAGTTGTTCAATCTTTTTTTTTCCCCAGTCATGTCTGACTCTCTAAGACCCCATTTGGGATTTTCTTGGCAAAGATACTGGTGGATTGGTTTGCCATTTCTTCTCCAAATAATGATAATACCGCATATCTATTAGTCCCTTAAGGTCTGAAAGGCACTTTACATGCATTATATCATTCGATTTTTCCCAACAATTTTGTTGTGGAAGGTAGATACTACTATTTTCCCCATTTTACAGATGAGGAAACTGAGACTGTTTCCAGAATTATAGAACTAGTAGTTGTAAGAGGTGGAATTCAAATCCACGTCTCCCTGACTCCATATTCAATGGAAAATGAAGTTAAAAGATATATTTTGACATTAAAAAAAAATGGAACCTTGCCTCTGGTAACATTCATCTGCCTTATCTCCCTTTTCTAAATTTTTTTCCTCTTCTTCCTGTCCTTCCTACATCATCCCATTGACTAATATGATAACATTCTGTTTTATATTAAACTCACAGCCAACAATGCATCCAGCCCATTACCGTTAAACATTTCGATCACTTGTTTGAGAGTTTCCAGGGAAATTCCACTGTATCCTTTGGCTAACACATTGATCCTCAAAGCCATGAGCATCCGGCATCTCTCTGGGATCAGTGGCTTCCCAACACCTAGGAGAACATCAATAGAGCAAATATGTCTCTTCCCCAGGCAACGCCAGCCCTTCTGGCATTCAAAGAAAAACCAGAAGGTTCCAATAACTTCTCATTACCTGAGGAATGGGAACGCACTAAATTGACCTGGAGTTCCCTAGGAGAGGAGAGAAAGAAAAGGTTATTTTTAAACTTCAGTATGGGTCTCATCATTTAATAATTTTCACCAAAATGATGGAGGTCAGTCAATAAGCATTTGTTAAAGGATGATATGCCACCAAACTGTCCAGCGGCGTTATGAAATTAATTCACAAAGAATCCAAGTAAATTCCTCAGGGGAAAAAAAATGTTTCCTACCTACCTTAGCTTACTGATGGGGATAACGGTCCGGGCAAATTTTCCAAATCCAGTAGTGATTCCATAAACAACTGAGAAGGAAAACATGGGACAGATTAGCCATAGGCACTCATCTCATTAAAAAGGGGATACTACCCAACATCTTTAAGCCCCAAAGGAGAATAGAATGGATACCAGTTTTCTCCCTCACGATACTTTCTATGACTTCTCTGGAGTCTTGGACTTTCTTCTCAGCCTCTGGAGTAAGCTAGGAGACAGTAGATAAGGACCTCAGTTGAGCTACTTTCCCAAGGTGGGGCAACGGCAATGGGGGGGGGGGTGTCTCTCCCCTGCCCAGTATATTTACCTTGATTTTGTAGAGTCCTTTTCCTAGATTGACCAGGTCCTCAGTGGTCAGACTATCTCCATCTAAGGCGATATACTACTCGAAAGAAGCAGATTTGAGTGAGGGGAGAACTCAAGGGGTACAAATGAGACACTAGAGTCAGTGGGGTGAGGTGGCAGCACCCCTTAAAAGCCAGGCCAATCATGGGCTTCACTGAGAGGCAGTCACTGCTGGAATGAGGAGATGATCCCATTCTTTTCAGCTCTATTCCTATGACACCTAGAGGGCTTTTTTTTCCAGTTTGGGAGGCTATAATTTAAAGGGGACATTAATAAGCTAGAGTATACAGGAGGAGGACAAAAAGAATGCTCAAGGAACTTTGCTACCTAAGCAGGGAACTCGCTGGAGCCAGTAACGTTTACACCTCAGAAATCAGCCAACTACAAATTAGGGCTTGATTTCTTCCTGTCTTGTTTGTCAAGACTTTATAAAGTGATGGAGAAAATGCTGTGAATGCAGATTAAACTGAAAAGTTTGTTCTGAATACATTTTGTTTCCTAAAACCCGGTCGTTAAATATTTACCAGCATCCCCTTGCATTTAAGTGCAGAACTATTGAGGCTGTTTAGCCTGAAGAAGCAACAATAGAGTAGGGAAGGGAGAACATGATAATTGTTTTCAGGAGTTCCTGAAAACATGTGGAAGTCATGTGGAAGAGGGATTAGACTTATTTTATCAATTGGGAGCAGAGGGTAGATGTTGGCCAACAGGTTAGGACTGATAAATGCCCCAGCAATTCAAGTCACCTGCAAGTGGAATGGGCCGCCCTGGGAAGCAGTGGTTTCCTTCACCTTGAAATGCTGTTAGCAGAGGATGGAAAACCACTCCTCAGATCTGTTAGGTTTCCAGTATGGGCCACTGAGGTCCTGTTCAGTATTAAAATTCTGATATTCTGAGGGGCAGCTTCCTCAGAATTGAATGTGGGCGCTTTAGAGATTTCACCACTGGAGTAAAATGGGACTACATCACTACATGATTTTTAAAAAATAGTAGATTCCAAAATAGGGGGTGGGAGGGACAACTAAGCTGTGTTAAAGACAGCAAGAATTGGCACACGTTCTCAAAATCTCTCCTGTGGCACCAAGGGTCTCATGTGTATCCATAAGTCCACAATTATCTCATGGGAACCTACTACTTACAAGGCTTCATAATATAGAATGCAACTCCTTGAGGGGCAGGGACTATTGTGGTTTCATCATTGTATCCCCCATGTCTTGGCACATAGGTGCTTACTAAATTCTTTCCAGATTGGATCATGCCGGTGTCCTGAAGATGGGTAAATTGTCTTACTATATCTATCATTAGTAAGAGCTTCAAGATACTTCCCTTTATACAACTACAGTTACCCTGGTGGCCTGAATTTTCCAACCAGGAAGTTGTTGAGATACTGGAGTGGTCTGCCATTTTCTTCTCCAGCTCATGTTATAGACGAGGAAACGGAGGTAAACAGGATCAAGTGACTTGCCCAGTCATTTAGCTAGTAAGGGTCTGAGGCCAGATTAGAACTTAGAAAGATGAGTCTTCCTGACTCCAGGCCCAATACTCTATCCACTAGCTGCCTAGCTGCTGCTTCCTACCAGAAAGACCATTGGTTAAATCCTACCTTGTCAGGTTCCCGGTATTTGCTGTATCTGAGAAAAGCCTGTTAAAGGAAACATCTATGCAGCAGAGAGCTGGTGATTTCAGAGAAGGATAAGATGTTGCTCAGAAAAGGATACAGATAAACTCCTTCTGGCTGAGATGGAATGAAATCTGGAGACATCACATCCCCTTCTATCACTGAAACAAGAAGACCGGTGAGTCTTAAAGGATGCACAGCTGGAAACTCCACTCAGAAATTGCATAGTTCAAATAAGTCAAGGCCATGGCATGACTCATTTCTCATCGATAATTTAATCAATAGAATAGAAACTGTTGCTCATTTTTCCCCTCCGAAGCAAAGGCATACACTGAAATAATACAGCTTGAATAGTAACAAAACACCTGCCTAATAAAGGGTTAGGTCTCACACAAATAAACATAGCATAGCAACAATGGGAAGATGAGTCCAAAAGTATTAATTTAAGGAACATATTTGGTCATGGTAATTCACACTCCCATGTCACAGGGCGCCAGTGTCTGATCAAACTACAGAACACATACAGTGTTTTACAAAACTTAACACACTATATAAATGGTAGTAGTTATTATTTTCTCTTTATGGGGTAACCTCATCCTGCTCCCCCTGAGCCCACCTGACTGGGCTGGCTCCTCTCCCTTTCACTTCCCCTCTTTTCCAGTCTTCTTACACATTACGCCTCACTTCGTGATCCAGTGACAACAGTGGCCTTCTTACTGTCTTTCCCACAAGACCCTCCATCTCCTGCCTCTGATGCCCTCCCTCCTAGCTCTCTCCCTCCCTCTGCCTCCTAGCTTCCCTGGCTTTCTTCAAGTCTCAGTTAAAATTCCACTTTCTTTAGGAAGTCTTTCTTGACATCCCATTTAATTCTAGTATTAAACTTCTGTTAAATGTTTTGAATTTATCATCTCTCTCTGTCACTGTCTGTTTCTCTGTCTGTCTATTGATCTATCTATACACTCGTCCATCCATTTATCCATCCATTCATCTAGATATCTATCTATTTATCTGGTTATATGTCTATCTATCCATCCATCCATTTGTTATCCATCTGTCCATCTATCTATCTGTCTGTCTGTCTGTCTATCTAAATATCTATCTGTCCATCCGCCTATCTATGTATCTACCTATGTATCTACCTACCTACCTACCTACCTACCTACCTATCTATCTATCTATCTATCTATCTATCTATCTATCTATCTATCTATCTATCTATCTTTCTATCTGTCTGTCTGTCTATTTGTCTGTCTGTCCATCTGTCTGTCTATTTGTCTGTCTGTCCATCTGTCTATCTATTAATCTGTCTGTTCATCCATCCACCCATCCATCTATCTATCTATCTATCTATCTATCTATCTATCTATCTATCTATCTATCTATCTATCTATCTGTCTGTCTGTCTGTCTATCTATCTTTCTATCTGTCTGTCTGTCTATTTGTCTATCTGTCCATCTGTCTATCTATTAATCTGTCTGTTCATCTATCTATCTATCTATCTATCTATCTGTCTGTCTGTCTATCTATCTGCCTGTCTATCTATCCATCTATCTATTCATCTATCTGCCTGTCTGTCTATCTGTCTGTCTATGTCTGTCTATCTATCTGTCTGTCTGTCTGTCTGTCTATGTCTGTCTATCTATCTGTCTGTCTGTCTGTCTATGTCTGTCTGCCTGTCTATCTATCTATCTATCTATCTGTCTGTCTGTCTGTCTGTCTATTTGTCTGTCTGTCTGTCTGTCTCTATGTCTTTGTTTCTATCTGTCTGTGTCTCTATCTGTCTACAAATCTATCTACCGATGGGCCTATGTATCGATGTGTCTCTGTATCTATCTGTGTCTATGTCTACGCATGCATGTAGGTAGGTATATATGTATGTTTATATGTGTCGATCTTGTTTGTATATTGTCTCCTCCATTAGATTGTGCCCCCAGAGAGCAGAAACTGTCTTTTGTCTCTCTGTATTCGCAGGGCTTACCACTGTGCCCGGCCCATAGTAGGTGCCTAACAAATGTTAATTGACAGACTGCAGCTGGACTCTGAACTCTCAGGAATAACCCTCCTTAGACTCAGGTGCATCTTATACAAATGCACAGACTCTAACTGATGGTCTGGATGTCTATAGGAACAGAAGGAAAACCGAGGAGATGGGGAAATCAAAGGTGGACGATAATAGTCATCAGAGGACCCTAGAGCTGGAAGGGAATTTAGAGGTCCTCTCATCCACCCCCTTTATTTTAAACATGAGGAAACAGAGGCCAGGAGAGAGTAAGTAGCTGACCAAAGTCATCAAAGCAGTATGTGAGGCAAGATCTGAATCCAGGTCTCTCGAGTCCAGGGCTCGCATTCTGCACCATGCTGTATGAACTGTCAATGAATGAAACATCCTCGCCACTTACTCTCTGTGTGACTTATACAAGTCTCTCTTCATTTCTTTAGGCCTCAGTTTCTTAGTTTAAAATGAGGGGGTTTCTAAGGTCGCCTCCAGCTTTGAAGCTGTGGTCCCCATGACAGAGATGTGAGGGACTAAAAGGACAGAATGCGACATGATGTTACAGATGTCAAATAGAACACATAATTATATATAAGTAAATATATCATGTAATTATCTAGCACATATAAATATATTCTATTATATTTCTATATAATTTTATATATGATCAATCAATCAATCAATCAATATTTCTTAAGCACCAACTATGTGCCACGCATGGTGTCAAGCATATAAATGTAAAACAATAAATAAATGTGTGCAGGCATGTTTTTATATGTGTAAATCTATATGATACAAATATATACTTAATACTACGCCTGGCACGTAGCAGGTACTTAAGAAATACTGACCGATTGGTCAATTATATAGATTGTTCGATGTGGTCACCCTTATGGGCATTTTTCTTTACTATAAAGGAAGGTCAAGTCTGAAGAGGGTAAGCCAAGGAGAGTATGCCAAGAAATGACCAAGAAGTACAAACAAAAGGCATCAACACCATTAAAAAAACAGAAACTAGAGGGCAAAAGGAGGCAGGCATTAAAGTACAGTGAATTTCGTTATTCAGTTTCAGTCATGTCTGACTCTTCCTGACCCCATTTGGGCTATTCTTGGCAAAGACACTGGACTGGTTTACCATTTCCTTCTCCAGCTCATTTTACAGATGAGGAAACTGAGGCAAACAGGGTAAAATGACTTGCCCAGGGTCACACAGCTAGTGTCTGAGGCCACTTATTAAAGTCAGGAAAGTAAGTCTTCCTGACTTTAGGCCCATCACTTTGTCCACTGGGCCACCTAGTTATGTAGGACTTAAAGTAACTCCTTAAAGAAAAATAAAATAAAATACCTTCCCTTTGCCCTGCTCCTTTTCCAAGAACCACAAATTAAAATAATAACTGACCTTCAAAAGCTTAAACCATTTCTCCCATTCTAGGCCTCAGTTTTCTGTAAAATGAGAGTGTTGAACCAAATAATCCTATAAGCCCTTCTTTGCTCTGAGACTCAGTTTCTTCATCTATAAAATGAAGAGGTTGGAATAGATAACCAAGTTCTAAGAGCCTCAGTTTCCTCATCTGTAAGATGATGAGATGGGACCTTAATGGCCCTTCCTTGCTCTGAGACTCAGTTTCTTCATCTATAAAATGAAGAGGTTGCAATAGATAACCAAGTTCTAAGAGCCTCAGTTTCCTCATCTGTAAAATGATGAGATGGGACCTTAATGGCCCTTCTTTGCTCTGAGACTCAGTTTCTTCATCTATAAAATGAAGAGGTTGGAATAGATAACCAAGTTCTAAGAGCCTCAGTTTCCTCATCTGTAAAATGATGAGTTGGGACCTTAATGGCCCTTCTTTGCTCTGAGACTCAGTTTCTTCATCTATAAAATGAAGAGGTTGGAATAGATAACCAAGTTCTAAGAGCCTCAGTGCCCTCATCTGTAAAATGATGAGATGGGACCTTAATGGCCCTTCTTTGCTCTGAGACTCAGTTTCTTTGTCTGTAAAATGAGGAGGTTGGGACAAATAAGTGACCTGTAAGGGCCTCAGTTTCCTCATCTGTAAAATTATGAGATGGGACCAGATAACCTCTCTGGTCCCTTCCAGGTCTCAACCAATGATCCTCCAAGCCAAGAAGGATGACTCTGAATGGTGTGTTGAGATATCTCCATTCGTGGTCTACTTCTGCTTGACCTAGAATCCTTCCCACTTCACTTACCAACTTCCACAAATTCATTGTCCTCCAAGGCAACTTCTAACAGGTCATCGTGGTCCAGTAGACCCAGCCCTTTGCATCTCCGCACGTAGAACTTCACGTCATCCACCGAGGCGAACCCTCCATTGTCCGGTTTGTTCTTGATGTACCTCCTGACAGCCTCGCGGCCCAGCCACATCACCGTGAGGCTGCTATCCTGACATGGTACAGCCAGCCATTCCCCTCGGACGTGGACCGTATATCTGGGCATCTTCTCTCTCCTGGAGGTCTGTTTCCTGGGATGATACCTCTGTGACCCAAAGAGGACCGAGGCACAAAACAAGTGTGCGTTCCCCCAAAGGCTATGACCTAGAAGTCAGCCCACAGAGAAGGAGGGAGGCCAATCAGAGGCGTTTTACTCCAGAGATATTGCCTGCTCATGCCCATGAGGTCACTGCTTGGAAAGAGCTCCATCCACTCCCAAACTGGGTCAGGAGACACACCTACTTATCTAGCTTGGGAGTGAAAGAACCAATGGCTCCGATGTTATCTTCACCCTAGAAATGTTTTAACCCAGGATTGACTATTATGATCGGGGTGGGATAATATTTGAAAGGAAGGAATTGATTTTTTAAAAAAATAAGTTCTCTCTCCCTTTGCCCTTTGGTCTATGCATGGCAACCAAAAGCCTGCCTGATCGAAGTGAGAGAGGGGACCTGAGGCTTTTGATGAAACTCAAGGAATCAGCTACATTGGAAATAAACATATTTAAAATGTTTTATTGAGAATATATTGGGGGCAGCTGGATAGCTCAGTGGATTGAGAGCCAGAGCTACAGATGGGAGGTCCTGGGGTTCCAGTCTGGCCTCAGATACTTATCAACTGTTTGACTCTTGGAAAGTCATTTAAGCCTGCTTGCCTCAGTTTCCCCATCCATAAATGAGCTGGAGAAGGAAATGGCAAACCACTCTAGCACCTAGCCAAAACAAAGGGTTGCAAATGAACAACCAGACTTTTGGGATGGAGCCAATTTGGAAATTGGCTGGACCTATTTGTTACAAGGTGAAGGAAGGGAAGGGAATGGAAAAAAGAGATTTGTTCATGGAAAAAAATCATTTTTAATTAATTAAATTTTGATTGATTTTAATTTAATGTTCACTGACCATGGCAGACACATTACCAGCAGAGAGTGGGAAATTCTCTGCATTCTCTAGCTCTTTGAGAGCCCCTTGGAGGCACTGAGTAACTGAGTTTTCCAGAATCACACAGTAATTATGTGTTAGAGGCTTGATCTCAGGTTGTCCTGCCTCTGAGGGAGGTTGTCTGCTCCCTCAAAGCACTGGGAGAGAGAGTTTCCTCATGAGGAGTACCCTACTCGAGTACCAAGGCTTCTCATTGGATGAGTTTATCCTCCATTCAGCTAAGCTTCTCCAGGAAAGAAATCATGTTCCCCAGAGCACTGAGTGTGTTTGTGTTGCCTGGTCTATAGCTAATGATGTCGAAATAAAGATTCTTGACTTACAAGAAACCTTTGGGCTAGTGGTAATAATGGTCCATTATCAATAGAGCAGTTTTAAAGACCAACATGCAAAGACCAATCCAATAGCTATAGTTTTATAGAAAGAAAAAATAAAGGTCAGCATCACAGAGAATGGAAGGAGCAAGAATAATGTAGGAAATCAGGTGCTCTGGAGTGATGGATGGCAGGTGTGCATGCCTAATGTGGTTGTTCAAGTGTGCCTGACTCCATGATATATTTGGGGGTTTTCTTGGCAGAGATATTGGAGTGGTTTGCCATTTCCTTCTCCAGATCATCTTACAGATGAAGAAACTAAGGCAAACAGAGTTAAGTGACTTGCTCAGGATCATTCACAAGTGTCTGAGGTCAGATTTGAAGTCAGGTAGATGAGTCTTGCTGACTTCAGGTCTGGCACTCTATCTACTGTGCCACCTAGCTGTCCAGTGTATACCTATAGCTCATTTCATTAATGGTCTAAAGTATATATATACTAATACCTGCTTATTTTTCCTCCCTTTCTCTCTCCATTCCTCCTTCATTTCCTTCCTCCTTCCCTCCATTTCTCCCATTTGTTCCTTTCCTTCCTTCCCTCCCCTTCTTCCTTTCTTTCTCTCTTTATCCTTCTTTCTCTTTTCCTTCCTCCCTCTTTTCCTTCTTTCTTTGTCCCTCACTCTTTCTCATTCCTTCCCTCCCTTCCTTCATTCCCTACTTTCTTTCTTCCTTCCTTCCTTCCTTCTTTCCCTACTTTCCTTCCTTCCTTCCTTCCTCCCTCCATCCCTCCTTCCCTCCCTTCCCTCCTTCCCTCCCTTCCCTCCTTCCCTCCCTTCCTTCCTTCCTCTCTCCCTCCCTCCTTCCTCCCTCCCTTCCTCCCTCCCTCCCTCCCTCCCTCCCTTCCTTCCTTCCTTCCTTCCTTCCTTCCTTCCTTCCTTCCTTCCTTCCTTCCTTCCTTCCTTCCTTCCTTCCTTCCTTCCTTCCTTCCTTCCTTCCTTCCTTCCTTCCTTCCTTCCTTCCTTCCTTCCTTCCTTCCTTCCCTTCTTTTGACTCAACCCATTTCTAAAATGAACCAGTCTGCCCTTCCTCGAGCATACTAAAGCCCATGCCCCACCCCACTCCCCTTGCTGGTGCTGGATTTACTTCAGACACCAAATGCCTTTAGCCTTAGTTCAAGACTCCCCATTAGCAGAGATTACAGAGGATCATCATCACAACTGCTTCCCCCTAAACTCCAAAATCCCTGCAGGTATTAAAAAAGGGAAGGGCCATCACCTGCTTGAACGGGTCGGTATTCAAAAGTGAAGCATTTTTGATGGAGAAGGCACGTGACCGGTGAATTAAATCATGGAAACTTACCATTCAATCTCCTAAAGACAAAATTTCATTTTTCGATGGTTTGAGTCTCATGTGCCTTTGGGACTTCCCTCCCCATCTATATAGCTTCATCAAAGGTTCCTCTTAACTGAGGAGCCCCAGGTGGGAGGAGAATACCAAGGGCAAGTTTTTTTCTCCAGGCATTGAAAGATAATTGTGATTCTGTACTTTTTTAGTGAAATCAAATAACATAAACTGAGCTGCCATGTGTGGGCACTTGGAGAGGAGGAGAGTTTCCGGATTCAAAGGCACTACCGGTTTGTTGCCCTCTGGGAGTTCCCAACCTAACGGGAGGAGAGAAGCCCTACCTACATGAAATTCGAACTTGAGAAGAGAAAGCTCAATTGTGTGGTTCAGACTAAGAATATTATTGTAAGAGATTGGAGAAAGGAAAAGAGTAATTTAAGTTGCTGGAGTCAGGGAAGGAAGAGGCGGGGTGTAGTCTGGCCTTGAGTGCTGAGCAGGATATGAGTAGGCAAGGGTAGGGCTATTTCAAAGGAGTGATAGACTGGTATAACCTGTATCAGAGTATTTACTGCCTTGGGTGGGGAGGGAGGACCACAAAATGCCAGAGAACGATTGTCGGAATTTATTTCTATATGAAATTGAGAAAAATAAAAGAAAGTTTAAAAAACAAAGAAAGAATGTGATAGAGACAAAACCTGTGATTTCATCTGTCTAGGAGATACCCAGGTAAGGAGATTCCCTCTTCTAGTTCATATGGGCACCTTTTTATTTTATTTTATTTTAAAACCCTTACCTTCCATCTTGGAATCAATACTGTGTATTGATTGGGGTTAGACAATGGGGGTTAAGTGACTTGCCCAGGGTCGCACAGCTAGGAAGGGTCTGAGGCCAGACCCTTTTAAAAAACTGGTAGTGAGTAATCTGAGGCATTTAGAGGTTGAGACACTTGGCCAAGGCCAGAAAACTAGGATGTGCCAGAGGCAGGACTTGAACTCAGGTCTTCTTGGATCTCTATTCCACCCTCAAGAAGATTGTGAATTAAGACATGGAAGTAGGAAGGGGTATAGCTGGGATAATAGGCTCAGAACTTTGGATGGTGAAGGGACCTGAAAGATAATCAAGTCCAACCTTCATTTTACAGGTGAGGAAACTGAGGCCAGTCAAGACTGTGCTAGTGGGAAACAGCAAGGACACCAACTTGCTTAGAGGAGCAAGAGGCTGGTATTGTTGAGTAATGGTAGATCCGGGTCATTTCTATCTTAGCCTAAGACTTAGCTCTCTGTGATCAAAGAAAAAGGACATATATGAACAAAACTATTTAGATCAGCTCCTTTTATGGTGGCAAAGAATTGGAAGCTGAGGGGATATTCATCAATAAGAGAATGGCTGATAAAATTAGTATAAGATTGTGATGGAATATTGCTGCACTATAAGAAATGACAAGGGGGTGGTTTGGAAAAACTTGGGAAGACTTACAGGAATGGATGCAAACTAAAGTGAGCAGAACCAGGAGAAAACTATACCGCACGATGTATGGTGTGATCAACTGGGTGACTTAGTAAATCTTAGCAATAGAAAGATCCAAGGCAATTCCAAAGGACTTTGATGAACAATGCTATCTACCCACAAAGAGAGAACTGATGAAGTCTGAGCAGATTGAAGCCAACTTTTATTATATTCTTAGTCTGTTTTCTTTTGCAACATGGCTAATATGGAAATGTTTTTCATGTCTGCACATGTATAATCTATATCAATTGCTTGCCTTATCAAGGAGGAGAAAATGAAGGAAAAGAAATTTGAACTCAAAATGTAAAAAAACAAATGCTAACATTTTTCTTACATGTAATTGAGGAAAAAAGTAGGAGTGGAAGAAAAAAAAAGACAGCTCTCTGGTCCATTCCTAGTGGGGTGACCCTGGAAGAGTCAAGCTCTTTGAGCCTCATCTACGAAATGAAGAGGTTGGAGTCAGTGACCTCTAAGATCCCTTCTAGCTCTAAATAGACGATTCTATGATTTATATATTTTAACATTTTCCTCAGGTGATGTTTCAAACTTGTTGAACGTCCTCTTAATAACTTAAAAGAAATGACAATAGAAGTTGTTGGGGCTAAGGTGAAAGAATCATGACTGAGTTGGATATAAAGGAATGCAGTTCAAGAGATTGCTTAAAATAAAATATAAAATTTAATTGGGGGAGGGAGACATCTAAAATGGCCTTCGGGTAGGGAACTCCCAGAAATCCTCTCTCCACCAGTGCGGGTTTGCATATTGCCTTGTAAGTTAAATTTGAGAATTGTCTGGGACACTGACAGGTTTCATTCCAGCGCCTTTCCTCTTTAGCCTGGAGTTTGCCTTGTGTCTTCTCCGTTAGACTGGGAGCCCCTTGAGGCAGGAATTCTTTTGCCTCTTTTTGTATGCCCAGCGGTTCACACAGTGCCCAGCACATAATAGAGGTTTCATAAATGTTAACTGATAGAAGTGACTTTCCCCGGATCACACAGTGTTATCAAACTAATTTGTGGTCTCTTCCCTACCCACGCCTTGGTTTATTGAATAGCCCGTGAGTGCAGGTGTATGTAACTAGTACATAAGAGTAATAAATCAGCTTATTCCCCCAGTTATTCATGCCATTAATACTTAGCACTGCAGGGTGCTCCTCTGTGGCTGAGGAGGTCAGCTGTCTAGTGCATCTCCTAGACTCAAGGAGCAGGAAAAGGCCACTTGTTCTCAGCGCCAGCACAAAGTGTTATGTACTTCTCAGAATGTAGTTCCCTTCATTTTTGTGATGCCTCGTCTTTTTTAACAGATGAGGAAACTAAGGGGGGTGGCAGTTCAGTGATTTGCTCAGGGTCACAAAAGTGTCCAAGAGAGGATTTACCTCCATCTGGTTCCCTCCTGAAAAAAAAAAAAAATCTGCCCCCTCCAAAATCTACTGGTTTTGAAAACCACACCAAAATTACTAAAGAATCCGAAGGTGGTCTGGACCTTGTCAGGTGGAGAGGAAAGTCTGGAAACCAAGCAGAGCTGCTGCGCAGATGGAGGAACACACCAAAAGCTGATCCCTCATCACAGGGCCAGCTCTGTCCTGGGGACCCCCAACCCTGAAGGCAATCTGTCTGATTTCTGTCCACAGGTGACTGTCAACTAGCTCTGGGAGGGCATGAATTGATTCCCAAGACCGAAGAGCTCGTGTCCACGCTTCCAAGACTATTTAAAAAGTAGAAGACAGAGGGGGTTGAACTCTCGGAGGGCAGCAGCTTTCAACTAAGCAAGTGAATCATGCATTAGGCACATTTGGGGACAGGAGCTTGGGGCTGGGCTGGGGGACCCTCTCCTCTCATGCATCTGACATCTTAAGAACCACTAAACATGGCAAGTTTCCTAGCGCTATGGAATTCTTTGTGACAAATGAGAGGCAGCTTTAAAAAATTTAGCTTTGGTTTTATTTTGGCAAAAAATCACTGATAAAATAGAAAACAAATCTGCACGTAAATAGGAATGTGATTACAAAGTGAGTCACAGACTATATGCTTCAGTCATTCACTGGCAGGCACTGGGTGGGCAGGGAAGTCCTCAGTCCACTTTCAGATCCTTCCCCACCAGCATGGCAGTCACGGGATGCATACTAGCTTTGTGTTGCTGATAGGCACTGAGAGCCAGACCCCGGGATTTATCGAAGGCAGCTAGATCCCTGCAAAAGATTTGTACGTACTTTTAACACAATTTTACATAATTTAATACAAGGGTAAAGTGCTCCAGGATAGGCTAAGGGACACTGTGCATCTGTTTTTGTTAATCAAAAAAAAAACAACAACCCGCCTTCCCTCTGCAGTTCTCAGCTGCTTTTCAAGAACAAAAGTAGACTGCAAACTCCATGAAGGCCAGATCTGCTTTAGTTCTTTGTATCCCCAGTGACTAGAACTGAGCCCCCACAAAGTTGGTATTTAATAAATGCTTCATTTCAACTTGAAAAGAATTTAATTTGAAAAATAACTAGTTAAAAAGCTTAAGGTGACTGAATTACAAAAGGAGAAATCACAGTAGCTAAACTACTGAAGCCAAATAGGAGCCAGTAAGCAAGGGCATGGCCTGCCTCTGCTTATTTGTAAGCCTGCATAGTTCCTAAAGCGATTATTCAAATACAGTCTTTAATATCCTCTATCAAACTGGACTCCAATCCATTGAAACCCCAAGATAGGAAAGTTGGAGATCATCATTCTTCTCTACCCCCAAATACTTATACTGCTGTCTTTTCCTGTAATCTGTTGGGAAGCCCATCTCCAAAGAACGAATTATTGGAGACATCAGTACTTCGAGAGAAGTCGTTGCAAAGCTGGTATCCTCACTGCTGACAGAGCCTGCAAGCCTCCCCCTGGTTCTGGGATGGTCTCCCGGGGCTGCTGGGAAAGGTTCTCCTGTCTCTACAGACTTGTTGGGGAATACCAGGGTTCATCAGAGCTGTTATCCTGCATCTCCACAATGTGAAATAAATGTGACAGATATGGAGTCAGGAAAGTCTGAGTTCAAGTTCTCCCCCTGGCAAGTACAAACTGTACCAGTCTCAGCAAGTCACTTCCCCTGTGGGGAGGGCTCTAGGTCTGGCTCTCAACTGCAAGAGGCTGAGACGGCGGCCCCCATCAATGCAAGCAGAGGTCCAGCACCTATTCCTTGTTCTCACCAATGGTGGAGATGGAAACTATGGCATCTTGGTGATCATCTGGAGAGAACAGGCACTGAACCCACTGAGTAGACTGGATTTTTTTAACTTTCTTAAATAACTTTTTATGGATTGCTGGGAAATCTTCCCTAATAACAGCACTAGGGAAACTGATCTAAAAAGGCTTATGGATACTTTCCTTAAAAAATGAACTAGAAGTCATAATCCCCATGCCACAATATTATCATCATCATTGTCATCGTCATCACGTGGATTTCTTTATACAAAAAGTGTTTTAACCACAATTTTTAAAAAATGTGTTTGTTTTTATGGGTTTGAAAAGCCTCCCCCCTCCCCCCCCCCATCCATTCCTAAAACAACTCAGGACATGCCCTAGCTGTCTGGCCATTTTTGTCCCTTACTGTGGAGGTACTGCCCCCACTACAGCCTCCTCTTCTCCCTGCCTTGTCCCTAGTCCCTGAAGTTCATAACCCCCTATCCCCTTGTAGAATGTGAGCTCCTGGGGGCAGTTGGGTGGCAGGCTGGGTGGACTGAGAGCCAGGACTAGAGATGGGAGATCCTGGGTTCAAATCTGACTGCAGACACTTCCCAGCTGTATGATCCTGGGCAAGTCACTTGACCCCTATTGCCTAGCCCTGATCCCTCTTCTGCCTTGGAACCAATACACAGTATTGATTCTAATATGGAACATAAGGGATTAAAAAAATAAAAAAGAACATGAGCTCTTCCATCTATCTTTCTGTCCTCAGCACTCAGCCCTAAGCCCTCACCAAGTAAATGCTCAATAAATGCTTGGATTGAATCATATCAATTGACCCATCATCCTTGTGTTGGGGCTCAAGAGACCCTAATGCCAAGCTCTTACTTGAACAAGGGGCGTGTAAATTTCAGTCTTCCTTGTCCTGTCGCCATTTCTAGCGCCAGAGGGATGGCGTCCTCCCACTTGGACTGGATACAAAGGCGCAGCCATCTGAAGAGAGAAGACAAAGGATCACAGGCCTGAGAGTGGGCCTTGGCCAGGCACTGAAACCAATCCTCTTTTTAACAGAGGCTGAAACTGAGGCCACGGTCACACAGGTGACCCTGTCAGTGACAGTCAGAATCTAAACTCAGCAGCTCTTGACTCTATAAACAAGGATGGTCTCAAAGGGCCTGACATAGTGACTTTCTCTGTTTTATTATTGGGGAAATTGAAGTACCAAGAAGTTAAGTCCTTAAACATGTCACACTGTAAGACTGATAGAACTCAGTATAAAAAGCAAGACACACACTATACCTGATTTTAATCCTTTTCTAATCCCCTTATACAAAATAACCAGCAAGTAATGATAGTTCGTTCTCAGAATTGGTTTATAGTAATATCTCAGACAGAAAATGATTTCTAGATCTTTTCAGAAAATTTGAAGTTCAATCTACCAACACAATTAAATTCCTTTTAGAGCACTTCCTCCCCCTTGAAGGTTGCTTGAGATTGAGAGTCCAGTGAGTGGGTGCTAATGAAATGTATCATTCTAATGTCTGATCCATCATGATCTGACAATTCAGCCACAGCACCACTGTGAATTTTAATTGGGGATAGACAAAGTACTCTGAGTCAGAGAACTAAAGTGAAAACTTGTGAGAACAGAGGGGCGGTACACAGGTAGTTTTGGAAGCCTGCTTACCACAGGGATTCTTCTTTCCTAATGTTGTTAAAGCAATGCATGTACATGTCCCACAAACATTAGGAGCATGACCCTCCCCAAAGATCTCAGTCCATTTCCCAACAGCCTGACTGATTTCTCTAGATTTATCCAGAGAAATTCTCTGGATTTATGATTGTGACTTTCTCTGCCCTCCCTTTCCCCATGCACTAAATGATTCCACTGTGGAATGTTTCCTCTTTCGAAGAGCCCACTTAAAGATTCCAGACCTGAAGCGTAGTTCAGAATTTGTGACAGCATTGAAATTGTACAGCTCCTGCATTCGCTTTATGTGTGATATTGGAATTGGTGCCTAAAAGAAAAACAAAGCATGATGGGCCACTTCAACTGTATTTTTTGGAAGAAAGAAGTTGGAGACAAAGAAATGATCTTAGTGGAAATACCAAGAATTTTATAAACTGAAAGAATTATATTGGATATGATCAAACAGAACAATTGATTCAGAAACAAGTAAGTTTTTTATGTGTTTATTATTATTATTAAGAAAGTTCTGTGAGGGGGGCAGTTAGTTGGCTCAGTGGAGTGAGAGCCAGGCCTAAAGATAGGAGGTCCTGGGTTTAAATCTGGCTTCAGACACTTCCTGGCTAAGTGACTCACTTAATCCCCATTGACTAGCCCTTACCCCAATTCTGTCTCAGAACCAATACACAGTATGACAGAAGGAAAGGGCCTAAAAACAGTCAAGAAAACATCACTCTCAGTGGGGGTCCTTCAGACTTCACCAGATACTGCCAGAGGGGCCCTAAACACAAAATAGGTTTAAAAGTCCTGTTCTGCAGTATCTCTGGCAAATGGTCATCAGGCCTTCCCCTGAAGACATTACATGCCAGGAAAAAGAGGTCAGAAAGGATGGAAGCATCATGTGTTTAAATATTTTTTGAAGAAATGCCTTTTATAGATAATTTCTTCACTATTTCTTCCCTAGGCTCTAATATTACTCTTGGTTCTTCCCATCATTGTAATTTCCAATACTTTGATACACAGAGTACTCACCGCCAATAGCATCAATGCTAGAAACTCAACCAACTGATGAGATGACATATCCTTTATGTCTGTTGAACAGAATGTGCTCAAATCATCTTCTTTGGCCTAAAAACAAAACAAAACAACCTCAAAGCCTCATTTTATCATCCAGGTTTATAAGTAATATACAGGCACATGCATTAAAAACCAGAACTAAAGCCAGCTTCCAGTTCTGGTTTTCATAGCTTCTCCCCAAGAGCCTATAGATGCTGCTACTATTAGAGGGAACAGAATTTTGAACGGACTCATTCCTCCATTCCTTTTTAAAGATACAGTAGTAGCATCTACAGTCTCTTAGGGAAAGCCTATGAAAACTAAGGTCACATAAATAAGTAGAAAACAGAAGACTGTGGATAGAAATTTTAAAATCCCAAGCAGTTAAAATAAATCATTCCCTTCCTTCTTGCCAGTAGAATAGGGTTTTTGGGTTTTTTTTAAGATATATTAAAAGAATTCAAAAAAATTTACAAGTTACTTTGCCAAAAATTCTTGGGTCAGGGATCAAGCTATATATTTTTCTGAAAAAGTGAAAGGTCACAATCCAAGTGTCACCTCTAGTTTTCTTCTCAAGCTTAGTTAGCATGGTGCCTGGCACGTACTAAATGTGCTTAATACTTGACAGGTGGCTTCTTTCATTGCTCTTGGGAGAGAGAAAAAAAAAAGAAGTAAAATTCATATCTTCCTCTCATCATTTAGGACAACCAAGGAGGCATGGGAAGAGCAGTTTGGAATAGTCAAAGCTTCTAACACCTCAGGAAGAGCAACATGTAGATAAGCTCACTTTCCAAGTCTGAAAGGTATATTTGTAATAACTCACATTTATAAAGCAACTTAAGGTTTGCAAAGCACTTTACAAATGTTATCTCATTTGATTCTTATAAAGAACTTGGGAAGAAGGTGCTATTATCCCCCATATTTTTCAGCTGAGGGAGATTCTGTGACTTGCCCAAGGGTCACTTAGCTTGGATATGTCTGCAGCAAGATCTGACTTCAGGTCTTCCATCTCCAAGGCCATCCCTTAATCTACTATACATCACTGGTAGTCAATACCGCCTCTGTTGACCAACACTTTCACAATAAATGTGTCAGAGAACATGGTTGATTTCTGCAAGGGGTCAAACTAAGGCCCAAATCCAAACCTCTGGTTCTTGAACTCAAAACTGAGGCCAATATGTTGCCCTGGAAACATGCCCTATGAGCCCCAAGGCTCAGCACCTCAGGCAGTGTGGCAGTGATGGAGACTCAAGTCTGCCTGCCAGCCTCTGCTTCCCTACCACGGAGGTTCTTGGGAGATTCAACTGGCAGCAGCAACCTTCCCAAGGCCAGCAGCTAGGTGACATCATGGAGAGTCCTGGATAAGTCATTTTTTAAAAAGAGCCTAGAATCCCACAGTACTACTCACTGTGATCCACCGTTGGCTCAAGTCAATACAGGTTTTGGTTAGAGTCATATCATACCTGAAATGATGGAAGACCAGAGTTTATGAAGACACAAATATCCATCTCTTTTTACTCCATCAAAATATCCTCAAGGTCAAACACAGGGGAAGAACAAGGAAGCCTTGGAAACATGGGATTTTCTACCTGAAGCATCACAAGGAAAATCTGATCAACACATTTCAAGAACTGAGAAATTGAGACGAATGAAGCTTCAAACTCAATGTGCCCTGTATTACTACAAATTGGCTGGAAATTTTCACTAAATAGCAATCATGTGCAAAAAGAGGGTGAGTGCATGTGTCTGTGTGACTGTCTATATGTGGGTGTGAGAAATGATGAAGGAAGCCCAATCCCACTGGGCTCCAGTAGGAGAATGACCAGCATGACTCATGCTATTGGTGCTTGCCAGTAGACATGGTTGGTATGGGCAGAGCTGAGTTTCCATTCTGCCTGCAGTGCCCATCAATGATTGCAGGAAGAGGACAAACCTGGCAACTATAGGGAGACTGGGGACAGAGGGGCATCACCTTCTCAAGGAAACACTTACTTTGGCTTTACAGGTGGCAGGCCAGGAGAGAAGAACCAAGCATTCCAATCCACTTCATTAAGAACATCAGTCTGCAAGCAATTGAGAAAATTACCCAGTAGCCACATGAGAACCTTCTCTGCCAAAATTAGGATCCCATACGAGTGCTAAAATCTTCAATATATGAGATTATAAATAAAGGATATCATAGTAGTATTAATATAATTAAGAGATAGTTAGGATAGTAGGTAGAGTCCTGCTAAGACTGGGTACAAATTCTGTCCCCTGACCCTTACCTCCTATGTGACTGATTCTAGACAAATCACTTAACCCTGTGAGCCTTTGGCAACTCCCTAGTACTTGTTTAATAAGGTATACATGGGCTGCCATCTGCACTAGCAGAAAGAACAAGGAATACCCCATGCTGACAAAATCAGTTGTGTATTACAAAAATAACAGTAGCTGGTATTTATAGATTTATATTATAGTGCAAAGCACTTTACAAATATGATTTCATTTGATTCTCACAACACTGGGAGGTAGGTGCCAGCAGGATCTTCATTGTACACTTAGTAACATGTAATTACAGTAAATGGGCCTTATGGCAAGTTTCCAGAAATATGGGTGCTTCTATGTCTTGTGCTGTTGGTTTGTTCTTTGTTTTTGAGGAAGAGGGCCAATGAAATTATGGGGAGATATCTTGACTTGTTCTGAATTAGATTTAAGTAAGGCAGAGTGGCACAAAGTCATCAGCTGCACTCTCTCTTCCAAAGTCATGCAAGCCTACTGACAAAAGTCAGGATGATTGGCAATGGCCCAGAATGCAGAAGATGGTCTTGGGGTGTTCAACGTGTGGCCAAGCTCTAAGCCCTTTGCAGCATCTGCCTCCACTAACTTCCTGACCATTAGAACAAATTGTTCTCATCCACCCACTCCATGGGGCCTCATCTTTATATGTTTGGGGAAGACATCCCCCTAATTCACTGATGGGTTTGTGACCCAATTGGTTATCCTCATCATGCCTTCTGTATTGTGCAATGCTTTGCTGAATGATTAATTAGAAAATCAGTTTTATTGTAGAGAGAACAAAAAGGGAACATCTAATTAAAACTCAGAGGAAAATCCTATAAAATCACTGATGCTGTCTGTTTGGATCACATTTTAAGATTCAAATAAGATGAGTGCATTTATTTCTCAAAATAATTCTAACCCACTACCACCAAATGGCAAAGTAATTCAAAACAGTCTTCACAAAATGTGCAACAAGAATAAGAAAATGCTGTTTCCCCCTCACCTTGTCTTTGAAGTAGGAATACAGGAAGGTTTTCCAGTCATCAGTAGTTATGCTCTTGTAGGAAAATTCCTTAATATAAGCTTTTAGGAATGCCAGGAAGACCTCTAAGAGAAAAAGGGGAAAAAAGCAGTTAATGAAAGGTCTCTACTGGCTCAGCACTTAGGCCAGGCACCATGGAGAGTTCCAGAGAAAGCTCTGATTTGATCCCTGCTCTCAGGAGGATTGCAGTCTACTTGTGAATATAAGACTGACACATGCAAACATGGCCTCAGAAGGATGGGTAGGTTGTGGCTATGAAAGAGAGAAGGGACCTACTCCAAGTGGGGAAAATAAGGACAGAGGCAAAGGTAATGAGCATGGTGTGATTGGGGGGGGGAGAGGGGGGAGAAGAGGCCTTACTGGAGTAAAGGAGTCATACTAGAAAGTAGTGGGAGAAAGCATCATAAAATAGTGAGAAAAGCACTGGGGATGGAGTCCAGAGCCACCTCTGTGTTCTGATCCCACCTCTGACACACTTACTAGCTATGTGACCTTAGATAAAATATTTAACCTCTCTGAAACTCAATTTCCTCATCCACAAAATGGAGCAATAACAGAAGCAGCAAAACTCAGTGAACAGAGGACCAGCTTTAGAGATGGAAAGATCTGGGTTCAAATTCTGTCTGACTGACTAGTTGTGGGATCCAAGGTGACTAAGACTGTGTTGCAGGAAAGATGCCCCACTGCCATGGAAACGTTCAAAGGCCATGCAGTTCTACAATAATAGGGCAGGTTTTGAGCCAAGGTGCAATTATGAAAATGGCTTTGACAGAAGGTGGGCTGAACAGAGGAGCTTAAGGAAAAAGATTTGCCTTTCGCCTCTTCCCTCAAGGACAAAAATGAAGACAATGCCAAGCATTAATTACCTGGTCCTCCAAGAAGCTGTTCGAGATAAAAGAGCAGAGCAAAGCCTTTCTCATATGGAACAGAGGAATACACCTCATCGGGGTCCACATCCTTCAGGCTTACCACCAGTTTGGTGAAGGCATGGGTGTCTCCAAAAGTCTTAATCTACAAGAAATAAAATCCAGTGGACATGAATCTAGCTAGGCAGCTAGTCAGGGTGGGGGCTGCCATAATTTAGAGTTCTGAGCCTGGAATCATGAAGCTCTAAGTTCAAATCCAACTTCGGACACTAGCTATGTGACTCTCAGCAAGTCACTTCAGCTCTCTGCCTCAGTTTCCTCATCTATAAAATAAAGATGACAATACCATCTCCTTCCAGGCCTCTACAGGCCTTCCAGGATTATATCAAATGAAATAATAAATGCACAGTACCTGTCACATAGTAAGAGCAATATAAACTTTAAGCTATTATTATTTAATTTCTGTTTGCCTCAGCTTCCTCATCTGTAAAAGGAGGATAATAATAGTGGATAATAGCACCTACCTTTTAGGGTTGTTGTGAGGATCCAATGAGAAAATAACTATGAAGTGCTTTGCACAGTGTCTGACCCAGAGTGAGCACTTTTAGCTATCTGTTAGTTATCATCCACATTAAAATCTGTAAAACGCAAATGATAATATCCCGGCCCCCCAGGGTCTTATTATGAGAATAGAGTGAGATAATATATTTGTTAAGAACTTTGCAAACCTTAAAGCACTACATAAATGTGTGCTGTTGTTATTATTATGGTACTCTATAGTAAGCACCACGTAAGTGAATGTTGAGTGAACAAATGATCTCCTTTCCTCAAAGAAGACAGGGCAAATCTTTCTAGCACTTGATCACATGTGGGAGGGGACAAGTGAGCATTCAAATAACAAACTTTCTTTAATAAAATTCCCTCTGGTAACAATGGCTGACACTTATGGAGAGCTAAAGGTTTGCCTGATGCTTCCCATAGATTATCTCAGTGTAGTCTCATATCAGCCCTGTGATATGGGTGCTATTTTTAGCTCTCCTGTACAGAGTAGGAAACTGAGGCTAATAAAAGAGGTGACTTAGTTGGGGTGACACAGCTAATAAGGGTCAGAGGCAGATTTGAACTCAAGCAGGGTTCTTGGCAGGGACACTGGAGTGGTTTACCTTTTCCTTCTCAATTCATTTTACCAATGAAGAAATGGAAGCAAACAAGGTTAAGTGACCTGCCCAGGCTTACACAGCTAGTAGGTGTCTGAGGCCAGATTTGAACTCACAAATTTGACTCTTCCTAACTCTATCCTGGTGCTCTATCCACTGCACGACGTAGCTGCTCTTGGTATTCATAAGACACTAACAAAGTAACAGAAATATTGTGGAATGATCAACTGTGAAAGATTTGGTGACCCTCCACAATGCAATGATTCAGGACAATTCCAAGGGACAAAGAATGCTCTCCACCTCCAGAGACAGAACTATTGAAGCTGGAATGCAGATCAAAGCATGCGATTTTCCCCTTTAGTTTATTTGGTTTTTTATTGGGTAATTTTGGTTTTCTCTGATTGTTCTCTTACAAAAATGAACAATATGGACATAGGTTTTGCATGATAATAAAGGTATAACACAGAATGAATTGTTTACCAGCTCTGGGAGGAGGGAAGGAAGAGAAGGAGGGAGATGATCTAAATCATAGAACTTCAAAAAACTTATGTGGAAAATTGTTGCTACACATAAAAAGCAAAATATCTTTATAACAAAATCAATAAATAAAAAATAAAAACATGAGACACTAACAAGAAGCCATATAGTGATCTTTTTTGTTCTAATCCCATCCATCTCGGTCTTGAACACTTAGTGACATTGACACATTGAGTGACTTTGATCTAAAACGAACTTTATGTCCTTTGTTCCTGTCCCTTACAACACTGATCATCTTCCCGTTCCCACGTAAAAAAAAGATGCTTTGAGAATTAGCTACTGAGTTCCGAGTTGTGTGATCCTGTACAAGTCACTTAACCCCACTGCCTAGCACTTACTGCTCTTCTGCCTTGGAACCAATACTTAGTATCCATGTTAAGACAGAAGGTGAGGATTAAAAACAAGAATTAGCTCCTGGGCCTTACAAAGTTTTGTTGTGTCCTTGGAGAACAGCTCTGAAAGATGACCAACTTACCGAATTCTGTAATTCTCCCCATCCTCCCAAAGCGTGGAAATGTCTGAACTTTTCACCAAATAACTGACCACAAATATGGCGTTCCAGGTACACGGTATGTCCTTCGTTTAACCTAGAAAAGGACAAGATGGATTTTCAACAGCAGAGGGGAGGAAGGTTTCCTTCACACAAGCTGATTTGTATGTTTTGAGTTCCAGTCAATAAGCATTTATTAAGTCATTATTCTGTGCCAGGCACTGTGTCCAGCACTGGGGATACAGAAAGGGCAAAGCCAGTCCCTGCCCTCAAGGATCTCACAGATTAATGGGGGAGATGACACACACACACAATTGGACACAAACAGGTCCAGAGAACAAATTGGGGGGCAATCAGAGAAGGCACTAAGGAGGACTAGAAAGGGCTTCTTGAAGAAGATGGGCTTTAGGGGCATCTAGGTGGCTCAGTGGGTAAAAAGCCAGGCCTGGAGACAGGAGGTCTTGGGTTCAAATCTGATGTCAGACCCTTCCTAATTGCCCTTACACCTCTTCTGCCTTGGAACCAATGCTTAATATCGATTCTAAGACAGAAGATAAGGTTTTAAAAGGCAGGTGGGCTTTAGTTAAGACTTGGAGGAAGCCAAGGAGCTAGGGGTTGGAGGGGAAGAAGGAGAATTCTCCAGACATGGTGACTGCCACAGCAAATGTTTGGAACCCAGAAATGTGGTGCCTGTGTGAGGACAGTCAGGAGGCCCAGGGGTATGGATCAGAGTATGTGGTGGAGTGAAAGGTATGAAAAGACTAGCCAGGTAGGATGGGGCCAGGATAGGGAGAGATTTAAAAGCCAAATAATGCTTCACATTTGATCCTGGCAGCGACAAGGAGTCACTGGTAGTTACTGAGTAAGGATGAGATGGTCTGATCCCAGGCTAGGAATATCAATGTGACAACCAAGCAGAGGACAGTGGGAGAGAAGTCATAAATAAAAATAACTGATTCCCAGAGCAGGCCAGGCTGCACAGCTGAGCCCCAGTCCCCAGCAAGGGGCACCCAGAAAACACAACTGTCTGAGAGCTCTGGGGACCATTTGCTCCCAGAAGAGGGCTGAGGCCCCAGGCTGGACACTGAGTCAGCCTACACCTGAGCCCATTCAGGAAGCAAGTGATTGTTGGTCAAACACCTGCTCTGGGCTTAGGACGTGTCCAATAGAAAAAACTGGAGAACTAACAAAGGAGAAAAAACATCCACAATGTGTGCACAGATCAAGGATGATAAAGAACAATAAGAAAATCTTACCAAAAGTGATCCCAAGTTTTGTTTGTCACCAGGTTTCCTGTCCAGCTGTGAGAGATCTCATGGGCAATCACCTGAGGGAAGGGGGAGAAACTGTCAGGCTTTGTAAAGGGGCCCATCTTCTGCTCTCCTTACATGCATATAATTCAATTTCTCTAGAGCTTAGCATCAAAGACTTATTAAATATATTAGTAAATTAAAAAAAACCAAAACCATAAAAATATCATCTGGCAAAAAAAAAAGGAGGGGGGAAAAAAGAATAGTTTACACATGTATAAACAAAGTAAGATATTCAAAGATGTAAGGAATTGCTTTTTTTTTTAATTTAAGAGATAAGGACAGGTTAAGTGGCACAGCAGATAGAGTGCCAGGCTTAGAGTAAGAAAAGCCTGGATTCAAATCTGGTCTCAGTTACTTCTTAGTTGTGTGACCATGGGCAAGTCACTTAATTCTGTTTGCCTAGGTCTTGCCTTTCTGTCATAGTTATTAAGATGGGAATTAAAGGTTAAAAAAATTTAAAAGATGTTCTTTCTTAGTCAAAATCTGCTTGTAGTAGAGATAAGGAAAAAAAAAAATCCCACAAGTATAAAAATACCCTGACCTCACCCCTTGATTCTGTTGTGAAACTGTCCATCATTAACGGTCCCTGGGCTGAGGTCTCCAGACTCAGTCAGCCATAAGAAATTTTCCTATTTTTTATTCCTTTTATTTTGACTTCAAAACAACACATTTTTGGAGATGAACAGGACTCCTGAGATCCCCCAGTTCAATCCTAGAAAGAACACAGGTCTGGACAAGTCAAGTGATTTGTTCAAAGTCACATAGCAGCAGAGAGACCTCTCTCAGTTCAGGGTACTTTATATTGGAAGATGCTGACTCTTCTTATTTCTAGTAAATTCACAACATGCAACTATTTAAATCATAGGAACAAGAAAGAAAAAACTAAAGCAGATAGAAAATCATAATCTAAATATGGTTCATAATCTTGGCTTAACATATGTCTTATAATAACCCAATAAAGAGCACAAAGTTTAGTTGTTTCAGTAATTCTTTACACTGAGAAAATAGTAAGTAAGCTTTACTTACATTTGAGAGTGACTTGTCACCTGCCTGAAACACAAAAAAAGAACAAGTTATTTTAGGCTAGAAATTAAATTCCAAAAGGTATCTGAAGAGAAGTTGTAGTTATATCTTGTTCTGTGGAATTAAGGACCACTGGAAATCTGTGACTAGGGCCTTTATACTCTACAGGATACACTTGAAAAAAGAAGAAAATGCATGCAAGACAGACCACTTGAGCTCATGATCCCATCTCCCTAGTTATTGGTGGGAGTCTCTAATACTAATCCCTGATAGAAAGCTCCTTCTTTCAGGTCTTTTGTTGCATTCATTGGCTATTTTTCTTCTCTTCTTTCCCTCCTTCCTAACAAATTATATTGAAAAGGAACAAAGGCATGTGTTTTGCAAAGACAGTTCTCTGATCTGTGGGCATCTGACACACTTACTACCATGACTGTGGGCTGCTTATGTGCCAGATATGGCTGGTGTAGTTCCATTGGCCAGAGGATGTCTAGACAATGGAGGCAAGTACCATTTTAGACTTATGCTTCCAGCAAAATCCAAAATCTTTTTAACTTAATATTTTCTCTAAGTATGAAGGTTTTTTTAAAAATGTAACAATAATAAATAGCTTAATAATTTATAATAAAAATAATCATGTTAACAAAATTAGGTAAGAGAAGGCATTTGTTTCTACAATACAAAGAAACTATAAAGTTTCTTCCCATTTTGGTACATTTCTGAGAATAACCTAGTAACAGTCTTCAATTATACACTATTAGCACTTACCAATAAAGTGGGAGTCACAAATGTAAGGCAAGGATTTTCCATGCCACCATAAGGAAAGGAAGGTGGCAAGACCAGCAAGTCATATTGTCCCCATACATAAGGTCCTCCCAGATCTTCAGCGATTTTCAACATCCGTTCAGTCTGGAGAAAGTAATTCAGATTTTTTTCTGTAAAGGGTCTTATTTAATATTACACTTAACAGTTATACAATACTTAATAAGACGCTAGGTTCACTTCTCCCAACTTCTTTGCAAAGGCGAGGGACATGGGTATGGAACACTGTATATATCATCAGATTTTTTTCAACATGTTGGGTTCATTTTGCTGAATTTTTATGTGTCCTTTTTATTTTTTATGTATAGGACTGTTATGGGAGGGGGAGGGGGAAAATACATTAAGAAATATAATTGATATAAAAATAAAATAATAATTATTTAAGAAAATAAGATGGCATGTTAATTAAAGAATTTGTTGACTATGAAAAAAATTAAAATAAATCACAAGGCTTAAAAGTGAGAAATCAATCACTAACCTCAGAAAATTCAAAAGCAGACTTTTCCACCTGTTCTTTCTCGGACCACACCAATGTTCTTGGGCCAATCTTTCTGTAAAATTTATACTTCAATAAATTTTTAAAATTCAAGCATATCTTTTGATATTGCATTTAACTCAATTCCCTATGCTGAAATGAAGAAGGGGGATTTACTGGGATATTGAGGAAGAGATGGGTCTTCTATCCAAACTCATGTTTTTCACATGGCTATTGGTGCACTGTCTAAAGGGAGGCCTAGCCTGGCCCAGGAGAGGAATAAGACAATAAGTACCCTCCTAAAATGCTAGGATTCTCTTCCCAATCTAGTCAAGACAGCTAGCTTAATCTGTGGGGAGGAGGGATCTGTGAACTTAAAAATTCAACAACTACATTTCACCATAATTGGTTACCTTTGTAATGCTACATATTTTATTTTATGCCTTTAAAAACATGATCCTGAGAAGGGATATATCCATAGGCTTCTCTAGATTCTGCCAAAGGGATGCAAATCACAAGACAAGTTAAGGGACTCCTGTTCTAGAAACACAGAATTATAGCTGAGTAACTAATAGATAGGAATAGAATTCAAGAAAATGAATCCTTCTCTACACCTGGAGGATACCACACCCACTGAGACATAAAGAGGCAAATGGGCCAAACCACTTGGCAAACTTTAAAGTGTAATTATTGTCAACAACTATGTCTCTGCTGGAGTAATATAATAGCTTAATAGCCCTCTTCATGTGGGCTCTCACTGAAAAAGATTAGAGTAAGAACAAAACAAAAATAATTTGCTTTTCTTTATTTCATTCAGTCTGTGCCCCCCGATACTATCCCTACCCTGGTGACTCCGAGTACAAGAAGATGGGCATGCTACTGACGCTGTTTGCTTGGAGCAACAAACAAGTACCACAAAGAAGAGATATGAGAAGATGTAAGAACAGCAGGTCCATTGGTGTGGTACACTGCATATGTTTTCAGACAATTGGTTTTGCCGATTTTTTCTTCTCCTTTTTCTTTTCTTTAAAAATATTATTTGTTATACAAGATGGCTCTCTGGGAGGCAAGAGAGAGATACTGGGGAAAATGCTAGTGATATAAAAAAATGAAAGCTAAAAATTAGAATTTATTCTTAAAAATGAAACTCTATGGACAAATGATGAAAAAGAGGGCTGGCTAACTATTCCTACAAACAAAGAATGCTATAAAAGCAAGGGAGTCTTTAGATTAGAGTACCTTGTAAATCTAAAGGGCTTTGCTTTATGCTCCCCAAAGGGAAGACTAGGGATAAATAAAGAAGCTGCTAATTAATTAACCTCTATGAAAAGTTCATGGGGCTAATTTACCTTGCTACGCCAAGTCTGAGCTTTCTACTAATTTCAAACTGTGTACAAAAATACTCACCTGCTTTCCAAAGCTCCAACGACGAGAGCTATCAGATAACATGGTATTGGGACCTATTGGGAGGCAAAAAACAGACAAACAAAGAAACATTTGCATTATGGTCCCAAAGTGCCACCGTGGAAGACAAGGGATGTCCAAAAATGAAATAAATTACCCCTCGAATCCCCTTTCCTGGGAGAAAACCAAGGATGGTCATCTGTCACAATAAAGCTACATTTTGAGGAACCAAATTGCTCAAGCTTCTGAAGTAACCTATTTCAAGATGAATTTCTCTCATTTCCCTTTGGTTCCATGAGGAAGGAAGGCCTTTGATCTTAGTTCATCAACTTGTTTGAGCCTTATTTCACAACTTCTGTCATTTGTGGATTATGGTTAACAGTCTACTTTAAATATCTCTTAAAAATGAAAGGCTATTATATATTTTCTCTGTTTTATCAGAATGCCACCCATCAAGGCAGCAGGTACTTTGTCTCTGTGTTGTTTTATTGCTAATTATCACAGGAACACAAATGTTTCCAGAATTCCAGAAGTGGCAGACCTACCCCACTTCCTCTTCTAGCATTTCTGGTTTTACAAAACATTTCTTTATGTTAGCTCATGGCATGACATGGGGAAAATTCCTTGAATAAATTCTTTACTTAAAGGGTTTTTGTAAGATGTGGTTTTTGGTATGACACATTTAAAAATACATTTGCAAGCAGCAAGATGGCTTGGTAGATTGAGAGCCAAGCTTGAAGACAGGAGGTCATGGGTTCAAATCTAACCTCAGATACTTTCTAGCCGTATAACCCTGGGCAAGTCCTTTAAACCCCACAACCTAGTCTATACTGGTTTTCTGCCTTGGAGCTGATACTTAATGTCATTCTAAGACAAATAATAGTAAGGGTTTAGATAAAAAAAACAAACAAAAATTTGATGGGAGCAGGTAGTAGCACAGTGGATAGGGTTGGAGTCAAGAAGATCATTTAACCCCCATTGCCTAGTCACTGGCATTCTTCTGTCTTTGAATTGATTCTATGACAAAAGGTAAGGGTTTAAAAAACTAAACCAAACCACATTTGACATAGAAACAGCATGTGCCTGGTACACATGACTCCTCAGTACAGATCACAGAACTTCTGAGCTGAGGAAGACTAAAGAGATTTTTGTTCCCAACCATGACCTGAAGGCTGACTCTTGTGACAACAAGGATGGGGCCCTCCTCTAAATTCCACAAAAAGACCTCTGGGGACAGGGAATCCTCCATCTCCTGCAGGAGCTCATTCTGCTTTGGACAGCTCTCAGTACAGCAACTTTCTTCCTTAAACTCTCCTGAAATCTGATGCTGCTAAGCAGTACTTAAGAGTTCTTTCCAGAAGAACTCGTCTAATCCTTTACCCCATTTGTTGTATCCTTCAAAGACTTGAAGCTGGCTCTCAGGCCCTTTACATCTCCCCTCCTCTGACCAAACTTCCTCTTTTCCTATTACCAAGCCTGACAGGAGGCAGCTTCCAGGCCTGTCACTATTCCAGCTACCCTCCCTGCATGGGGCTCTGACTTGACAATGTCTTTTCTAACACACTGTGTGTGCCTAAAGCTGAATCTGGATGTGGGATTCACTGGGGCTATGGCAGGACCATGTCCTTTGGTTCCCTCCTAACAATGGGTGCAGTCTGAAAACAGTGGCTGCCCTGAAGGGCAAAGAAACTGCCCTCACTCAGGAATGCAAGGGGAGGCTAGGTGACCACTTTTCAGAGATGTCTTGTTATAGAGGAGATACATGCTTCAAGGAGAGACTGGGCAGGTGGCCTTTGAGCTAGCTTCCAGGACTGAGATGAGATCCCTTTCTTGGTCAAGGTAGAACAAGCAAGAGAAAAGATGTAAGACAATTCATAGCCCCAGAAGCAAAGCTTAAAAGTAAAGGGCATTCTAAATACCAATGTTAACTTTGGCTCTTGTCACAGGCTGGCACTTGTCTCTCAACCAGTTTTGGAATGTAACAAATGGAATGTGATGGGAGAATAGCTGGTGCCCAATCAGTGACAAAGGTCTTGAGGAAGACCCCCAGCATTGATGAGTCAGATGAGATAAACAAAAGTCTCATAATATGGGCTGTGAAAGGAGGAGTTGCAATCTGCATGTGAGAAGGGAGTTCACACATGGATGAGATCACTAATCCATTGGAGTACAGATCACAACAAATGCAGACTTCAAAGGAATCAAGGAGGCAAAATTTTGGCAAGTGAAGCAGAGAGAAGAAAGCAGAGTCAAAAGAGTAATCCCCAGACCAATGACAGTCAAGTAAGAAAAAGGAGAGGTCTGAGGCTGAACCTAGGATTTCATGGGAACTCCTAGACAAGGAAACTCTCTCCCCCAGTGCAAGTCACCACCTTCTCTAAAATTAAGAAAAAGAATTAATAATGCTTTAAGGTGTGTGGGGAACTTTATATATGTAACAGCTCAATTCTGATTAATGAAAATAATGAATACTCTGAAGTGAATATCTGGATTCTAATTTGCACTGTTTGAAGTTATATTTATGTAAAATATATCAATTAGTTTCTAATGGAAATATACAGTAAGAATTCAAATAATCTGATCCCTTGAGGGGATTTATTATTCACACTAATTGAGAATTAGCTGAATATTATTTGAGCCTTACAACAACCCTGGAATGTAGGTACTATTATTATTCCGATCAGGAAACTGAGGCTGATAGAGCTTAACTGATTTGTCCAGGATCACACAGTTAGTAAGTGTCCGAAGCAGAATTTGAATTCAGGTCTTCTTGATTCCAGGTGTAGCATTCTACCACCCAGCTGCCTTGTAACTTTATAGTTTTAGAGGTCTGTGCAGCACTCTGAGAGAGTTGACCTACCTAAGATGAAATGGCCAGGTTGTAGCAAGCTGGAAGACTTGAATACAGATCTCCCTGGAATAGCCAGAGAAACCACTCTCTCTCTCTACTATACCATGTTACCTCTAAATAAATTAAGACAACATAAGTACAACAAATCTCTAGCCAAATACGAGGGACCACCCTGAGAAGGTTAGACTATTCAGTCTTCTATGTTTTGAACAAAGTATTTAGTGGCTCATGCTGACTGTGATGTTCCACATCACCACTGCCCACTGTATGTCTGGGAGGACTCGTCCCTTCTCTTCCTCAGAACAAGGTCACCTGACTAAGCCTCAGCCCCTACCAAACCCCAGGCCTGCTCACTAGGCTCCCTACCCCTTCTCTGCCCCACCCACCCCTAATTCTGGCTTTATTTATATGTTGTATTCTCCAGTCAGGGGAAGCTCCTTGGGGACAAGTACTGTGTTTCTGTCTAGTTTTTGTATCCCCCCAGTACTTGGCATCATGCCTGGCAAACACAATAAATGCTTCTTCATTCATTCATGTGTCATCTGCTCCTGCAGAAGATGAGTTTCTAGATATATATCCTCAGGGCTTAATGGTCAGTACTTAATGATTCTCATTCATTCTTTGGGCCATTACTTGGGTATATGCTTTGTCTACAAGTTTACATTTGTCTGCAACATTAAAACAAATATATATGACGCTCTATCCACTGCACCACCTAGCTGCCCCCACGTTCCTTCATTTTTGAGATCAGGAAACAGAGGCCCAAAAGAATGGCAAAGGTCACAGGATCATCTGTTTAGAGCTGCCCAAGTTCTCATAAATAGCAAGTTAGAAGAGTTGGGGCTGAAACCCAAGTCAGCAGAGGTTAGCAGTGACAGCTGGCTGATAAAACAGAGAAACATAGGAAGAGATCTATAGTTTTAGGACAATCACAAGACTATAACTTTCCAACATTTCCCTTCTCTTGTATGAAAAAAGGCACTGCTGTTGAAACATAAAATCTAAGTACTCTACCATGGGTAGAATACATTTAATATTAAAGAAATGTCCCTTATGATAAATTTAGCACTTTATACAAACCTATAGTCTCATACATTTATTGTAAAATGACAAGAGGAAGACCCAACTGCTTTGAGTAAATTTCTTTAAAATAAAGTCAGTTTCACTGGTTCAGTGCTTCCCCACTTCCTAATGAGCACTAAAGAGGAGGTACCTGATGCTTTCAGGTAAGTGCAAGATGATGTCCACAACTACCACCTATCACAGAAATCTAAGCTTTGATCTCTGAAGATAAAAAAGAGAAAAAAATGTTCAAAGGAAATAGAAAAGAGAAATAGCCTCATTTTAGATATGAATATTGTACCATAAACAATGAAGATGTTAAAGACAGAAAAATAGGGAAAAAAGGGCAATTCTTTGCAAACATACAGTCTAAACTGTGATCTTACTTTTTGTGTGAATTTATAGATTTTCCTACTGGAATCTGCGGGATCAGGAGCTTCTCCATCACGGACAGCACTCATGAGAGCCACCAGTTCATTGGGAACGGATACCTAATCAAAAAGAAATGTGAGTTCATTAGGAACAAAACTCAATCCTCAATTATTTAATATGCCTATGTTAAACAGTCTCCCTTTCCCCCTTCCTTTCTTCTTTTAGCTTCTCAGTATATGAAATGGGCAGCAGCCAGGCATCCACACGAATGTGGACACAAACTCTTAAGTCTGGCCTATACTTTGACAGACAGTCCCTGCTGGACTTCTGTTTCCTGGTTTGCCTACTTACTTTTTCTTTATAAAGACATATAAAATAAACATTGTGCCCCAAAACTGTCTGATGGGGGCATATCTGAGGACAAGGCCCACATGAATGATACCTGCTACTAATACAAAATTAAAAATCAGAACTTTCTAACAGTGAGAATTTTGAATGTTTAAAATTGCTTGTAGAGAATAGCTGAGCTATCATCTCTGACCTTATTTATGAAAGAACTTCAAGCTATTACAAAGGGATATTCTGAATTAATTTTCCCAGAGGCAAAGCTATAGGTCACAGGGTCATCTGAGGAGCTCTAGCACCATAAGTTGGGGGCCAAGTATTTTGGAAAACACCAGGATTAAGTTCTTAGCCCTAAAGGTTCTATCCATGCCCAAGTATGCATGTGAATTACTCAAATACATGTTAGGCCTTTGGGATCTCTTAGCTGGAGATGAAGGGCCTTAACTTGATTTTTAACCAGTGAGAGCAGGAGAATCTACCCTAAGTACAGAGCTGGGGGTCCAGCACCAAACTTTAGGCATCTCAGGCATCAACTCTTTTCTTCAATGAGGCAACTGAAGCCTTGAAGGAAGGTAAAGGGCCAGGAATGCTGGTCTCCTGATCTTTGGGGCTGTGCACTCCCTGTTATTCTGCTTATGTTCAGATCCTGGAGTTAGGAGATGCTCAGGAGGGTCCTCAAGAGACCCCATGTATTTGACAGACCTGGTTTGGTTCCTGATTCTAGGTGAGTGGTGCTTCATTCTAGGTGCTTATCTAGTCATTCTGTAACCTCTACCACTGAAGACATCTGTCCAAATCCTCTGGCATCTCTCAACACCCATGTGTGTGCCTCCTGAGCCTAAAAACACATTTAACCCTGAAAAAGTAGTTGTTTTCATTTTAAACCATTTTCAAAACCTTTCCCCACTTGGATGTCTCTGCCAGACTCCAAGGTGTAAACCTGGTCTGTTCCTAATTCAGACAGCTCTTCCCTCTATTCAGAGTATTGGGATGGCTCCAAGGGAAGTTCATAGCCCAAGGCAGTGATTTAGTTCAGTAAACCCTTCTCAAGTTACCAAATCTTCAGGTGCTGATCTAGTCACAACCACGACAAGTTGGGAAATGGGGGCCAGCTCAAAAAATTTCCTGGGAGGTGAGATTTCTTACCTCAGCACTGTAAGTGAGCTTCACTGAAGGAGTATCTTGGCACGGGAGAATGGCTCTGCAGTGGATGGCCTGGGCCAAAGGAAGTAAAGGAGAGCTCTCAGCTACATTTCACAGTGATGTAGAACTTCAGTGAATGACCAAAATGTGGTTGGTCCGTGAATGGAAACAGAACCTTTATTTCCTACTTTAATAGACTTTCATCATTCAGTAGAGGCAACTTTTTGCCTTCCTCCAATTTTCCCTGCATTTATTTGTTTGTCCATGGCTGTTTGCCAGCTACAGGATATGAGCTCCTTGGGGGTAGTGACTGTCCTTTGCCTTTCTCTGATTCCCAGTGCAATAAATATTTACTGACTGCCTGGCTAGAGAATCTCAAAAATTTTCAGCCCTGGGGTCAACCTTAGGGCAGCCCACAAGGGAAGAAAGAGCCCTCTCCTCTCCAACCTTAATATCTTTGTTCATGCTGCACCTTATTACACATATATCACATCAGTCTGGCCTAGTCTTTCCTTCAAGGTCAAGGCAAAGTTTGAGGGAACTCTGGAGGTCAGCCCCTGGTCAGTCAATGGAAACTGTTAGTGGAGACCCCAGTCTCGTGTTTACAGATCCTCATTTTTGGGAGACAGGGGAAAGGAATAATGACTCATCACCATTTCTCAGGAGGGCCACTGGGAAAGCCAAACTCCAACTGCAGAGGGCTACAAGAGTCCTCAAAGATGAAGCAGAAATGTCTTATTTAAAAATGGGCAGCAAGATGGCAATCTGCCTCCAAAGAGAAAAAAAGACTAGCCTGCTCCCCCTCCCACTCCTTCCAGTCTCCTGACCAATGGTCCTCACTCCAGTCCATCACTGCTCAACTGTCAAAGTGAATTTCCTAGAGCTCAAGTCTGATGGGTCACCCTGCCCTCCTCCACTCAACAAATGTCAGTGGCTCCTGATTGCCTTTAAGTTCAAATATAGGGGTAGCTCAGTAGATTGAGAGCCGGGCCTAGAGATGAGAGATCCTAGGTTAAAATCTGGCCTCAGACCCTTCCCAGCTGTGTGACCCTGGGCAAGTCACTTAACCCCCATTGCCTAGCCCTTACCACTCTTCTTGCCTTGGAACCAATACAAAGTATTGATTGTATGATGGAAGGTGAGGGTTTAAAAAAAAAGATCAAATATAAAGTGTTCTATTTGGTGTTCAAAAAACTTCATAACTTGCCCTTTACCTTTATGACCTTCTTATATCCCACTCTCTCACCTAACCTGAACCCTGTGATCCAGTGATGCTGCCTTTTTAATGTTTCTCCCACAAGAAACTGCTCCAACCTGCAAGATTTCCCCAGCTGTGCCCCATGCCTGGACTATCCTCCCTCCTTATCTCTGTCTCCTTGCTTTCTTTAAGAGCCAGATGAAATCATACCCTCTACAGAAAGCCAATACCTTCCCTCTGAGATTGCCTCCAATCAACCCTGTTGGTGGCTTGTTTATACAGTTGTTTGCATGTCATCTTCCTCAACCTGAGGGCAAGAACTGACTTTTTTACTTTCTTTCTATCTTTGGTACTTAACACAGAGAAGACAATAAATGTTGACTGACATCCTGGAAACTCTGACTGATAAATCATCCTAAGATACTACACTATGCCATAAGAAATAATGAACAAGATGAGGTCTAAAAAATCTGGGAAGACTTTTATGAACTGATGCAAAGTGAAGTGAGCAGAACCAGGAGAACAATGTATACAGTAACAGAAATATTATACGATGATCAACTGTGAAGGATTAAACTTATCAACAAAGCAAGTCACCAAAGTAACCATAAGAGTGATGAAAAATGCCATCCCCAGCCAAAGAAGGAACTGTTGGAATCTGAATGCAGATCAAAGCTACCACCTTCCACTATATTTCCTTAATGAGATTTTTGACATACATATGATATGTCTTCTATCATGACATGAGCAATATGGAGATATGTATTGCATGAAACCACTGGTAAAACCTATAAAACTATTTACCACCTCAGAGAGGGAGAGAACCTGAGTCCTAAAACATCAGAAAAAAATTGTCAAAAATTGTTTCTACACATGCCTGAGAAAATGAACTAATTAAAAATAAAGAAACAAACCACAAAATCATTCTGAGATCCCTCTTACCTGGCACTGGCTAAAAAGATAAGGGTGCTTCTTCCCAGATGTCTGTTCAGGAGTGAGCCATTGTAGAGCTGAAGATTGGGGAGATGTCTCGTAGGAAATCTCCACAACCACTTCTTGCTTTCTACAGGAAAACACATACAAATATTAGCAGCCTAGATCCAAGATATGTTCAAGCTAGCCAAGCCAGGTGCTGGGAAAGCCCTTTGGAATTTTTAGCACACTAAGCTAACATGACAGCTTCTGGAATGTTCCACTTTATTAAAAAGGATCCATCCAAACTCTGTTCTTAAGTCCTTCTGCAATGAGGGAAAAATCTCCACTTTATCAGCAAAGGGGTTTCTGGGAGATGTCTCTTCAGGAGTTCTCCACATTAAGAATTTCTTTACATTTTGGTTCCATTTTTAAATGCAAAGACTGTAGGATAACCAAAGAAGAGAGCAGGAATTCCTGGCCTGAGGCCCATGGACTTAACTTTTAAATTTTGGGATCACTCTGTTCCACATAATTGATCTCCTGTGTAACCCCATGTACTCTTAACCATTACTCTGAGAAGGCATGGTACCATTGGCTTCACTGACTGGCCAAAGGGGTATGACCCCCCTAAAATTTAGAATTCTTGCCACATAGAAAATTTTGAGCAATAATGACATTCTTATTTGGCAATGCTTTCCCACCCACCAGGAGGAAATAAAATCAGTCTTCTTTGTTACCCAAAGCAAACACAAAGGGATCCCTCTCCGCATGGCTTTGTGCTCTGTATAAAGTGAGAGAAAGCAGGAATCGTTCCTAAATCATTTCTTCTGTGCTAAGTTCTGTGAATCATGACAACATTCAGCACATGCCAGTAAATGAGCAAAAAATCTTGTTATCCCATAATAGAAAGCATGATCTAGGACTCTTTTTGGTGTTCAAAAAGCTTTGTAATTTGCCCCTCATCCTTCTGATCTTACATCTTACACCCTCCCCCTAACATACTCATTCTGTGATCCTGTCATACTGCCCCACCCCTTTATTTAAAAAACCTTCCCTTCCCTCTTAGAATTGATATTCTAAACACTTTGTCACATGGTACCTATCTCCAAGCCGGGCTCTCTACCCACAGGGCCATCCAGCTGCCCCAAACCCTTACCTTCTCTCTTAGAATTGATATTAAGTATTGATTCCAAGGCAGAAGAGCAGTAAGGGAAGTGTCTGAGGCCAGGAAGTGTATGAGGCCAGATTTGAATCCAATGAACTAAAGTCCCCCTAACTCCAGCTCATGGGGCTAGAAGATCTGTCTTCTAGCCCAAACACTGTCACTGACAAACTGTGTGACATGAACCAGGAGCAGGATGAGCCAGAGATCAAAGAGGCAAAGGATGGAATAGAATGAGGTGTGTGTCTGTTAAGCCAAGAATGGAGGAAATATTTCGTAAGAAGATGTGGTAAACAGTACTGAATGCTGTAGAGGTCAAGGTAGTGAGAGCTCCACAGATGGCCTCTACACTTGGCCATTAGAGGAAGGTGATTAGTGACAGCTGAGAGGGAAGCTTCTGTTAAGTGATAGGAATGGGAGGCAGATCACAAGCAGCTGATGAGAAAATGAGCGTAGAGGAAGTTGAGGCAACAGACATAGACGACTTTCTCAAGCAGTCTGTCTGTGAAAGGGGAAAAGACCCAAAACCCAGTAGAGGAATTGGGGAAAAGGGTCAAAGCAGAGTTTTCTTAGCCTGTGGGCAGAAAACATCGAGGGAAAAGATCCAAGGTTATCAAAATGGCAAAATAATACCTTTAGATATACTTAGAGCTGCTTTTTTTCCCTATGGCAACAAAGGAAACTAAGGGAATACTCAATTGGAAATGGAACAAATATAGACAATGAATGTAATGGAATACCACCATACTGTAAGAAATAATGGATGGGGGGATGATTACATAAAAACGTAGGAAGACTTATATGAACTCATGCAGAGGAAGATGAGCAAAATCAGTTGAAAAACATCTATTCAACTACAACATTGTAAGGATAGGAGCTTTGAAAGGTTTAAGAACTCTGAAAAATGTAATGGTCAACCTTAAATCCCAAGTATCCAAAATGAAGCAACTACCCAGCTCCAAGCAAAGAGATGATAGGCTCAAAATATAGCCTGAGATAGGTAGTATTCCAAAATTCATAGTGCAATTTTAAGTCAATAGTTTTTTTTTTTAAAGGGGTGGGAGAAGTGAGAGAGAAGTGATTTTTGTTCATTTAAAAAAATAAACGTGTAAAAATGAATAAAGATGCATGATTTGGATGATTTTTATCATAGACTGTGTCTACCTATCTTGACCTGGCTGGAAATGCAAGGGCTATTTATAGGTCTGGTTCACTTCTTTTTATTTTTTAAACCCTCACCTTCTATCTTAGAATCAATACCATATATTGGTTCTAAGACAGAAGAGTTGTAAGGTCTAGGCAATGTGGGTTAAGTGAAGTCACACAGCTAGGAAGTGTTTGAGACCAAATTTTAACCCAGTTGCCCCCAGGAAACATTTTAAGGAAGGGAGGAAGACAATTGAGGGGACTCAAGTGGCCTCAAACTTCTCAGCAAAGTAGGAGGCTATATCAGCTATAACTTAGGAAAATGGATACAGCTGGTAGTTTGACTATAAACAGATATTTTTATCAGTGAAACATAAGAATAGTGGGGAAATGAATCCAATAGTAGCCTTCTGAATTGGGACCGGAAATCTGGAGACCTGAGTTCTACTCCTGACTCTAACCGATTGTGTAACATTGGACAAATCACTAACTGGATCTCATTTTCCTCAAAGGTAAGTGAGCTGCTAAACTAAATGATCTCTTAAGTTTCCTACTAGCTAATTTATTTCAAACAAATTCCCCTGTGACTTTAAAACTTAAGCATAGGCTTAAATATTCTTAAAATTCTTTCCACAATTGCTGTAATGGTCAGTCACCTTATGGAATAGGCATTATCAATTTGGTGTGACTTAGCTATCTCATAGCCTTAAATTCAAGTGTTTGACTATACCACCTCTTTCATTCAGCTCATCATAAAATGACATGCTTACTATTACTTACTACTGTAACTTCCATTTGGCTCAGAACAAAATGTATGCAAAGTAAAAAAAAGTTCCCCCCCCTAAAATTACTTACAGTCTCTACTGTCTATGATTTACAAGGAAAGAAGATCATCGTACTTGCTCAGTGTCACAGGAAGAGTGATTTCCAGTGGGGATCCTTTGAAGCTCTGCCTTTCACCAAGAATGAACTGGACTTCTTGCCCATTAATCACAACTTTTTCTATCTTAAGATCCTTTGTGTCCAAAACCTGTAATAAAATCAATATTTTTAAACTACTGAGTAATATAAGAAACATAAGCAACATCTTATGCACCAAAAAAAACTGAAGGTTAGATTTGTGCTATGAGAAGTACAGCTAACTGATTGTGAAAAGGTAAATGATTGAGGCAGCTAGGTGATATAATGGATAGAATGCTGGGCCTAGAGTAGGAAGATTTGTCTTCTTGAGTTCAAATCCAGCCTCAGAAACTTCCTAGTTGTATGACCCTGGGCAAGTCACTGAACTCTGACTCAGTTTCCTCATCTGTAAAAGGAAGGAAATGGCAAACCACTCCAGAATCTCTGCCAAGAAAACTCCAAATGGAAGTCACAAGAGTCAGATACTGAAAACCCCTGAATAACAAAATGAATGAGGGTCAAATGAGTCAAAAGTTGGTTCAAATATATATTTAAATGCAAGTTTCTGGAAAAGGTTTGTTTCCAGCTTAGACACAAGACATGACTATAGAGTAGATATGTGATTTCACTGGAATAGGGGACTCCTAAGGTAGGAAACTTCCTTTATCAAGGGAGGTCAGCATCTTCTGATCAACTTAATAATCACAAAGAATTACCTAGAGCACTAAGAGGTCAAGTGACTTGCCCAGGGTCAAAGTTAGCGTGTCAAAGGAAAGACTGATATATAGGACTTTTTGCAGCTTTAAGCTATTAAAGCCTAAATAGTTTTTTAAATGTACTGAGATTTTTGGGCAACCCTGTATAGATAATCATTGGCAATTCTGAACTATCTAAGCAAATGTTGGAGTTAGGGGATAGACCTTTATTTTCCCTAGAATAGGGAACTCTGATGGGAGGAAATTCCTTCTACACAAAATCTTCTCCAAGATGCATAGTTTCAGAGGGATCTAGAACACTATGGGATGCTTTGCCCCAGGTCACAGGCTAGGATGCTTCCAAGGCAGGCCTTCCTAGCTTTGAGGCTGGCTGTAAAAATCATCTGCCTTGGATGTAAAGATTTTTGTCTCCTCCCTCCTAATTTTTAACACCTCTGAGAGGAAAGCCTCAGGTCTACAACCCTCCCATACTATACAGTTATCTGCTTCTCTAATATGCCCCCAATATATTGACCAACCCTGGACTCAGACCTCCCAGGTTCTACCCTCTTGACCCACGAGTAGAAAAATAGTGTGTACATAACTATCTCGGTGGCTATGAATAGGAGTTACCTCCATAGGGCATTACGCACAATAAGCATTTCATTGTAACTGTAAATGCTTACATCTGATCCAATCCCTCATTTTACAGATGAGGAAACCAAGGCCCAGTGACAATGATTTTCCCCAAATCAGCTAGGTAATAAACATCAGAAGTGAGTCTTGAACACGGTCTATTTCCATCAAGCCACAAATGTATCATGGCCACTTCTACCTTTCACCACACACCCTAAGCCTCCTGTCTTCTGCCTTCAACTTCTCCCTTTCTACCAAAGTCTCCCTTCTTTGAAGTTGCTGCCCTCCTGATAACTATTTTATTCTTTTGGTTTTAAGTCAAATTTTCCAATGAGCCATGTATACCTACTGCCTTGATGTCCCTGTCAACTCCTCTCTAACTTTTCATAACCTGGCTTCCGTTTGACCTCCCATCCCCACCACTGGAATATCATCCTAAAAGGCATCACAGAATCCAAGGCCTTCCCCTAAATTCCCAACATTTGATAGCATGCCCTCCCTGAAAGTCTTTTTCTCCTTTTGAGGACACCACTATCTCATTTCTCCTACTCTGGCTCCTCTTCTAACAAGTATTCCTTAAGGTTGGGTCTTTAGCCTTTTTCTAATTCTTTCCTCTGAGAGCATGTCATTTACTCCCCCATCTCCAATACCCCTATCCTGCAAACCCCCTAATCTTCACCTACTGCAAAGGATTTTTTGAATAGCCAAATGAGAACATAAATGTTGGCACTTTGTATACCTTAGAGGAGTGTTATACAGATGTTGGTTATTATCTCTCTCCCTAGTCCCAACATCTCTTAAATTCCATCAGTCAGTCAGTCAACATTTATTAAATACATTCTCTGTGCCTGGCACTCTCTTAAGCACCTCCTAAGAATTTCTAACCTCAAAGAACTAAAGCTCTTTCTTGCGCTGATGTATTTTTTGGAACCAGAAGTGTGATTAGGTTGGTGTGTGGTACTCTTCACAAGGAAACCTGTTCCACCCAGGCTGATCACCACCCTTCTGCAATTTCTCATCAGAGGACTATGTGAGGCATTGACCTGTGAAAGGACCCATCCAGGGTCACTCAAGCAGTAGGTGGCAGAAGAACTTGGCATCAGTTCTTATTTAGAGGTGAGCTCTCAGGCCACTGTGCTGCTTCTCTTTCTATGTTTGGGGGAACAAACCTAGATGACAGGTTTTAGAACTTGACTTTTTCTTTCAAGGACCTCAGTGTGGGAAATTCCTCCATCCCCAATCTTCCTCCTCAGCAATCGGCAGTCAAAGAAGTGGTTCTCAAACTTTTTAGTCTCAAGATTCCTTTTAACTCTTAAAATGATTGTCCATCCCCCACCCACCCACCCACCAAATAGCTTTCAATTACATGGGCTAAATCTAAAGATATTTGTCATGTTTGAAATTAAACCATCTTAGTATTATAATAAAAATAATTTTGATGTTTTGTCCCCCTAAAAGGCTCATGGAACCCTCTGGAGGTCCCTAGGTCCCACTTTGAGAGCTGCTGCCTTAGAGGGCTCTCTGAGGAAATGAAGAGTTTAGTAGCTTGCCCAATGTGATAAGTTCATGTGTGACAGAGGCAGGTCATGAAAGCAGCTCTTCCCAACACCTTCCCATTAATTCTTAGCTTGCAGCTCCAAATGTGACATGAAGTTTCCAAATAAACTATTTTTGGTGTACTACTCTGTTAATATTATAGGTAGCAGTGAACAGCCCAAAAAAGGGGGTTGGGAATAGGAAGGGAAATAAAGCAGTCTAAACACTACAAACCAGATCTATAATTAGTTCTAGATAATCAAAATAGAACCCCATTTATATAACATTATCTTAAGATAGAAAGACCTGAGTGCAAATCCTGTCCCAATCCTTAGTAGCTGACTGAGCCTGAGCAAGTTAAAAACAAACACCCCAAACAAGCCCACTACTCTACCTTAGTTCTCCCATCTGTAAAATGAGGGAATTGGACTTGATACAGCCTCTAAGGTCTCTTCCAGTGTTAAAGGTATGATTGTACATTTAAGTTGTGTTCTGAATTGTATTTATTAAGACACAAACTTCAATTCTGGTCTTCCATAGAACTCTAGGTAGGTTATTTCTTATTTACTCAACTGCCCTGTAAATTTCTCCAGGAGGGGAACCTAGTCCTCTCTTCCTCCATTTCCCTTATCACTTAGCTCAGAGCCTTAGACCACACTGGGAACACAGGAAACGCTAAGGATGTAACTAGAAACATGTATGCAAAGTCAAACCACACAGGACTGAAGTGGCCTGAGAGTAGGAGATTCACTTCTTAGAAGACTGAGAGAGTGCTGGGCCACACAGGAGGCACATGGTGGGGTTCAATTTTACCAAATGACTTTCAAAAACTCTGATGATGGGAATAACATAATGACTCCTATATAAAGTGACAGAACCCCAGAAAAGCAAGCCATCATTCCTCAAACCTTCCCCAGTACTTTGTATCTTCTGTGTCTGTTTTTTGTTGTTCGGTCACATCTGACTCTTCATAACTCCATGTGGTGTTTTCTTGGCAAAGATTCTGGAGTGGTTACTATTTCCTTAAGCTTATTTTACAGATGAGTAAACTGAGGCAAAGTTCAGTGACTTGCTCCAGATCACACAGCTAGCAAGTGTCTAAGGTCAGATTTAAACTCAGCAAGGTGGGTCTTCCTGACTCCAGGACAATACTGTATGGGCTGGGCCACCTAGTTGTCCATGTCTGCTTTACCTCCTAATTAAGTATCCATGTGTTTCTCTATTATAATTCTAATCCAAAGGCTTATCCTGGCAAGTAAGGGACCTTGGACTCTTAAGAGTGAGGCCAACACAACACAGTCACTGGTAAATCCTACAAGTCTGGGAAGGCTTGGATTGGGGGATCAAATAGCCTATTAGGGGGCCAGTCCATGTCCAAAGGCTCTCAGAACCAAGATGGATTTGGGGGCCAATGATTCTTTGACCACAGCAACTCTCAAAGACTATATACCAAACTGTAGAGGCCTGGGATCTGTATCCCAACCCAACAAAATACCAAAGCAACATGGGTAACATCCCTCCTACCATGCTGTAAGCTCTGGGGGTCACATGCTATTATTGCTTCAGCTCTCTCCCCCCCAGGGTCTATCCAGTACAATGTTCTCTGTACAGAGGAGATATTTAATGAATGAATTTTCCAATAAACTGAAAGAAGTCCTTAAAAAGTGGAAAATCCTAACAAATGATTAAATGTTAATCTATATAGCATCTACACAAAGTTTTTTGTCTCTAAATTTAAAGGTTTTAAATATTCATTTTAAGAAATCTAGTGGGCTAGCATAAGTCTTCATTAAGTGTTCTTTAGCAGCCAAGATAAAGATTATATGGCTGGAGAAGGAGGCAGGATGGTGCCAGGTTGAGGGGGACCTTGAATGCCAAGTTTGAACTTATTTGTAAGGTGATAATGGGGCAATTAAGATTAATTATTAAACATCTGAATTTATAAAGTTGGTTTTTTTACAATGTTCTCTTTTGAACTTTTAGAAATAATCTTTGAACTATGCTCTTAGTAACAGCATTGAACAGAAATTGAAACTTGAAAATTAAAAAAAAGAAACCTAGAAAATATTTTAACTTTATTACAAGCATCCTTGACTATCTAAAGTTTATCTTGAGCGCAAGTTTCAGGCTTTGGCCACCATTGTTAGAAATGGATAAAACATTATTTTTTATTACATCTAGATCTCAGACAGGCACACTATATTCCCATTGGCTGGGGAACCTGTACACATTTAATTGACTCACAAGAAGACTGTCTTCTAAAACTGGATAATGGTCATAAAATACACAGCTGTTTTCTCTTAGCAAATGTGGAGTAAATCAATAAGCAATAGTTTTATCTTTTTAATTAAATACTTCATTGAAACAAATTTGCTATAGCCCTGCCTAGGCAATGTTGCCATCTTAGCAAAAGAGTTACTTTAAGTAGACTAAAGTACACAACTTAAGTAGACTAAAGTACACAACGTGGAAACAAAGTGCATTTTGATAGAATTATAGGCCACAGCAAGATAGATGGGGTGTGTGCTAGAGGAGAGGTTGGATGGTTTTCTGTTAAGATATGACTTGCTAAGTTAGAGATTTATTTATGAAAAGGGCAAACAGCATAATAGGCCTAGAGCTAGATGGGAGCCCAGATGCAATCCTAAATGGTCTTTACAGAGTACCAAGTTCCAGGACCTGGGTTTAAACCTAGTCTCTCAAATTACTGCCTGGATAATGCTGGGCCTGACTTCTCACTTACATACCCTCCCTGAGCCTCAGCTTCTTCACCTCTAAAATGAGGAAGCTCTTTGAGGTCCTTCTAGCTCCAGCTCCATCATCCTAACAAAATGGCATGCTCCATATGGAAAAGGCTGATTTGGGGGACCAACTCTTATCTCTGTTTACTCCTCTGCCCAATTTATTTTCATCTCAAAAATTATTTTGCCCTAATCTGTTTGTTACTATAATTTAGGGGACTCATGTTACAATGTGCCAAAACCTATCCTGGACAGTTGTGACAGGTCCTTTCATCTACCTCTGTAATTTCTAAAATTTTCCTTTTAGATTGTCAGAAGAAAGGAATATTCTAATTAAGAATGTGCTGAAACCCTAGGAACAGTGAGGCCCAGAGATTGGTCCTAGATTCAAATCTGTATTCAGCTACTTCCTTAAGTTGTATGACTCTGGTCAAGTCACTTAAACCCCATTGCCTAGACCTTACTGTTGTTCTGCCTTGGAACCAATATACTATATTGATTCTAATCAGGAAGGCAAGAGTTTTTTTTTTTTAAATAAAGTAATAAAAAATAAATGAATAGTGCTACATCAATCTATACAAAATTTTCTGGCAAGTGTCTGATTCATTCTTGCTAGCCTTAACTAGAAAGTGGCTTTTTATTACAAGTATAAAAGTCATGGTAGGTGTAACCAAATTAAGCAAACAGTCTAATCCTGGTAAGTCCAGAAGGCCCTCTCCACTCACTTTGAGCCCACAAATTGTGTTGGGAGAGGGAGGGCAGCATGGAGCGAAAAAGAGAGATCTGTTAGGAACTGGTGCTTTAAGCTACAAAGGCAAAGTTAGCTGTGGCAAAGAGTCAGACGAAACTAAGGGTTGAGAAAGACCAAGGAAAACACCAAGAGCCGAGAAAAACCGAGGAAAGGAAGGTAGAGAACAGGGTGAAGGAGAGCTGGGGTGACCAAAAAATGCTGGAGACACCAAGAAAAAGAGTAGGGCTTGAAAATGGAGGGAGGAGTGATGCTGAGAGCAGGGAGCAAGAAAGGGCTGAGGGTGGATAACAAGAGCGAAGAGCACCCTGGAGATCTATTAGAAGGGTGGGTTTGGCTCTTCCTCTGGGTCTCTCCCATGGGACTCAGGAGATATGAAGTGGGAAAAAGGTGATGAGGAGGAAAGGGACTGGAACAAAATGTTAAATGTTAAGGGAGTAGTGTTAAAATTCATTTAATTGAGATGGAAGTTGAGAAAGTGGGGAGAGGGTGGTCATAACTTGGGGAGGCTGAACAAGAAGGGAAATTGGAATTTGGGAAAGGCTGGAATTGAAGAGCATATGGGCTGTTTGGGGGCAGAAGTGGGAAGCTGAGTTTGAGATATGAGCTGGGATTGGGGGGAAATGGGCAAAAGGGAGAAAGCTGTGGTTTGTAAACCTGGGTATGGTGACTGAGTTAGAAAAGGGGAGGATGGAACTAAGGAAGTTGAGGAATGAAAGGTGAGGATGTTAGAGGATATAATGCCTACACTTAAGATATCAGACAAGTGGAGGTGGGGAGCTGACCTGGACTGAAAAGTAAAGAAAGTGAATGTAAGTTAACCAGAGGGTGGATATATGAGCAGAGGGTACAGTAAGAGAGTTCAAAGAGCTGGAAGGGAGCAGCCCGCGGAGGTTCTTTCTTTTACAGATGGCGTAACTGAGGTCCAGGGAGAGGAAATGACTTGTAAATAGAGAAGGGGAAATGAGTTATAAATGAAAAAAAAAAAAGGACAGAGAATCCTAGCTCTAGGGCTACAAGGGACCTTGGGGGCCATCGAGATCTCCCTTCCTGTTTTACAGATGGGGAAACTGTGGTCCAGGAAGCAGAAATGCCATAAATGGGAAAAATAGGGGGGGAGAGGAGTCATAGGATCATTGATCCAGAGCTGGAAGGGACCTCAGACCCATCTAGATCTCCCCTCTCATTTTACAGATGGAGAAACGGAGGCCCAGAGCAGGGAAATGACTTGTAAATGGGGTGAGAAAGAAATGAGTTATAAATAACAAAAAGGGAGGGAAGTTCTATGATCCGAGCTCTCAGGCTGGAAGGACCTTAAGAGGCCATCTGGTCCTCCCCTCCCATTTCACAGATGGAGAAGGTTGAATCCCTCCGGGCCAGGGGTCGGGGGTCGCGGGGGCTGGGGCCCCATCGTACCAGGCTGCGCAGGTGGTCCTCCTGGGAGCGCACAGTGAGCTGGGCCGTGGCTCGCAGTGCCTGCCTGGCGAAGTCGACGGCGCAGCGCAGGTGCAGGTGCGTGATGTGGCAGACGGAAGCCGGCGAGCCCAAGGAGCACCAGTCTGGAGCCTCCGCCATGGCGCTACTGCTCCGAAGATGCCAAGCGCTTCACTACCTAGGGCGGGTGGCCCGCGTCCTCTCAGCGCCGAGGGAGGGCGGGGAGGGGCGAGGGCTGGGAGAGCGGGGCATGCCGGGAAAGGAAGACCATGGGGACTGCCGTCAGAGCCAGGCCGCCGGAAGTTAAACTACAAGTCCCGTGGAACCCTGCGGTGCGGGTGGCTCCATGAGAGGAGGGCTTATATTTTAGGAGGAGGCACGATGGAGATATCCGCTTGGGGCAGCAGCTGGAGGTAGGCGACCCCCACCACGAAGTCACGGAACAGAGGCAGTCGAAAAACGTAGCATGACCCACCTTATTGTGGCCAGCCCTCCCCCAGCTCACTAGTCTCACGTGTCACACCACGCCTTGTTGAATTAAATAAGTAGCCCAGAACTGAACCTTTATTCTTATTGGTCTCTCGCGAACGTGGGTGGGGCGAGAATGTTAACATTATGAAGCCAAGTGGAGGCCTGCCGTAGTGTGCTCCTCGTTAGTATAGTGGTGAGTATCCCCGCCTGTCACGCGGGAGACCGGGGTTCGATTCCCCGACGGGGAGACATGATAAGTTTTTTCCTCTCCCCTCCAATAAATATTTTTTATTTAATTGCTAATTGAACATAAATAAATCAAGGAATTTAAAATCCAGTTAATTGAAAGTAAAACTCCAGCCTACTCCTTTTCATTGTTGGAGTGTCCAGACAGCAAAGAGTTATAGGAATCATTATGGAGTTAACCTCACTATTAGTTAGAGAAGTTAATTAGATTAGAGAAGCTGACATTAGACAAGCAATTTAAAGTTGGCTCCAAAGGCAGAAAGATGCTGTATAGTTGAGTGCGTTGCACACAATAGGCACTCAAAGGATTTCTGTTGGTTAAAAAAATTCCGTTTACAAATCTGGCCTCAGCCACTTCCCAGCTGTGTGACCCTGGGCAAGTCACTTGAACCCCATTGCCTAGCCCTTACCACTCTTCTGCTTTGGAGCCAATACACAGTATTGACTCCAAGACAGAAGGTAAGGGTTTTAATTAAAAAAAAAAAATTCCGTTTAAAAAAATTTTAAGTAATTTATTTATTTAGGAAGTCAGTTTAATAAAAGTCTACCTACTTTGCATACCTACTGTATGCAAAGAAATCTACCGAGCCAGTGGAGATGCTGCATCATCCTTGCCCTAACGTATCCTTTGCACAAATAGGGGAAAAGACAATACAAAATAAAACCTAATTAGATGCATTAGGAAGATGCAGAGAGCTATATGAGTTTTGCCTGGGAGGGGAGGACAACCCCCAATACCCTACAGGGATGGCTGGTTTTTTATAAGTTGGGTAGGAATTCAATAGGCCAAGAAGAAGAGGAAGCATAGGAAATGTCCTGAGCAAAGGAAGCTGGAAATCAGACCAGGCCTGTCTAGAGCCAGAGGGTAATTCAGTTAAACTAAAGGCACAGACTACACCAGGGAAATCATAGAAACTAACACTGGGAGGACAGCATAGAGGCAAATTATGGAGCTACTTCAATGGTGCCTTAATGAGTCTACACTTTACTCATTAAGCAATAGGCCCCACGCAGGGCTTTCTAACAGAATGGCATGCCCAGATTTATGTGGGTTAGGCTGAAGGATGAATTGGAAGACAAGAGAATGGAGGCAGAAAGACATGTTAGGGAATCAATGCTATAGGCCTCTACTAGGGTAGTCCTGATATAAAAAATATTGCTGATACCGTCATATCTCAGTGGATGGGGGAGGAGAGGAGAAAGGGAGAGAATTTGGAATGCAATGTTTTTAAAGAAAAATATTGCCACATTAGAATCCATAGAACTTGGTAACCGATTGCCTAGATAAATGGGAACACTCAGCTTTCAAACATGGTAATGTCAAAAAGTCAGAAGGAGGGACAGCTGGGTGGCTCAGTGGATTGAGAGCCAGGCCTAGAGATGTGAGGTCCTAGCTTCAAATCTGGCCTCAGATGCTCCCTAGCTGTGTGACCCTGGACAAGTCACTTAACCCCCATTGCCCAGCCCTTAGCACTCTTCTGCCTTGGAACCAGTACACAGTCTTGATTCTAAGATGGAAGGTAAGGTTTTTCTTTAAAAAATCAGAAGGATTAAATTTAGAGGAAAAGGTAATGAATACTAAATTTTAAGTATCCATGGAGTATTGGGAGAAGAAAGATTAAGCCTAGAAAAATATGTTTAGGAATTATTGCTTAGAGATGCTACTTGAAGCTGTGGGAATGAATGAGATTGCCAAGAGAGAGAAGACGGCCAAGGAGAAAGCCTTGGGTCACATCCAATTTGGCTTCTCTCTCGAACCCTTATACTTTCTCATGTAATTCTACAGATTAGAAATAAGCTTTCAGCAAGGTCCAGTCCTTGGACAGACTTACAGCTCCCCATCCAGCCAGATCTGAGACATCTGGGAAGGATCTGGTGAAGGGGATCTTTGGAGTAGGAGAATATTCTCAACCAAGGGTTCCCTTGCATGTCTCAGATGGAGCCTGCATCCTCCAGGGGCTGCTTCTTGTTTGCTGCTGATTTCATGCAACCCTCTCCAGCAGCCAGGAATTGAGCTCTCTGGTGTACAGAAGACCAGATGGAATTCAACTCAAGTCCTTCAGAACTACCACAAAAGAACTTTTCCAGTTGGAGCTTGACTTTAAACTATGAACATTCTACTTGAAATCGGATTCTCTTCTTCTCTTGCACACATTTTAAAAAATAACCAGCCTGTTAACCAAGCAGATGTCCTGTGGCAAGCCAAGTGAACAGACATGAATTAAGTACTTACCATGTTCCATGCACTAAGCTAAGCTTTGGAGACACAAGGAAAGGCAAAGACAGTTCCTACTCTCAAGGAGTTTGCAGTCTAATGATGGAGGCAATATGCAAACAAAAAACAAAATTGTGTACAAAGAACATAGAGACAAGATAATCTGGAGATAATTAGAGGGAAGACACTAGTATTAAAATGCTTTGGGCTGGAATTTGAAGAAAGTTGGAGAAGCCAGGAAGAGGAGGAAGTGAAAAGGGAAGGAATTCCAAGCATGGAGAAATGGGGGATAAGGTCAGCCAATGAAAAGACAGAATTGGGAAATACTTGAGTGTCTTGTGTGAGGAATAGCCAGGAGGCCAATGTCACAGGACTGAAGAGTACAAGGAAGGGAGCTTAGTGTAAGAAGATTAGAAGGGTAAGAAGTGGGCAGGTTATGAAGGGATTTAAATATCAAAGAGAGGATTTTGTTTGATCTTGAAGGTTATAGGGAGCTATTGGAAGTTTTTTTAATAGAGATAGGAGGGTGACTTGGTCAGATCTGCTCTTTAGGAAGACTAGTTTGCCAGTTGAGTAGAAGGAATGTATGGCATCAATAGGGAAGACATTTTTGAGCAATGGAATTAAAGGAAATAGCGGGGTGACAAATAACATTTTATCTGTCTCTCCTCCTGATCTTGAGTCAGTGTGAGTGAAAGGAGTGGCTTCTCACTATCCTACACCCTCTTCATCTTCATCTCCTGGACTCCCAAGCGCTAATCATGACTCAGCTCAAGTACCTTCTCCTGCACATGCCTCTCCTGATGTCATGAGGGATTATTATAAGTGTCCCCCAATGGTGGAGCATCCTTACATGACAGCCAGTCTTCAATTCCAATGTTTTTCTTATTATACCGAATCTCCATATAGACAGTCCAAATAAGCAGTCAGGAACCAAGAGATTCAATTTAACAAGGATAGTACTCTCTTTGGGGTAGCTCCTCCTGCCACCAGTTTACACTCACAGATTGGCACACTTGGGCAACTATCCTAGGGTCAAATTCATCTGAACAGCTGAACTCCTAAAACACAGCTTGTGAGCCACCACCAGTGCTGCTACCTTTAATAGTCAGCCACTAAACACAGTTAGCCTAAAGCAAGGACATTAGGATATGATCATATGTCCAGCCTCAGACACTATCTGTGTGGTCTGAGCAAATCATTTAACCTCTGTCTGTCTCAGTTTCCTTTTCTGTAAAATGGAGAAAATAGTAGAACCTATCTCCAAGAGTTGTGAGGATAAATGAGATTATATTTTTAAACTTTAAAGCATCAGATAAATACTAGCTATAACCGACCTGTCACTGGGTTGACTGAAAGAGTATGAATTCTGAGACCACAACAACTCTCTTGGCCCTTTTCCTAAATCATAGAACGGCTGTGACCCAGGGGATGTGTCTGCCACTGGAATACCCACACTGTCAAAATCATACATCCTCCAAGAATATATTCTCCATAGTTCACTCATTAAACGCCTGTGCATTCCAAGCACTGCACTATATACAAGTACCTAGATTGACTCAGTTTCCTCATCTGTAAAATGGGCTGGAGAACGAAATGGCCAACCCCTCCAGTACCACTGCCAAGAAAAGCCCACATGGATTCACAAAGGTGGACATGGACATGACTAAGACTAAGACCAACAAAATATCCATATTTATATAATTAAATGTAATCTATCAGTACATAAAGAGAATAAATGAGGTTGTTAAAAACATGTTTGCTTGGGGGAAGGCTATTAGCAGGATAGGAGAACTTGGGAAAGGCATCATATAGTAGAATGTGGTGCTCGAGCTCTGTCTGGAAGGAAGTGAGGGATTCTTTGAGGCAGACTGAGCAGAGAATGAATTCCAGGTGAGAGGGACGGCTAATGCCAAGACATGGACATGGCAGATGACTCTTCTGTGTGAGGAGAGAGAAAGCCAGTTTTACTGTAAAATGGAGGGTGGGAAAGAGTAGTGGAGACTGAGGTTGGAAAGATGGGTTGAAGCCAGGTTCTAAAGAACTTTAAATACCAGATAGAGTGGTTTATACTTGATCCTGGAGGAAACAGGAAAATGATTTTCACAGCTGAGGGAAAAATAGGTTGGAAAGGGAAAAGACCTGAGCCAGGGACACCAATGAGGAAGCCATTGTAATAGTGTAGACAAAGGGCGATTAGCATCCAAACTGACAAAAAGGCCAGTTATTTCATATTCCTCTGACTGGTTTGTATAGGAATCGTGGTTGATGACAACATAATCTGATGAAAGGTAGCGGTGGGAAGACCTGAGTTTGAATCCGAGTCACAATCTACCTGTGTGACCTTGGGTAAATCACAAGCTCACTGGGCTTGTTTCCTCCTCTGTAGATAAAATGGTGGAGTTGGATTAGATAACTTTCTCAGTTCCTTCTAACTCTGGGTTGTTGATCCCACAGTTCAGTAAAGAACGGAGGCTAACGCTGACTCCTAAGGATTAAGTAACAGCAGTCTGTTAGGAAATGGCTTTAGGATGTAGAAACATAGGAAATTGCAAAGGGGACATTAACATCATCCTGAGGAGGACCCAGGATTTCCTTTTAGGGCTGTTTTTTGTTTCACACAGAATCTATCCAGAAGAGAATCCACTTTCTTCCAAAGGAACACTGACATGTAAACTTGAGTAAACATAAGACTATGTGTTCTTCAGCCAGGAGCCATGTACAAAATGGCACAGATGTTTAAGGCCTAGCCCCAGTACAAATGTGACAGTTTACATTTATTGCTTGTAAATAAAATTGTGGTTTAACAAAATAAATGATGAAAGGAAATAGAAATGATGACTCCGAAAAAATGGGGCTAGGAGTTCACCATAATCTCCTACCCCAGCATTCAATTCAATGCAATTCTATGTGCCAGGCCCTTTAAGAAATAGAAGTCAAAAATGAATGGTCTCTGTTCTTGAGACAGCTAGGTGGCTCGGGGGATTGAGAGCAAGACCTAGAGACGGGAGGTCCTGGATTCAAATGTGGTCTCAGATACTTCCTAGCTGTGTGACCCTGAGCAAGTCACTTAACCCCAGTTGCCTAGCCCTTACTGCCCTTCTGCTTTAGAACTGATACTTAGTATTGATTCTAAAGACAAAAAAGAATGGTCTCTTTTCCAGGAACTGTTTGTTGTCATCACAGTTGGATCCCTTTCAGTCATATCCAAACCTTGGTGACCCCATTTGGGGTTTTCTTGGCAGAGATATTGGAGTGGTTTTCCATTTCCTTCTCCAGCTCATTTGACAGATGAGGAAACTGAGGCAAGCAGGGTATAGTGACTTGCCCAGGGTCACACAGCTAGTAAGTGTCTGAGGCTGTATTCAAACTTACAAAGATGAATCTTCTTGACTCCAGGCTCATGGCTCTACCCACTGTGTCTCCTAGTTGCTGGGTCAGTCAGTCAGCAGTCATTTAAGGAGCATGATAATCACAGAACCAAGGGTCCAAGTACTAGAAAATGGAAGGATTAAGTTAATCCAAAAAAAAAAAAATCCCAGCAACATCATGAACCCAGCGCTGAACTCTAAAGTGCCTGATCAAGGATGCCCCTTCCTAAGGACAAATTTCATCTCAAAATCTGGATGGCATTAAACATTTTCATGGGGGTGGGAGTTCACAGCCCTGGACTGTGAAGATTAAAGGGGTATGGGATAAAAGAGCTCCTGATGCTGTCCATTATGAGTACAGCTAGACAGTCACTCGTTTGGTCTTCCCAACAATCTTTTTTTTTTAAACCCTTACCTTCCATCTTGGAGTCAATACTGTGTATTGGCTCCAAGGCAGAAGAGTGGTAAGGGCTAGGCAATGGGGGTCAAGTGACTTGCCCAGGGTCACACAGCTGGGAAGTGTCTGAGGCCAGATTTGAACCTAGGACCTCCAGTCTCTAGGCCTGGCTCTCAATCCACTGAGCCACCCAGCTGCCCCCCCACCCCCACCCCCCCCCCCCCCCCGCTTCCCAACAATCTTATGAAGTAGGTGCTCTCCCCATTTTACAGATAAACAAAATGAGGTTCAAAGAGATTAAAGAACATGACCATGATAATGTAGTTAAGGGTCAGAGGTGAGATTTGAGCCTAGGATCCCCTGGGCCACTCTTCTTTCTACCACAGCAGCCTGATCCACTCTTTTCAGAGGGGGTAGACTGGGAGATCCCTGAGGGTAGGGACTGCTGTTCTTTTGTGCCTTTCTTTCTATTCCCAGCACTTAGCACAAAGCCTGGCACATAGTAAGCTCTTCATAAATTAGCTATCTCTCTGATTTATCTCTGTTTCATCTATATCTGTCTGTCCACCCATCTAGTTATCAAGCCATCCCTTTATCAATTAGCCATCTTTTTTCCTTTCTATCATCTATATTTATCTAGCTAGTCTATCTCTGTGTCATCTATATCTATGTCTACCCTTCTAGCTATCGATTTATCATCTTTTCCCCATCATATCTCTCTCTCACTCTCTCATTCTCTGTCTGTCTGTCTCCTCTCTCTAAATAGGACAGTCCTAACACAGGGTAGATGATATTTCCAGTTGACCAGGGTTTTTTTTTAAACAACTACCATATGTAACAGCCAGTTCAAGTTAAAAATGCATTTTACTTGACACCTATTTTTGCTGTGGGAATTGCCAGGTCTTTGTCAAGTTCTTATGAGTGGAAAAATATATGTCATGGAAATAGTGTAGTGTGTGTGGGAAAGAATTTTGCTCATCTTTATTAACAGCATGATATAAAAACTTTATTAAATATGCATAATGACAGACCAAGTACGCCTATGTTCTCATCCTTCAAGATACAGTTCATGGATAAAAAAGAGAGAGAGAGAGAAGATTCATTCATTTCTTGGCCATTTTGAATAACTCAAGAGTCCAGGTGCATGGGAGAGGAGGGAGTTCAGACAAGAAGTTGATACTGGTGTGCCCACAGCTCCATTGCTTCATGAAGCCCCCTGGGCTTGGGTTCAGTTCACTTGAGACTGCATGGTGGAGACAAAGACTTGGAAAACAGTCCCTGAGCCCTGATGTTTTTCTTGGCAAACTCAGCTCCAAAATGGGTGGAGTTCTAAGGGCCAGGACTGTTTGCATGCAAAGGGACATTCGAAACAAATGACTATTATGGGAACCTTTTCCTATCTTTCCTAGGGGGAAGAAATAAGGTTTCCAGTTGGCCTGGACAGCAGAGAGGGAGGAAGATGGGAAGGAGATGGGAAAAAAAAGGAAGGTGAAGGCATACAAAAATACAAAAAAGAGGAGAGAGAGAAAGAAGGAAATATAAATTGGGAATGGAGAAAGAGAAAATAGAGGGACCAATGATAGTGACTGGGAAAGCACCTGCGATTTCATTAGTAAAGAGAACTCTCAGGTGAGGAAAGTCCCTCTGCTGATGCAGGTTGGTTCCTTGTCTCTGGCTTTAAGAGTATTTTAGGAAGTTACTTAGAGCAGGGAAGTTAAATGATTTGCTGAGTCACACAGACAGTAGGTGTCAGAAGTAAGTCTTGAACTCAAATCTTTAACATTTATGTATTTAATGTATATAACATGTATAACAAACTCAGATATTTAATGTTTACTATTTTTAAGCCCTCACCTTCTGTCTTAGACTCAATACTGTGTATAGGTTCCAAGGCAGAAGAGCAGTAAGGGCTAGGCCATGAGGGTTAAGTGTCTGAAGCTAGATTTGAATCCAGGATCTCCCATCTCTCTGCCTGACTCTCAATACACTGAGCCATCTACCTGTTCCCAACATATACTTTTATTTATTTTGGGGTGGGAAATTTTTGTTTAAGTAACTTAGAATATTTTTCCATGGTTACATGATTCATGTTTTTTCCTCCCCCCCCCCCCCCCAGCTGACACACAACTCCATTGTGTTTTACATGTGTCATTGATCAAGACTTATTTCCATATTATTGATGTTTGCACCAGGGTGATCACTTAGAGTCTCTATCCCCAATCGTATCTCCATTGACCCATGTAATCAAGCAATTCTTTTTCTTCTGGGTTTCTGCTCCCGCAGTTCTTCCTCTGGATATGGATAGCATCTTTCTCATAAGTCCCTCAGGATTGTCCTGGATCACTGCATTGCTGCTAGTACAGAAGTCCATTACATTCGATTGTGCCACAGTGTATCTGTTTCTGTGTACAACCAACATATACTTTTTTAAAAAGAGATAATTCATATGTATTAGAGATCTCTAGTTTCATATGTAGTCCTTTTTTTCTTTAGATATGGAAATGTTCGTGTTTATGTTGGTCAAATTCTTAATGAAAAAGGATAAAAAGAGACAAAAGCCAGGATTTCAGGAAAAACTAGGGCAGTTGAATCACTGTGTACCCAGGAAATCCTTTGCATTTGTAGAGTTGTTTTGTATCTGACTCATCATGACCCCAGTTGGGGTTTTCTGGAAAATATGCTAGAAAGTTTGCCATTTCCTTCTCCAGGTGGGGGAACTGAGGCAAACAGGATTAAGTGATTTGCCCAGGGTCATAGCTAATAGGTATCTGGGGCCAGATTTGAACTCACAAAGATTAATCTTCCTGACTCCAGGCCCAGCACTCTATCTACTTCACCACCCAGTTGCCTGAGTTGTAGAATACTGATTAACAAAATAATCCTTACAACTTTACTGGGAAGCTGGGACAGCAGGGATTATGGCCCCTTTTTACAGAGGAAGAAACTAAAATCTTGAGTTTACATGACTTCTTAAGCCAGTGATCTGTGACTTGTTATTTTCTTTCCCCACTTCCTACCTCCATTTTGTCCCTTAGGCAGTATAGTATGGAAAGAGCAATTGATTTAACAAAGAACCTGGGTTCAAATTCTGCCTCTGATGTGATTTCTTGTGTAAGCTTGGGTAAATCATTTAACCCCTTGGGCCTCAGTTTCTTCATTTGTAACCCTTCCAGCTCTAGATAAATGTTCCTATAGCCTGGGTTCAAAATCCAACCCTTTACTTCCTAGCTACCTAACCTTGAGCAACTCACTTAATCTCCTTGAGCCTCAGCTTTCTCAACTCTAAAATGAAGGGATTGGACTAGATTGATCTCTAAAGTCCCTTTCCATTCTAAGTCTCATGACAGGTCCTGGATGTGAGGGCTGAGATACCCCAAGGCAAGGAGAACAGCTCCAAGGGGGAGATGGGAATGATTGCTCCTCAGGCTAGGCAGAGGACTCTCTGTAACATCCCAGGCTTCTGGCTGTAGGGTAGGGATAGTGAGTGGTCTTTTTGTTGAGTAAGATGTGAGAAGGGAGGAAAAAGTTCAATACAAGACCTCAAGAAGTTTTCATTCTACTAGAAAATAAGCAGTAGAGATTTATGAGTGGGATTGGTATGGTTCCTTGGCTGTACATTTGTGGAGCAAATAGGTCTTAATCTCTAGTAGTGATTGATATGTGTTTATTGGCTAACAGTCAGGAGCACCTGGAAATATGTCTTTTGCTCTTCCAGTCTACTACCATGCTTTGCTTGGAGACTTTAATCAATACCAATCACCCATTGACCTACTTTCCATCCTCATCCTTCTACGTTTCTCTCTGCCTCTGTCTTCTTAAGATTCCTTTTCTTTTCTTTCTTTGTTGTTTTTTTTTAATAAGGTAGGGGCCTGGAAGGGAGAAAAATAAAGTGTTTATTAATTGAAAAAGTTATATAAAACTTTCTCTTCACCTGTAAAACCGAGCAAAATAAAACAAAAGTCTATTGAAAACCAAACCATTTAAATGTGAAACCTCATCAGGCATAAGGGGGAAGCTTAGTGTCCAGAGAGAGACATGAATGTCTTCCCTCTCTAGCACTATATTCTCTTGGTTCTCTGCCCAGTCCTTCAACTCCTTCACTTTCAAATTGTTTGTCTTGCCCCTTTATAAAAATCCATGCTCCTCAACCAGTCTTTCTCTTATTAATTCATATGGCTTTGGCTCTCTATTTCCACGTGGGTGATTTCAAAATCTCTATATTTCAGTCTACCTCAAAAAGATAGAAGAAAAGGGAAAAGGATCTATATTAACAAAAGTATAGCAGCTCTTTTTGTGGTGGCAAAGGACCGAAGATTGAGGGGATGTCCTAAGATGTCAGAAAACAATTGTCAAAAATTGTTTAAAAATGTAACTGTAATATGTTAAAAAATTTAAAGGAGTTTATTAGGGGAAAATAATATGTGTTCAACCAGCTAAGATAGTCCAAGGTCAAGTTGGGAAGGGCTTTAAATGCTAAAAAGAGGAGTTTGTATTTGATCTGAAACATAATAGGGAGCCCCTGGGGAATGTGACTTCAGGTTAGGGGCCCAGAGACCAATTAGGAAGCTGGCACAATAGCTAAGGCCCACTGTGATAAGGACCTGAAATAGGGGGGTGGTGGCTGTAGGACCAGAAAGAAGGAGCCATTAGCATTCAAGAGATTATTGTGGTGGCAGAATCCACAAGACTTGACAATTTGATTGGACATAGGGATGAGTGAAGAAGAGCTGAGAATGACTCATAGGTTGTGGAGCTGAGTAATTAGAAAAATGGTGGTTTCCTAGGCAGAAATGGGGGGGGGGCATCTGGGTAGCTCAGTGGATTGAGAGTCAGGCCCATAGACAAGAGGTCCTGGGTTCAAATCTGGCCTCAGACACTTCCCAGCTGTGTGACCCTGGGCAAGTTACTTAACCCCCATTGCCTAGCCCTTACCACTCTTCTCCTTTGGAACCAATACACAGTATTGATTCTAAGATGGAAGGTGAGAGTTTAAAAAAAAAAAAAAGAAATAGGGACCTTAGTTAGAAGGGGTGAGGTTAGGTGAAAAGACGATCTTTCAGTAATATTTTGTACATATTGATTTGAGGTGCCAGTGGGGGATATCCAAATGGAGATGTCCAACATGCAAATGAAGATTCAGGACTGGACAATGAGAGAGAATTTAGGGTTGAATATGTGGAGTTGGGAGTGATCTACATAGAGATGCTGCTTGAGCCTCTGAGAATAGAGAAGGTGACCTAGAGAGATTGTAAAAGTAAAGAAGGGAGTCCTGGTGGGACAGTCATGAAGAGAAGAGATAAAAAGACATTGATGAAGAAGATCCTGACTGAGAAGGACTGCTCAAATAGAGAGATAGCAAACCACTACAGAGCAGTAGTACAAAAACCCAAGGAGAGTATCCCTTTCTCTTCTCTTCCCTTCTCTCATTTCTCTCTCTTCTACTCCCTTCCCTCCTCACTTCCTAGTCTTTCTTTGCTTTCCTCTCTCATTTCCCTGTCTTTCTCCTTACCTCTCTCTCCTCCAAGTTCAGTATCTTCCTCCTCTCCTTTTCCCCTCTCCCTGCCTGTCTTCTTCCCTTTTGCCATTTCTCTCTCAATCCAAAGATTCATTTCTCTTTAATTTCCACCCAGATAATAGCTCCTGTCAAATGACTGACTCCCTCCAGGTTTTTCCCCTCCCAGGGAAAGGGGCAGGCAGTTCTCAAACCCAAATGAGGTAGCATTCTGGGGCTACTTTGGACACTAAAAATGCTTCTATTAGGTAACTCAGAACTGAAACTACAGAAACACAAAGCCCATGAGGTACAAGGAAGAACTATACCAAGGCTGGTGAACTTAAACCCTTAAATCAGAGAAAATTATAGGTCTGTTCTTCTTCCCAGTTCCTCCCTGCCATACTCTTCCCAACCCACAATGAATTCAACCTATTCATTTCCACATCACTTCTAATCTCTAACTTCATTTCTTGCTTTCAATAATAACATTTTTATAGCTCACTGAGACTTCTTTTCAAACCTTTACCTTCCATGATAGAATCAATACAGGGAATTGGTTCCAAGGGAGAAGAGTGGTAAAGATTAAGCAATGGGGGTTAAGTGACTTTCCCAGGGTCAACCAGCTAGGAAATGTCTGAGGTCAGATTTGAACCTAGGACCTTCCATCTCTAGGCTGACTCTCAATCCACAGAGCCACCTAGCTGCCTCCTCATTTAGGCTTCATCTGAAATCATTTATACACTCTTCTTTCTACTTCCCTCTTTATTCCTTTCCTGCTACTTCTCCTCTCCCTGATCTTTGTCTTCTCCCCACCTTTCTTCTTTCTTACAGTTCTTCAGAGCTAATCCTTTACCTAAAGCAGAAGAAAAGGCTCTCTGTGTATGATGTGAAGACCATTTGTCCCTCTAGCTCATCTGCTACCCCAGTGGTCTGTCTTTGTGACTGACCTCCCAGCCATTCATCCTTGAGATCAAGTTCTAACCTGTCAATACCTTTTGGGATCTTAATTCATCATTCACCAATGACTAGGTAATGTATGTTTATGAGTCTGACATATTTTAGGCATTTCTTTGGTGATGGAGATCAATAAAGCATGTATTAAATGTTTCACTATGTTCAGACTATGCTAAATGCTAAAGATACAAATTTGTGAACAAGGGAGTGCCTGGCCTCAAGGAACTTGCACTATATTGGGGGATTCATTTATGAGTAAAACATAGCTTGGGCTCCTGAAACAATGGTGTTGAGATACAGTCACCAATTAGAAGAGAGGGGCCTTAAGTCTCCAGAGTAGGAGAGGGATGATGAAGAAAAGAAGTCTGGCAATGAGAATTGTGAATACAGTGAGGTAGAGAAAACACATTGCTATCTTCTATTCAATAGTTATTTGTGGAGTGAGTATCTTTCTAGGAGAGGTCCTGTTAGTTCTCCTTATGAAAAAACCTATACATGATCCATACCTAAGAACTGGTTAAGAGAATTCCCTGGAGACTTTGGATTGAAGGCATAATGAGCCAGAGAGCCGAAGAGAAGGGCTGACCCTCCCTTTGGAGTTAGGCTCTCCCAGGAATAAACCCAATTGACTTGAGTCTAGACCTGGAGGCTTTTTATGCAGAAAAACTCCCTTGACCACAGTTGACATTCAGACAATAAATACAAGATGATACTAGTAGCTAGAAAGTGTGAGGAAGAGCTTCATATTGGAAATTATCTGAGTTTTGACGGAAACCAGGGATTCTAAAATGTGGAGATGAGGAGTTAATGAATTCTAGGCATGGGGAAATGAAGAGACAAAGGCTATAGAATATTAGAGCTGGAAGGGACCTTAAAAACTATCAAGCCCACCCCTATTCTCATTTTATTGGAAACTGAGGTACAAAGAGTTTAAGTGGGTGGTCTAAGGTCACATAACTAGTAATTATCCAAAGCAGAATTTGAACCCTTTTAAATTAATAAGCATTTATTTTCTTTCCTTCCTACTTCCCCACTCCAGTTGGGGAAAAAATTCTTTGAACAAATATACATAATCAAGTAAAACAAATTACCATATTGTATATGTTTAAATGCATGTATTGTTCTACAACTTCTGAGTCTATCACCTTTCTTGCCAGAAAGATTTGCAATCTTGATTGGCCATTGGATGGATGAGTTCATATTTATAATTGTTACCTTATTTATTTAAACAAACACCAACACTTTAAAGAGCAAGCTTAAAATTATTCACCTCTGTTTACAAGAATCCAGATATTCATTCAATACAAACATTTTTAAAAATAAATGTTTGATTCAAGACAATTCTGAAGAACATATGATGAAAAATGTTATTACCATCAGAGAAAGATTGATAGAATCTGAATTCAGATTTAAGCAAACCCTTTTTACTTAATTGTTCTTGTTTTTTTCTTGGTCTGCATTTTCTTTTCACTGTACATATATAATCTATATCAAATTGCTTGCCTTCTCAAGGCAGGGAAGGGATGGAGGGAGAGAATTTGGAACTCAAAATTTAAAAAATGTTTTAAAATTTTGTTTACATGAAATTCAGGAAAAAAATAAACATTAGAGAACAGAAAAATGACAAATTCATTTCATTTTGGTGATTTTTTTCACTAATCTTTAATATTTTCTTTTTCAACTCCATTTTACTATCTGGTTATAGACAAAGGAACATCCCAGAGTTTTTTCTCCACCTTCAGATACTTAGAATCAAATCACTGTTGATTATTTACCTCTCACTAGCCTGTTTTGGGAGTTAGGAACCATTTCTGTTAACTATCCCCATAGATTTCAACTACTTTTTCATGGAGTTCTTCTTTCCTCCTGTCCACATAGCACAAATAGGAAGAGAAAATCAAAATGAAGTATAAAAGTAGGCTGGGAGTTGATTCTCTATTGCTGGCTGAGGATAGATAGGATTTCTATTTACCTACAAATACTACTTTTTTAGATAATTGGGGTTAAGTGACTTGTTCAGGATCACACAGTTAGAAAGTGTTCTATTCATTCAAATAGAAACATTTTAAAAATAAATTATTGATTCAAGATAATTCTGAAGAACTTACAATGAAAAATGTTACCTTCAGAGGCAGATTTAAGCAAAAATGCTCTATCCACTATGCTACCTAGATGCTCTCTTACATATACTTGTTATGCAAGGCAGTATGGTATGATTGGAAAGGGCTCTGGATCTGGAGACAAAGGACTTGAGTTCAAATTCCCCTTCTCTCTTACTGTAGTATCTTGTGCAACTCACATGACCTTCCTAGACCTCAATTCATTTTCTATAAAATGAGGAGTCTGGATAAGGTGACTTTCTGAGGTTTTTTCCCTAGCTCTAAATCTAATTTTGTGGTTCTTTAAGCATCCCTATGGTCAGTTTTTTATTTGTTTATTTTTTGGAAATTTTTATTAAGTTAATTAAATTAGAGTAATTTCCCATGGTTACAAGATTCGTGTTCTTTCCCTGCCCTCCCCTAATCCCCCTCTCCTGTAGCCAATGCACAATTCCTCTGGGTTTTACATGTGTCATTGATCAAGACTATAGTCAGTTTTTTAGAACTCTAGAAATAAGTATAGGTGTGACAAGTCCCATCTTGAGGCAGAAAATGTGTCTCACCTATTTTAATGGAAGTAGAAAGATCTTAGGTGCATAAGACTGATCCCTTGATCCCTAGGAACTATTTAGCAAACTGAAGTGAAGCCTTTTTCATTTCCAAAGGGAAACTAGCTAGGTTTGGGCTCTGAAGATAAAGGAATTTATAGTTAACTAGACTAGAGCAACCATTTTTCTTTGGGGGAGCTATCCAGGGTACTGACCTACATCTACCTGGATCTCACTGATTCAGTGGACATAGTAGGCCTGTGGATGACCCATTATTGCCTGTCTTAAATCTTGCTCTAAGTTCAGAATTTCCTTATCCTGGCTACCTGTCCCCATCTGTTTCCAACTTGACTCTGCCTGATTTCTCCTAGAAGCCATCTTCCCTGGTCCTATGCTTGGCCTGATTCATGTCCAGCTAGAATTTAACTATTCCTTCTTTTTTCCATCTGTCTGGGTTATGTCCCCAGTTCAGCAGTCTGGATCACCAGCTAGGTTCCTGACATTTAAAGCATCATTCCCTCCCTGTGAACTGGAATGACCTCCAGGAATTGGTGCAGAAAGAAAGGAGCAGAACCAGGAGAACATTGTACACAGAGATGGATACACTGTGGCGCAATCGAATGTAATGGACTTCTCTACTAGCAGCAATGCAATGATCCAGGACAATTCTAAAGGACTTATGAAAGAGAATGCTATCCACATTCAGAGAAAGAACTGTGGGAGCAGAAATACATTAGAAAAAGAACTTCTTTCTTGATCACATGGGTTGATAGGGATATGACTGGGGATGTAGACTCTAAGCAATCACCCTAGTGTAAATATCAATAATATGGAAATAGGTCTTGATCAATGATACATGTAAAACCTAGTGGAATTGTGTGTCAGCTATAGGAGGGGGTGGGGAGGAAGGGAGGGAAAGAACATGAATCTTGTAACCATGGAAAAATATTCTAAATTAATTAATTAAATAAAATTTTCCAAATTAAAAAAAAATAAAGCATCATTCCCATCCTACTTTTCTACCTGGCTAGATTGGACTCCTAAATCAAGTGAGAAGATGTCATGACCCTCTTATCTGAGATAGTCCCCCAAAGCTTTTGGGGGATGAAGATTATAGATTTATGACTAGAAGAGATCTCAGGGACCAGCTGTCTTCTCCCCCATTTATAGTTAAAGAAACTGAGGCCCAAAGAAGCTAAAAGGCTTGTCCAAAACCATTCAGTAAGCATCAGAGGTAGGATTTGAATTGGATCCTGCAATTAGATTTCTATTGTTGGATACTGCCTCCTCTGAGCTCTCCAACTGAAGAAATTTCTCTACTAGTTTGTACTTTTGATATTTTGAAAACTCCCTCACTCTTGTGACTGGAAATTTTCTCTCTAAAACATTTTTGGGTAAAAAAGAGAATTAAAGGAAGAAGAAAGGAAAAGAAAGAATGAGGGAGAAAGGAGGAAGGAAGGAATGGAAGGTGGGAGAGAGGAAGGAAGATAGAAAAAATGATCAGTCACTTTTTCCTTAAACCTTTACCAGCTGATTTAGAATCAATACTAAGTATTGGTTCCAAGGCAGAAGAGAGTCTTATTTTGAACCCAGGGTGTCCTGTCTCTAGGCTTGTCTTTCTATCCTCTGAGCCACTTAGCTGCCCATATCACCTTTTAAATTGATTTAAGAGGGACTGCTACATAGCAGAGTGCCTCAGAGTGGATAGAGCTCCAGTTGAGAGGACCTGGTCTCAAATCTGGCCAAAGACATATCCTAGCTATGTGACCTTGGGCAAGTCACTTAACCCCAATTACCTATCCCATACCTCTTGTCTGACTTAGAAACTATACTGAGACAGAAGATAAGGGTTAGAAAAATTTTCCTTAGAAACTAAGAAGATCATGTTCATTTTTTACTCATCATGGTTAACTCCCCCTCCGTATCCCACTCCCATCCATAGGCATGGATCATAAGATTTAGAAAGAACACAAGCTCCCAAGTCTGGTTTGTACAAAATTATAATGAAGTTGAGTAGAGTCTGCTTTCCTTCCCACAAATATGAGTGGGTGTATTTTTGAGGGGGGAAGGTGAAGAACTATGGTTGTATCAGTTTAGGGAACTCCTGTTGTGGACACTTGTTCCCCCTTTTACTTGGGCAAAAGCAAAGAGATGCATGATGAAATGTACTATTTGAGTAACACCAAGGCAATCAGTTTGATCTGACAGAGAATTACATGAAGGGGACCAACAGAAAATAAGGCAAGTTCAAAGTAGGTTCTGAAAAGCTTTAAAATGCAAAAACAAAGGAGGTTGTAGTTAATCTTAGAGGTAGTAGGGAGCGAATGGAATTTATTGAGTAGAGGAATGGCACAATCAAGGTATGCTTCAGGGATATCATTTTTTAAAACCCTTTTCTTCCATCATAGAATCAATACCGTGTATTGGTTCCAAGGCAGAAGAGCAATAGCGGCTAGGCAATGGGGGGTCAGTGATTTACCCAGACCACACAACTAGGAAGTGTTTGAGATCACATTTGAACCCAGAACCTCCTGTCTCTAAACCTGACTCTCCACCCAGCTGCTTCCTCAGGGATAGCACTTTTACACAAATCAAATCTAAACCCATAGAAATGATAGTAGAGCCAAATCAATCTACGGGCAGAGGTTACTAGAAGAATGTACAATCTTGGCTTCTGGGTAGTTTTCCTCATAGATGTACAAATGTGCCTTTCCTGGAACAAGTCTTGTTTTGCAATTTCCTTCCAAGCTTCTTTAGACATCAATGTGATGTTGGAAATAACTCTCTCCTGCAACAGCCTTGGGCCACGGACAAAACTTCTTTTTCCAAATTTTAAAGAAAAACTCATATAAGAGAATGAGATTTGCTGTGATAACTGTCCTCCCTCTCCTTTTTTCCTGGCTTGCTATATAACCTTAGGCCTTTTCTTATATTTTTTCCAACTGTTTCTTTTGGTGTATATGTCTGATTTCTCATTTCATTTTCTGAAGGTTAACCCCCCCCAAGATATAAACTGTCAGGATCTCTGTCATTAAGCACAAGTTTCCCTTGACATATCAGATTTGTGAGTAAAAATTCTGAAGAATGTTTTTCTTTTTAGGGGAAAAGAATGAAGTCATCCTGAGAGAGATTTGAACCTACGTTATTACTCCTTTAGTCAAACTTAAGGTTTTTGACCTTAATAAATACAGGCTATTTTTAGATAATTCAATAGGATAATTTATGTAATTGTTTAATTTTAAACCTAAATAAATTACATAGTAGATCCTCATTACTTTAGGTTTCACTGAATGTGATTTGAATATGGGCTGGGATAATATTACTTTTAAAGTATTTGAGGAAAAATAATTTGCTAAAGGAATGAGGTAAGCAAAGGTCATGTTTAACTTAAATCAAGACTGAGTTTCTTTTTAGCTTTAAATCTATGAATCTATGAACATTTTGTTGTTGTTAAGTCTCTTCATGACCCTATTTGGGGTTTTCTTGGCAGAGATCCAGGAGTGGTTGGCCATTTCCTTGTCCAGCTCATTTTTTTACAGATGAGGAAACTGAGGCAAATAGGGTTAAGTGACTTCTTAGGGTCACACAGCTAGTGTTTGAGAACAGATTTGAACTCAGGAGGAGGAGTATTCCTTATTCTAAACCAAGAAATATATCCATTATATCACCTCTCATTTTCCAGTGCAGTAAATTAAGGCCTAGACAGATGAACTGACCTGCTCAAGGAGATTATAAGCAGTTAATGGCAAAGATGGGATTCAAACTCTCCTTCCATCATGACACTGGGGCAATCAGTGGTCTGAGGATATCAGTTAATCAATCAATAAGAATTTGTTATACCCCTCTTGTGTGCCAGGCACTGTGTGAAGCACTGGTCCCCACAGGTTCTAAGATATAAATTCTTTAAAAAAAATATTTATTTAATTAGTTAATTTAGAATATTTTTCCATGGTTCCATGATTCATGTTCTTTCCCTCTCCTCCTCACTCCCCTCTCCCCGAGCTGATGAATAATTCCACTGGGTTTTACATGTGTCATTGATCCAGACCTATTTCCATATTACTAATATTTGCACTAGGGTGATAGTTTAGAGTCTACATCCCCAAACATATCCCCATCCAACCATGTGATCAAGCAGTTATTTTTTCTTCTATGTTTCTGCTCCCACAGTTCTTTCTCTGGATGTGGATAGCATCTTTCTCATAAGTTCCTCTGAATCGTCCTGGATCATTGCATTGCCACTAATGGAGAAGTCCATTACATTCGATTATACCAGAGTGTATCCGTCTCTGTGTATAATGTTCTCCTGGTTCTGCTCCTTTCACTCTGCATCACTTCCTGGAGGTTGTTCCAGTCTCCATGGAACTCCTCCACTTTATTATTCCTTTGAGCACAACAGTATTCCATCACCAACATATACCACAGTTTGTTTAGCCATTCCCCAATCAAAAGACATAGGATATAAATTCTTAACTGAGTGTCCTTGAACTTATTCTGATTATTGCATTTCAATTTAATCAATTTATTTTATAATCCTCTGGATTTTATTTTATATATTTAAGAACAGGATTCTAAGAAGGGGTCCTCAGGCTTCACCAGACTCTCCAAGGGGTCCATGACACAAAAAAAGGTTAAGAACACTTGCTCTAGGGCAAAAGGAACCCCACAGATCAAATATATCTCCTTTATATTCCCACCCCACCTCCACCCTTGTGCCATTGCATAGCAACTACTGAGAGCCAACCCTCTCATCCTCAGACCAAGGCTCTCTCAACCATTATTAGGCCAAAAAAAGCTTAACTGATTTTAAAATTAAAGCAGAAACAAGATTAAAACACTCAAGATCCCTAAAGATTAAAAAAAAAATAGAGAAAGATGGCAACTAGATGGTGCAGTGGATGGAGTACCAGGCCTGTAGTCAAGAAGACTCCTCTTCCTGTGTTCAGATAGGGCCTTAGATACTTACTAGCTGTATGACCCTGGGTAAGTTACTTAACCCTGTTTGCCTCAGTTTCCTCATCTGGAAAATGAGCTGGAGAAGGAAATGGCAAACTACTCCAATATCTTTGCCAAGAAAACCCCAAATGGGGTCACAACTGAAAAAAAAAAGACTAAACAATAAAAAAAGAAAGAAAATATCGTATTTTCCTTCTGGGCAGATGATTTAGATAGAGTCATTTGCTTTGAATCTACTTTTGATTCTCCATTCCATTAGCTACTTACTTCTCCAAAAGGCAATTTTTAAGATTACTCTCTTTTGGTTTCCAGCCCACACTTGCCTCCTTCTCTTAGCTTCAGGCCTAATTGTTAATCTGACCAGCCAGCCCATTATTCTCCCCTCTCTTCTCAAAATAGTCCCAACTGTGTCTTGGAAACTTTCTGTAGATCCATTTGCTCTTAGACCTGGTTGTTTCAAACATCTGGCCTTGGAGAGAAATTATTTTCTCCCTCATGTTTTTTTTTTAAACCCTTACCTCCCATCTTGGAGTCAATACTGTGTATTGGCTCCAAGGCAGAAGAGTGGTAAGGGGCTAGGCAATGGGGGTCAAGTGACTTGCCCAGGGTCACACAGCTAGGAAGTGGCTGAGGCCGGATTTGAACCTAGGACCTCCCATCTCTAGGCCTGGTTCTCAATCCACTGAGCTACCCAGCTGCCCCCTCTCCCTCGTGTTTTATACTTTTCTTGGTAACATCCCCACACAGGTGATGAACTTGAAGTACAAAATGAGACCTGGCAGATTGGGAATTTGTTTTGCTTGACTATACATAGTTGAGGCAGAGGTTTTCCCCCATTTTTCTCTACTTTGTGTCAGGATTGATTTTCATTCAAAAATTATTTAAGAAATTATTTCTTTGTAGACTTACCATAAACTATGTAGGATATTAAGAAAAAAGGAAACGTTTAAGAGTGACCACAACCAATGACAAATTCATCAATCAAATAAGCAACAAGTTGTTGTGTTATTAACAAGTTATTAAGCACCAACATTATAACTCCAATAGAAGTAGCATAGTGGGATAGAGGCATTGGGGAGGGTAGAAAGAGTTGAGTTCAGATTCTGCCTTAGATATGTATGGCTCTCCTTCTCCAGTTGATAAATAGTCAAGGAATATGAATAGGCAGTTTTCAGAAGAAAAAAATCAGTTATCAATAGTCATATGATAAAAATACACTAAATCCACAATATTTAGAGAAATGTACATTAAAACAGCTATGAAAAACTAACCCACACTTATCAGATTGACCAATTGACAAAAGGAAAATAACAAATACTGGGAAATTTGGGACGTTAGTGCACTGTTGATAGAGCTGTGAAGTTCTCTAACCATTCTGGAGATGGGCATTTATATGCCCAAAAGGCTATAAAACTATACATTCCCTTTGACCTAGAAATACCACTTCCAGGTCTGTTTTCAAAGGGGATCAAAGGAAAAAGGAGCTCTTGTACAAAAATAGTTATAGCATCCCTTCTTATGATAGCAAAAAACTGGAAACTGAGCTGTCTATCAATTGGAGAATGGCTGAGCAAGTTGTGATACAGGATTGAGATAGAATACTATTGTGCCTGTCAACATGGAAATCTAGAGATCCCCAGTTTATTTAGTTTGAGTATAGAAACCCCAGGTTTTGACCTTGTCACAGGAGAGTTTCCCCCTGAGGGAAGGTCCCTCTTCACCAGACAGTGAACTTCCTGGTAGTTTGGGTGGGAACAGCTAATCCCATCCAATATTGAACATCCCTTTTGTCCCAATGGTTTCTTCCCCCTAGGCTAAAGTCCATGACCAAGGTGACCCAGCCCTAGGCTGAGTCTTTCCCTTTTGTGTCCATTGTAGGGCCCCAGCCCCTCACTATTATTCCTCTCCGGAACTCTTCATTTTCCTTTCTTACCATTGTAAAGTCAATCAACTGTCCCTCTAATCCTAGAGCCCCCAGGTCATCTAGAGTGGTATATAGGTTCTCTAAGTTCTTTTGTTCCTCGGAGTCCATCCTGAGTCGGTGGCACTCCCAGGGGCTGGTGACCAGAGCGTCTTGACTCCGATGCAGTCTTGGAAATCAGCTCTGTTGTCGTAGTAGCAGCGCTAACCCCTTTTCCCTTGATTAAAGAGTGATTTTGACTATTTAATAGTTCTGTGTTTTTTCTAGTTGACATGCCATAAGAAATGATGAGGGGGTAGTTTCAGAAAAACCTGGGAAGACCTGTATGAACTGATATCAAGTGAAGAGATTAAATATCTTACTAAATGTTATATGTAGATTGTTAAAACAAACAGCCAAAAACCAAAAAATGGTTAGGATATCTTTCGCAAAATAATCCCCAAATTATCTTGCTCACTTTTGTAGCCTCTTTTGAGTCCCTTCTTTTCTTTGAATTGTCTGTTATGTTATACTGGGACAGTCAAAGCCATTTTGTTCTGTTGATTCTGCTTTGTTCTTTTTGCATTGTTTCTGACTTTATCTTCTTTCTGTTTCTCAGTTTTTCTGTCACAGTAAAATTCCATTACTTTCACGTACTATGATTGCTTTAGTTATTTATTCCCCAAAATGCAAAATTTATCTCAAGTTGTTTTTTTTTTACTGTGGAAAAAAACCATACTGTGAATATTTTTGTACAAAGAGGTGCTTGGGGGACTCTCAAGCCCCTCCTTATCTACCTTATATTCCTTGATTTTATTGTATTGTTCACTTTTCAAAAGAGCAACTTCTAAGATGAATTTGTACTTGCTTCCTGCTGATATCTGTCTCTTCCATTTAGACTCAGAATTAATTGTTGACAGCCTATCCATTTGTCTCCTCATTCTTCCCCCAAATCTCTCTTCTCTTTCTACAACATGTAACATTTGTGGACTAACAAAACTAGTTTTGCAGGGCCAGCCCTGGAATGAGGTTTGGAATTCTTGGATTTATCTCAGCCCCCAGGATAGTGACTGCCTTTTACAGTGGGTGCCACTCCCATGTGGATCACAGGAGATCCTGTGGGATCCACATCCAGGAAGCACTAGCATTTATGCTGATTAAACATCTCAGACTCTTTAATGATTACATCCTCTTAACCAAGCCTTGCCCAAAAGAAGAGATGAGAAAATGTACCTCTGTCCCTTGGCTGAAGTTGAGGACTGTGGATATGGCACATTTCACTTATTCAGACTCTGTTGATGCATTAGTTGGTTATGATAAACTTCTTTTCCCTCCTTCTCCTTTTTGTTCTTATTCTCATTTTGTTCTCTTAGGAAGGATGGCCCTTTAGGTAGGTGATATAAAAATTAAAGAGAGCAATATATTTTTTAAAATGAAATTTAAAATGCTTCTGTTCTTCACCAACCTCCTCTCCATAATGAAAGGGCAAGTCTGAGTTCTTAAAGGCTATGTCAGTCAGTCAATAAACATTTATTAGAGCTAAGCATTGTAGATACAAAGAAAGATAAAGCACAGTCCCTACTCCCTGGGAGCTCATCTGTTTATTGTGCTTCCATTAAAAAAAAAAAAAACCAAACCCTTCGCATTGTGTATTGGTTACAAGACAGAAGATCAGGAAGGGCTAGGCAATAGGGGTTAAGTAATTTGCCCAGGGTCACCCAGCTAGGAAGTCTGAGGTCAAATTTGAACTCAGGACCTTCTGTCTTTAGGCATGGCTCTTCATCCAATAAGCCACCTAGGTGTCCCCCACTCCTCCATTGTAACATGCCAGGCATATTAGCATTTGGGAAGTATGATTGATGTATTGATATTGTATTACCAGACACGTGGTCAGAATTCTTGATGTTAAAGGGACAGTCCTAGGCACTCGCAAAGGACAGGGCAAATTCTTGGGCTGGGCGTGGAGACAGCCATAGGGCAGTTTGAATCAGGGCGTTGCCGGCTGGGGCTTCATTTACAAAAGCGTGGGATAGGTTAAACTCCACCTTTTTGATCTTGTCATTGTCCATTGGACCAGTGTAAATACCCATGTCATGTTATGTATACATTCCTCATACCTTCAATAAATACCAGGGGACAAGCGCGGACTCCTCCCTTACTAACCCCTCTCTTACCCTTACTAACCCTCTCTCTGACTAGTTCTCTCACCCTTCAGTTCCTCTGTTCCCTCCTCCCCGATTACTCTCTTGCTTCACTATATCTCTTTCATAGCTTATTAGCTTATTAGCTATTAGACATAGCTTATTAGACTTATTAGCTATTGCGATAGGAGGTACCAGGAGTAAGTCTCCTAGCGACGTTGTCGCCCCCAAAGCAGACTCTCTTGTCTAAGAGTATCAAGGGGTTGATTCTCCCCACCTGTTCCCTTCTTCCTCCTATCCCCTCGGAGTTCGGTTACTCCCCAAGTGTTTCTACTTCTGTCTTGGAGTCATGATTATTCTCCCATTTCCTTAGCCCCCTCTTTCCACCTCAGGTTATTCCCACAGATAGATGTTATAGGACTCATGTGGGGGTGGGGGTCGCTATACCGCCCATCTGGGTCTCTATATCCATTTTGCAAAAAGGACTAGTGACATCACAAGTGAGTCATCATCCTCACTCTCTCTTCCTGAGTCATGGAAGTCCAGTGGCAAGACAAAAGTCAGGATGCAATGGATGACTATGGCATCTTTGATGTCTAACCAAGCTCTAAGCATTTCACAATCCCTGCTTCAGGCCCCTTCATGACTTTTGGAATAAATTGTTCTCATCCACCCCTTTGACCAGAGGAAATCTTCACAAGCTGAACTTACCAGAGGGCAAAGTAGAAAAAGAAAAATCTACAGATCACCTCCTAAAAAAAAAAGAAAGAAAGAAAACTTTCAGGAAAAATATAGCTAAAATCCAAAGTTTCCAGATTAAAGAAAAAAAAATACTGCAAGTAGGAAGAAGGAATTCAAGATCCAGTAAGACACAATCAAAATCAAGCAGCTATGATGATGATAAAGGATCAGAGAACTCAGAATATGATTTACAGCCCAAGATAACTTACTCCGAGAAATTCTCTTTAATCTTCCATTGGGAGGAGAAAATGGACCTTTAATGAAATAGGGGACTTTGAAACATTTTTTTAAACCCTTACCTTCTTCTTTAGAATTTATAGTAAGTAGAAACAGAAGAGTGGAAAGGGCTAGGCAATGGGAGATAAGTGACTTGCCAAGGATCACACAGCCAGGGAGTGTCTGAGGACAGATTTGATCCAAAAACCTCCTATCTCTTATCCTGTCTCTCAGTTCACTGAGCCACCCAGCTGCCCCACTTCCAAGCATTCTCAATGAAAAGATCAGAGCTTTAAAGATGCTTTGAAGTGCAAATACAGGAGTCAAGAGAAACACAAGGTGAACATGAGGAAACAATCCCAAGTAATTTAAAAAAGGATAAACTATTTACATTCAAATGTGGGGAGATGAAACATGTGTCACCTTAGAACATTATTAACATTAGAGGTCACAGAGGGAGCCTAATGAACAGAGGGTGGGGAAGTGGTTCTATTGTTTTAATGATCTAAAAGAAGACAGGAAAGGTAGAAGAAATACAAATTCTGAAACTGGCTGAATGTCAGCTTGAACAAGTGAGGCGAATAGGGATTACTCTGAAAGGTTCATGCCATGTGAGGATAGGTTGAAGGGAAGGTGAATGGTTACCCTTAGAAAGAGAAGACTCAAGGAGGCAACTAGGTGGTTCAATAGATAGAGAACCAGACCTGGAGATAGGAGGACCTGGGTTCAAATTTGGCCTCAGATACTTCCTAGCTGTATGACCCTGTGCAGGTCTCTTAATCCCATATTGCCTAGCTCTTGCCCATCTGTCTTGGAGTCAGTATACAATGTTGATTCCAAGACAGAAGGTAAGGATTTAAAAAAGAAAAAGAGAATACTCTGTAGGGACATGGTACCCCATCTTCAAGTGTTTGAATTGTTATCATATGGATGAATTACTAGTATTGTTATTTTTGGGCAAGTCCCTTAACCTTGTTTGCCTTAGTTTCCACATCTGTAAAATGAGGTAGAGAAGGAAATGGTAAGCCACTCCATTATCTCTGCCAAGAAAACCCCAAACGGGGCACCAGTCAGACACTACTGAAAACAACTAAACAAAAATAAATTGGACTAGTAATAATAATAATAACTTCTTGTCTGACACTTTGTGACCTGATGGACCATATTGTCCATAGGGTTTTTTTGGTAAAGACACTGTAGACATTTACTATTTACTTTTCCAGTAGATTAAGGCAAACAGAGGCTAAGTAACTTGTCTAGAGTCACAAAGCAATTAAGTATCTGAGATTAGATTTGAACTCAGTGTTTTTAGACTCCAGACCCAATGCTCTATCCCCTGAGCTACCTCACTGCCTATAATAATAGTAATAATAATGTTATCATTTGTATAGTACTCCAAGGTTTACAAAGAGTTTTATATACGTTATCCTACAGCAACCCTGTAAGGTAGGTGCTCTTATTATCCCTGTTTTATAGATAAGTAAACTGAGGTTGGAAAAATCCTGTTTAAGGCAGGATTTAGATAGATATAGGTCATCCTGGCTCTAAGCCTAACTGTGCCATCCATCTAGGCCACTTAGTTCTCTTCCAACTGACAAATTCTACGATTCTTAAGGAGATTTTAAAAGGTGATTTAGAGCTAGAAGGGACATCATAGGTCTTACAGTTCAGTCTCCTCATTTTATAGATGAGGAAACTGAGGTCCAAAATGTTAAGTGACTTGCCCTAGCTCCACTACTAGTTACTTATCCAAAGCAAAATTCGAACCCAGGTACTTAACTATAGAGGCAATGCTATGTCTTCCACTGTATCATGAGGTAACATTTTTCAAGAGCTCTGCAAACCACAACGCCCTAAGGAAACACCAGCTACAATTATTATTCCAAATCTTGGAAAGAAACAAAATGAGAGAAATTGCAACTCAGTGGCAAGCTAGCTGATCCCATGTGGCTTTGTGGTGAGCTGGTGACCCCTAATGGCTGCCAAAGGAGGGAAGAAAACAGAGACCAGATGGCCTGGCCAGTTATTGCTAGTCAGTGACTGCAGGGAGTAGCCTCCTTCCCTGACATTGGAGCAAAGCAAATGGGCAGTTTTACCAGATATTATACACAGAGCTCAGGTCTGAGTCGTGTGTGTGTGTGTGTGTGTGTGTGTGTGTGTGTGTGTGTGTGTGTTGTTAGAAATCAGTTCTACCAGAGAAGGGCATTAACTATTCAGGGATCCTCTAATCCAGCCCTTTACCTCAAAATGGGGCACCCTGGAACAATAGAAGGAACATTGGAAGCATCTTACAATGGGCAGTAAGGATTAGACATTGTGGATTAATTAATTCACCCAGGGTCACACACCTAGAAAGTATCTCAAGTCATATTTGAACACAAGACCTTTCATCTCTAGTCCTGGTTCTCAATTCACTGAGCCACCTAGCTGCCCCTCTCCCTTTCTCCCCACTATCTTCTAATGCACCCTATTTTACTTTGGATGGCTTTAATATCTAGGAAGCTGTATGGATTTTAGTTTTTTTCCAACCTGATTAAATCTTTAAAATCCTAACAAACAGAAACGTCTACACCCCTACTTAAGGATTAAGTGTTGAGGAAGATGGCCTATGACCAACATGTGCTAGCAAATGACAAATAAGAAACAACTGACAGACCCCCTGGGCTGTCCTAAGTCAAGTTTAAGCTACCATTGGTACTTGTGAGACACAGGAAGTAATGTAAAAAACATTCTATATATTTGCATCACTTCCCCTTGCTGGGCGCTCTTTCACGGCAGAGATGTGGCTCATGGCAGCGGTCTTGGTGTCTTGGTGTGCCTGCAGCTCTTGTCTGGTTTGGGTGGTGAGCATCCTTGGTGCGGAGACTGGGAGAAGCTCAATAGCATAGGTCAGGTGAGGCGTCTTCCCTGAGCTCTCTCAGAGTTTATGCTGATTCCTTTTTTTCCTTTACCTTTCCTAAAACACTATCCTCTTAGGAGGCTCCTCATCTCAGAGTAGACCTCATGGCTGGAAGCCGAGCTAGTTTTAATCTTGGAGGAGGCCTTGTGGCTGAGGTCTCTGAACTTCCCTTGGTTTAGGCTAGTCCAGAAAAATCTTATACCCCTTTTCTCTTCTTCTTTTTAATTCTTTCCCTCTATATTAATTAAAACACCATAAAATTCCCAAACTGACTTGAGTATTTTTATTGGGATTTGAATCAATCCCTGGCAACCATCAGTATACTATATTAGTCAAAACCCCTAAATTTACCCCCTTACAGCTGTTTCCCTTTCCTTGAGTCACTATCTACCCTTGGTATCATCATGTATTTAAGTCTAGAAGAAGCCTTAGAGGGCAAAGAGACCAACATTCTTAGGTTACAATTAGTCAAGAGTCAATAGCATGGCATTCTGAGGAATAAGCCAGACCTAAACAAAAAAATGTGAAGTGCAAACACAAGACCCAAGAGCACCCTCAAAAGGTAAATAAGAAAGAAAAATTTAAGGGACTCATTAAGGTCAAAATGTTTGTATTTCTACATGGAAAGAGGATATCTGTAATTCTCAAAAATTAGTCTTAGTAGTAGAGAAGATAGAAGGAATATACTTAGAAAGAGGGTGGGGAAGTAAGCTGATTATGATGATATGATATATATGATGATGTACGAGGATATAATGTGTATGTATATGTGATGATATGAAATTATATGTCTGCATGATATGCTAAAAAATCAAGGAGTGAAAAAGGATGGCACTGAGAGAAAAGGGAAGGGAGAGATAGAACAGGGTAAATTATATAACATAAAGAGTCAGGAAAAATCATTGTAGAGAGTGGAGGATAAGGGTGATGATGGGCAATGCTTAAACTGTGCTCTCATTGTAACTGGCTCAGAGAGGTAAAAACAAATATACTCATTGGGGTATAGAATTATACCCTACAGAGAAGTATTAGGAGAATAAGACAAGAGTAGGGGGAGGTAATTGGAGGGAGGGGAAGTGTAGTGAAGTGATAAAAAGCAAAACACTGGTGAGGAAGAACAGGATGAAAGGGAATAGTGCAAGATCCAAAGGGGAAAATAATATGGATGGCAATACACAGTAATCATAACTCTGAATGTGAATGGGATGAACTCAACCATAAAACAGAAGCGGATAGTAGAGTGGATTAAAAACCAGGATCCTACTATACTTTGTTTACAAGAAACACATTTTAAGCAGGGAGAAACACACAGACTAAAGGTAAAAGGCAGTAACAGTCATGATACCAGACACACCTAAAGTAAAAATTGATCTAATTAAAAGAGATAAGAAAGGAAATTACATCTTGCTAAAAGGTAATATAAACAGTGAAGTAATATCAATACTAAACATTTATGCAGTGGGTATAGCATTTATAGTGGTAGTCTCTCGGTGATCGAGAATGACAATTGTCTTTGTGCATTATCATCTATTGATGTATTCTCATGTGACTTTGAAGTCCAAAGGCTGAGATGCACAGTTTGTGGCACATGGGGCATGGGATGCCAGTTGTTAGGGGAGGTGCGGTTGTGGCCTGGTGTCGGCGTTCACGCGCAGTGGCAAGATGTCGACGTCGCTCATCTTCAAAGGTGGTGGCGGCATGGTTAATGTGGGTTCGCCAGCTGCTTCTGTCAGAGGCAGCGAGTTCTAGTTGCTTTGGTGTCATGCCAGCCCACTTCAAGTTTGACTTTAGATGATCCTTGAATCTTTTCTTTGGTCGGCCTTGTTTCCTGAGTCCAGCTGACAATTCACCATAGAATACATAGAATTGGTATTCGCTGTGGGTCCTTGCAGATGACGTGTCCAGACCATCGTAGCTGGGTTTTGAGGACCATGACTTCAATGCTGGTGGAGTTGGCTCTGTCGAGGACTTCCTGACTGGTGATTCGGTCCTGCCATCGGATCCTCATGATTGACCGGAGAGAGAGTTGGTGGAATTGCTCCAGCTGTTTCAAGTGCTTCCGGTACAGTGTCCATGTCTCGCAACCGTATAGGAGTGAGTTGAGGACCACTGCGGGTATAGCATTTATGCAAATGTTATAGCATCCAGTTTTCTAAAAGAGAAACTAACAGAGCTTAAGGAGGAAATAGATAGGACTTCTGGGCTAAGATGGCCACAGAGTAGTAGGAAAGGGCTCTTTCTCCTTACCACCAACCAATGTGAAAAGTCTCAAAAGGACAAGGAGCAGAATCATATGAGTGAAGGGACTCTACTATAGGAAGCAGACTTGGAGGTAGGCAGGGTTTGGTCATTTCCATACTATAAGGGGATAGAATTGCTCCTACCAAGGAGAAGACTGATCACCCTCCCCCTACCACACCAGAGTCAAGGTGAGCATGGGGCAATCACTAGGTTCTCAGAAGGGGGCTGGCTGAGGGGACCACAGACTTGCCCCTTAGGGAAGCAAGACTTGGGACCCCAGGAGGCTGAGAAGGTCAGAGCTTGGGTGCAGAGACAGGGCAGAGAGGGGGGGCTGCCCACAGCAGATGCAGCAGAGACTGAAAAATAGCTTCAGGGCAAAATTTTGCTGAAGCTCAATACACAGAGAGCTGCCTACCCTCCTCACTCAGACTTCTGACTGGGAAGGGAAGAAAAAACTAACATAGCAATGGCCAACACTCAAGAACTATATAACTACCAAAAAAAAATAAGAAAAAATCTTTGACTGGATAATTTCTACTTAGAGAAGCAACAAACTACAGTGGAGACAACAGAGGACAACAAGCAAACACATCCAAACTTTCCAAAAAAAATGGAAATTGGTCACAAGCTCTCCAAAAAATCAGGCTGGAATTTGAGAACCAAGTTAAAAAGATAGGAGAAACTTGGCAAGAAAAGTGGGAAATAGTTCAAAAAGAAAATAACAGTTTAAAAGACAGAATCTCCCACTTGGACAAAGAAGCTCAGAAATCAAATGAAATGATGAGTAAATTGAAGACCAGAAATGACCTGCTGGAAGCCATGAAAAGTGGGATAGACTAAACCAAAAAGGAAAAATCAAAAGATTATAGCTGAAAACCAGTCTTTAAAGACTAGAACTGGGCAAGCAGAAGCTCATGATCTCAAGACAGCAACAATTAATGAAGCAAAGTCAAAAGAATGACAAAATAGAAGGAAACATGAAATATCTCGTTGAGAAAATGAATGATTTGGAAAACAGGTCAAGGAGAGACAACTTGTGAATTATAGGTCTACCTGAAAACCCAGAAATAAACAGAAACCTTGACATCATACTACAAGAAATTATCCAAGAAAACTTCCCTGATGCTCTTTAACAAGAGGACAAAATAGTCATTGAAAGAGCCCATAGATTGCTTTCTACTCTAAATCCTCAAAAGCAGAAAATAACTAACAAAAGCATATTAGTGGGGAACCCTACCTTCCCCTACTAGAACTAGATAAATTGAACCAAAAAATAAATAAGAAAGAAGGGAAGTGAATGAAATGTTAGAAAAAATAGTTAATAGATGTTTGGAGAAAACTGAACAGGGATAAAAAGGAATATACTTTCTTCTTGGCAGTACATGGTACCTATACAAAGATTGACCATGTACTAGGGCATAAAAACATTGCAAACAAATGCAGGAAAGCAGAAATAATAAATACAACTTTTCCAGATCATAATGTGATAAAATCATAATTAATAAGAGTTCATGGAGAGGTAAATTTAAGACTAATTGAAAACTAAATTTAATTCTTCAAAACTGGTGGGTCAAAAAACAAATCATAGAAACAATTAATGATTTCATTAAAGAGAATGGCAATGAGACAATATATCCAAATCTATGGGATATAGCCAAAGCAGTACTCAGGGGAAAATTTATATCTCTGCATGCCTATGCAACAAAATAGAGAGGGAGGAGATCAATGAATTGGACTTTCAACTTAAAAAATTAGAAAGAGAACAAATTTAAAATCCCCAGATAAAAACTAAATTGGAAATCCTAGAAATTAAAGGAGAAATTAATAAAATTAAAAGTAAAATAACTATTGAACTAATAAATAAGACCAGGTGCTGGTACTTTGAAAAAAACAAATAAAATAGATAAAGTACTGGTAATTCTAATTTTAAAAAAAGAAAGAAGAGAACCAAATTAACAGTATCAAAAATGAAAAAGGCAATCTCACCTTTAATGAAGAGGATATTAAGACAATTATTAAGAGCTACTTTGTCCAATTATATGGCAATAAATATGACAATCATTGAAATGGGCGAATATTTACAAACATATAAATTACTTATATTAATGAAAGAGGAAATAGAATACTTAAATAATCCCATCTCAGAAAAAGAAGTTGAACAAGCCATCAAGGAACTTCCTGAGAAAAAATCCCCAGGGCCAGATGAATTCACAAGCGAATTCTATCAAACATTTCAAGAACAACTAATTGCAATACTATACAAACTATTTGGCAAAATAAGCAAAGAAGGGGACTGACCAAATTCTTTTTATGATACAAATAAGATACTGTTTCCTAAGCTAGGAAGACCAAAAACAGAGAAAGAAAAATACAGACCAATCTCCTTAATGAACATAGATGCAAAAATCTTAAACAAAATACTAGCAAAGAGACTACAGTAAGTAATCACAAAGATTATTCACTATGACCAGGTGAGATTTATACCAGGAATGCAAGGCTGCCTTAACATTAGGAAAAGCATCCACATAATTGACCATATCAATAATCAAACTAACAGAAATTACATGATTATCTCAATAGAAGGAGAAAAAGCCTTTGACAAAATACAACACCTATTCCTATTAAAAACATTATAAAGTGTAGGAATAGAAGGGTCTCTCCTCAAAATAATGAACAGTATTTAAAACTATTAGTGCAACCTCCCGGCCTGCAAGAGGCTGCAATGGGGGGAAGAATTGAGAGGATAGAGATAGAGAAGAAGTTTTTACCCGCGAAGGGCGTGAACGGGCCGACTTTAGAGATGTGAGTAACCGAGTCAGTAGACGAATATTATTTGTATGAGCCACAGCTAAGCTCCGACCACTGGGTGTGAATATTCAGGCTGAAACCACCCAATGATCCTCTTTTAACACCGTACCGGTCAGAGGATAAAGCTAGTGCAGATGGAAAGGAGACTAGGAACTACAAGAGGTAGATAATGCTAGATAGCATTAGGAGAAAGAGAGGAAGTAAGGCAGGCCTGGACTAATGACCAGGCCTTAGTAAGGCAGGCCTGGTCTAAGGACCAGGCCTTAGTAAGAAAGATAGAGAAGAGGGACAGGGGAGAAGTTGCTACTTGCCAGACCCGGGAATCCTGAACCAGTGGGCGGAGCTTAGATGAGCTGGTTTATTTATAGTCATGCCAGCTCAATACATATTGAACAGTTATATGATACCTCAATACATATGGATGAGTTATCTGGGGTACCCCTATTGGATAATACAATCTATGACAAGGTGAAGGTGGGGTTTTACTCCTCAGGTGAGTGGGACACAGGAAAGCAAGGTTTCGCGCCTAAACTTCAGCCATGCTGGCAATAGAGTTCATTGCCATGCACATAATGACCATGTGCTCACTCACATTCCTTGCTTCCCCACAACGTCTAGGGCTGGGCTGCTACATCTCCCCCTTTTTGTTTGACACACAAATGAATAGAGTGATATCAAAATGTAACTCAACACACGCTAAATATAAACACACTGGTGCACAATCATAACAATTCACAGTGAGAAAATCAAACCCGATTATAAAACTCAAATATAAAAATCAAGTGTGAACCTTTTTTCTATCTATGTGCTTAACAAAATAATTATATAAAATATAAAATGTCAAAGAGAAAAATAATTTCCATAACACTGATCCTGGTTTCATGAGGTAGAAGTTCTCCGTCTGACAAGATAGGTGCTTCAGTTAACTACGTCACTCTTCACCAGTCAGAACCATGAGAAGTTGTCAGATCTCATCATGATTAGCACAACTGACCTCCTCTGGACCTGAAGGATAAATGCTTTCCTTCTCTTGAACTGATTCTGCATCTTTGGGATCTATTCGCTCTCACTGCCAGATGCCTGCCACCTAAGAAACTGGTTGGAAGGACGATGCCAGGACCTCCAGTGACTGAGGGCGTCAGTGCACTATGTCTCTGCATTCCCCAACCTCAAGCATCCATTTCACATGGAAAATGCATTACCGTGGCTTAGGCTGTCTGGTATTCATCATGATTCCCGTTGCATGCAATCAGACATCACTCTCCAGAATGGTCAACTGAAAATTAACAATTTCTGTCATGTTCTCATGCTTACTGACCGTAAGGTGACTGTAATTCTAGAAATCTTGGCACCTTCATAATTCTGGATCAGAGCATTAACAGTACCTTCTTTATACTTAAAGTTCTGGCCTTAATAGTGCAAAAGAAAAAATCAAGGTTGATCAATCAAGAGTGACTTTAAAAAGTGTCCTCTAAAATATAAATACTGATCTTAGAGCAAAATACTGATCTCTGTAAGATTTCTTAGAAATACTGATCTCTATAAGATTCCTCTCCCTTTTCTTTTTGATTGTGTGGCGGGAGAGATTCCTTTAAAGAAAAAACATCCTCTCTGAACAATTCAGGAGGGACAGACGTGTGACATAGCAAACATGCCTTCACTTTCTCAGTATATATCAAAGATTGGAATGTAAAGTATCATGATACTCTGGTCTTTCATAAAACGGTTGTGTTCAATTCAACATTTTCAGGCACCAATTGCCTAGTGTGATAAGACCGTGCCAATTCTGGCAGTATGCCTCGAATGTAGGCTCTGTTTTTACAGCTTCTGCTGCAAAGTATAATCAAACCAATAGCCAATAATATGAATAAAATGATAGTACCAATGCTGGTTAAATTAGCTCTACCAAACCAATTTTGGGGATCTAGGGAAGATAAAGTTGCTTCCCAATTTGCAGCTATATTTGCAGCTTCATTCTCATATACAATTTGGTCTAATTTGTTGATCTGCTGTTGCAACTTAATAATGTCCAAGGTGCTGTTATGACTTCCCCAAGCACCCTTGATGTGCTGAACGACCAGTTGCCATTCATATGACACATTATCATATGGCAACGGAGTAATACAATAACCCGTTTGATTGTAATGACAGGGATAAGTAATCCTTGTGTGTAAAGCTTCAACCTCTTTACCTAACCAAAACACAGCATCTTTTAAACTGTCCAGCTCATCTCTGTAAGCTAAGTCAATACTCTGCTGAGTGTGCCATAATTTGGAAGAGTTAGACACCACTTCCTGTATGAACTCATGGTTCTGGATAGAGGAAGTTAATGCCAATGTTGCCGTGGTTAGTGATGTGATCATGGCAATTACTGAGACTACGGCTCCTATAATCTCCAAGACCATTCTCTTGGACCTATGTATAACCATGTTAAATGCCTTTTGAACAATGTGCACAGTAGGCGTAGATGCCCACGTCTCTGTCAAGTTGACAGGTACCCACATTAAAGGTGGATGATACATGATAGCAACATATGAATCTTGGTGTTTAGGACTAAGACATTGATGTAGTCGGCATTTTGTGCAGTTGATCTCATATAGACCTTGGTCATTTTTAAAAATTCGTAGGTTGTTACCTACTAGCATTACATAAGGAGCAAAAACACATGCTGTGACATTGATGTGACTGTCATACTCAAGATCAAGTCCTGAGTTCTTCACCTTGACCTTAAACTTGTATATCGGCTGCGTGGCAGCCACTATCTTCCACTGCGTGTTCTGTATAGGACCTGCTTCAATAGCAAGTCTAGAACCAGCCATGTCCACTTCTAGTAAGTCCTCAATTTTCTGAAAATTCTGACATGGCATGTGCCATTTCTCATAGTCAGTGTATTTGTCTAACCGTGTCAGTTGTTCAGAGCGACCACAACGTAGCCTGGGTGCCCAATTGTAAATGTTAAAGTCTGTGGTTGCCGGCATCTTAACCTTTCTGGGAACTCGGACAGAACAATCTGTCCATGGCAATTCCTTTTGTACCGTACCTATCTGATTTGGACATAGGTACTTGTTAGCAGGGTGTTTAGGTTGGAACGTCTTACGTGCTAACTCATCTCCCATTCCTATCACACCCATGCCAACCCCTACATAACTGTTGTCAGTGGCATTTTTGACAATCCACGCTTGCTGTCTGCGTGGTACACAGAAAGAATTACCAATAAACGAATTTCTAAAAGACATACAAAATGGAGGATACACAGTAGATCCTGAATAATTGTACAGAGCCCCTTCAGACTCTAGAGGAACACGTTTGGCTAGAATAGGGTGTGGTAGCCAGTCCGTGTTGTTAACATATACCAGAGGGGGCTTGTCCATCCAAGTTAACATTCTCAAAATAGGAGGTTTGGGCACGATGGACCAGTAGACTTCAGCATGACAGATGTTCAGCAAAGTCAAAATAGTGAATGTCATCAGAGTAAATGTAATGTCAGTGTTCAGAGTGCGTGCATTCACCAGTGTTGCCTTCGATCCCGGTGCCCTGCGCTTGACCATCAGGTAGCTGACTGGAGACAGCAGCGATGCTCGTCTGCTTCTCGTCCTGGTCTCGGGCAGCCGGTGCGGTGCTAGACTGGTGAGCCTGCTGCTCTGCTCCCCTTGCATCTGGAAGCGGTCCCTTCCACGGTTTGAGATGCTTACTGGGAGTCCAGATCTCTCCATTATCTGTGGAAACACAAGCATATCCTCGACCCATCGTTATTAACCTGTTCGGACCTCTGTAATCCTTGTCTCCTGGCAATCTCCAGAAAACCCAGGGCTGCTGCACCGTGTCCATTGTATCATGACACTCAAAATGCGTCTGCATAGGTGTAGCATTCAGCCCTTCTGGGATGGAGAAATGATTGAGAGTTAAAAGTACTATCCTTAACAGTTTGTTAGGGATAATAGGTTTGGGTTTAGAGATATCACCTTCATAAATTGTCAGGTACTCTCCTTTTTGTTTTTGTATCTGGTTCTTGAGAGTCCTGTTAGCTCTCTCCACTATTGCTTGACCAGTGGAGTTACCTGGAATTCCAGTTTTGTGGTTTATATTCCACAGTTTGCAAAATTCTGCAAACCTTTTGCTGGTGTATGCAGTACCATTGTCAGTTTTTATCTGACTTGGAATGCCCAAATGCGCAAATGCTTCCAGCAAGTGTGCAATGACATGAGAAACTTTTTCTCCCGTTTGTGCCGTGGCCCATATGACCCTTGAGTATGTGTCAATTATCACATGCACATACTTCCACCTTCCAAAAGGAGCATATTGAGTCACATCCATCTGCCAAAGCTGGTTAGCTTTGAGTCCTCGTGGATTAGCTCCTGGGGGAAGAGGTGTAGAGGAGAACTGGGCACACGAGCTGCATTGCTGGATTATCTCCTGTGCCTGTCTTTTAGTAATGTCAAATTGGCATTTGAGAGATTTTGCATTTTGGTGCAATAAAGAATGTGATCTAACTGCATCTTGAAAAGCAGATGCCACTAAGGTATCCACCTTAGCGTTTCCCTCCGAGAGAGGACCAGGGAGGTTAGTATGTGAACGAATATGTGTTATAAAAAATTTGTTCTGCCTCTGCCATATCACCCTCTGGGTGGTACGGAACAAGAGATATAACTCCTCATCAGGTACAGGTTTAATCTTTGCTGTTTCCAGCGAATTAACCAAATTAACCACATATAATGAATCACAGATTATATTACAAGGTTGTACTACATCCCTTAGCACACTGCGAACTGCAGCTAATTCAGCTTTTTGTGGAGAGCCATAAGTAGTGTCTAATAACATTGTACTATCCTGGACTACAGCTCCTGCTCTCCCATGTTTTGATGCATCTGTAAAAACGTTCACAGCATCTACAAGGGGATGCATGGATGTCATTCTTGGAAAAATAATAGGAGTCAATTTTACAAACTGCAGTATCTTATTAGCAGGAATGTGATTATCTACCTGTCCTGTATAATCTGCAAAAGCAATTTGCCATGGCAAAGACTGTGCAAATAAATTCTGAACTTGCTCTCTTGTTATAGGCACATGAATTGTACTAGGATCTATGCCAGTTAATTGTCTTGCCCTTTTTCTGATCTGAGTTATCAGCAAAATGATAAGTTCTAGATAGCTAGTGAGGGATTTAGTTTGTTGATTGGCTAAGTGAATCCATTCTATGATGTGTTGATCCTGATGTAAAGCACCTGTGGGAGTATACCTGGTCTGTAGAACAGACGCTATTAAAGGTAATGATGGATCAATTCTATACAATCTGGCTTTTGATACCGCTTCTTCCACTACCTTTAACTCCTCCTCCGCTTTGGGAGACAGCGTTCTAGGGGATGTTAAAGCAGCATCTCCCTTTAAGGTGGCATACAGGTGTTCTAACTGTCCTGTAGAGATTTTTAGAAAAGGTCTGAGCCAATTAATATCACCTAATAACTTCTGGAAATCATTCAACGTATTCAGGGAATCTCTACGAATCTCAATTTTCTGTGGACGGATCTCTTGATCATACACTAGTGTTCCTAGGTACTTGTAAGGGGGCGTGGTTTGAATCTTTTCCTTAGAGATCACCAGATTCGCCGCCGTTAAAGCTTTGGTGGCGTCTGCGAGCAATATCTCCACTTCGCCACTAGATGGCGCTGCTAACAGAATATCATCTACATATTGAATTATGTGACATTTCCCGTGTTTCTGTCTAACCTGTTCCAGTGCATTAGCTACATATTTCTGACATAAACAGCTGCTTACACGCATGCCTTGTGGAAGGCACAGCCATTCGAATCTTTTGAAAGGAGTACCATAATTTATTGAGGGTACAGAAAATGCAAATCTGTGACAATCTTGTGGGGACAGGCGGATATTGAAAAAACAATCCTTCAAATCTATAACTATCAGCTTCCAGTTTATGGGAATCGGACCCGGGGAAGGTAATCCCGGTTGCCTTGTCCCCATGTCCATTAGCTGTTCATTGATCTTCCTAAGATCATGGACTAGCCTCCACTTCCCTGCCTTCTTTGGCACCAGAAAAATCGGGGTGTTCCAGGGACTGTTTGATTCTCGTATGTGACCTAATCTCAATTGTTCCTGTATTATGGCCTCTAAATGTACTAATTTCTCCTTAGATATAGGCCATTGGTTAATCCAAATGGGTTTGGAACTTAACCATGTGATAGGGTCGGCAAATAGTGGGGCGACGCTAGCCGCACCCACAAATTCCGTGTGCAGTCTGTCCGATGTAGTCAATGTTATGTTCATTGCGGACATCACCTCTCTGCCCCACAGAGATTGGGCAATATCTAGTACATAAGGTTTAAATGTACCTCTATGTCCTTCACTATCAGACCACGATAAAGAATTCGCTGATTGGAGAATGTGCTCAGGAGTGCCTATGCCTATTAACTTCTGGTGAGGTTCAATGACTTCCCACGACTCTGGCCAATCCGTAGCAGAGATCACCGAGATGTCTGCTCCAGAGTCCAGGATGCCTGATATAACCCTGTCTTCTACAAACAAAGACATTACCATCCTATCCTGAGTCACTTTTTGAGACCAAAACAATCCATGGGCTGTGGAGTCAAGGCTGCTTTTTTGAAGCTTGCTCTTTAGAGAGAAATCAGCCTCAGGGAATATGGTCAGATAGGCTAGATTATTGTCCTTTGAAATGCAAAATGCTGGCTTTGCAGCAGCCAGGATGTGGAGCCCATTGGTCTCCTTATCCTGAAACAATGTGGGAAAGATTTCTAAACCCTTTGCAATGAGGTCAGGGTCGCCTAGTATTAACCCTTTAGCACCTTGAGGTACTGGGAAACGAAAGCTAGCTGGAATCCAAGTAGGTTCTGAGTTCTCTTTCAATACTATGTTTTCGGTTGCTATAATAGGGAAACGAAAAGAATACCTCATGGTCCTGCCCTGATTTGCTCCTGGGCTCAAGGCTGGCCCGAAGTCTAGTTTAACTGGGTGTTGGATTCTGTGTTGGGAAGACTTCGCTTATTGCTAGCTCTGCACGTGGAAGCCCAGTGCCTGCCCTTTCTGCATTTGGGGCAGATACCTGGAGTCTTTCCTGGTCTTCTATTTGGACATGCTCTACGATAGTGACCTTTCCTGCCGCATGCATGGCAATGCCCTGTGAGCATTCCCTGCTGCTCACTCACTGTTAAAACAGTTCGTGTCTCACCCATGCCTATGTCTTGGCAAGCTCTTAAAAAATCTGTCAGGGTCCCTGTAGCTTTAATGGGAGCTAAAGCTCTCCTGGCCTGTTCATTAGCATTTAAAAAAGCAAGGTCCCGAATGAGAACCTTGGCTGCATCTTCGTGAGGGATATGTCTGCGGACTTCTGTACTGAGCCTATCCACAAAGTCAGCAAAAGATTCGTTCTGCTTTTGGATAATCTCTGTATACAAGCGCTCTGAATCCTTCCCGGGTAGGGCTCTCCATGCCCTAGTGGCCGCGCTGGCTATCTGGTTAAAAATCTGCTCTGTCGCTGTAATTTGCCTAGCAACAGGTTCAAATTCTCCTTGCCCTACCAATTGTTCAAAGGGCACGTTGATTCCTGCCTGCCTGTTCTCGGAGGCCTGCAGGGAACATAGATCATGGAATTTCAGCTTCCAGGTCAAATAGTCACCTCCGCTGAGGGCGGACTCGGCTGCCAGGTACCAGTCAGCCGGTGTGAGTGTCTGTTGAGCCAGGTTACTGAGGAGCGCTAGTGTGAATGGCGCGATTGCCCCGTTTTTTACTACGCTGCTTCTGAGCATTTTCAAGACCTTACAGTCTATGGGCTTATGCTGGGCAATGCGTCTGTTGGCATCCTCAGGGTCCTCTATATACCTGACTGGGAAAGCAGAAATGCCCTCCTTGTCTTTTTGAGCAGGCGAGATCGGCTCATTCCTGGGTGAATAAGGCTTAGAAACTTCAGGTGAGCAAGGTGGGGGTGGGGAGGCCACGAGGGAGACTCGTGAAGCCAACCCGTAGTCTGGTGGAGGAGTGGGAGGGGGAGGGGTCAGAGTGTCTAAGGAAGGATACAGCTTTGGAGTTGCAAATGACTCTTTTGTTTTACTCCTCTTCCAGCTATAGCCTGGGGCCTCTGGCGGATCCCTAGACCACTCTGAACACTCTCCTTCCCTTCCCCCATCAGTCTCCTCAGGAGCAGTGCCTTTGAAATCCTGCTTTTTTAATTCCTGAGTCTGTGGAAATTCCTTCTCCCCTGCAGTATAGGTACTAGTAGCTAAATCCTCTAGAATGGTTCTGATAATTGACCAGGTGTTAAATACCGTCTTCCTGACTCTGTTACCTTCCTTTTGATAGTCCTTTAAAGACTGTCCGATTAGGTCCCATTGCGCAACTTCTAGCGTCCCCTTGGCTGGGAAGGCTGGGAAAGCCTTTTGAATCACCTGTAGCAAGGCTTTGATCTGCGCTTTGGAGACCTTCCTACCTCCCTGTTCCACTAACGACATGAGGAGTCGCATATAGCCTGCGTGGGAGGAAATATTCAAACCCATCTCTGAGACCAACTCACCTTCCTTTTTCCAGACCTGAAGGGAATCGTCTTTTGGCTTCGTTCACGCGAGCCTGAAGAATTCCTTCACGTGTTGGGGCGCGCCCTCCCAAACCGCTGTGAGAAATAAAGGTAGAATGCCACGAGAGTGCCAGGAGTGGGCCTTAAGCACGTCTGGGCGCCAGAATGCAACCTCCCGGCCTGCAAGAGGCTGCAATGGGGGGAAGAATTGAGAGGATAGAGATAGAGAAGAAGTTTTTACCCGCGAAGGGCGTGAACGGGCCGACTTTAGAGATGTGAGTAACCGAGTCAGTAGACGAATATTATTTGTATGAGCCACAGCTAAGCTCCGACCACTGGGTGTGAATATTCAGGCTGAAACCACCCAATGATCCTCTTTTAACACCGTACCGGTCAGAGGATAAAGCTAGTGCAGATGGAAAGGAGACTAGGAACTACAAGAGGTAGATAATGCTAGATAGCATTAGGAGAAAGAGAGGAAGTAAGGCAGGCCTGGACTAATGACCAGGCCTTAGTAAGGCAGGCCTGGTCTAAGGACCAGGCCTTAGTAAGAAAGATAGAGAAGAGGGACAGGGGAGAAGTTGCTACTTGCCAGACCCGGGAATCCTGAACCAGTGGGCGGAGCTTAGATGAGCTGGTTTATTTATAGTCATGCCAGCTCAATACATATTGAACAGTTATATGATACCTCAATACATATGGATGAGTTATCTGGGGTACCCCTATTGGATAATACAATCTATGACAAGGTGAAGGTGGGGTTTTACTCCTCAGGTGAGTGGGACACAGGAAAGCAAGGTTTCGCGCCTAAACTTCAGCCATGCTGGCAATAGAGTTCATTGCCATGCACATAATGACCATGTGCTCACTCACATTCCTTGCTTCCCCACAACGTCTAGGGCTGGGCTGCTACAATTAGCAAGTATCATCTGCAATGGGAATAAATTAGAAACCTTCCCAATAAGATAAAGATTAAAGCAAGGATGCCCATTATTGCCTCTATTGTTTAATACTGTATTAGAAATGCTAGTGGTAGCAATTAGAGAAGAAAAAGAAATTGGAGGGATTAAAGTAGTCAATGAGGAAACTAAACTATCACTCTTTGTAGATGATATGATGGTATATTTAGAGAATCCTAGAAAATCAACTAAGAAGCTAGTAGAAATAATTAATAATTTTAGCAAAGTTGTAGGATACAAAATAAACCCACATGAATCATAAACTTTTCTATATATTTCCAACAAAAATCAGCAGCAAAAGTTAGAAAGAGAAATTGTATTTAAAACTACTCTAGACAATATAAAATATTTAGGAATCTATCTGTCATGACAAACTCAGGAATTATATGAACACAACTATAAAGCGCTTTTCACACAAATAAAACTAGATCTAAACAATTGGAAAAAAACATTAATTGCTCATGAGTAAGATGAGCCAATATAATAAAAATTACAATCCTACCTAAGCTAATTTACTTATTTAGTTCCATACCTATTAAACTCCCCCAAAACTTTTTTATAGAATTAGGAAAAAAATATAACAAAAGTTCATCTGGAAGAACAAAAGACCAAGAATATCAATGGACCTAAAAAGGGGGGGGAGGGGAGGATGGGAGTTTAGCAGTTCCAGATCTTAAACTATACTACAAAGTAATAATAATCAAAACAATATGGTACTGGCAAAGAGACAGAAGGGTGGATCAATGGAATAGACCAGGGATAAATGACCCTCAACCTCAGCAAGCTAGTGTTTGATAAACCCAAAGATCCCAGCCTTTGGAACAAGAACTCATTATTTGACAAAAACTGCTGATAAAAATAGAAAACAGTAGGAGAAAAAGTATACCCTATACCAAGATAAATTTAAAATGGGTAAATGACTTAAATATAAAGAGGGAAATTATAAGTATATTAGGTGAACATAGAATAGTTCGCCTATCAGATCTTTGGGAAAGCAAAAGATAGAGAATACAACAAAATGTAAAATGAATAATTTTGTTCATATTAAATTTAAAAGTTATTGTACAAACAAAACCAATGCAACTAAAATTAGAAGAAAGCAACAAACTGGAAAAAAATATAACAAAATTCTCTGACAAAGGTCTAATTTCCCAAATATGTAAAGAACTAAGTCAAATGTACAAGAAATCAAGCCATTCCCCAGTTGACAAATGGTCAAAGAATATGAGTAGGCAGTTTTCAGATGAAGAAATCAAAACTATCAATAATTACATGAAAAAGTGTTCTAAACCCCTGATTAAAGAAATGCAAATCAAAACAACTCTGAGGTCCAACCTCACACCTATCAGATTGGCCAACATGACAGTAAATGAAAATGATAAATGTTGGAGGGGTTTGACAAAATTGGAATACTACTATACTGCTGGTGGAGTTGTGAATTGATCCAACCATTCTGGAAGGTAATTTGGAATTATACCCAAATTGTTTTAAAAGAATGCATACCCTTTGATCCAGTAAATACCACTACTAGGTTTGTACCCCAAAGAGATAATAAAGAAGGGTTGTACAAAAATATCTATAGTCACACTCTAAATGGTGGCAAAAAAAAATTGGAAAATGAGGGGATGCCCTTTAATTGGGGAATGGCTGAACAAATTGTGGTATATGATGGTAATGGAATACTATTGTGCTTGTAAGGAGTGATGAACTGAAGAATTTCTAGATGAACTGGAAGAACCTCCATAAACTGATGCAGAATGAAATGAGCAGAACCAAGAGAGCATTGTATACAGAAAGTGAAACATTATGGAATGATTGAATGTAATGGACTTTGCTACCAGTAGCAATGCTGTGATCCAGGACAATTCTGAAGGATTTATGAGAAAGAATGCTATCCACAGCCAGAGAAAGAATTGTGGGAGTAGAAATGCAGAAGAAAAACAAATGACTTATCACTTATTTATACAGGTATATGATTTGGGTTGGGGTTTTGGTTTTAAAAGATCACTCTATTGCAAAAAAGAATAATATGGAAATAAATTTCAAGTGATAACATTTGCATAATCCAGTGGAATTACTTGTTGGCTCTGGGAGGGCAGAGGGAAGAGAGGAGGTAAAGAAAATAAATCATGTGAACATGGGAAATATTTAAAATAAACAAATAAATAAATGAAACATTTAAAAAAGAGTCAGTTGCATGGATTAAGCACTGTCAGCCCCACAAAAAAACTGAGTTTACCCAAGATCACGTAAATGGAGGAACTAGAACTAGAATTCAGTTCCTTGACTACAAGATCAGAATTCTTAACACTAAACCATATGGTGTCTCAAAGCAACTGAAGCTCGGACCACTTACTGTCTGGGGGATCCTAGGAATATCACTTCTTGTCTTTTGATTGATAAAGTGAGGGGGTTGGAATTGAAGGTCCCCGAAATTCCTTCTGGTTCTCAATCTAGAATCCCATGAAATTGGCCTCAGACAACTACTACTTGTGGGACTCTAGTCAAATCCTTTAATATCTCTGAAAGGTTAAAATATTTATATAAATGCATATATGTGTGTATCTATGCATATGTACATACATATATGTATATATAAAAATGACAACTAGCTGAGAGCTAGTAGATAGAGGCTTGGATTTAAGCAGACTTATCTTCATGAGCTTAAATCTAGCTTCAGATACTTGCTAGCTACATAACTGTAGACAAGTCACTTAACCCCATTGGCCTCAGTTTAGTCATCTAGAATGATGAGTAAAATGAGCTGGAGAAGGAAATGGCAAAGCACTCTAGTATCTTTGCTAAGAAAACCCAAGTTGGGGTCACAAAGTAGACATGAATGAAAAATGATTCAACAGCAAAGATATATAGGTGTGTGTTTGTGTGTGTGTGTTGAGAGAGAGAGAGAGAGAGAGAGAGAGAGAGAGAGAGAAGATTTAGTAGAGAGGTGAGAAAATCAAGGATCAGAAAAGCTGAAGTTACTCAGGCCCTAAGCATATTGGAGTAGAATTCAAACCCAGAATCACACTACTTTTATCATAAGAAGCTGTTGTGTTGTCTGAAGGAACCAAATGCTCTTAACTTTTCCCATTAAAAAAATGAGAAATGGAGCCAGGAGCAGATCCAGTATATGACAGGACATTGTTTGATGGAGGGTTTTACAAATGAAATGGCTCTGAAGAAGCAAGAGTACCAACAGAATTGGCCTCGTTCTCATCTGTAAAATGAGGATGTTGGATTCAATGGCTTCTAAAGACCCTTCCAATTCTAAACCTACAATCCAACAAATATGGGCTTAGATTCTTTCTAGCCATGTGATTGGATGAATCAATGAACATCTCTGACCTCAGTTTCCTCATATGTAAAATGGGGTTAATGATACTTGTCATAGTCTCCCATATTATGGTTATGAGAGTCAAATAAGATTATGTTTCTGACTACTGATCCTTTATCTCAGCTAGTTTAAGAGCCAAAACAAATTAGTCTCATAAGGGGGTTTTTTGTTGCCCTTCAACCAGGAAGAGCAAACTGAGCTATGTGCTTTCTTATGGATTCCTCCAAATACAATCTCAGAGACAGTTTTCCACCTATTCTTTTTTTTTTAAACCCTTACCTTCCGTCTTGGAGTCAATACTGTGTATTGGCTCCAAGGCAGAAGAGTGGTAAGGGCTAGGCAATGGGGGTCAAGTGACTTGCCCAGGGTCACACAGCTAGGAAGTGGCTGAGGCCAGATTTGAACCTAGGACCTCCAGTCTCTAGGGCTGACTCTTAATCCACTGAGCTACCCAGCTGCCCCCTCCACCTATTCTTAAGATTTCAAATAATGCCCTGCCCTCTTGTATTCCCAGCCAACAGGTTCCTGAGCTTACTCCACTCACATCAATAGACAGATCATTTTCCTTTGAGGGTTTCCACATCAAAGCCAATTCAATCCCAGGGTTTTGTTGGGGGTCAGTTCCATTTGCACCCCTGCTTTTTGAGAGCTGTTTTAATGGCAAAACTCTCCATGTGATGCATTAAACAATGCCCTGCCACACACTGGATCTGCTCCCTGCCCCTTAGATGAGTTCTTTCCATTTCTTATTTTCTTATGGGGAAAGCCAAGGGCATTTGGTTCCTTCAAAGACTTACTACAATAACAGTTTCTTATTGTTTAGTTATATATTCATTTATTTACTGAGGCAAACAGAGTTAAGTGACTTGCATTGAGTCACACAGCTAGTTAGTTAAGCTGGATTTGAACTCGGAAAGATGAATCTTCTTGACTCCTAAGCCTGACACTCTATCTACTGAGCAATTTAACTGCCCAGTTGCAGCTTCTTAAGAGAAAAGTAGTATGGTTCAGTGGAAAGAGCACTAGACTCTGGGTTTGAATTTTACGCCATACTCTTAGTGACTATGTAACTTCCATTTGTATGGCCTTCAGTTTCCTCACCTGTCAAATGGGGATAATAATAAAATGCGTTTTACTACTGAACCTTTCATCTTCTCTCTATTTTATATGTGCCCAATTCTTTATTTGTTAACTCCTCGATAAGAATGCAAGTTTTCTGAGGACGGGAATTATATTTTGTCCCTTCTATGTCTTCTCAGTGTTTAGCATAGTGAGCCCTTGATAAATATTTGTTGACTGACTGTGTAGCAGGATTTAGATCTGATAGGACCCTTAGAAGTCATCTAATCCAATTCACTCATTTTATCAAGGACTAGAGAGATAAAGAGATTTGGCCAATGTCACCAAGATGGTCATTTGGGACTAGAGTGATACACTGGGGATTTGAACGCTGGACTTTAGGTTCCAAATGTAGCTCAATGCTGGGTTGTTGTAAGGAGCAGCCTGGTAATAGTAGAAAGAGTATTGGATCTGGCCTTGGGAGTTCTGTGTTTGAATCCTGCCTTTGTCACTTAATGAATTGACCATGGACGTGTAAATGAAACTTTCTGAGCCTCAATTTCCTTATCTGTATAATGAAGGTGGGGGTGGTTGTCCTTTGTACTCAAAGAGGTCCAAAATGAGGTTATATCGCATTCAATGTACTATATGTCTGACTGTGACTGATCAGACGAAAATGAGTTCCAAATGGTCTATCAAAAATTGGGCACAAATAACCTGTATGAAATTGGGATGGAAATGTCTCTAAGTACTCTATGAATATGAGTTTTATTTAATAGATGAAATGCTTAAATGCTATATGGCAACAACAACAGCAGTGACAATGATGATGACAAAGATAGTGACGATGACAACAATAACAATGATGATAACAATGATGATGTTGCCAACCATAAGGAAGACAATGATGATGGTCATGATGATAATGACAATGATGACGATGATGATAATGATGATAAACAGGCATTGATTAATACCCATCTTGGTATAGTGGAAAGAAAGCCAGGGAGAGCTGAGCTCAAGTTCTTCTGACATAGACTGTCTTTCAACCCTGGACAAACATTTAACCTCTTTGTGCTCTTTAAGTTGCAAGAGAACCACCTTGCTAGGTAGTTCTTGCTGGTAAAGTGTGTTTCCTCACCAGGGAGTTCCCTGCAGCAATAAAGTCACATTTTCAGTTTCTGTCCTTCCATGTGGTGGGCGTTCACGATACAAAGATAAAAACACAATGGTTTTTCCCCTCAGAGAGTTTCCATTCTATTGGAAGAGACAAGTAAACAGATAAGTATATTTAAGGTAATTTATGGGGAGAGTACTAGGAGGATTGGGGAAGGTTTTTTGGCATTAATTGAGCTGAGCTTTGAAGGAAGCTAGAGGTTCTACAAGGCAGAGGGGAGGATAATGAGTATCCTAGGCATGGTAGATGGTCTGTGCAAAGGGATGGAAATGGGAGATGACATGGCATGTTTTGGGAACAGCAAGAAAGCCAGGTTGGTTAGAAGAAAGTGCCTAAAGGGGAATAATATTAAACAAAAGATAGCTAGTGGTGCCATGATGCACATAGTGCAGGGCCTGGGGTCAGGAAATCTCATCTTCCCAAGATCAGATCTGGCCTCAGACACTTACTAGCCATGTGACCCTGGGGCAAGTCACTTAACCCTGTTTGCCTCAGTTAATCATCTATAAAGTGAGCTGGAGAAAGAAATGGCAAACCACTCCAATATCTTTGCTAAGAAAACACCAAGTAGGGTCACAAAGAGTCAGACATGACTGAACAACACGAAAAATATTAAATAAGCCTGGGAAGGTGGCTTGGAGCCAGATTGTTTAAGGTTTTAAACACCCAAGTAGAGGAACTTATATTTGATCCTAGAAGTAATAGGGAGTCACTAGAGTTTAATGAGCAGAGGAATAACATGGTCAGCACTATGCTTAAACATTTCATTTGGTATTTGCATGGAATGTTAATTGGAGAGGAGAGCCCAGAAGCAAAGAAGTTCAACTAAGAGGCTATTGGATAGTTCAAGCAAGAATTGATGAGGACCTGAATTAGAGTGATTGTAATGTGAGTGGAAAGAAAAAGGCAGATTCGAAACCTAGTGTGGCAGGTAAGGTACTAATTCTTGACAGTTGATTGACCATGTAGAATGGTGGAGAGTACAAAGTAAAGGGGGACTTCCAGCTTGTGTACAAGAGTAATTAGAAGAATTAGGGTGCTCTTGCCCAGTTGAATCAGCTTTTAGAAAGAACGTGCTGTAGGAAGAGTAGATGATACAAAACATGGGAGATACTGTGGTATACTGGGAGGAGCCTTGGGTGCAAATGTTGGCTCTGGCATTTTGTGGCCATGGGTGTGGGAGGGAATAATTTGTTTCTCCACTCAGATCTTCAGTGAAAAAAGGATGATACAGTGATTCCCTCACCTATCGCGAGAGTTATGTTCTAGAGATCCCCATGACAGGTGAAAATCCACGAAATAGTGTCATTATATTTATTTTATTATTTATATATACTTTAAGACTTTATAAGCCCTTCCTATTCTCCTATAAACATTTCCCACACTCTTATGAACACTTCATATGCTCTGAACCAACAGACTGATGCTACAGTTATACTGAGCCAATCAGTGCCCAGGATACAGAACACAGCACTGTAGCAGCCAATAGTGTGCCATGTACAATCTCACATCAGCAAACTTGTCCAAGTGGTAGTGGCATACTGCATTTTCGTCATGTACAGTATGGTATTCGTCCACAAAATCCTGTGATATGGTGAAAACTCTGCAATACAGAATTAGATATATTTTTTTAAAATGATACAGTGAAGCCACAATATAGTGAGGGATAACTGTAATCCCTCCTGGTCTACTGTAGTCCCTTTCTAACTTTCCAGCCTTCTTTAGCTTGATTCCCCTCAATGCATTCCTTGAGCCTTCTCCATTGGTCTACATGCTGTTCCTTGCACGTACAATCTTCTATATCTTTGCACTGGTTGTGCCCCCAAATGAAGTCCTCTGCTTTATCTCTATCTCTTGGCTTTTCTGGTTTCCTTTAATACTTGATTCAAGTTCTACCTCCTGAGGGAGTATTTTTGCAAGCCCCTCAGCTGCTAGAACCTTCCCCATTCAAATTACTTTCCAACTCCTCTGACTTATTGTACCTTATTGTTTACATGATATCTCTCCCATTAGGATGTCCACACTCTGAGGGAAGGGACTGCTTTCCCCCCTTATGTTGAATTCATGCAGAACACAATTTCTGAGAGATAAAAGAGTTTTATAAAAGTTTGTTGAATGATTGAATGTGCTCAGTGAGAACCAATATAGTTTGCATAACGAACAAATCAAAACACTAGATTTGGATTCAGTGTAGTGAAATAAACACTGAATATGGAGTCAAAGGAGCTGAGTTCAAATCTCAGTTCTGCTATTTACCACCTGTGTGATTTGGAGTTCATTATTTCACCTCTCTAGCGTCAATATCTTCATCTATAAAGTAAGACCATTGGACTAAAGGCTTCCAAATTCATTTCCAGCTCAAAATCTTATGAAAATTTAAGAAAAATATATGGATTTTTGGTCACCTCATTTATGAAAGAAAGGTAAGTGAGGAACCATGTTGGCATTGGCTCAAAGCTCCCTGCAGGTCCATCCCATCTTTGATGACTGAGCTCCACATTTCATTCCTCACAGAGGGCACCTTTGGCAGGCACTCACAAAAACTGGTCCTGCAGGTTCTTCTGAATTTGGTTTGTTCAACCTATAAATAAGCCCTTTCCTCTGTTCTTGTCAAAGAGCCTATCCTAGTCCATAATTCATAAGCCACCATTCTTGTGGTCAGTCTAGACTTTGGAAGGTATCTTGCCCCTGGGACAAAATTTTAGGAACTTTCCATTTGTATCTCAAACAAGGTCTTGAGCATCTCATTTCAGGAGCGGGCTGGTCCATTAGGGTCTTTGAATTTTCCCAATATTGTTTCCAGTTCATTTTAATTTGCCCCATGTTTATTAAGCTCTAAGCTGGGAATTTTGTTGTTGTTCAGTCATTTCAGTCGTGTCTGATTCTTTATGACCCCATTTGGGGTGTTCTTGGCAAGGATACTGGATTGGCTTGCTATTTCCTTCTATAGTGCATTTTACACATAAGGAAACTGAGGCAAATGGAGTTAAATGACTTAAAATGGGGTCATGAAGTCTGACACGATTGAAGCCTCACATCTTACACAAATATTTATGAAAAAAAAAATACACAAATAGGTGAATACAAAATAATTCAAATTAATGTCAAGAATTCAAGATTGTTGGGCAGCACTAACATCTGGTGAGAAAAGGAGAGGCCTCCTGTAAGAGGTTGCCTCTGAGTCGTGCTTGAAGGAAGGTGGAGATTCTCTGAATTGAAGGCGAGGAGGAAATGTGTGCCAGATTTGGGGGACCACCCTGAGGAGATGAACGCCTGGTCTATGAAAGAGCCCTGGAAAGGAGGTGGGAGCCAGCACGTAGAGGGCTGGAAATGCTGTTGGCAGTGCCCTGTGGGTGGCAGCAGCAGCTCTCTCAATAAGATTAACACCATGTGGGAAGCATTCCTAAGGACAACAGCCCGTGACTCAGTCTCCATCTCCACAGAGGCAGTGATTCACTCTCCTCCCTGCAGCCCGAGGCATTGGCTCACAGCCGGAGCTTCTGGTGCAAATTCTCCCGGGTTGTTGGGCACAGGAAGCGGCAAGCCCAGAACCCTGGAGACCGGAGTGCTGCCTGGCACGTTCTGAGTTTCCGTGGCTCTCAATGGGATGAGCAACGCCGTGGTTGCGGGAGCCTCAGAGTGCTCTCAGTTGGAGGCGGCAAACCATGCACTGGATCACCACTGAGCGAATCCTTCCTCCCTGTTGTGCAGCATGGATGGAAAGAGGGAAGCATGGGGGGGGGGGGGGGGGGGAGGGAGGATGTTCTTAAGGGAAGAGCACCGGTATTGGAGATGGGTTCAAATCCTGACCAGCACAACACTTCGGACCTAGGTTTTTGGACAATTACGATGAACTTCACTGTGGGCAAGTGCTCTCTGTAGGTCAGGGGGGAGCCATTCCTGTCCACAATTTGGTAGCTTCTTATTTTAACTAACAACTCTTTCTAATTAGGTACTGTGAGAGGCAGTATAGTGTCTAGAGAACTTCCCTCCAAGCCAGGCTGTCCTGGGTTCAAGTCTCAGGTCTGCTAACCCCTGCTCAGGGCTACCCCAAGTCGCTGAATCTTTGCCTGTCTGCACTGATAGAGTTTCCTCCGTGGGGAGCTCCCCAGTGCGGATGAAATCCAAGACCCTTCTCCCTCTCTGCTGTTTCTACACTGCTAGAAGACCTCAAAGACTGTCCCCCTCCTCTCCGTTGGGTGGGCTTTAAAGGTGGTGCCCTGAGGCCAATGACCCCAGTCACCCGGCACCAGTTCTGGGTCTGAGCCGAGCCTTGATGCTCATAAGCCACGTGACCTCATTTTTTTTGCCTGAACCTCAGTTTCCTTATCTGTAAAACGAGCTTGTCGATGTCCAGCTCCCTGTGTTGTGTGCTTTGTGTGGAAGCCAGAAGTTCTAAGAGGCAGAGGTGAGGAAGGAGTGCGGGGCAGACAGGGGGGGCGCCTCTGAGGTCATGGCAGCGAGGCAGCACCATGGAAAGGGTACTGGGCTTGGAGGAAGGCTTGAGTTTGAATCCTGCTTCAGACATTCATTAGCTGAAGAACTGGGTAAATCATCTCGCCTATCTCAGTCTGAAAATGGGGATAATAATAGCACCTACCTCCGAAGGCTGGAATGAATGAAATAACAAGCCTTCAGGTGTTAGGTAAACGCACGTTTTTATCAGTTATTATTATACCCATAATCCCGCTCGTAGCTCTGAACCTATACTCGAGATACTACTTCCCTTTCTCCTGCAGAAGTGATTGGCTCCGGGGTGGCTAGTTGGCACCGTGGATAGAGGGCTAGGCAGGAGTCCAGAGCATCTGGGCTTAAAAATGGCCCGGGGCAGTTCCTAGCTGTGTGACCCTGGGCAAGTCATTTAATCCCATTTGCCCAGCCCTTGCCTTTCTGTCTTCAAGTTGTTGTTAAGACAGAAAAGTAAGAGTGTTTTAAAAGCAACGGGCAGCATCAGATCCCCTTAGAGATGAAATAATGAATAAAATGTTATAAAAAGAATTAAGTGAAACAAAGCGCAGTATCCTTTGGCCGTGCCCTCAAAGCTTCCCCTGTAAGACACAAGGAAAGACCCCGTCCTGCATGATGGGAACTGAAGCACATGCCCGTCCACCCAGCAGAGTTCAAACAAACCTGTTACTGGCAGGGACAATTGTCCTTATTGTTATATGTGTCCCTCTTAAAGAAGGCAACGTGCCAGCCCCCAGAGCCACACAATGATCTGGCCCCCACTCAAAAATAAAAGCCCGGCATTCAATGGCCAGCAAGGTCCCCAGCTACTGCCGGGTCCCTGACCACCCCTTCCTGGAAAAAGTGATTGAGGAGGTGCTAATCAGCCCATTTCGGCAGCACCTGGCCTCAAGCAGCAGCCTGGGAAATGGGCCCGGAAATGGCATTGACCCCGCTCACCCAGGGCCTCCTCAGGGCCGCAGACAGAGGCCCGGATCCTTGCTCACACTCATGCTCACTTCCTGTGACAGTGTGGCTAAGAGGATGCCGCGGAGGCTTCTTGCTCCCCGGGGACCCCGCTGGGAAGCCAGGTGTCACTGGAAAGCGACCTTCCCCTGTGGCCTCGCCGCTCTGGGCCCCGCTCTGTTTGGAACTCCTGGAGTGGGTGGGGTGTGGGAAACGGAGGACCGTGGACGAAAGGGAGAGCGGCCAAGTTCTGAAATGCCAGGCTCCTGCAGATGATTTACTGGAGCAGATGGAGTCCCCCCCCAAAGCCAGGGGCTCCCCATAGCACGAGTTTCTAGGGACAGCAGGTCCTTGGGGGAGACCTAGGAAGCGATGGGTGCAAACTGGCAAGAGACAGATTTAGGCCAGATGTAATGACTTTCTAATTTTATTTTTAATAGATTTATGATATAATTAATGGAAAGAGTTCTGGGTAAGGAACTCCGTCTACCAAATATGTTTTCACTGCCCTACATTCTATGGTCTTGGGGTTTCGGAGAGGTTCAGTAATTTGTGGGTGTCATGGGCAGAATCTGAGTCCAGGGCTTCTTGCCTCTAATGCCCACTATTTAGCCACTAAACCCCACAGCCTCTTCAGATTTTTTTAAACCCCTACCTTTTGTCCTAGAATCAACTCTAACTCAGAAAATGGCAAGGGCTAGGCAAATGGAGTTAAGTGACTTGCCCAGGGTCACATAGCAAGGAAGTATATGAGGTCAAACTTGAACCCGGGACCTCCATCTCCAAGTCTGGCTCTCTGTCTACTAGTTCTCTTTTCATAAGCTATCTATTATCTTTCCTTTTTTTAAAACACTTACTCTGTATCTCAGAATTATTATTATTATTATTTTTTTTTTTTTTATAAAAACCCTTACCTTCCGTCTTGGAGTCAATACTGTGTATTGGCTCCAAGGCAGAAGAGTGGTAAGGGCTAGGCAATGGGGGTCAAGGGACTTGCCCAGGGTCACACAGCTGGGAAGTGTCTGAGGTCAGATTTGAACCTAGGACCTCCCATCTCTAGGCCTGGCTCTCAATCCACTGAGCCACCCAGCTGCCCCCAGAATTATTTTTTTTTTAAACCCTCACCTTCCATCTTAGAATCAATGCTGTGTATTGGTTCCAAGGCAGAAGAGTGATAAGGACTAGGCAATGGGGGTCAAGAGACTTACCCAGGGTCACACAGCTAGGAAGTCTCTGAGGCCACATTTGAGCCCAGGATCTTTCATCTCTAGGCCCGAAGACTCTACCTAGCTGAGTGCCACCTAACTGTCCCTCCCTCTCAAGATTTTGACATCATTAGAGAGAGGAGGCTGCCTGAGGCACACTGAGAAGAGAAGGACTCAGCGCGTTGCAGTTGGTGTGTGTCAGAGGCAGGCCTTGCCTACCGGCCTTCCTGACTCCGAGGCCAGCCCTTCATTTGTTTCATGTTCATGCCTGTTTCTAAAACTGTAAGTCATGAAGCAGGAGGTGACCTGCATTCACAGAGGAAATTTTCGCCCTGAGAATTCACTGTCAATGAAATCACAGCTCTAGTTGTTTAGCTTTTGTTTTTTTTTTTAAGTTTAAAATAGTGGGAAATATATTGAAGTCCAGAGATCGCCAGGGCTGAATCATGTTTGTGACCTCCAGCCAGGCCCCATCAGCTGGGACACGGAGTCCTGAAAGTCCAGCTGAGCAAGGAACTCGCTCGCCTTTGCTGGACCACATCTAGCAGCGGATCCTGAGGAGGGAGCAAAGGAGTCCTCTGGGCCACCACATACCTTTCAGGTCCACTTGTCCACTACCTAAAAGCCTCCCTCCCTTTGGGATCCAAGTTTGGATTCAGCACACAGAATGTGCTTCCAGTGTGTGGAGACCGCAGATATTTCCTATAGCCTCCCTCCTTTTGGTACCTTTTCAGGAAACGTCATCTTGTCTATGAACAGGCTCGTCGATGACAGGGGACCATACCGGATGGGGGCTCATGAGGAGAGCCCCAGGGATTATCCCAAGAGTTGTGGGAGAGGACCGGCTAGCCACCTTGGGGTGGGGAAGGGGGATCCAGCGTGCATTGGGGGAGTGAACTCAGGGCTTTATGGAGACACAAAGAAAACGCAGAGTAATCTGGTGAGAAGAATACTAAGCACAGGAGTTAGGGGGGCTCCTCGTGTACAGAGGACATGTTACTGGAGCACAGGAGGGACTTTCTAGATTCATGCAAAATACAGGTAGTTCTGTCAGTAATAAAAAGATTATATTGACGGAGGGATGGGGAGGAGAAAAGACCTTTCAGGAGGCTGTCACAGTAGTGCATGTGGTCATTAATGCGGACCTTGAAAAGGGTGGCAGCCATGAGAATAGAGTAGCAGAGATGTGAAAGGTTTTTGCAGAGTCCTTATATCCTTACCTATTCTTGGAGACACATAAAATATGGCTAATCCGTTTCCACATGAGAGTCCTGCAGATATTTGAAGATGACTATTACGTCCCCCTAACTTTGCTCTTCTCCAGGTTAGATTTTCCTAAATTAAATTGTCCCTCTTGTAGGGCCCAAAAGCTTCACCACCCGACTCTCTTTCTTTTGGAAATGAATGAATGAATGCACGAAAAAGCACGGTGAAGTGTTTACTGTGTGCAAAATACTACAATAAGCACCGGGGAGAGATGTAGGAAAGCAAGTTAGTCCTCGCTCTTAGGGAGCTCACACCTAATGGGGGAGACCACACACACTGGAGGGTTCAGCTAAGCTTACATCTCAAGACCCAAAAGTCTCAGGGTGCTTCCGAGCTTTATTAGCTTAAAAGAAATGTAAATGCTACTCACTTGCAAAAACATTTGAAAGGTTAATTATTTACAATTTTTAAATATTGATACTATGTTAGATTCCATCACAACCACCATCTTTTGCTATATGTTGCTCTGTTGTCGTACAGTCATTTTTCAGCTGTGTCCAGCTTTTACTGGAGTGGTTTGCCATTTCCTTCTCCACCTCATTTTACAGATGAGGAAACTGAGGCAAATAGGGTGAAGTGTCTTGTCCAGGGTCACATGGCTAGGTCACATTTGAACTCAGGTCTTCCCAACACTCTATCACTGTACCTTATCATTAGTCAACTTTTGAATTTTGCAAAAACTCTTCAGCTACTGTTCAGTGACTGAAAAGATTGCTTTTGTAATCCCAGCTTCAAGAGGGCCCAAAGAACAGGGTTTTGATGCATACATGCAGTTTTGTCATGACCCTACAAGAATAAATCTAATTGAAAATCAAGTGGCTGAAATGCCAAGCAAGAAGACGTCCTATATCCATTCACTGGTTTGAGAAAGCTTCATCCAGAAATTGTCATATCACAATAGGGTACATTGCTCAAATTAAAAAAATTTAAATTTATCATTTAAAGTTTGCAAATTTAATAAGTGTAAAAGAAATGGAAATAATTTAGCTTTTGAATGATTTTCCAAAAAAAGGTGTAGCATGTATATACTTTTGAAGGTATCAAAGCTTAAAACCGCACCAAGACTTTTGGGACATGCCATACTTAGATGTGCTTAGACCAGACTGACAGTGTGCATTTGACTTTATCTAGTGTTGAGACAGTATTGTGCAAGGATTCTTAACGTGAGGTCTACAGACAGATCTGGGGATCTGAGAATAGATTGGGGGGGGGGGGCAGGACCTTGGAGAGAGAGAAGAAATTGCCTTTTCTGCGATTATTTAAAAACAGGATCCTGAGAAAGGATCCATGGATTTCCCCAGACACAGCCAAAGGAGACCATGATACAGAAGTTGAGAATACCTCCTGCAGTGTGTATTTAGTCAATTCTGCTTCAGTGTGTTTTGAAAATGCCACTTTGTTCCCATGTGATTGGTTTATTAGAGGATACTTTAAGCATAAGAAATTCAAGTTTGCGTATTGGACCTCAGACACTTCCCAGCTGTGTGACCCTGGGCAAGTCACTTAACCCCCATTGCCCAGCCCTTACCACTCTTCTGCCTTGGAACCAATGCACAGTATTGATTCTAAGATGGAACATAAGAGTTTAAAAAGAAAAGAAGTTCAAGTTTGCTTCTGAGATGACTTCCAAGGGAAACATGAAAAGAACTCAGCAACTTGTGCCCCTTCCCAAGAATTCCCTAATTCTTACACTCAAACAAATTGTAGGCCTCCTTTGCTGAGGGAAAGTGCTGCATTGTTTTCTGGTACACTAAGAGCTAGAGGGCAGAGGAAGGGAGGAGGGAAGGGAAATGGGGAGGAAAAGAAAGAGGGAAGGAGGGGAGAAGGAGCAATGCCTCAAACAGGGGAGGAGATCACCTGCTCAGATTTCTGGTGCATCAGCAGGGTGTTTAGTTCTGAGGGCATAATAACAATATTAATAATAATAACAACGGCAATAAGAACTAGCCAGGGTTTGATTTTTTGCAAAGTGCTTTATATATCTATATCTATATCTATATCTATATCTATATCTATATCTATATCTATATCTATATCTATATCTATATCTATATCTATATCTATATCTATATCTATATCTATATCTATATCTCACTTGATCCTCACAACTCTGTGAGGTAGGTGCTATTAGTGCCTCAAATTTAAAAAGGAGGAAACTGAGGCACGGAGTAGTTAAGTGATGAAGCAGAATTCAAACTCAAGTCCTTTTGATTCATTTTAATGCTCACAACAACCCTGGAAGGTAGGAGCTATGATGATGATGATTTTAGAGGTAAAGAAACTGATGAATAGAGAGTTTGTGAACTTCTTAGTTTGCATACTATTCTGCCTCAGTTGGTAGAGCAGGGCAAGGAGCACTGGCTCTAGAACCAGAGAAATAGAGTTCAAATCTTGACTCTGCCATTTGTTACCTGTATGACCTTGGGCAAAGTCACCTAATGCCTCAGTTTCCTCAATTTTTAAATTGAAGGAGAGGGAAGAATTGGACTAGGTGACTTCAGTCCCTTCATCTGTGACTATGTGATGCTCTCCCTCCCTCCCTCCTTCCTCTCCCTAACCACCCTCCCTCTCTCTCTCTGTCTCTCTCTGTCTCTGTCTCCTTCTTTCTCTCTCTCCTCTCTCTGTGTCTCTGTCTCACTCTCCTCTCTCTCTGTCTCTGACTCTCTCTGTCTCTCTCTTTCTCTCTTTCTGTCTCTCCCTTTCTCTCTCTGTCTCTGTGTGTCTCTCTCTGTCTCGGTCTCTCTCTGTGTCTCTCTGTGTCTTTCTGTGTCTCTCTCTCTCTCTCTGTCTCTGACTCTCTGTCTCTCTCTCTCTCTATCTCTGTGTGTCTCTCTGTCTCTATCTCTGTCTCTGTGTCTCTCTCTCTGTCTCTTTCTTTCTCTCTCCCTCTCCCTTTCTCTCTCTCTCTCTCTCTCTCTCTCTCTCTGTCCCTGTGTCTCTCTCTGTGTGTCTCTCTGTGTCTCTCTCTGTGCATCTCTCTGTCTCTATCTCTCTGACTCTGTCTCTGTCTCTCTGTCTGTCTCTCTCTCTGTGTCTCTCTGTGTGTCTCTCTGTCTCTGTGTGTCTCTCTGTGTCTCTCTTTGTCTCTGTCTCTCTGTCTCTGTCTCTCTGTCTCTGTCTCTCTCTCTGTGTCTCTCTCTGTCTCTCTGTGTCTCTCTTTGTCTCTGTCTCTCTGTCTCTGTCTCTCTCTCTGTGTCTCTCTGTGTCTCTCTCTATCTCTGTTTCTCTGTCTCTGGCTCTGTCTCTCTGTCTGTCTCTGTCTCTGTCTGTCTCTGTCTCTCTGTTTCTCTCTCTGTCTCTGTCTCTCTGTCTCTGTCTCTGTCTGTCTGTCTGTCTCTGTCTCTCTGTTTCTCTGTGTCTCTCTGTCTCTGTCTCTCTGTCTGTCTCTGTCTCTGTCTGTCTCTGTCTCTCTGTTTCTCTCTCTGTCTCTCTGTCTCTGTCTCTCTGTCTCTGTCTCTGTCTGTCTCTGTCTCTCTGTTTCTCTCTCTCTCTCTCTGTCTCTGTCTCTGTCTCTGTCTCTGTCTCTGTCTCTCTGTCTCTGTCTCCATGCCCTCCTAACTCCAGTCCTGCCACTCTGTCCGCCAAGCTATCTGGTTGCTCCTGATGTTAAGTGTCAAAGGCAGAGTTTGAACCTGCTCCCCTTGTTCTGGAATCAGTGCCTGCTGTGGTCTCTCCATGTGTGTCAGGAAGAGAATTCTGTCTCTCATTGTCTGGAGCGCTATAGACAAGGGCAGGCTCTGAGCCTGGGAAAGAGCTACAGGGTGTGGGCACGGCCAGGCCGAGGGGGCCAGTCTGGGAACCTCTCCCTTTCAGCTTCCTTCCCCTGTGAGAGGGCAGGATGCAAGACGGGCCTCGTTTCCCAGGTGAACTCTGCGCCTTTCCCCTCGGCAGGCCAGAGATCATCGCTTCCCCAAGCTGCGTTCTGTTCCCCAGCAGCAGAAGGGACAAGTGACCCTGATCCTCCAGCAAGAGCTAACAGAAAACGCCCGAGAAGCAAACAGCCGTGTGCTGCTGACTGAACAGGGCTAGCTGGCATTTATTTCTAAGGCACTCTGAGGGTTTGCAAAGGGCTTTAAATATTTTATCACATTTGGTTCCTATGAGAGCCCTGTGCGGTAAGTATCACAAGATCTCTTGATGCTCATTTTACAGATGAGGAGACTAAGGCTCAGAGAGAGGAAAAGACTTGTAAGGAAAGGCCCAGTGGAACAGCTGAAAAAATGATAGCACTGGGGCAGCTGGGTGGCTCAGTGGATTGAGAGCCAAGCCTGGAGATGGGAAGTCCTGGGTTCCAATCTGGCCTCAGACACTTCCCAGCTGTGTGACCCTGGGCAAGTCACTTAACCCCCATTACCTGGCCCTTACCTCTCTACCTTGGAAGCAATACATATTACCTGACATAAAACAGTTCTATATCAGTGATAGTTAGTATTGCTTCCAAGACAGAAGGAAAGGGTTACTTTAAAAAAAAAACGATGGCTCTGGATTCATAGAATTTGGGTTTGAATCCCACCTCTGGGGACTTTGGGCAAGTCACATAACCAGCCCTTATCTACTTATCTATTATGTGTTTGGTATATAATAACCACTTAATAAATGCTAATTGGCTGCTTTAACCTCTCTTGGCCTCAGTTTCATCATCTGTAAATGATGAGTTCTAGACTTCAAGGCCACAGAATTCACTTCTAGCTCTACATCTATGACTCTGAAGTTGCAAAGACAGTAAATATCTGAGGTAGGATTGGAATCCAAGTCTCTGCTCTTCCCACTAACTACATCATAATAAGTGGAGGTTAGAGGGGTCAGGGAACAAGGTAGGGGAAGAGCATTTAATTGGATAAGCATTTTGCAAGCATCTACTCTGCACTAGGCACTTTGCAACTTGACTAGCCCAGAAATCCATTTTGCCTGAACTGATATCAAGTTGCTTGCCTTCTCAGGGATAAGGAAGGGTGGGAGGAAAAGAGAATTTGGAACTCAACAATTTTTTAAACAATGGCCAAAATGCTTTTTATGTGGCAAATGTTTAATGAAATAAACTAAATCGATTTGAAAAAAGAAAACCTTGAAGCACTGTAAACGTGCTAGTTATTATTAATGACATTGTTATAATCATCAGCATATAATATATAATATATAAAATATATGCCAAAAAATACAAAGGAATTCATGTGTTGAGGCAGAGCACTAAGTGGAGTCAAGTGGGGCCCAATGAAGAGAGAAGCTGGGATTCTTAGAGGCTGAAGGTAGAGTGAGACAGTCTAAGAATGTCTGTGAAGCCAAAGACCCTCTCCTCTTGTCAGGTCTGCTGCAGATTTGTAGGGGGAAGTGAATGTGAGGAAGAGCACCATTTGGAACCTGCTACATTTTGGATGGCTCCTGCCAAATGACATTTTAAATAGGAAGCGTCTATTATCAACTTCAGTGACCTTTGATCAGAGACCCTTTGGCCCAACTCCTCATTTGATATAGGAGGAAACTGAGGCCCAAGAAGGTTGAGTGATTTGCTGTTGCAAAGAAAGGATCAGAGATAGAATTCGAATCCAGAACCATTGACTTCAGAAGCAATACTTATTCCCTGGGTACCACACTTAGGAGAGTGATTAGAGTGTAGGTCTCTGAGTAAGGAAGACCTGAGTTTGAATACTGCTGTGTGATGCTTTGTCTCAGTTCCTTGGTCTGTAAAATGGGGATTAAAAATAGACCCTACCTCACGAAGTTGTTGTGAACTTGCAAATCTTAAAGCACCATATAAATGTTAGTTATTACACTTACAATACAGGAAATCTTGAAGAGGGCCACCTGTTAGGAACTGGGCACAATGGGTTGAGGCAGCCTCTGCACCTGTTGGAGATTCTGTCTTGGTCGTGACTTTAAGGGATGGCATCTATATAGGCTCATGGGGAAGACTACTCATTGGCAGTATTTTCCATGATTTTTGATAACAGATGAGGATGACACACAGGGCTTAGCCCAGTGCCTGGCACATAGTGGATACTTAATCAATGTTTGATTGCTACAGGAAAGAGCACCAGACTGGGAGTCAGATGACTTGCATTCAAATTCTGCCCAAGACACTTAATTCTGAGTGCCAGTTTCCTTATATGTAAAATGAGATAAAATATTTGCACTTCGTTCCTTACAGGGTTGCTGCTTGCAAACCTCATTATGCTGTATAAATGTGAAGTGTTCACATAAATTTAAGTTTCATAAAAATTCTTATTTTCAAAATATATTTTTTAAAAAGTAAGCCTTGTGAACAAGATGCTTGCAAGGGGATTTGGTGACAATACAGTGGGTGAGGCCACATAGTAATATTTACAGATTTTCTTGGGGAAGCCAATAAGCCACCCTCCCCATATACATACACAAACACATACTCACACATACATGCACAAGCACACACAATGTACCCAATCTTCCCATACCATATGAGAGAATCTGACACAAAGTTCACACTGGTTGAAGGATTGGGGTCAGCTGGCAAATATACTGAGTTCCTAGCTTTAATGACTCAACCCCCACAGAGTGGTCCCTCAGGATCTCCATTTGGTTGCCTTGGGAGGGTGCCATGTGCTGGGTTCTCTCCAGCCAACTCTCACTCTGTTTTGGTTGCTGTTGTTTTGTTTGCAACTAGCAAATGATGGCTTTGGCACCAAAAGGCCAAAGTCAATGCCAGCAATTAGCTCGACAGAAGAAAGTGCAGAGCAAAACCAGACCAAATGAAAGCATCCTAATGACAGTGAAAAATGGATTCAAGAGCCTGAGTCATGGTGGGGGGAGGGATAATGGAATAGGAAGGAAGTGATGGAGTGAGGGATGGGAGAAGGAGGGTAATGGAATGGGGAGGTGATGGAGTGGAGGTGGGAGAAGAAGGAAGATGGAATGGGAGGGGGTGATGGAATAGAGGTAGAGAAGGGAGAGTGATGGAGTAGGGATGGGGGAAGATGAGGAACAGAATGAGATGGGGGTTGATGAAATAGGGTTAGGTAGGTGGAGAAAAGCCTATCTTGGTTTGGAGGTTGGAGGGAACAAGGAAACTTGAGAACATCAGCTGGATCACTTCTGAACTCTTTAATAAAATCAGCATAATCTATTTTTTCTGTTATTTTTCATTACATTTTTTCTATGCCCAACTATTTCTCCCACTTTTTTTGTAACAAGTATGCTTTATCCAAAAGTTTCACACATCTCTTTGAAAAATTGTTTAAATGTTTTCTTAAGCATCATGTACAGTAACTTCAATGACTCTCCCAATAAAGTCCTGCCTTATAACAAATTAGCACACTAATAGAAAATCAATAGATTGGCATTGCCTGAAAATGCTTGCTTTGTGCTTTACCTGTAGACTACCACCTCCTCTATTCCAAGTCAGACTTCTGAGTCATCACGCCGATCAGAGGCTTTCCTTTCTATTGCTTTAGTCATTGTGTGAATTGTCATCCTGGCTCTTCTTTCCTCTACATCAGTTCAGACAAGTTACTCCAAATGTCTCTGAATTCTTTATATTTGTCAATCCTTAATCACAATGATGATAACTCATATTCAAACACCACTCTGGTTAGCTATGTTCTCTAATTGATGGGCACTCACTTGCCCTATAATTCTCCAAAGAGTTCTCACAACACCTCAAGTCCATTCTCTTGAGATTTATACATGTAGATATATGTGTGTGCAGCTGGGTGAGGCAGTGGATGGAGTGCTGAGCCTGGATTTAGATAGTCTTGCTTTCAAATTCAGCCTCAGACACTAGTAGTGTGACCTTGAGCGAGCCCCTCAACTCTTTGCTTCAATTTCCTCAACTGTAAAATGGAGATGATAATAATATATACTTTACAAGGTTCTTTTAAGGATCAAACAAGGTAAAAATTGTGAAATTCTTAATGCAGTGCCTGTCACACACTGGATAAATGTTAGCTATTAATACTGTGACTAGAGAGCTGGTCATGGAGCTCTGAAGACCTCACTTAATGCCCCACCTCTGACACTCCCAACTGTAGGATCCAGGCTAAGTCACCAACCTTCCTGGTGCTTTAGGCAACTTTCTCCGACTAGAAGTTACAGGTGAGATGTCAATCTGCATTGGGAGAGAGAGGAAATTTCCTCCTGTAGGAGTTTCCTATGTCAGTGAAACCACAGGTCCAGTTCCCATCCCTTTAATCATGTGTAGAGACAGTGGGATATGTTAGCTAGGGGGCCAGCCTTCGAGTCATTGAACTCCCTAGAATCCCCAGACAATTCTCGGAGAGGGTGCTAACCTTCAACAGGAGAGCAAGTTCCTCGCAGGGAATTCCCCACTCTAATGAAATCACAGTTCTGGTTGAAAACAATCCTATTACTATTTAATGATGCCAAGCATATGCTTGGAACAGACTCATCTTTTAAGCATCAGTATTCTACCAGGGTTGGTATATGGCCGACAGATTCTGAACACTAAGAATTCCAAGGAATTGAAATGGACAGTGGCTCATAGGGCAGTGGGAAGAAGAGCACATGGAAGGTGTGAACAGGCTACAATCCCTTGCTAATGAGGAATCGCCCAATAGAATACAGTGTCGTGAATGGAACGTATGAGATGAAGAGGAGATGTGGACTGATCCAGGAACAATTGTGAGGGGTAGAGGAAGGGCTACCCAGGTGTTTAATGACATTGCCAAGATGTCAAGAGAGAATGAGTAAGACCTTCAAGACATTGAGTGGATCCTCCGTGATGAACTCATGAGAAAACATGGTCAAGTCACATAGGATGATTGTTTGATTGGTGGGCTGTAATCTAGATAGATCAATGGAGAGAGAGAGAGTGAAAGAGAGAGAGAAAGAGAGAGAGAGAGAGACAGACAGAGAGAGAGACAGACAGAGAGAGACACACAGAGAGACAGAGGGAGAGGGAGAGAGAGAGAGAGAAAGAAAAGAAAGAAGGGAGAGAGAGAAAGAGAGACAGAGAGAGACAGCCAGAGACAGACAGACAGACAGACAGACAGACAGATAGAGAGCACAAACTTTATTAAGCTCTCTTATGTGCCGATGCTGGGGATGTAAATATAAGTAAATAACAAATGCTTTACCATTAAAGGCATTACATCCTAATGTGGAATGACAATATATATAGGCAGTGGTATGCTGGTAAGTATTTAACAAGTGACTCATAGAATACATTTCTCACTTTTAAGCTTAGTCTGCATTACCACTTTCTCACTTGCTGGAGTCTAGATAATGAACCAGAAAATAATATATATAAAGTCTTGTGTGCTTGCTGATTTCCAAAGGGTAAAGGCTCACATTGAAAATTTAACAATCAGCTCTTTCTAGCTGTTTTTTCCTACTGAACTGGCTCTAGCACACCCCTGCATGTAAGGATCCTGGGAAGTGAGGAAGGTTATATGAGGTTGATGCAGTAGGCAATGAAAAGGAAGATACCTAAGAGAATCCAGGCATGAGTGGGATGAAGCATGGCTGGAGGCCTTCCTGAATGTTAGTGGTATTGCCCGCATTAATGACATCACAGAATCACTGGTATGTTTTAAGTATATAATTATGGTGTTATTATTGGCATTATGATTAATAATGATATCTCCATATTGGACTTTTTTAGGGTTTCAACATTAATAACTCCATCCACCTGTGAATGATCTAGTTACTCTCAGCCATGCAGTGATCCAAGACAATCCCAAAGATTCATGATGAAAACTAGCATCCGCCCTCTGAGAAGGAACTGATGGAGGGTGGATGCAGATTGAAATTCACTTTATTTTATTTTATTTTATTTCTTCTTTTTCTTTCATTTGAGATCTCTTCCACAAGATGACTAATATGAAAAAATGGTCTATGTGCTTACCCATGATAAATCTATATCAGATTGCTTACCATCTCAGGGACAGGAGAGGGCAGGAAGGAAGTGGCAGGAGGGTCAGAAGGAGGGAGAGAATTTAGAACTCAAAACTTTTTTTTTTTTTTTTTTAGGATAAATTGTAGTTTATTTTTTTTTTTTTTTTAAATGAGGTTGGCATATTTATTTTTTTTTTTAAATATTTTTTTTCTTTTTTTTTTTTTTAATTTTAATATTATTTTATTTGGTCGTTTTCATACATTATTCACTGGAAACAAAGATCGTTTTCTTTTCCTCCCCTCCCCCCCCCCCCCCCCCCCCCCCCCCCCGCCTTTCCCTCTCCCATAGCCGACGCATGATTCCACTGGTTATCACATGTGTTCTTGACTCGAACCCATTTCCCTGTTGTTGGAGTTTGCATTATAGTGTTCATTTAGAGTCTCTCCTCAGTCTTATCTCCTCCAACCCTGTGGTCGAGCAGTTGCTTTTCAGCGGTGTTTTTACTCCCACAGTTTATCCTCTGCTTGTGGGTAGTATTTTTTTTTTTAGATCCCTGCAGATTGTTCAGGGAAATTGCATTGATACTTATGGAGAAGTCCATCACCTTCGATTGTACCACAATGTATCAGTCTCTGTGTATAATGTTTTCCTGGTTCTGCTCCTTTCGCTCTGCATCACTTCCTGGAGGTTGTTCCAGTTCACATGGAATTCCTCCACTTTATTATTCCTTTTAGCACAATAATATTCCATCACCAACATATACCACAATTTGTTTAGCCATTCCCCAATTGAGGGGCATCCCCTCATTTTCCAATTTTTGGCCACCACAAAGAGCGCAGCTATGAATATTTTTGTACAAGTCTTTTTGTCCATTATCTCTTTGGGGTACAAGCCCAGCAGTGCTATGGCTGGATCAAAGGGCAGACAGTCTTTTATCGCCCTTTGGGCATAGTTCCAAATTGCCCTCCAGAATGGTTGGATCAATTCACAACTCCACCAGCAATGAATTAATGTCCCCACTTTGCCACATCCCCTCCAGCATTCATTACTTTGCATAGCTGTCATGTTAGCCAATCTGCTAGGTGTGAGATGATACCTCAGAGTTGTTTTGATTTGCATCTCTCTGATTATAAGAGATGTAGAGCACTTTTTCATGTGCTTATTAATAGTTTTGATTTCTTTGGCTGAGAATTGCCTGTTCATGTCCCTTGCCCATTTGTCAATTGGAGAATGGCTTGATTTTTTGTACAATTGATTTAGTTCTTTATAAATTTTAGTAATTAAACCCTTGTCAGAGGTTTTTATGAAGATTGTTTCCCAATTTGTTGCTACCCTTCTGATTTTGGTTACATTGGTTTTGTTTGTACAAAAACTTTTTAATTTGATGTAATCCAGATTATTTATTTTGCATTTTGTAATTCTTTCTAATTCTTGCTTGGTTTTGAAGTTTTTCCCTTCCCAAAGGTCTGACATGTATACTATTCTGTGTTCGCCTAATTTTCTTATAGTTTCTTTCTTTATGTTCAAGTCATTCATCCATTTTGAATTTATCTTGGTGTAGGGTGTGAGGTGTTGATCTAAGCCTAATCTTTCCCACACTGTCCTCCAATTTTCCCAACAGTTTTTATGAAATAGTGGATTTTTGTCCCAAAAGCTGGGATCTTTGGGTTTGTCATATACTGTCTTGCTGAGGTTGCTTGCCCCCAGTCTATTCCACTGATCCTCCTTTCTGTCTCTTAGCCAGTACCAGAACTCAAAACTTTAAAAAAAGAATGTTAAAATTGTTTTTACATGTAATAGGGGAAAAATAAAATGTCATTAAAAAAGGATTAGCCTTTTTTAACATCCCCACCCCAGCTGCTAGTGCCTCCTTTTCCCCATCAGTTTTGTAGGTTTTGGTATATGTTGTATTCCATTTGAATTGTCTTAGGAAGATTCTGAGGATTTACCTGGCAAGACAAAGTACCAGACACTAGGGTTCTCTCTCAAGCTGAACTGCCAAGCATTCAGATTCCATTGCAGAGAGCACAACTCCAATGGGTTAGCCACATAATCTGAATGCCAAACATTTGCTCCCCTGAAAGACTATTTTATGGACAACGCTCACAAGGTAAGCGCTCACACAAAGACCAGAAAAAGGGAAACAAAGACACTCTCAGGCTCTCTCTGAAGAACTTCAGTTGTGAAACTTGCTGGCACAGGACTAGCTGCCATTGGCTTCACTATAGAGTCCATGGAGGGGACTAATGTGCAAAAGGCTAAAAAGACAGATGATGATGAAGAACACCATTTGAGGTTTGGAAAGTAATTTGCACCATATCTCATCTGAGGTAGGTTGTAAAACCTTTAAATGGCAAACAAAGGAGTTTGTATCTGAACCAAGGGATAAGAGGCTTGGTCTTGGTTGTTGTCCTTGGTACTCAGGGGACCAAAATGGCATTACTGGCGATGTTTTTTGACTTGTACATCAATTGGATTTAAATGAGACAGAGTTGCAGTTGTTAGCCTCACTCTCTCATTGAGAGTTAATAAAGTTCAGTGGCAAGATAAAAGTCAAGATGACCAGTGATGGCCCAGGATGCAGTGGGTAACCTTGGCATCTTCTATGTCTTGGCATCTTTAAGCTCTAAGCACTCCACAGTGCCTGCTTTAGCAGCCTTCATGGCCATTGGAACAAATGGTTCTTATCTGGCCCTTCCATTAGAAGTCTTCACATGCCCATAGTAGACATCCCTATAACTCACCAACAAGTTTAAGGTCTTAGTTACCTCAACCTAGTTTAGCCCATCTACTGAAATGGTTTTACCAGGATGTGGCTACAGCTTTTTGGAACCACAGATGAGAGCTGGGTAGCAGGTGGATGAGCAGCCTCGAAAAGGGCTCAGCAAGCTCTACACCAGTGGTGTTATTCTTCCCTGGAATACCTTTTACACTCTGGTTATAGGGTAAAAGAAAAAGGAAAGAGCCAGTTATAGGAGACACCTAGAAGATCCCAGAATTCCTGTATGCATTCTTGGCTATTTTGTGCCTAGCCCTGGATGAGATGAAAAGATCATAGATTTTTTGAGCTGTAAAAGGTCTCAGAATAATCTAGTCCAAACCTTCACTTTATAGACTAGCAATTTGAGGTCCAGATAGAAGAGAGGACTTGTCAACATATGGGTAAATAGTAAAATTCAAATTTGAACCCAGCCCCTCTAGCTCCAAACTGAACTTATCACACTGCCTCTGAATAAGTGAATGCTATGGGAGATACACAAGAAAATATAAAGCACATTGATTCTGAGACAGGGTTTTAAAAAATGAATAAAACAAATAAAGACAAAATATAGCAATAAAACACTTTAAAATATTAAAAGAAATGTGAAAGAATTTTCATGAATTTCTCTGAGGCTTGAGATCTCAGGTTTCTGAATATTGTCTATAACCTATCTGGACCTCAGTTTCCTCATCTGTAAAATAAGAGAATTAGACTAGGTGGCCCCTGAGACTAGGCCCTGGCCTAAGGACCTAGATCTTGAAGAAACCTAGCACTCCAGATAGTGATAGGAGTCACTGTCAAATGATGGATTGAGACCTTACTCTTGGCATGGAGAACCTTCCTTAATTAACAAAAGCATCAGGCCTCATATTATTCCCAGCTTTGTATGTCCCTGAATCTTGGTGACCATATGTTTATTTGGGTGGGTTTATCTGGCTCTGAATGTCACAGGTCTCTGTACAGAATCTACCAGGCAGCAGAGATACTATTTCCGAAAAAATAGAAAGCCCCACCTTCAGGAAGCTGACAGAGAATTTAGTTTTTAAAAAAATGTGCTTCCTCTTCCTCTTCTGCTCCAACCTTGAGGTTACCATGGCTTAGATGAGCCCATCCCCACCCTGGGACTCAACTTGATAGTAATAACACCAGAAATTCCACCCCTTTCCTTCCCTCTCCCCCACTTCCCTCCCTCCAGCTTCAACCTGGACCAGACAGGCAGCCCTTTATATCTGTTTCTTTCTTGGCCCCTGTTTTTAATCTCTAGGCATTTACTTGGGGAGCAAGAGGGAGCCAAATGCCAGCCTACTAATGGCTGGTATTGGTTCCAGGAAATTAGCTCTGTGTGTGTGTGTGTGTGTGTGTGTGTGTGTGTTTTCATCAGAGAGCCTGGGATCTGATGCTGGGGTGGAAAGAATCTTCCTTAAATTGCTTAACTGCAGTTGTCCAGGAAAGCAGATGGATCCACAGAAATGGAAGAAAGTTCTTCAGATGCTTACACAACTTAGGGGAACTTCCACATGGGTCTGAGTCAGAGCTGACACTTTTTTTTCTTCTAATAATAATACTTCGAACAACTTATTTCATACTTAAAGCACTTTTCACAGTTCAAAGTTTCTTAGATCTAGCTCAGAAGGCATTTGGCTCCATCTTTCTTCAGTCTTCCATTTTGTAGATAGAAGACTGAGGCCAGAGCTTGTAAAGTGCTACTTTACAATATGAACTAGTGCAAATAATAAAACCCAGTTATATGATTTTTCCCCTCCTTCCTTCATTTAACAAAGTTAAACCATAAGTGGTGAGTCACTAGGCTTTGCTGGTGACTGCAGCTCACATTTGGGATGGGTTGAGGGGATTATGGGTACCATATGGAAGGATTTAGAGCTGGAGAGGACCCTAGGGGTCACCTAGACCAACCTCATCATTTAAAAAAAAAAGCTTTACCTCCTGTCTTACTATCCGTAAAGTAAAGGCTAGGCAATTGGGGTAATATAGCTAGGAAATGTCTGAGATTAGATTTGAACCTAGGCCCTCCCAACTCCAGGCTTGGCACCTATCCACTGGGCTTCCTAGTTGCCCATAACCTCATCATTTTTCAGAGGAGAAAGCTGAGGTCCAAGGAGCTTCAGTATTTTATCAAAGGTAAGATTTGCACCTAGATCTTAGCATCATAAAATCAAAGGATTATACATTTAAAATTGGAAGGAACCTTAGAGACTCTTTAGTAGAACTCTTCCCCACCCTCATTTTTACAGATGAAGAAACTAAGGCTCTAAGAAAATTAATTTAATATAGGTGCTCTGGCTCCAAATTCTGCACTCTTATCACCATACCTTACACTCTTCTAGTTGTGTGACCATGTGCAAATCACATCATCTTTCTGAGTCTTGATTTCCTTGTCTATAAAATGGAAGGAAAATATCCTAAATTGCACCTAGATCTCAGGGATCAGGGGTCTATAACCAGGAGAACCCTCAGAGGTTATCTAATCCAACACCCTAATTTACAGAGAATGGTGGGGAAATGAAGTAGCTTTTCATATAAGCAGTAATTGGGTGTGGGATCTGAACCCAAGGTCTCCGATTGCTAACCCAGAGCTCTTTCCACTGTACTATGACTATTATAAAGTGTGGAAGAAAGAAATGCTAAAATGAATGCAAGGACTGGATTTTGCAAGGCTATCTCATGAAAAAATGAGATAGAACTCTGGCTGCCAATGGGGGATGGGAATGGGATATTCCAGCTAAGAAAAGGAGTGGAGCAGTAAGGGGCTGCTGACTTTTCTCTTTGACTTGAAGAGGGAAGGAACAAAATCCTCATTGAGCCTACTTAGCTACAAATCTACAAATCTCTTGTTGAGCAGAAAAAGATCCAGACTAACAATCTCTTTTACAGTGGTGAGACAAAGACTTTTTTCCCTTTGGGGAAGGAAATAGCCTATCCTTCAGAAGACTCATTCAAAGCTATATCTCTGTGACAAGAAATACCATCATCTTGAACCTACAAAGACATTAAGATCATCTGGGATTTAGTCCTCAGACTTGTGCCTCAAACCCTGAAGACATCTATAGGAGGGAGATAGTTTAGGGACCCCCTGTTTCCTCTTTCCTAACTTATATCCAACCCCTTTTATCTAATAAATAGCTCTTTTCACCTTATAGAGAACTCAGACATCTTAAATGTACTAGAGGGGGATTACAAATACATCAACTAAAGAAGAAAGAGACTGAAGGGGATCTTCTCTTACCTTTCAGCTCTAGTCAGATCTGACTCCATCTTCCAGACAGCTCTTCCTGGGGGAAGGAAGAATTGGTGTTACTCTCTATTTGTTCCCTCTCCCTATCTTACCTGTTAAAACTTTGGTTCCTTGATTCCCCACTAGTATAAAGGAAAATAAGAAAATGTCTGTAAAGCAAGTTTGCAGCTTTTTACATATCATACAATAATCAGTTAACATGAAAATAGTTTCCATGTTGCATTACAGTAACATGTTAATAATTAAGAATGTCATGACCATTGCTTCACAGAGTTTATAGTCCATTTAGAGGAATAAGATATAGATGTAAAAAGTTGAGTAATAGCACAGCCGGGAATTTGTAAGATAAGCATGTAGGAGATGTCACAAGACCAGCAGAAATTATAAAAAAGAGAGACTCTATCTTGGGAACAGGGATTTCTTAGGAAATGATGGCTTTTTA